>NC_091483.1:53512766-54159573 GCF_947461875.1 Haliaeetus albicilla | reverse complement strand
AAGGTAGCTGGGCAGAGAACAACAGATTGCCGTTCTAACATCCGTAATGCATGTAATAATTTCATTCTCTCTGGTTTTTTTTAGGATAATCCATATTTTGATATGCACTTCCACAAAGTCTACAATCTGGAAGCGTATAGCTGTGCATCTAAATATACCTTTGCTCGAACACTAAACAAACTGAATGAAACATACCTTAAGAAGGACTTGAAGATTGTGAACTTTGATGAGACCTACCTAAATGATGATTCAATCTGGTCGTCCAACAATAGGGATTGCTTAGTACTTATGAGGATATGCTTCTATGCTTCCAACCTTTTATGTCTCTCCCTGTGTCCTTTGTCTTAAAGATGTATTTTCTAACATTAAGGTGACTGGTTGACTTTCACTGACCAGCATTTCATAAATCATCTGATCAAAAAGATAGTGATATGCAGTATCTGCTTTTTAATTTTACATATAAGTAAAAAATGGAACATACTTTTTACATAAACAATTGACCATTCATTTATATATATGTGAGGGCCTCACTCTGGCAAATACTTACAAATATATGGGACTTTCAACATAGGACCAGTAATTCTCGTGGTCACTGGTGATTGCTTAAGTAGAGCTCAGCATTTGCTTTTGCTTATATGTTCACGGACTTATAAATTATCTTTCATTAATAGCTGGAAATATTTTTAAAGCATTAGGAGCATTAACAGTTAATTTTTATACTCTGGAAGCAGAAAAAAGAAAGCAAACAAATGAGTTCTGTATGAGAATGATGCACATTTCCGTTTTAACACCGTTAAAGAGATCACACCTACATCAATACAGGAATCAAACCCTCATCCTGATGAATCGGAGTTTTGCATTCAGGTACCGTGGGACCAACTTTTCACCTATGCAGTTACAATTATTTTTCCCTCAGAACATCTAGTACTCCCTTTGGCCTTTCCATTATTTGTGGTACTATCTTAGAAACAGAAAATGAATGTTCTTAAGCAGAATCACTTTATTTATCAGACCTTTCAGAACTTTTTTCTTTTATATCATTAACATCTTCTTTCATGCACTTTACAGTTTATGTATATGAACAGGCCCAGTTAGGGAACAAAAACTGTTTGTTTATGTCTCTACCTCTGGACCAAGAGTTAACAAAATACTATGTAAACAGTAGTTGTTGACTATTACAATTACTTTGTAAACAAGTGATATACTTTTCAAAATTCATAGAATTATGAGAATAATTTTCACCAGTTTCTAGCTGCATGTTAGCATATTCAGTACACTACAGAAATGCATATTAGTACTTAGAGTTACATTTAACATGGTGTGGAGTCTACTGAGTGGTTTGGAAGATCTCACCCTTAACAAAAATAACAGCTGGACTTGTGACAGCATTATATTACAGTGGAAACAGAGAATGAATTAAAGCTGTGTTGACCAAGAGCTGAAGAGGAACAATGTTGACAATAAGAAGCATAGTGATACTGCCCAATGTCAGTCAGCTGAGCTAGCTGGCTGCTCTTCCCATAGTCAATAGAGAAAGAAATGCCAACCCAAAAGGTGATTCGGAGAAGCTTCTGGTCAGAACGTCCTGCAGGAGAAAACTTGCTTTCCCTTTTGGCAGCCAAGAGAGTACAGGGAGACTAGATGTGGACTGAACCAGCTACGTACCTAAAGCTGACCGATGTAAATAGCTCCTAGGAAATACAAGCTGGTTACTGCCCTCTCTCAGTACCTACCATCTGTAAAATGGGATAGTTGTGCAAAGGTACTGTGATTTGTGCTTCACTGTTGTCTTTCACATGAACTCCCACCTTTGAAAACATTTGTATAAATGTACTTTGGATTCAAAATTGAAATAACATCAAATAAGTGAGAATATATTTGAAAAACTGTATAAAATGTACAGCTTTCTACTTTACTTTTTAAATGTTATCCTATTGCTTGTATGTAAGAAAGGCCATATCTTTGATTAGCTAATCTTCAGAAGCTATATATTTATTCTAGGCATATGTTGTAAATTACATTCATTCTAACCCAAAGCTTAGTAATTATGTGTATCTTGACAGTTGTGAAGGCAGTTTTATGTGGGTAACACAAATCTTCTCAAATTTGTAAGGACTTAAGTCTTATGTTTGCCCCCTAAATACTGGTAGAGAGAAGGACTGTATTTATAGTAATTGTTATGAAATGCAGTTGTTCTTTTCAGAATGTCTTTGGGATAATCCAGTGCAAGTACCTGTGTTGTAACATTTGATCCATAGCCACAAGAAGTATTTGCCCAACATCCAGGTTCCACAAAACCATCTTCAGTAGCAAATATAATTCAGACTACTGTTATCTATGATACATTGTCTTGTTTGGGCTATGTATTAATTGTAGAGGTCACAATGTTTTCTGTAATGTTTACAAACTCTTTGCTTAATAGGCACAAGGAAATATCTTCTGGGTGAAAAAGCTCCCATCATTCATCTTGTAACTGTAATAAAAACACAGAACCTCTAATAATAAGCACTTCAGGGCATTCTTTTGAAATAAAGTACAGGTGTAGTGAATTCCTGACCAATAATTGTCTGTATTGTGTTAGGAACTGATAAGCTAAAAGTAACTATAATGTTCAACCATATTTAATGGACTTGCAGCAGTAGTTTATATCTTTCTATTCTTGTACTGTATAAACATTACACTGACTATATTAGAAGACAAATAAGCCTGCATTTTATGTGGAATAATACAAAATTAAAATCTGTTTGGCATTTCTTCTGTCTGGTAACATAATATTTCAGACATTCTTCACTAAGCAATCAGACTAAACAAAAGGAAAGGAGAAAAAGGGACATTGTCCATGTAAATTGTTTCAGTTATTATCAAAAGGAAAAATACTTCAAAAGATCTTTGCAGGCCTAATCTAGGGACTTTTTACATTTACACAGTCCTTTATAAGATGTCAAATACCAAGATGCTGTGTAATTGCTAGACTGACCTGATCGCACTATGGAAAGTCTTTGTCCTGAGGTGTGGGAGACTGTCACTTTGCAGTTAGTATAGCACAGCTGCACCACAGGAGACAGAGAACAGCCTAAATTATACATGGAAAAGACCTGACAGGCTAACTAGCCCATCTTTCAATTAATGCAGAATTGTTTCCTACATCACACATCCTGACATTGCGTATACAGAATGTAGCTTGAAATACAGTATCTGGGGATTTGTTTGCTTCTCCTGGAAGACTTCTCCAAAACTGAATAGGAAGAAACTTACAGGAGTAAAGGATTATCACAAATGCATTTGTAGCATTCTTGTAAAGGGTTTCAACTAAATGATGGAGTGAATACTTGAGATTGTGGATATAACGTGGATTTTCTTCAGAAGACAGGAATTGTTATCAGCCATATCTGTACCAGAGAAAAGAAAAAATGTGGCAGCCTGAAAATGAAGAAGAGTGATAATGAGTAAACAGAACTTCACGCTCACTTGTTTAAGAGGCAGAGAGAGAATAGAAGCTGTCATAAAAGACAGCTGATGTTTTTTTCCTAAGTGTATTTTTTTTTTAAACTCTTTAACCAATATCAGAAGTAAGAATACAGGGAAACCTATGACAAAAGAATTTGAGAATATTTTTTATGTAGCATTTATCAATACCGTATGTCTTATGCTATACTTAAAAAAATACATCAGTTTCCTGCAGCTCCATGCTATAAAAAGCATTTAACATCAACACTCAGATAAGATAGTTCCATACAACAAAAAATACACTGATGAAGTTCCACTGGAGTTCATGGATGTAAGCTAATTTTCACCATCTAAGACTCACGACCTTGTATTTAAAACAGAAGGACCCTTTTCCTGTGTGATTATCTTTAATGGATAACTAATCTTTTCCTGCATCTTAAATTAAGCAAATATACATCAATGCAGAATTTTAAAAATAATTTTGAAAGTGAAACAAAGCAGAGAGGGAAGCCTGTTCTGGACTATGCCTTCTGGGTTATTTCTCATTCTTCTTCTCCCTTGTATTTTGGAGTCATGCATGTAGTAACCCACATCTTCCCAGCAAAAGCCTATACTGCTTCTTTCCCTGTCATCTACCTATTCCCCAATACTTTCAGCATATAAGTCTATCTTCTTCCAGTAAAAGAAGGCATTGTATTACATAATTTGTAATATGTAATTTACGAATATTTTGTCACGAGTTAAAGTCAGCATTGGAAGATCAAAGCCCCTTTCTAAAGAGCATCTGTGAGAAGCTGAAATAGGAGGGGACAGAATGGCACTGTGCGTCCTGTAGGATGATCTCATGGCAGTTTTAACACATGTAACCACATTTTAGCATTGACAAACTACATTTTGGTTTAGTTGGGGGGGGTGTGCCCTTTAGCAGAATTAACAGCTAAAGACAGGAAACTAGAAGGGTCTTGACTAATAACAACAGCAGCTTTATGAAACCTTGTCCAATCTTTTATGGCTGCCTTGTCCTGTCTTTATAGATCTAGCCAGAGACAGTTACATTTTGTGGCTGAATTGAGAAATTACCAAACTGTAACTACTCTTTTAACCTTGGCCCTCATGAATGATATATTATAGAAGTATACAGCATGTTGTTTTGTAAGTCAGAAAATAGAAGTACATTCAGCAAGACTCTATTGGTCAGTAATGTTTAATGCTTTCAGTCAAGTGGAAAAGTGATACAGGAATGATGAAATCAGTTTTACATGTTAAAAGTCCATGTTTGGGCTATTTATAACAATAACTTGGAAAAGATGTTTTCTATTGTTCTTAATTGGTCATGGCCTGGCTTATAAATATTATCAACCACACCTTAAAGGCATACTGATGTATTAATGTGAAAAAAATCATATGGTTCAAGTAATCTGTAATGATTTCAGCCTTCCCTTAACTCTGCATGCAAGTCTTGAAGAAATCCTATATTAATTTACATGAATAATGCTAAAAATGAATGAAGTATATCGATCACATGGAGAACCTCTGTCATAGCAAAGCTTGACCTGGAAGGTAGTTCCAGTTCTCACTGAATTCAGCAGTGGCTACAAATAGCTATGGCCAGATTTGGACATAGTTTCTCATGGTCAGATTCCAAATCCTAAGTGTCAGAATCACTAGTCACAGAGTAACACTTCCCTCTGAATCATCACTGGCATCAAAGACTGTCAGTTATTAAGGGTGCTTCTGCTTAGGGGTAAAGCCAAAATCTGAACGCGTTTCACTGAAGTCACACTAATCCGGAAGCTGCGGCCATATTGTATTACAGTTGTTCCCTTGCAGCTGCGGTTGGAGATAGATTTGTCATTTGAAATTGTAAGATACTGTCCTATTGTTGTGTGTTGTATCTTTCAACCCCGGGTATACGTGTGTTTCTTTTGTGAATACACTTGCCTCCTAAAAAGACATAAAACTTCTTAATAACTCTGTCATGAGGTCAGGTGAGGACACAGACATCAGAAGCAAGCTGACACGACGTCGGTTTTGCTTTTGGCGCAACCCTCGTTACTTCTCCCGTGGCATTTCGCTGTTCTGTTACAAACTCTTTGATGGCAAGAGCTCTCCCCTCGTACCAGCACGTAGGACACCTTCTTGCGGGTTGCAATACAGAGAGATCTTAGTTGAGTTGCTTTTCTTGCTGGTTTATGCCTTCTAATTACACAGCAGGGTTTCACCAAACAGCTGAACGGACCTAACCGCTCACAGCTACTGGAGGGAGCCTCTTCCCCCCAGCTCTTCACAGCTCGGCGAGGTTTTCCATGCCCCTCTTTTTTAGCCCCTACCTGCACCGACCCACCTCAGAGCCGGGCAGGAGCCGCCTCAGGACGGCACAGCGGAGAGCAGCGGGACCGCCCTTTACCAAGGCGCGGCCAAACCACCTCGGGGGGCCCTTCGCCACCCGAGAGCCGCCGGGGCCTCCCCTACCGGCGAGGCCCGGCTCAAACGGGGCCCGACCGCCCACAAGAGACCACCGCACGGTTACGGTTACTGGTTCCAGCTTTTATCGCCTGGGCCGGCGCTGCGCTGTGGCCCTGAAGGCAGCGCCGGGCCGGCCCTGAGGGAGGGGAGGGGAGAGGAGAAGCCGGCCCTGACCCCGCCCCGCCCCGCCCCTCCCGCGCTCCTATTGGCTCGGCCCGCCCCACCCCGCTCCACCCCGCTCCGCGGGTGGGTGGCCGTTGTGGCCGTCACAGGCGTTACGCCCATCTCCTCCGGCAGGGGGCGCTGCGCGGGCTGCCTAGCCTGCCGACTCGCTGCCGGCGTCACGTGAGCGGAAGGGGCGGCTGTGGGCCGCGGGCAGCGGCGGGGGCTTGCGGCCGGAGGCCGAGGCGCTCCCTTCCCGTCCCTGCCCCTTCCCTGTCCCTTCCCTGTCCGGTCCCGGCCCGGCCCGGCCGGCCCTGCCTCCGCGGTGAGAGCGAGGCGGCTTCGGCATCCTCCGGCCCTTCCCCCGCCCCGGGTGTGGGGACCTGCCGTTCTTTCCTCCGCGGGCCGGGCCCTACCGGTGGCCCGGGGCGGCTTGGCCGTGTCTGGGCCGCCGGGCTCGGGGTGGAGCGGTGGCGGGAGCGGGCCGCCGTCTCCGGGGCGGCTTCTGCAGGACTCGCAGGTGGGAGGCGGTGAAGCTGGTGCCAGACGGGCCCTCGGGAGGCCGCCGCTGCCATAAGTAACTCTTGTGAGTTTTCCTGTTAACTGATTGATCTCTTGATCGACTTTCGGCTACGAACGGCGTTCCCGGGCAGGTTACAGTTAGGCTACGCTCTCAAGTTATGTTTTAACCGGCGAGGGTGCAGAAGTAGCATGTTTTCCTGTTTACACGCTTCAGAGAGGCTCAGCAGTGCTCACTGAGTAGCCTTACCAAATTGCTCTGTTGCATCCTTCCCATGTATTTCCCGGACGGTCTATGTCTGTGATGAGATGTCTTTTTGACAGATTTCATGTAGCCGAGGCTTTGTCTGTAACATTACTGGTGAAAAAACAACGCAGCAATGTCTAAATGGATTTGTTAGAGACTGGTGTGGTCTCAGCTCACTTGAAGCATTTTTCTGAGGAAGCAGCGTTATCTCCAGCTCCTTGTGCTTAATACTGTGTTTCTTTGGGACAGCAGGATTCATGTGTGAAGAGCTTAATGATGTGCTTGGCGTAGCACATTGTGAAGGTTTTGCTGGCTGTGACTAAGGGGGCTGAGTTTATAACAGAAGTTAGACTGTATGTCAGAGCAAGTCCTTGATCTTGGGTTTAACGTCTTTTGTTGTATGGGAAAGGTGTATCCTGCACAACGTGGACAACTTGTGTTAGCACTGAAATGGGAGAGTTAGCAAGTTGCAGCAGTCTGAATGTGACTTAGGGCAGAAAGTAAAATCCTAAATCAGGAAGGAAAGGGGATATTTCTGAAATGCAGCAGGTTGTCAGTATTTTGTGTGCTCATCTTATGCACCTGTTGAAGAGTAACAGGAATTACAACCTGATGCAGTTTGGAAAACAAAAGACAGGCCCAGCATTTGATTAAAGGGAGGAAAATTGTTGGCAGCTATGGAGCGTTACATTGCCATAGGGGTGTCATATAAACAGCGTTTCTTTGGATGCTCTGAGTGCTGTACACTTGACAATACTGATTCCAGCTTGGTATGTTGGCCCTTGTTTTCCCAAAGCCCTTGTGTTGCTAATCTCTAAAACTGCCAGATTGCCTAAGATGAGAGATGCGGGCGTGACCTGCTGAGCTGAGGCACAGTGGGACATAAAAGACTGCAAGAAAAGTCAGTGCCTTTTCTGTTTGAAGTGCCAAGGGAACCTTTTTGTCTTTGCTGTGTGTTTGTCAGAGAAAGCAACCGGGGCATCTCCAAGAGAAAAATCCAGCCTAAAATTTAACTCCATATATTGTCTCGGCATCAGGCAGTGTAGCATGTGATGTATATTAATCATGTTTTTAACACTCTGTAGAATTTTAAGGCACAAGTTCAGAGTAATATTGGAGTTTCTGTATTTAAATCAAAACATTGAAATGTGATGTCCAAGTGTTGCTCTTTTTAGTCTACTTAGAAACTCTCTGTAGCGTGAGGAACTGTTCTGAATCAGGTGAATATTGCTACTTCCTTAATTTTCTGGAGCTTGATGGGTGGTTTGTTTTGTTTTTTTCTTACATGATTGATCTCTGCAAGCTTGAGTATTGGTTGCTGTCGTGTGTCCGGCCCCTCTGCCCTCCCGGATTTCTAGAATCTGGTGGGGACTAGACCATGCTTTGTTGGGGAACCAGGTGATTGTACTGAAGTCTGTCTTGGAAGTCTCTTTCAGAATTTTGTGACTTCCTTGGGATTTTATTCTTGTTTTGTGCATGGTTAATTTAATGTTGGTCTTACTTTACCTCTGCAAATTCTTTGTCATAATTGAACATGCTAGAAGTACAAATGCTTTCCGCCAAGCGTGTGGCATACCTACTTGAAGGCATTGCCAAAGAAAATCAGAACTCTCAGTGAATGTTTTTAAACAAACCAGTTGTTAATGCATCCCACAAATCTGAACAGCTTTCTCTTCTTACAGGCCCTTCTTCTAACCCTTTACTTTCTCCCAGTGCTGGCTGCTGTTACTGCAGAGGTGAATCACTTGAAGGGGGAACCTTGTGAACAGATCCACCCCCCAATCTCTCTCTACCTCCTTTTCTTTCTGCTCCTCTACCTCCTGCAAATCATCTGAAAACTCTATTCTTAATGAGGAGAAAAACTAGAAAGCAAACTTTTGGGTGGTGTTAGGAAAGTACTTTTGCTGTTAATGGGGGATGCACCTCATTTATGTAACCCAGTGGTCTGATTTAGTATGCGACTATGTCATTCACATTAAACTATATCTGCCAGTGTACCAGAAAGTGTAAAGGGCTATCCTTGATGGCCTTGTACAATCTCCTGTGTTTCCTGTTACAGGCTGTGAGAGTAAGTAATGTCTGTTTACTATCTTTCAGCAGAAGTCTGTCTTTTTTAGCATTTGGTTAGAGTACAGGGTTCAAGGTCAGCATTTGTTTCCTGGAAGAAATCTCTGGGTTTATTACTAAGTGTACATGCTTACATTCTTTCTCTTTTTGAAATATCATGTTACTCCCTTGCTAGATAAGAAACTCTGTAATTAAAGAAGTGTTCCATTTCTGAGCTCCAATCTGTGCATCCAAGAAAAGGCAGCAAACTAGTCAAACCTAATGGACTTAGCTTTACAAAATTGTGTTGTGGCCTTTTCAGATCTAGGTGGCCAAAGTCAAACTTTCTACCAGCTACAAGATGCATTCCTTTATTCTGCAATACTGTAACAATTGCCAGACCCTCATATGAGAATAAAGAGGAAGAACAGCCTGTTACATGTAATAGTATGTGGTAACTGGCAAGAGCAGTGAAACAGGACTTTGCAAAACATTGAAACACAAAGAAACGCAACGCTGTATTTCTAGAGGCTCAGAGATTTGTTGCCTTAGGTATGTACCTGTCCCCACAGTTTGTGTCTTCTAGGAGCTGTTCTGTTATAGGGAAGCTTTTATGAAAGAGACTTCAATATCCAGAAGATAAATCTGACTTAAGACTTAAAAATTTATTAAATTCTATTACGTGGGCCCTCTGTAATGTCTTATGTTTTTTATTAATTAAAAAAAAAAGGTAATGCCTGCTTGCTGGGTAAAGTTAAGTTACAAATGTGGTGCCAATCATATGTTAATAATAAGTTTTTAGTAACTCACCATTGCAATTGGCAATGGTGAATTTGACAATGGACAACCACCACAAATGTTCTTCAGAAGAGGTATCAAAGCTGGGAAAACTCTAGTACACTGGTTTTATTGGTTGGTTGGTTTGGGGTTTTTTTGCCACCAGATAGAATGCGGTGTACGTATTCTTCTTTAAGAAAGCTGTCTGAGCAGCACACCTGAGAATGCTCTCGTAACATGGGATCGAGTACTAATTTAGAATTTATCTTATATGATGCCAAGGGAGGAGGGAGTGAGGAAGCATGCAGGGCCACTGATCCTGAATCAGAATGATTTTTCCCTCTACCAAAAGAGAATTAGGATGTGTATGTGGTACACCAAGACTCAAAAGTAGTAATTTGTTAGACTTGAAATTGTGGCATTTGAGTGGTGGATTGAATGACTGCTGTGGCATACCATATCTAGGCTATATTCCAGAAATCCTCCTGCAGAGCAAGGAGCCAGAGATGCTTTTTCTCCCTCTAAATGGAACATTGTTTTCAATTTGGTCTGCCCAACATATAACCTTGATTTGGTGAAAGAGTCCTGAAAATTTAATTGAAGATTTTAGGTATATTTGAAGGATTCTGGAGTAAGTTTCATTTAAGGTCATCACTGTAGTGACTTTAGTTTAACATTCTCCATCCCGTCAAATTTTGTGGGTTTTTTTTGTTCACCTGTCTTCATACAGATTTTTACTGGATCCACGGCATTCATACCCATTCTAAAATTCTACTACTTAGTGAGGGAGTCTTGATTCTCACTTCTGCTTTTTTTTTAATGCCTCACATTCCACTTTACTACTAAGAAGCTTTTTGTTCTCCATTAAATTATGCAGAAGGATCGTCCTAGTGTTGGTAAATTACAGTTGTCTAACTGAAATAAGATAGTATGCTTTATCTTGGACTTTTTTCTAAAGTGGGCTGGTCTTCTACTTAAATCATGCTTGTCTAGATTATGATTCATTAAGTTACCTGTAAAATTTAATTTCAAAAAAGTATAGTTGCTATAAGTAAATGACTGGTTCTTTTTTTGTGTTAAATGTGCTTGAATGTATTATGACTTCTTAAAATCTTTCAGCTGAGAGAAAATGACTGCAATCAAGCATGCTTTACAGAGGGATATTTTCACTCCCAATGATGAACGCTTGTTGAGCATTGTGAATGTGTGCAAAGCAGGCAAAAAGAAGAGAAACTGCTTTTTGTGTGCCACAGGTACATAGTAATACTGCACCATATTTCTTTTCTTCACCTTTGGTTTTTATTTAGTTGCATTTGTCTTAGCTTTATTTACAGTGTTTACTCTTGCCCCATATAAAACAGATGCTTTCTATTTCTAATGGAGAAAATCAGTTGTAGCTTATACTTCCATTGTTGCTTCTACTAAAAAAGAAACAAACCCCTGTACTTTTCCCAGATCTCATTGTAATTTGAAATGAAAGAATCAAAATTATTTGTGTGGGACTGGTGAGCTTTTGAAGCAGGCTTTATACAGTACTTAAAAGGGGATTTAGTAAGCATCTAGACTGATCAGCCTAAATAAAATGCAATAAAGAGTACTGGTTAGAGTCCAAGGCAGAGGGCTCTGGAAAGGCATAGTAACTGACCTGAGTTCTATGTTCCTTTGAGTATATGTGTATTATATTACATCTTTTCAAAAAAATTAGGTGCTTTGGGTCGATCTGTCAATAAACTAGCTTGCTAGAATATTTTTGTGACTGAGAAATCTCCCAAAACATTTTTATTCTGACTATAATCTCTAATTACCTCAGTGCTTTGTCAGTTATGTGGCCACGGTTTGAGGTCTGCTGTATCAAAGAAATATCTGTAAATTGGATTCATTACTTCACAAACTGTAGAGAGATGTATATCTGGTTGACTGACACTTAAACTGAGCTGTGGATATTGTGGATGAAAATGTTTCAAAGGGTCTCTTTTCATCAAATAGGTATTACAAAAATTCCCCCACAAATAACTCATTTCAGAAGTTGAAGTACAACAGAAACAGATGTTTAAGTAATTTGTGCATTTTGAAATTATTCTTTTATTTCATTTAACAGTGACAACGGAACGACCAGTACAAGTAAATGTGGTAAAAGTGAAAAAATCTGACAAAGGAGATTTCTACAAAAGGCAGACTGCATGGGCACTTCGAGATCTTGGTGTTGTTGATGCCAAAGATGCTGTTAAAGTATGTGTAAATTTTTTTTGGTTTAGTGCTCTGCTCAGAACATCCTTTTGGTTCCAAGTTAGAGTTAACTTCCTTGATACTGACTGCTTTAAAGCTTAGATTGATAACACATTCATTAGGAAATAGGATGATACATTCCTGTGCTGCTTATGCCTGCATTTTCTTCCAGCCTTTCCAAGAATATAACCCTGGTAAACTGAGTAGTCTAAATATGCTTGAATAGCAATATTCTGAATATCTGCCCTGTTTATTGTAGTGATCTCTCAGTGACTGTAGAGTGCTTGTGCTAAGGACCAGTACTTTTTTGTTTGTTTCAAGTCTTACGTAAATTTGTACTCCAAACTTAGTTTCCCCTTAAAAAAACTTTATTGACCATCTTACTAATGACATTGAGCTATATGTAACGTTTTTTGCCAGGACCCTTAAAACATTCTTAATGAGTAGTATGTAAGCTTGAAAGTGAGCTCTTATAATCTGTTCTCTAAATCATGACATTGGCCATTTGTTGGAAAGCATACACTCCTAAGGTGGTGTTCTTTTCCATAGAACAAGAGCCACCTATTTTTGACCATTTAAATTCATCTGTTGTCATAAACTAAGATGAAAAACAGGCAGAAGTGAAAATTCTTCATCCCGTGATGTCTGGTTTTATGTTCTGTTAACTGGTGATTTGGAAGAATAGTGCAGAAAACTACAAAGTTGAAAATTCTTTGATTTCCCCCTCCCCAAGTGTAGGTTAAATATGTTTTATTTCAGTTATCTACATACTTGTTGGCTAGATTTTAGATTTTCCTTGCTCTTTCTAAATACCGTGTTGGAGAATTGCTTCTTTTGGGTTAAAGTTCCATTTAAAATTATACCATCTTTCAGGGCTTTTTCTTGCAAAACGAATTCAGTAATGGCTTTCAGGAATATTCTGTAGTGTAGATACCACTCTAATGAGCGATTTTGAAATTTTCCTTCAAAAAACAAATGTTGAATGCCACACTCTCTTATATTAAAAAACATTAGAATTAAAGTTGATAGGTTCATCATGTTTTGGTTTCCAAATGTGATCCAATGCAACTCTTTTGACACAGGCCTTTCCTGCACTAGTTGTGAGACAACTCAAATTTTTTATGTAATGAGACTGTTTGTTTAGAAATGTGTGGTAATTTTATTTATCAATATAAGCTACAGAAAAAAACAGAACTGCTTTTATTGCACTGTACAGGAAATACCATTTCCCATCACATGTGGTTTCATGTGCAGCCTGCTGCTACAGATAGTAGTGACAATATAAGTAATAAGTAGCAGCAATAGTAGTTTTTACAAACTATATATAAGTAAGGATTTAACGTGTGTCTGAGGCAATAACATTTTTCAGCAGAAGGAGGCTGGCCCTTGTAAAAGGCTTGTAATATGATCTTTAAAACAGACTATTAACAGTTACAGTTCATACTGAGTTCATAAGTGGCTGTAGAAAGTACTTTATTCAATTGTTATCAAAGTAATGTTCTCCTTGAGTAATAAATCTAGTTGAAAATACTTCTATAGTAGTTTTTTTACCGTTAAAATACCAAATGGTCTTTTCTATCCTGTTCAGTGTTATCAAATACTATCATATCTGTAAATATAAAGTGCTCATAACTTTTTCCCTTGCCTATTCCCCTAAGTCTCCTTGAATCGTGTTATATATGTTGTCAGTAATTCCAGCTACTGTTTTTAGTTTCAGAGGGCTAACACAAGGTATTAGTCATTCTGAGGACAGTGTTTCAGGGCAGACAGTGCTGTCAAATATTTGTTGAAACTCTTAACATATCTCTGTATTATGTGTTACTGTTGCCTTATCTGGCTTGACAAAATACTGTCTTCGTAGTGT
Organism: Haliaeetus albicilla; assembly: GCF_947461875.1. Classification (NCBI taxonomy): domain Eukaryota; kingdom Metazoa; phylum Chordata; class Aves; order Accipitriformes; family Accipitridae; genus Haliaeetus; species Haliaeetus albicilla. The sequence continues at coordinate 54,145,819 of NC_091483.1, read as the reverse complement.
GGATTCTGGTTTTTCACTTTCAGTGTTTTAGCACCTTCATTAAGGTGCATCAGGGTGCCAGAATTGGTGTATCGGCTTAAGGTTGGCATCTGTGTAATTTCATTTTTATCCTGTCATCAATAATTAAATGCGTAAACAATCTGCTGCTCAGAGAATCATTTGGCTGTTGAGCCTGTAACGTATCTCATCTTTTGCAGGAGAATCCTGAATTTGACTTGCATTTTGACAAAGTGTATAAATGGGTTGCAAGCAGCACAGTGGAAAAGAACACCTTCATTTCATGTATCTGGAAACTCAATCAGAGATATCTTAGAAAGAAAATTGACTTTATTAATGTTAGTTCACAGCTTCTGGAAGGTAAATTTCTGCAACTGTATGTTAAGTATAAAGTTTAATAATTTTTTATGTAAACCAGATATACTAAAAAAAAAATAATCCTAATCTTGATGTTTTTCCTATTCAATTTTATTCTTTTATATTTTCTAAGTCTTAAGATAAACAAGGTGAGTAGAAAACAGATTTTCTGTTAGAAAACTGAGAACCGAAACAAAATACTTCATTAATGAAGTTCTAAATATTGATAAGGTTGTTGTATTTCTAAGATGTTCTGTTTCTTGAACAAAATAAAATCTACCTGCAAGATCTGGTAGGTCTAAATGTGTAATGAATGTGCTTTTGTTCCTGTTTTCATTTCCCCTGAATTAGAAAAATGCTTTAAGAAGTGATGCTTCAGTAGCATGCTAAAGGTTATATGAGGTTTTTGATGAGATTTCTAGTTTATAAACTGTGAAGCATGTGTTAAATTTTGCTGGACGCTGTTACAGTTTATGTGACTGCCTGGTTGCTAAGAAGGCTTTGTATCTCACTTGCTCATGCTGTATTAAATATTTTTACAGTCATGCTGTCTTTTAATAGTTAAAATTTTTTTAGTAAAGCCTAGTGAGTAAGCATATCTCGCGTTTAGTCTGTCAGAAGCAGTTAAACTGTTGATATTAAATTCTAGACTGGCTTGTACAGAAGAACTTGAATTAGGGAGGATGGCATTTCTGTATTTTGGTGTTGATTGAAATTTGTTTTTAACCAACCTCTAACTTTTCAAGTTTGTGCAATATGAAAACATTCAAACTTATTACCACTTAAAAATATACACACTGTTCATGCTTTGTCTAGCTAACATTCTCTGCTTCCTTTCCTCTGCTTTTCCATACCTTTTAATTCTTCAGAACTGCCTAAAGTTGCAGAAGGTGCGTAACACCTTTTTCCTTTGTTTTGCTTTCTAAGCAATTTTTCTTAAATAATATGCTTTTTCTTTTACTTAAATAGTGCTTTGGATAGCTTATCAAGTTGCTAGAGATAAGAGAGATGTTTCAAATGTCCTAAACGCTTTCTGGCTGGACTGCGTTAATGTTCTGTAGATCATTTGTCAGCGTTTGAATGTCTTGTTGAATTAAGTAAGCACTGCTGTGAGAAATCATAGTTCATGATAACATTGGTATGTAATTTTCACTTACCTCAGTACTGATTTTTCTGCTGTGAAACTTATCTTGAGCATCAAGATGATTTTTATTTATTCAGAGATACATTTCTTAATCAGCTTTAGTATGTTTCCTTTATGCTCTGTCTACCAAAAGAGAGAATCTAACTTCTACTGATCTTCTATTAACAAGTCTAGCGTAATACTGTAATATATTCTGATGTTGATTACCAGCATGAGAGGTGAATGAACTGAGACGGTATGTCCCTTTGTACGTGCAATAAAGGAAGGTGGCTATTTTAGTTTGCTTATGTTGCATAATTTGGAAAACATCACTGTTGAGAACCAGTTCTGGAAATCTTAATGAAGCCCATGAAGACTGAGATTTGAAAAAAGTGTATATAGGTAGCAGGTGCTTGTTATGAAAGTTGTTTAATGGATTCATTTACTTGAAGATAGTTGAACATACTTCAGTACTCTTAAAATGCTTGTGACTTTCTGCACTTGATAATGTGTTTTATTTCCCTTCTCTACATAAGAATCTGTTCCAAGTGGAGAGAATCAAAGTGTAGCAGGAGGTGATGAAGAAGCTGTGGATGAATACCAGGAGTTAAATGCAAGAGAGGAACAGGATATTGAAATAATGATGGAAGGGTGTGAATATGCTATTTCTAATGCTGAAGCCTTTGCAGAGAAGTTGTCGAGAGAGCTACAAGTGCTAGATGGGGTAAACATTTCTTCTAATGTACAGTGTGTTAGCATGTTGAACTGTTTTCATTGATACTGACTACATAGTATTCTTTGAAAAGGTAGCTAACTTGTTCTGCAGCATATTTAAATGTAAATATATACCTGCTCCTAAGCAGAGCTACATCCTGTCTATTATCAGATTTTAAAGATCTTCAACTTTGCTCTTTACCTTCCAGACCATTTAGGGTGAGTTGCAGGCTTTCAAATGAGGAGTTGAGAAGAAAAAAGGGAGGCATTCTGCATATACCTTTCTTGAAGGCAGAGGTGCAGGGAGAGGGAGCATAGATGTTCATGTCGATGGATGTGAACGCTTAGGCCTAAGATACTACTCTCAGTGTAATTAGGAAACTGGTTTAGTCTAATTACATTGCAGTATTTGGCTGTCTGTAACAGTACCATATTGTTTGCTATTTTGCTTTTTAAACAGTCCAACGTTCTAGAGGTCACTTAGAAAACTTAAGGAGATGCAGGGGATGCAGTCTTGAGGGAACAGTTAACAACCTCCTCAAATTGTCGAGTTGTATGTTTCTCTTATATTTTGAAAATGGCTGTTACCATAGAGATAGCTGATCTTGCAACAGAAAATGTGACCTTATCACCTAAGCTGTTTTTCTGGAACTAAAAATGTTCCAGTATAGTAGGGATTACTGTTTGGTTTTTATTTTTGTGCAGATCAATACTTCAATTCTAAGAACTTGAGCAAAGTTTTGGGTTTATATCTTTTCTTTATGAAATGAAGAAGTGTCATAGACTGAGGAACTGCTGTGCTCAATAACACTTTAAATGAGAAGTACTACAAGCTTAAATTGTTTTGTCGCTCTCGTTGAGAGTTTTGGAAAATGTTTATCTGACAGTAATAGAGACAGAAGGAGATATCAGAAAGCTTTTGAGATAAAAATGTCTCTTAAAATGTTGTGGCTTAATTTTCTGTACAGGCAAATATCCAGTCAATTATGGCCTCGGAGAAACAGGTGAATATCTTGATGAAGTTGCTGGATGAAGCTCTAAAGGAGGTTGACCAAATTGAGCTAAAGCTGAGCAGTTATGAAGAAATGCTTCAGAGTGTAAAAGAGCAAATGGATCAAATTTCAGAAAGCAACCACCTAATCCATCTCAGCAACACAAATAATGTGAAGCTACTGTCAGAGATAGAGTTCTTAGTGGTAAGATTTTTATTGTTTACGGTGGTCACATCAGATATAAAATTCTTTTAGGTTGCTACCCTGTTTAGCAACCGTATATGAAGCTCATTAAAAAAATGAGTTTATTTTTCTGTTTTATTATTGCACTAACTTCAATAATTTTTTTATAGTGATGGAATTGTATTTATCATTCTTGGTTCAGCAGCCTAGCAAACTAACCCACTTCTGGCTTATGGATAATACTATCTATTATTTTGTAGAATCACATGGATTTGGCTAAAGGTCACATAAAGGCCCTGCAGGAGGGAGATCTGACATCTTCTCGAGGCATCGAGGCCTGCACTAATGCAGCAGATGCCCTTCTGCAGTGTATGAATGTAGCTCTTCATCCAGGTAATGTTTTTGTTACGCTACAGTCTAACATATAAAATTTATTACGGTAGTGCCTTAATTGTATGCCTTTCCAACTAGTCTCAGATTTTTTTTCTGTTAGATTGAGGGAATTGTGACCTCTGGTCCTCTTGGTTTCCACATACAATATATTACTATACATTTTGTACTCTGTGAAATTCTTTTTGTTTTTAGGACATGATATGCTTCATGCAGTGAAACAGCAACAGCAGCGGTTTAGTGACTTGCGTGAGCAATTTGCCCGGAGACTTGCCAGTCACTTGAACAGCGTATTTGTTCAGCAGGTATTATTTCTTACTATTTTATATGAAATTTTCAGTCACAAACTTTTCCTGAGAAGAAAAACAATCCACCTAAAACATGGACATGTTCTGTGATGTAATCAGTAAATGAATGGGCTGCTAGAGGCACTTCAGGCAGAGATATTACTAAGCATACCAAACTGTAGTTGCCTACAGAATTCTCTTACATTTAAAAAAATCCACCTCTTTTTAGTGGGTTTGCTATCTGAATTAAACACATTGTGTGATATGTAAGGATTTATTTTGATTGTAAAGCTTGATTAATTGAAGAGAAGAAGCATTGACTGTTTTTATTAAAGGTCCAGAGACTGAGAACACTGGAGTTTTTGCTGTCTGAACTTCAAGGGCCATAAAAAAACCAAACCACACCAAAACAGACAAAGTTTTTTACAAGACTGTTGATAAGACAAAGTAAAATGTCTAAATGTTGATTTTTGGGCATTATCTTGAAATACTCAGAAATCACTGTCCTGAGACTTGTTTCCTAAAGGCTGGATGTGTTTTTTTAGCATCAGTTTTTTAATTTCTGTATTTTTTTATCTCCAATCAGTTTACTCAGACCCTCCTTCAACTCTATAACAGGTCCTACTATCTTTCAGTTCCAGTGAGTACATCAGGTTTGATACAAGCTTTTCTAACTAATTCTTCTGAGCTTGACTTACCTAACTAGCAGCTGCATCTTTGGCTTTACAAAAAGAAATTTGTCCTTCCCAATTGCAGAGCATCAGACTTATGCCCCTTCTCACTTCCATTATTTTTATTAGCCCTCAAGATTTGTTTATCTGTTTGAGCTAACATTCCTCTGATCTGATCTCCAGAAACTGCTAAGAGACAGATTGAGATGTATGGAGGAAGAATATCTTCAGGAAATTGTAATACGTGTACGACTGTACAGATACTGCAATTGCGTGAAACTAATATTTGTAAATAAAAAAATAATTCTGTTTTTATACACATTAGTGTAATCAAAGTTTTAGAAGTTTTAGTTTTTATGTATTGGACTGTGTGCAGAAAATTAAATAGAGTTATGCTGGATAATTGTATAGAAAATTGCATTTGAGAGTACAAGCCTGGCTTTTTATGGCAAAGATAAGTGCTTCCTGCATTTTCTTCACCTTGCAGAGGAATTCCAGTTCTACAGCATGTTAAAGTTTTTGCCTTTAGCTTCTGTTGTTAAGAAGGTATGGTTCTCCTGTTACTTTTCATATTTTGAAAAACTGAGCACAGGCTATGTGTCCTGGCCTTCTAAATAAGCAAGTAGAAGCTATGTTGTGCAAGTCCTGTGTAAATGCATTCACAAAGCTTGAATATTGGACTTGTGTATGAAAGTGGCTGTTTAACAGAATGCCTTTTCTGATGTTCTGTTCGGAGGATTTTATTTTCTAGAAATGGTAGGAGATTATTATTACTGTGTAATACTACTTGTGTTAGATGGAATACTTCTACAGAGACTTTTCAATGCTATTGAGAATGCTATTACCAATTTACAATTTTTTATTTTTTTTTTAATTTTTCATAATTCTGGTACTAATAGTGGCCTCACATTGTCTTTCATATAAACTTACCCTCTGAAAAGTTTTGGCCTGCTGTTAGCTGTGAGGTATTAATCAGCAGATAAAAAATATGACCTCGCCATAAGGTTAAGCAGGAAGAGCTTGTTAACTGCAGGAGATGAGCCTCTGCAAAGCCTTTTTGCTTGTTGTAAAAGAAAAAAAGTTTGTGCACTTCATTCTGAGGTACGGATTCAAGTGTTGGAGGTATAACAGATTTTTGTGTTATCTTACTAAAATGACCTTGTTGTGTTAGTCTGATGAATTGAATTGAATAGCAATTTCTCGTTCCCATGTTTTTGAAAAGTCCAACTGGAATACTTTGTTACCTTTAACATCTGAAGATTTGCATTATTTGTTTAGAATGTTTCTTTAGAAAAAAATAAATTAAAGCACTTCAGAAAAACTAAGGCAGATAAAGATTTCTAAATTAAAATGGCAAATGAAAACACTATGATGTCTAGGCAGCTGCTAATACAAGCAAGGCATATTCTGATTTGGAACTCATTAGATGGAAAACCAAAGTTGCATTGACATTTTGGCCGAAATGTATTATCTTGGAAGTGTGAAATTGTTCTTTTTTTTTTTTTTTTTTTTTTTTTAAAGCAAACAAACCCAATGCTGTGATTCAAACTAGTGTTGTAAGATATTAAGGTCCTACATATCCTCTACATAAAAATGAGAACAAATCTTAAAAGTTTTAAACAGAAATGCAACTTTGGATTGCCGTTCACTGCAGTGTTAAAAACTGTCTGCAGTAACAGTTACTAACAGTTAATGTAGTTGTCTTTATTGTGTCGTAATAATATTTGATTAACCTTACTGTGTGTCTATAACTTTAAAGATTCTTTAATAATTATTATTATTAATATTATTTTTAAAAACAGGTTCAGTATTCAATTAGAAGGCAACTCTGGGCTTTCTGTCTTTGAAATATGAAATAGTTTGAAGCTTTGAAACTATAAAATAGTTGAATAACAAACTTGCAGTATCATTTGGTAACAGTTAGTATAAATCTATGTGTAGTGGGAGGAAGCCTGTTAATTAGATGGAGAAAGTACACCTAGAAGCTTCATAATGTTTTGGAGCAGACTTGAACAGGATATAATTTAGGAAAACCAGAATGATTAGTCCTGTGGAAAAGCTGGCTTGGAGAGAGAAATTTATCTTGGGAGGGGATTTATCATCTTTATCTTCTTTATGAAGAATGCAACTACTAAGCAAAAATAAGAAGTTGTATGTAATAAAGGGACATGAATAAAATTGTTAGATGAAAGAAGCAATAAAAATGTGGATAGCTGAATATTTCCTAGCAGTAATATGAACTAGCCTTTGGACTGAGTTGAAGAAAGCTGTGAAAGCTGCCAGTTAAATTATCTTAAACTATAATGAACATTAAAATGCATGTTGTAGGAACATTGCACACCAGGGAACAGGAGAGAACCATAAATGGTTTTCTATATCTAGGTCGTATAAAAGCATATCAAAGATCTGTTGAAAATATTTGCTATATGCATGCCTAGAAGTACACACAGTATTGAGTATAACCTCGGTAATCACGTCAGCAGCTGTGTGGCTAATACTGGCTGGATTCCAGTTCCAAATTATATGTTGCAATAATTATACTTTACAAAGTTAGCTTTTTATTGGAGTCAGACTACAAGATTGTTTTTAGAAGGGAGATTTATAGTGTGACCCTTCTCCGTTGTGTGAGAATAAATGAATGAAGTTGTCTAGGACTTGTTTCTTTGGGTTCATTTATGTCTCAGTTTATGTAGTTAAGAGAACAGGACTCAAAGTAAGTGCATGTTCATGTTGGATACAAAAAAGTAGTCCAGCTTTATTCAGAAGCCAGCATGTTTGCATTGCATTACTTAGTAAAGGTTAGTCTTTTACAAATAGTATCAAGACTTGTATCTTCATTTTTTTAAAACAAAAATCTGTGAATGTATTGTGGAAGCTTTTAGGGCTTTTTTTACCAAAGGCTTGAACTGATTAGTACCCAATACAGTAAAGAAGGGTCAGCTAAAGTTGCTTTAGTTTTGGCTCAGTGATCCAAACTGGCTTCTGTTCCAACTTAAAGACATGCAAAGACAGTTCTTAAACTGTATAGCTTATATTCTGCCAACTTGTCATAACCAAGATGGAATGCTCCTCTGTCAGGGACTGACACTGACTGACCTGCATAAACCACCCACATGTTACTCTACAGGAAGTTGAGACCAATTAGGACGTTCGTTTTGTGCTGCCATGGCACAAACTATACTTAGGATCAAGTTCTGTTGCTGTATTTCTTGCAAACCTGGTAAAAAAGACTTTACAGAAAATATTAAAGCCATTTTGAAATTAAGTCCCATCCTCTGTTAACCCAGGGCTAATCGTTGCATGTTCTGCTACATGGCTGAACTGTGGTGTTACCTTGCTTTCTTCCTGAATTGCCCAGGAAGCTTGTGAGTTCAAGCAAGTGAAAGCTTAAAAAAGCTAAATTGTATGTTGTTCAAGCAATATGATGTGGTCTTCACTTAAAGGATAGTGTGTTTTTCAGGAGATAAGCCAGAGGAAAGGAGTGTGAAATCAGTAGTTTGCTGTTAAATCGATTGGTTTATGCTGCATGTTGTAAACTGTTTAACTCTAGTAAATGTTTACTGAAAGTGTGTGTGTGTCTACATTTGTGTGGAGGGAGAGAGAATGTGTGTGAACTAGTGTTTTTAAGACTTGACCAAGGCTTGGCCAAAGTGGACTAAAATAGGTTGAATTGGAGCAGACTTTCAGAGGTGTAGCATAAAGGTCATCATTAACACCTAGGCCACCCATTGATTGAGGATTTAAAATGTCTTATGGTATATGGGAACAACATCTTTAAAAAGAAGCAGCTATGGGTTTGGGTTTGGGTTTTTTTTGTTTAGAGAAATAATGTAGTAATCTCTTAGCATTTTTCAGAAACAATTGAACACCTGTCATTAAATCTTCACTCAGGTGTACCTTGCATTCTCGTGCAAAAAATGCCAAATTGACTCACCCTGAAGGCAGTGGTAAACAAGAGCCTTACAATAACAAGCTTACTAAGATGCATTACCTGCCACAAATACAGTATCTTGATGTCCGTATTATGTTAGGTGTCTTTTCAGTCTGCGTCTCTAGACTTTGTTTCTATGCAAGGTATTTTGATGCTTTTCTGTTTGTCTGAATGGGATGCTGTCTTCATTTTAAGTTTTTCAGGAAATTTCTAGTACATCTGTATAATGCTTCAAGACTTACTTTAATACTTTCTCTTATCAAGGGTCATGATCAGAGTTCTACTCTTGCCCAGCACTCTGTTGAATTGACATTACCCAATCACCATCCATTTCACAGAGATTTACTTCGATATGCTAAACTGATGGAGTGGCTCAAGAACACAGATTATGGAAAATATGAAGGGCTAACAAAGGTATGTGAAGTGCTCAAATGATGCTAGAGAATGTGTATAATATACGGGTTTTGAGAGTCAAAAGAATTGCCTGTGTGTATGTGCATGTTTTTTTAATATTCCTTTATATTAAATTTAATTCACTGGTCCTCTTTTCTTGTTCCTCTTTGAAATAGGAAACTTCATTTTTTTGTTATTTGTTGTATCCTGGTTTTTTTGGTTTTGTTTGTCCCCTGTCCCCCCTGCCAAGTTTCTATGTCTCTGTTCTGAAGTATCCTAAGATATTAATATTTATGTAAAACAAGTTTGCCATTTTACAGTCTAGTAAGAAAAATAATTAAGCTATTTTCATGTTGATGTGCTTACTGCCTGTGTGACATCTTTATTTCAACAGACCTTCACTTCTCTTAGGAATATAAAAAACTTCAGAGGTCTCCTCTAAAATAGATTAAATAGAACCATTTTGGCTTTGTATATATGTAACTTTAAACTACCTCGTTTAAAACTGATAATGGTGTGAAAAAATTATTATAGAAGTATAGAAAATGTTTAGATAGAAGTCAAGGGAAAGTTAGTCCTTACAGAACAAGTCATCTTTTATTAAAGTTCTGTCATTCTTAACTCAACTGTAGAAGATGCAAATTAGACTCTTAAAAAGGCTTTGAAATAGTTGTTCTTTTGCCTTGTGTAAGGCAAATGGTCAATGAATGGTTGACATCTTTGTGATCTTCTAATAAAAAAATTGATATACTTACATATTTATGTATTATGTGTGCTAAGTACAAAATTTTGAAGAACATGGGGAAAAAATATTGCATTATCTTTGTCAATAAATAAAATATTATTATAACCTTTGTACTAAAAATCTAAACAAACCAGATAATCTTCAAACTTATTTCAGTTGTTGTGCCTCTTGTCTTTAAAATTTGAGCTTATTTTTGGCAGCGTTGCAAACAAATTATTTTGGGATTGATTGAATCTTACAGTAAATAGGCCCATAGAGTTTGTGCCTTCCAAAGTTTTCTGGTCTTTTGTTTTCCTTCTGAGAATGGTAATAAAGGAGGTCACATACTCAGGAAGATGTGTAGGAATGGCGTGCTATTTGCTTTTTGGGGGGCGTAGTAAAAGTCTAGTAAAAGAGGCTACAGAGAATGGTGCTGAATTCTCTCCATTCTGCCATTGAATTCAATTATGTGATGCTCCACCGCTAGTAGTCCTCTTTGTTTGTACCACACTGCTTATCTTTCCTTATGGAACAGAAGTAGCAGTTTCTGATTGAGGTTCAATGAACTCACTAGGAAAATGAATATAACCTGCTTAAATATCATGAATATATTTTTGTGCATGCTACATAAATACATATATGTATACACACACATATAGTCCAAAACAGTTTGTTATTTAGTAGAACTTATATACTTGACGTTTTTTAAGAACTATTTAACTGTAATAAAACAAAGTCAATATATATACCTGTTAACTAACTTTACATTTTTCTTTTAAGAATTATATGGATTATTTATCACGACTATATGAAAGGGAAATAAAAGATTTCTTTGAAGTTGCCAAGATCAAGATGACAGGCACAACCAGAGAAGGAAAAAAGTTTGGTAAGCTTCCAGGAGGCGCATATCTTGCTTTGAATCTTATTTTTTGCTTATAAAATACTCATTACAACACCTAGGGCCAATTTTATAATGGTGTAAATTTGTTTACTTCTGACAAGGTAGAAGAAGTTCGATGAAAAATAAAATTGGTAAAACTTCTGACTTCCACAAGGCCAAAGTAGCACAACTGAAATCTTGTGAAATTGGTCAAAAGAGAAGGAAGGATAAAATATGATATTTCTAAGATTTCTCAGATTTTCAAATCTACACTCACTTTTTGGTGAACTACCAACCATATTTTGTTACTTGAACTATCCCACTTTATTACTGGAACAAATTTGAAAAATCAGCTCTTGTAATTAAAGAAAGCTTGGGCAGCACGTGTGTGTGTTCCTTCTGCTATTATTTCTGCTTTTAATAAGTTTTGGGTGGATTTTGAAGAAGCTAGTTTTAATGCTAATTCTGCCCAAGGAAACTTGGGTATTTCATTGCGTTTTCAGTGGGATTTACCTATGTAGTCTGAGACTAGAAATCATACTTTGTTAACTTGTAGGTCTTTCTGTTTAAGGGAGTATGTATTCCTGCTAGGATTAAATAGTCTAGTGTGAGTATGGAAGTGAGGCTTTTAAAAGACTAACCGGAATACTTAGCAAGCAACAGTGATATAGGTGTATTTATATATTGGTTCTTCTGTATTTTAAAATGCACTGTTTCAAAACTTGTTTAAAATATTTACATTTGCCACAGTTGACCAGTTTCCAATTTCTAGATTCAGAAATTATGTGCAGCTTTAACTAGTAAGTTTTGTCAAGTCTTTTTTGGGTCCTGAACTTCTGCTTTGAAGTTTGATGGTAGAGAACAGAAAAAAGTAATGAAAGGAAGAAAGCAGGAGAATGGTGAGGCTTGGCTGAGGGAGTGGGAAGCTGGAAAGATAAGTCTTGGCAAGCTGATGGACATAGAGAGCAAGTGGTGCCATAACGTGGTGTTGTCAGAACAGTTAAATTCGTAAATCTTGAAAAGCTATCTTACTGCAAGAAAAAAACCCACTTTATTGTAATATAAATTGATTTCTGAAACATTCTAAACGCTCTATCTTGGCAGTTATTTTGTGATTTGCATTTGTGAGGAGACAGTTTTTGTAGCAACTTCCTAATTTCTGTAAATGTTATGGGGTGATCAGGCATTTTGGAGAAAGAGGGCCTTCAATTCCCCAGTGTAAGAGCTGCACCTTGACAAGGCTTCTGTCCTGTATTTGTGCAAATGTATTTATTTTGGAACAGCTTGTAACGGTATCTGAAAGGCTTCTATGTTGAAGGTAGTGGTTGTACTATTACCAGTTACACATTAATTCAAAATACATCACTTCCTAGTAGTACAATTATTTAAGGAATAGTGTAGGTGCATAATGCTCCAGTTGTACTCAGACACTAAAGATGACCTGTTTCCAAGCTGTGTTGGTGTGTGTTCTTGCCTTTTTTTTGTGCTTTGGGAATAGCACTGCTATTTGAATGCCTCAAACGCAGAGGGGATGCTGGGAGAATTCTGGCATTCTGTGCTAGTGCAAGGTTCTTTGTCTGCATTTTTATGGCAAAAAAATTCTGGGTCGTGAGCATTCACACTTGTCTTAAGTAGTCTTTTTTATTTATTTATTTATTTTTCTTCTTTTCTGATGAAGCCAAGACTTTGATACTTAAATACCATAAAATCAATGTGGGAAAGAGTGCTACTGCTGTCATATGTTTATATGATGTGGCTTCGCAAAAGCCACTATGGCTCCCCTGATTGTCCAGGGCCTGTAGTTTTTCACATTCTGTAATATAGTCCCGTGTGTTTGGAAATTGAGGACGATGAAGAAGTGGGACCAATGCATGACAGATATATAAACCAAATATATCAGGCCTAAATGTTTTTATTGAAAAACTGCCAAAACCCCCAAGATCTAAAAACTAGGCTGGAATTAATTTTAAGTTTGACATTATAATTGTCAGTAGTGTTGCCTACTTGAGAACATCTGGTATTTAAGACATGTTTGTGGCATTTAGAAGTATTTACTCATTCTATTACAGTAGGTTCTGCTTGCCTGCTCCATTTTGGGGGCTTGTAGCATCCATCCTCATCAAGATCTTCTTAATACCACATATTGCTTTTAGTGTATGTATGCAAATGCCTTTTACTGGTTAGGGATTCTCTATTTACTGCAAATGCCCATTTACTCTAAATTTCATATTGAAGTCCACTTGAGAAAACGGTTTTGTTCTGCAAAAACCATGAAAAATAAAAAAACATCTTGTAAATTTTTTTACTATATATTATTTGTTTTCATCCTCTCTGATTTTGCAGTCATCAATTTTTGGTGCAGCATGAATACAAAAGATGTATTCTCTATGTAAACACCCTGATTTGCGAACAACAGAAAAGGTTAACCAGTCTTACTGTTGATATGAATGATTTTGCAGTATTGGTGTGTGTTTTTTAAATTGAAGAGGTGGACAATATCTCTGACTCAGTACAAAATTACATAAGTACATTTTAATTCCTTGTCTGTTACTGATATGATGATTGATCTTGGAAACTGAGTCTTTTGCAATATTAACTCTGACAAATAAAACCCTAATTTAATGGACTTCTTAATTTGGGAGAACTTAAATACATGTTACCAAAAATGTTCTTTGGACGCTCTATATAAGAAAAAGAGAAGTTTAATACCTAGAAACTTACTCTGTTTTCCATGTAGTTTAGATACTGAATTTCTAGAATAGTACCTCTCCAACTAAATGTGTTTGCAATGTAGTTACTTGCTGCTTATAGTTCTCCGCATGTTTCTTTCCAGTTAGAGCTTAACTTGCATCTTGTGCATGGTTTGTGCAAACTGCATTTTAACTTGTCTTTGTCTTTGATGCTTGCAACCTAATCCATCCCAGCTACACTGCCTCGAAAAGAAAGTGCTGTCAAACAGGAAACTGAGAGTGAGTATAACTAGTTGCATTAGTTGGTATTGTCAATGCATGTGTGTCAATGTAAAGATGTAGTGCTGCATTGTGGAAAATCTACCTAACACTGAAGCACTCCGTTCAGAATGAAATAAGCATTAGCAGAATCATTGTTTTTGCAAGGCAAAAATGAAGCATGGCTAAAATGGCCGAACATAAAAGTTGAGAAGGCTTGCAGGTAAAGGCAACGTCTTTTGGTTTTCCCATGCTACTAGTTGATCTAAAAAATATGTTTGTGCCTGAGAGCTTGTTGTAGTTTTCCAACTCTTCCGGTAGGTTAAGGTAACAACTTTTATTAGATCTATAGACTTTGTCTTGTGTCCCTAGACTAGATACCAACATAGCAGTTAAATGAAACTTGCAGGATTGCTTTTAAGTTTCTTTGTGGTTGAGATGTGAGAAGTTTACATGGGGGTCAAATATTGACGATTTCTTGGTCTTTTTTTGTTACTAGCTTTCTCCATCCTGTTCCAACATTTCTGAAAATTTGGGAAAAAAATAAAAAGATATGCTCCTCATCTAGGAAAAGGCCCCACAATACCAGGAAGAAATGTCTGAATGTTAATTATGATCAAAAGGAGGGGGGAGGATTAACAGTAGAGTTACTATGGGATTGTATAACAGCAAAACAGCTGGAGTAAACTATGTAGATAAAAGGATGTTAACAGCAGAAAGATCAAGTTCAAGATGAAAAACCACCTGTGTGTATATAAAACTCTTTAATTTTTTTCCCCTCTTGTGGATTAATTCTTCTGCTTGTGGCAGCCTTTGCCCAAAGTATATTCACAAAGATCACAACTGGACTTTGCTTCCAAGCTTTCAAGGACAACATCTATCCCAGTGCTCCTGTATTTCACAGTTTTGTTCCTTTTACACCTTTTTCCATACTTTACAATGAGGGCTTATATAGCTATCTACTTTGATACTTGCTGAAGTACTTCGGTTACTTTGCAATGAGAAAAGAATGTGTTTACAGCAAAAGCACTTGCAGCTTAGACAAAAATTGGGTTGTTTTATTTTAATGTAGGACTACTAGTAACTCTTGATCTCGTACATTCTGTAATGAACTTGTTCTTCTTGAGTATTTTATTCTGCCTTTGCTTCCCTCCTTCATAGTGTCTTTATTTCACAGGTCTTCATGGAAGTTCTGGAAAATTGACTGGGTCTACTTCTAGCCTAAATAAACTCTCTGTTCAGAGTTCAGGAAACCGTAGGTCTCAGTCATCCTCACTGTTGGATATGGGAAACATGTCTGCCTCTGACCTTGATGTGGCTGACAGAACAAAATTTGATAAGGTAAAGCCAAAATGTTGCATAGGATTCCTGCTTAGTTTTGTATTAGGAGCGTCTTGCATATCCTTCTTGTATAGTTTGAAAATCTGTGCTGTTTAAATCTT
This sequence comes from Haliaeetus albicilla, assembly GCF_947461875.1. Taxonomy (NCBI): domain Eukaryota; kingdom Metazoa; phylum Chordata; class Aves; order Accipitriformes; family Accipitridae; genus Haliaeetus; species Haliaeetus albicilla. The sequence goes on along the minus strand of NC_091483.1, from coordinate 54,130,787 downwards.
AAACCATGCCAATTTCAAATTCTGTATGCACCACACATCTAGTAAAGGTAGTTTCTAAGAAATATGTAGAACAGAGTATTATTCTCTGATTATAAGATTCCATTTAGTTCCTTTATATGCTGCATGTGATCTTGAAAGAATATAGAGCATAAAAAATGGTCTATTAAGTTGAAGCTCAATATGCATTTTTAAGCAAATAGGAATTGAACTGATGGATTCTTCAACTGATTTTATTTTTCTCAATACAAACGTTCATGTCTTCTGTCGCACTTTGCCAGTACGTAAGCAAAAGTGAAAGAGAAGAAAGCATTATCTTCTTTTAGCCAGGGCCTGAGCATGGCCCTAAAATGTTATTTATACTGGTTTCACATCAAAATTATCATCAGTTTTCAGCTTTAACTAATGGCACTAAGTTATTATTGGAGTGTACTCAGCATCTGTGGGTTTTGTTGGGGGGGGGTGGTGGTGTTTAGTTGTGGGGGTTTTTTTCCCCCTGAACCTTTAAAAGTGACAGTACTCCTTACTTCATGTGGAATTAACTCCTCAGTGCTGTGAAGGGAAAAGGAGCTGTTATCAGAGTGAGAGAGAAAAATAATTTTCTTGTTCTCTATTGAATTGAATTGTTTGATGGACATGAGTATTTTTCTTCTGACTTCTTCAAATCCTTGTTCAGTCTTGTTCTGGGAGGAAATATTATATGCCTGAAACAATTTTAACTGTTAAGTTATTACACATCTGTAGCAGCAACTTGTCTAGAATTAAAATGATAGCTTTTTAAAACAATTTTATACAAGTACAAGTATTGTGCTAATTTTTTCAGCTGCTTCTATCTCACACCCGTTGGGGACATATGAGTGTGACTAATGTATACAGAGTTGTAAGCTACTAAGCTGACCTAGTAGATTTTTTCAATTATTTTTTTTAGGGGAATTTTCAGTAGTGTGGATTTACTATGTGGCTAGATTGGTTTCATTTATATAAATTATTCCACATCTTAATCCTTAAATACTTGTTGAGAAAATGCTGTGTTGTGTAAAGATGAAAGATTAGAAGTATGTCTAACACCTGACTTACAATTTCAGTAGTTTGTATTAATAAAATTAAATTATTTTAGTTATTGCCAAAATAGTGTTTTATTTCAGATTAAATCTAAAAATCATGATTAATACTTCTATTTCAGTGCAAAACCTGCTGTTGGTTTCTGTAGCAGCTATGTAGAAACTTTTTCTACAGAGCAGTTATCTTCCACATACACAGTTTACCTGTTTTTCTTCCCTGAGGCTTTTAATTTTGTTGTCTTCCTCTCAGCAACCCAGGCAGAAAAGAGGGTGGCAGAGCCCATGACTTACTATTAAAATGTGAATCTTTCCATTATAGCACAAAAGTCCTTCCTCAGGCTGTGACTAGAAAAACTCTAATTGTGGAAAAACAGATTGTTCTTTTTTTCCCAGTGTTATGTGGATGAGAAGGGACTATGCTGAAGATGCAGATAGCACTTTTAAAGATAAAGTACAAGCTGTTTCCATTTCTATTAAGTAGAAATAAGCCTTCTAAAGCTTACTGAAGATAGAAAGTATAAAATCCTATGCAACAAAATTAAAACTAGTATTACTAACTGTTGATAGTATTTGGTGTGTTGATAAAATATTTGGCTTTCTTTAGATTTTCGAGCAAGTATTAAGTGAACTAGAGCCTCTGTGTCTGGCAGAACAGGACTTCATTAGTAAATTTTTCAAACTACAGCAACATCAGAGCATCTCGGGAACCACAACGGTATGACTCTTCATTCTGTCACTGAAGTAAAGAATATTGAACAGGCCTCTTAAGAGACCTTTGTAAAAGATAACTTTTGAATTTATTTGGCAATTACGTGATCCAGGTGATCAATATTTTGTTTTTTTCTCCATTAGCTGGCAGAATCTTTATTTTTGGCTGACCGATACAAAATCTGTTAAAGAAGGACTGATGTGTTTCTTTTGCCGTGGCTTTGTTTCCTCAATAAGATCACAATAAACGCTTCATCATGCTATGTAGGAAGGCAATGGGGAGTAATTGTGGATAGTGTTGTATTTGGTGGAACATGACTAGAAGACTACCAGAACCTTGCAAACCACTTATTTGCTACTTTGGGGGAGGCAGCGGGGCTGATAATTATGTTAGTTTTGTCAGGTATACTTATCACTTAAATATAGAATTGGAGACAAGCTTTCAGCTTCCTTTATATATATTCCTTGTTCTTACAGAATGAAGCAGAGGAAATGGATGGAGGAACTTCATCTCGTTTATACAGTTCTGGTGTTCCACAAACAATATCATCTGAGTATGTGCTGCTGTTGTTTATTATTAATTCTTAAGCCTACATGTGAATTTATTTGGCATATAAAACTTTTTTCTCCATAATCAGAAATTGTTTCCTTTTAGTGAAAGTGAATAGTGAACTCTTAATTTGTACCTAGACGCTGTATGAGTCAGTAAATACAAAATTTTCTGTATATAGGATGGATGTGTCTATAGTACTATAAAAAAGATGCTTAATTCTCTTAATAGTTTGCAAAGTGAAACTAGGCACTGTAATATGTAAAAAATGCTTTGGAAAATATGCTTTGCAAAGTTCTGAATTTGAGTGTGTGGCAGCTTCCACACAGAAAATACTACTTGGAATATTTTTATAGCTGTGACTATTGATTTTTACTGTGTGGCATTGGCATTTCCTCTGTTAGCAGCATTCTGAAAATCATGAGACTTGTTGAATGCAGATAAGACTACTATATCCAATAAATTTATCCTAAAAATGTTATCAAAGACCATGTAAAATAGCCTAGTAAACTGTCAGAGTAATATTTTCATCTTATGCATTTTTAATAGGAAGGACATGATCCGACAAATGATGACAAAAATATTTCGTTGTACTGAACCTGAGCTGAATAATCTTATAGCGCTGGGGGACAAGATTGATAGCTTTAATTCCCTTTATATGTTAGTTAAGATGAGTCATCATGTATGGACAGCACAAAATGTGGACCCAGCTTCCTTTCTCAGCACAACACTTGGAAATGTTTTGGTGACTGTCAAAAGGAACTTTGATAAATGCATTGTAAGTTCTTTAGTTATTCTGATTAAGCTAACTATAGTATTATAGGAAGCCCACTCCTACCCAGTTTGATTTTGCACTTCTTTATAGTTAAATTTTTGCTTTTAATTTGAAGTGAAAATGAGTAACTTTATTGCTCTTCTACTGGCCAAACCTTCAAAAAAGATAAACTAATTGGTGGTTGTGTTTCTTTTTCCTCTCTATTCCAGTTTTCTTCAATAATTAGCTATTTGTAACAAATATGACCGCTCATTCAGTGCTGTGAGCTAGTTGACTTGTTCAGTTGTTTGTTTAAACTTGTACTCTTACTGAGACTACTGAAGTCAGTCAAGTAACCTATAGCTCTCTGGCTTTTTTACTTACCAAAACAAAAACTCAGTGACTATGAGGGTTTTGCTTTTCCCCTTTGAGCATAATATGCCAAATAGACAGCTCTTCCATGTGTTCAGTTATTTCTATCTTATATCTAACAGAAATTTGGTTTAGATAAAATGGCAAATCTTTCAGCAGTAGCAGAGGCAGCTTCTACTGTCAGAAACATCCTTTTGCTAATACTATATTACTATTATCTGAAATATGGCAAGTTTAGTGAAAACACAATTGCTGGTATAACTTTTTTGTATTGTCACGAATGCAATATACTGCCTATAGTATATGTAATATACATATTAGATATAGTGTATCTAATATAAAGTATATCTAATGCAATTAGATACAATAATTGAAAGATAAAATTATTTCCATGCTTGAATAAATGTCAGTTTTTCAGTATGTCTGCATTTTCTTTTCTTTTACTAGTTATGTGGTCTGGAGTTATATATTAGAGGCTAACATCTGTTCTTGTTTTAAATTTAAGAGTAATCAAATGAAACAGATGGATGAAGTAAAAATATCAAAGAAGAGTAAAGTTGGGATCCTTCCATTTGTTGCTGAATTTGAAGAGTTTGCCGCCCTTGCTGAATCAATTTTCAAAAATGCAGAACGACGAGGAGATCTAGATAAAGCCTACATAAAACTTATTAGAGCTGTTTTTGTCAGTGGTAGGTCTTCTGAGGTTGTCATAGTTACTAAAATGATTGTTTCCTCCTATTTATATATAATTTGCTCCAATTAACAGATGATTTTTTAATTTTTTTTTTTTAAGACTCTCTGTTGCAAGCCACATGACTGATATTGTGCTGAAATTTTGGTCATCTCTGTTATCAGTAGGAGAGCCAGTGTAAACCTTTTGATTGTAATATACTTTTTAAGAGCAAACTGTAGGTATTTGCCTTTGTACATACCTGTAAAGTAATTTTCAGTTATGATAGAGGGAAGTGGTTAAGACTCTGGAGAGAGAGTGGAGATGGCAGCAACACAACATGCTCAATCTGAAGTGGTTTCCTGTCTTTTCTCCCCCATGTTAGCTTAAACAAGGAGATGAATCTGGATGGGATCCCTGGCATTTGGCCCTAATACTGTTCATCTTCACAGCCCTGTCTAAAATAAATCACTTGAGTTCTGGCTATGAATTTGACCCTTTCTTGGCAGATTAGGTCCTTTGTGTTGTAGCCTGACACAGCAGAATGTCTTTCCAGTCCTCCCTATTTTCCCAGCTATAGTCTGGAAAAACAGCAGCAACACCCTCGTTCTAGTGGTTTTAATTAAGATTATAAAAAAAAAGGAGGAGGATATGCAAGCCAATGAACTCTGGAAAAATTGTCCTTCCCTTTTAAAATGGAGCAGGGACACAGGTGGATGGACCTCTCTGTGCTGATTTACCTGCAGATTTTCAAACAACTCCATGTATAGTAATTCCCAACCACTGAGACTTACCTCTTTTTTTAGGGGAAGATTGGGTAAGAGGAGATAGTTGAAGCAATAAAGCTACTTTGAGGAAATTATAGCATAGTAGTTCTGAATATACTAAGAAATCGTGAAGAGACACTACTTCATAGTAAAGTAGACTAGAGTCCATATGTAGTCAGCAGGAGCATCCCAGGTGATAGGACAGTCAATTTTGAAAATGTTTTCTATTTGATTGCACCCAACTTTTCTGTCCCTAAGAATTTACTGTTCAAGTGATAGAACTAAGCCAACACCAATAGACAGGCAAAACTATACAATGATAAAATAATCAGTGTAGGAAGAATTTAGAAAAGCATGTTTTAAAAGGGCTTCAAAATTATGCCAGTCAAACACCAAAGAAGTAACAAAATCTGTTTCAGAAAAGTACAGAGCAAACATAAAGAACAAAGAATTATGATAGGGGAGGATAAGGGATAGAAGTAAAGAATGAAGATGAAACGAAGTTAAAATTATGTACAAAAATCAGTGCAAGCAACATGTTTAATGCAGTAGGATATGTAATTTACAAGTAATGTTTGAAATGGGTCAGGAAGATGCAGCACTTCAGGTAGAATTGGGGAGGGGGGGAGGTAGAAAATTATATGGTAAGAACAAAATTAGCAGTAACAGACTTTTCCTAGTTGGCAGTTCAGTGTTGCGACTGAAATGAATTTGTGATCTTTACTCTGGTGTGCGGGATCACTTTCATGGTAGGCATCCTGGTAGACTCAGCAAAATGATTAATGGATGAACAGGCGTAGATACTTAATTGCCCCCTTGGTTGAAGCCATCCTCTTTCAGCTGGCTTTTAGGTGCAGTAAGGGAGTGATAGGTAGAATTTCTTTTGCCTGCCCTGATTTGGGGGTTTGGGTGGTTGGTTGGTTTTTTTTTTGGGGGGGGGGGGGGGGGGGGGAGATGAAAGGAAGAGACCTATGTGCAGGATTATCCATTTGTATTATTAAATTTTGGGATTGACAATAATTTTGACCATAAAACTAATAAGCAAAAATCGAGAGACTGAGAAGTACATTTTAAAAATAAACACCACCTTATTGTAGATTTTTTGTTCTACCAAATAGGGGAATCAATTTTCTTTGATTTTTCTTAAATAGTTCTATCATGTGAAATTTATTAGGGATAATAAAAGCATGCTTGTAAGCTTCCACAGAATGTGTGTTGTTTCTCACTTCTGTAAATGAGACCATATGTAGTCATTATTTTGTATCTTTTTATACCTGACTTTTTTTGGCATACAATTTTCATGGTCTTGGAGCCTACACATATCTGTTAATTCTTTTGAAGGCTCTCAGACATTGATTTATTTAGTGGCAATTATGACAATCACCCATACAAGTGGTTATCATTGACATAAATTCAAAATTCCTTTTCTGACAGTATTATAGTTATTGGTTATGTTTTTCTGAATTTGATTGTCCTTCTGGTATTTTTGCTTCCTTTTTCAGTTGAGAAAGTAGCTAATGAAAGCCAGAAAACACCCAGAGATGTGGTCATGATGGAGAACTTCCATCATATTTTTGCAACACTTTCTCGCTTGAAAATTTCTTGTCTTGAGGCTGAGAAAAAAGAAGCCAAACAGAAATACACTGAACATCTTCAGTCTTATGTAATCTACTCACTCGGACAGCCTCTTGAGAAATTAAATGTAAGTATATTTGAGTTTATATACATTTAAATGGTACAGAGTAATCTTTTTCAAGTGTTCAGTTTGCACTATCTGATCTCTTTACCACTGCATCTCTCGTAATCTTTATTTTATTATTTTAGACTTGAGCATGCCTGGCAAGAGTACTCTACTCATGAGGGTAACAGTCTTGGATGCAAATAACCAAATTTTTCGTGGCAATTAATAGTACTGACTAAACATCAGTTGTATTTTAAGCAAATGGTTTTAAGGAAGGAAAAAGTGAGGGGAAAAGTAATCAGGAGCTTTGGGCTAATTTTTTCCACCTGTCCTGCTTTCAGCTGGGATAGAGTTAATTTTCTTTTTAGTAGCTGGTATAGTGTTATGTTTTGGGTTCAGTATGAGAAGAATGTTGATAACACAGTGATGTTTTCAGTTGTTGCAGAAGTAGTGTTTAGACTAAAGTCAAGGATTTTTCAGCTTCTTGTGCCCAGCCAGCAAGAAGGCTGGAGGGGCACAACGAATTGGGAGGGCACACAGCCAGGACAGCTGACCCAAACTGGCCAGAGGGGTATTCCATACCATGTGACATCATGCCCAGTATATACACTGGGGGGGAGTTGGCCGGGGCGGGGCAGGTGGATCACTGCTTAGGAACTAACTGGGCATCGGCCAGCAAGTGGTGAGCAATTGCATTATGCATCATTTGTTCTGTATATTCCAATTCTTTTATTATCATCATTTTATTATTGTTATTGTTATCATTATTATTTTCTTCGTTTCTGTCCTATTAAACTGTTCTTATCTCAACCCACGAGTTTTACTTCTTCCCCCCCCCCCCCCCCCCCCCGGATTCTCTCCTCCATCCTACTGGGGGGGGTTGCGAGTGAGTGGCTGCGTGGCGCTTAGTTGCTGGCTGGAGTTAAACCACGACACTACACCTCAACTGCAGAGAAAATTATTGTAGTTTCTGAACTGTTCAAGAATAAGAAACGTTTTTAGGAACATTCTGTATGTCTGAAGTTGAACTAAGTATTAAACTGAATGCTGACTTAGGTTCAGACTCAATTCTGCCCGCTGAGTATTTCCCACTGTTCATTGCTTTTTCTATAAGCATTTCAGCCATTCATTTTCTGAGAAGTCTAAGACGTATTCTCTTTTTGAAAATTAAAATGCTTTATTGCTGCTTCCCACTTGTCGTGGGTTGACTCTGGCCAGCACCTAAGCTGCCACATAACTGCTTGCTCACTCCCCCTTCCCCAAGCAGGACAGGGGAGAGAATAGGGAAAGCAAAAGTGAGAAAACTTGGGGGTGGAGATAAAGATGGTTTAATCAGTGAAGGGGAGAGAGAGAGGAAAAAAAATACATGATGCAAAGGCAGTCACTCACTACTTCCCACAAGCAGACTGATGCCCAGCCAGTTTCTGAGCAACAGCCACCTTGAAGACAACCACCACCCCCTCCTCTAATGCTAATTTTTATAGCTGAGCATGATGTTATGTGCTATGGAATACCCTTTGGCCAGGGTTGACCTGTTCAGCAATAACCAAAACACTGGTGTGTTATCAGCCCTGTTTTAGCCACAAATCCAAAAGACAGCACCATATGGGCTGCTATGAAGAAAGTTAAATCCATCCCAGCCAGACGCAGTGCACTGTTTCAAATGATGTTGTGGCTCTGCTTGCATGTTCATAGGTATACTTCCCTCCATTTTTATTATGTTGAGCCAAGTGTTGTGGGGCAGTGAGAAGAGAGGGCAATTATGAACAAATATTGCTGTTGTGTAATTATGGTTTAAGTAGAGAAATTCCTATTCAGGTGCTTACTCAGTTTATCCAAAAGATCTGGTATTTTCCCAGGCTATGGCCTCATTAATTGAGGATTTTGAGACTGATCTAGTATTAGTTATGAGGTTGCAAAGAAAAGCTTGATTGCTTCTAGAAATGACTTATTTCAGTTCTATGCTAGTACTTAGAGAGTGCTGTATTGCTGGGCTGCGCTTTGATGTTTATGGCTGAGCACTACTTCATGCCCAATTAAAAAACAAAAATGGAGGGAACACGCAACAGTTGTCAAGCAGACTCAAGACTTAACTATACATATGCTTGTGAAATTAAGTTAATTAGTTTAGATTTGTGATAAGCATTAATGCCATTGTTGTTTGTTAGCATTTTTTTGAAGGCGTTGAAGCTCGTGTGGCACAAGGTATACGAGAAGAGGAAGTAAGCTATCAACTGGCTTTTAATAAACAAGAGCTTCGTAAAGTTATAAAGGAATATCCTGGGAAGGAAGTGAAGAAGGGATTGGATAATCTCTACAAGAAGGTAGATAAACATCTCTGTGAAGAAGAAAACTTACTTCAGGTAAACTAAATCATGGCTTAAAAACCTTGTAATGTTTACACAAAGGCTTTCAACTACTGCTTTTGCATATGTATTCTGTGAGAAGTGCCTAGCCTCAGCATAACTCTGAAAAACCATGAATTTTGAGAAGTTTTTTATAATCCCACTCTGATTCTATTTGTTTTAACATTGATTTGAACTGTGGTGGTAGAGAGTTCAGAAAGAAACTTCCTTTATGATTCCCTAGCTGACCATTAATGGGTGATCTCTGTTCTGCAAAATACACTGGAAGCAGAGAGAACTAGGTTTAAATGAACTGTTAACCTGATAGGAAATTTAGCTGGTGCACTATAGCAGAATATATTTACATCTTTTCTGATAGTTATATTATCTAAGTTTTTTCTTATACTCTGTAAACTTTCTCACTGGAGTAAATGATAAGTAGATTTAAGAGTTAAGCAGGTATTAACAGCTTTTTAAAGTCTGAAACATGAATTAGCACTGTTCTGGTTCAGGGTGTTTAAAGACAAAAAGCAGTACCTCTTTTAGGGCAACTTCCTCATCTTCTTTACTACTTTCTGCTTTGCGTATTTGGTAGGAGTCATGTAAACACTGAAGATCTTAACGGTTAAAAAACTTGCAGCAACTCAGTTTACTGAACTTTGTTGTTAGCGAGCTTTAGTTTTAAAATGACACCTGAACTGAGAATCAGTTAACGAGCCAGTGTTTTGTAGTTCACATATAGTGTATTGTGCCAGTTGACATTTCTTTAAAGTTTGCTTTCTTTGGCAGGTTGTGTGGCATTCCATGCAAGATGAGTTTATACGACAGTACAAGCACTTTGAAGGGCTGATAGCTCGCTGCTATCCTGGATCAGGAATTACTATGGAATTCACTATACAGGATATTTTAGACTACTGCTCCAGTATTGCACAGTCTCATTAAGTTCTAGAAAGGGAAAGAGAAGCAAGCAAAGTTTGTGCCTGTGTATAAGGGAATCAAACACTATAAATGCTATTTGTTTTTAAAAGGTGGATTTCCATGTGTATGTGTAGTTAACTGCCATGTATGTCAAGTTACACTCCTACTTCAAACGTCTTTCAGGGCAGAATGAAACCTTCTGGGATTTGTTGCTCTTCTACTGGGTTGAAGTACTGTTTGAAAGGATTAATTCTGTGAAACACTTTGGATGTAGTTTTTGCCTTCCCGTCATGTTTACTTTTATTTATCATCCCTTCTCTTGCTAAAAGCAGTAAGCACTACCTTTGTACTACGCAAAAAGGATACTACTGTTTTCACTAATATTTTGCATCTTGGACATTATGTAAGCAATAAAGACTTATCAAATCTTTTCCCTTCCTCATTCCAGAAAGTATGGATCTGGAACTTCATGCAGTGGCAACACTGAATCCATGTTCTGAGATGTGACTGTGGCAATTAAACTGTGTTCATCATATTCTTTATTTCTATGGAGTGTTATTTCAAAAAGGTGAAAATGCAGAGTTATTCCATTGTTTTGTCTCTGGGCATTGAAGTAGAATTGCTCTATTTTTCAACCTGTATTTTTTTTTTTTCTTCATTTTAGTGAGTACAATGTAGCATCAGTATACTCCCACCTCATGTAACCCCTTCCTCCTCCTGGAGCTTCAGGTGCCTGTGATTCAGGACCTAGTTTTTTTGTACAGCTTGAGGAAATGCTAAGTTGTTGGATAGAGCTGGGGCATGTATAGAACAGAAACAGGTACAATAAGGGTAACATGCAGACAGAGGTAAGATTTTGGTTTGTGAGATGCAGATGCAAGACTAAAAAACAGTAACACAAATGAGAAGGTTATAAAGCTCTGAAGGAAAACCCGGCCTGCTGGATGGCAACTCGGCAACATTGAGGCACCTGGATTTGGGTGAGCATACAAACACATCTTGTAGCTCGCTAAATCCTAGTTGCCTCGTCTTTACTAATGAAATACTTGATCTAAGTAGCGTATAACCTGCTCAGAGTGTCTGTGCAGGTGACAAAAGGTAGCCAGAGCACCACCACGGGGAGGTTAAGGGTTACGCTGAGCAGAAATTCCCTCCAACTGGTTATAGACAGCTTATACGAGAGGGCTACCTGTCATTTTTATATCAGACGCTGCAATCCCCGACGCAGCAGGCAACTATACTACAGGCAGCAAACGCGCCTACGCCCCTCTGGAAAAGGACCACGAGCAGCGGTCGCGTCTGCCTCCCCGCTTCGGCCGCAACAGGAGCAAAGCCGAAGCCGTCCTCAACGGGCCGCTCCTCTGCGCAGCGCCGGCCCCTCGCACCAGGGGACAGCTCCGCCCTCAGCCCGACACGCAGTCCCAGCCCGCGGTGCAGCACCGGGGCTCGACCGCGGCCTCTTCCAGCCTCGGGCGGTTCTCGCCTTCAGCCCTCACGCGGCCGCTGGCGGACGGGCGCTACGTCAGCCTCCCCCGCCCCCCAGCGCGAGGGCTGCCGGTCGCGCGGGAAGGGGCGGGGCGGCGCGGCCGCCGCAGGCGGCGGTTGGCTGGGCCGGCCGCGGGCGCGGGCGCGTGCCCCGTTGCTGAGGGGACGGGACGGAAGCGGCCGCCGCTCCGCGCGCCGTTTTCAAACGGCCGGTGCGGCCTAGGTGGCCGTGCGGGGTCTGCGGAGCGGGAGCGCCGGCCCCGGGGAGCGCTGCGGGGGCCCGGCGGGCGGGCGGGCAGGGCTCGCGTCCGCCGGGGCGGGGTGCCCTGTAGAGGAAGGAGGAGGGTGCTGCCGGCGGGACCGGGGCCCCTCGCAGGCGGGCGGAGGCTCTCAGCGGCTCTCGGCGGCTAGCTTGGCCCCCCGCGGCCCCGGCAGCGGCCGTTGCAGCAGCCCTGAGGACAGCGTGGGGCTGAGCCGCTTCCGTCCGTTCTGCCCCTGGGGAGCGCAGATTAGCCTGGGCGGCCCGCCCCGGCCTCTGGCCTACACGCCGGTCTCTCGTCGTCTCGGGGCTCTCTGCAGAGAGCCTCCCCTTCCCCGCCGGAGCTGCGTCTCTGCCGAAGCCTCGCTGAAACATCTCGGCTACTCCTTAGCGGCTCGCTCTGCGAGAATTTGCTTTTAACGGTATGTGTGGTAAGACCGGCCCGGAGGGAGGGTGGAAAAAGTAAAAATAAACCTGTTTGAAAAGGGGCAGGTGTAGGTTGGGGTTGCAGAAAGGTCCGTAAAGCTTCCGGTTGGGGGAGACAGGTCACGAGCCGGCTCATAATTGATAGGGTTTTCTTAAAGGTTGTGGTGGCTCTTTAAAGAAGTAATCTGTTTTTCTAGAGCAACGGTTGTCTTTCTATTGGCAACGTGGCGACGCGGCGACGCTTCATAGCAAACGTGGTGCATGAATATCTAGTCGGAAGTGAAATCCCAGTAATTCAACTTGGAAAGGGACTTCGCCAAAACAAGCACAGGCTACTGCAGTGTATCTTGAAAGTGATGTTGCAGTAACAGCATTTCACAACGTAGCCTTTGGTGTCCATGGACTGTATAGAGGCACGTATTGGAGCATTGCTATAGTCAAATGGTTGGTCTGCTACATGCCCTTTCACCTGGGTGAAAACAAAACTAGCTCTTCGTAGCAGAACGAGCTATGTGACCAGTAATTACAGGACAGGAACAGATGTTTTGTAAACATATTTCACATGCATCAAACAAAAGAATAAAAGCCTTTAGCGTATCAGTTCTGGTGAATGAAAAATGCATTTTGGTATTTCCCAGAATTGAGACTGGAAACTCCAGTTCATAATTGTCCGTGGTGTTAATGTTATAGACTCAGTAAAAAACTGATTTCATAGCATAGAAATTTGTCTGTGCTAGTTTCTTTGTGTTCTGTTGTCAGCTGTGTAGTTTTCTCTTTCTTCCACATGGCTCAGTGACTGTATTATACCTTCCACGGCCAAGATACATCTTTGCTCTGCTTTTTTATTATTACATTTTCTTATTGATAACACAAGTATCGCATCTGGAACAGTTCTTAACTTATACTCACCGTGAATTTTGCTGCATTGTTTTCAGACTGAAAGGAGGGCTTCAATGTGTGAAAGCTTTTCTGGTTTGTATTCTGCCTATAATGGTTAGTCTAATACCTTTTAACATTGCTTCTTTCGCACAATTTTATGCAAATTGATTTTATACTCATAGCCTAAAGGAACTGGATTTGAAGTTTCATTATTGTCCATCTTTCATGTCAATGTTCAATTTCATTCATTGGTGACTTAGAACAATAGGGAACAGTTCATACCTGCTAAATATGTCTATTTCATAAACACCTGTGTCTTCAAAACACTGCTCACAACCATCCAGGCATGTCACAACATGAAGCACATGAGAGTTGTCATCTTTAGCAGTCTTCGTGAACAAAGGAGGAACAAAAAAGGAGATTATTGGCTATGAATATCTCTTCTGTGAGTAACTGAAAGATGCACTCATTTAGACATCTTGATAAATCCTCTGGAAATTTAAAGTACAACTTGATTTTCCCTTTTTGTTTGTTTATCTGATTTTCTGTTTTTCATCTAAAATGGAAATTATATTTTCTTCCTAGTGGCACTAAATTGCATGAAATATTTAGATAATGAATGATGTCAACTATTTATGGAGCTAACATAGCCTATCTCGTGGGAAATATCAAAGTTGTTAAGAGTGCTTTCCAGTACTTTGCAAATTTACAGACAAATCTAGTAAGTTCAACACACCTTTCACCATGACTCAATCGTGATTCACAAGGCTATTAAGTTTCTTTAAAGAAAAGGATATTCGGGATTGAGTTGACTGGGTAAGAATGATGAAGAAAACTTGGATTTCCAAAAAGCTTTTAAGAAGGTTCTTTAGCTAAGTTTTTAAGAAAGCAGATCTCTTTCAGAAATGGAGAAAAGATCATCTAATAGCCCACTAAGTGGTTAAAAGAAAGGCTGGAAAGTACTACCTTACGGTGAATGTGCAGAGGATTTTCTGCTGTTTAACTGATTGGTGATCTGAAAGGATGAGTTAAACAGCAATGGGCAAAATTTGCTCATTATATGGACGTCTTAAGAGCAGTCCAAGGGTTGTGGAAGAGTATCGCTGGACTGAGTAATAAAGTGGGAGTTAAGGAACAGTGTCAATAAAGGCAAAGTAATACACATCATGGGCTCTGAAGTGGCAGTTACTGCTCAGAAAAAGAAATGTTAGTGTCACTGAGAAACCATCTAGCTGATGCTTTAGAGCAATCAGAAAGGCAAATGATAAGTTAGGAATCATTATGAATAGTGACGACTACAGCAAAGAATCTTTATGGCTGCTCAGAGTGATCTCAATCTCAGAAAAAGCATGGAAAAGGGACAAGCGGGAGAAGCTACTAGAAAATTTTGGAAAACAGATTTGCTAAAGGTGCCATCATGAATGAATGAAAGCATGAATAAAGGAATGATTATTTAGTATGTCTTACAATAAAAAGAAAAAAAAGGGGGGTGGGGTGGACATGCACACCCCCATGAATTTATGGTATGCTTTTCCAGACATACAGTTAAAATCGCAAATTCATTGCCACAGGCTATTTCAATATAAAAGTGCAAAAGATTCAAGAAAACAATTAGACATGTCTAAGAAAGGTCTATCAGGTACTATTATAATGATTTCAGTTCAACTTTAGGCCCATCAAGTCCCTGTGCTGTAGGCTTATAGAAAGAGAAGGTATGTAGGAGTAAGATTGGCTCATGTTTCTTATGTTTTTATACTCTTGCTGTGACAGCTGCCAGAGGCACATTGGGTCAGACTGCTCTTGGATTCAACTGAATCAGTACAGCTGTTCACATATTCATTTTATATTTCCAGAAAACCAAATTTTCCTGATGGAGAAGTTTCTAGATACTTTTTGATGTCGTGGTAAGACTAGTGATGGACTTTAAGTTTAGGATATGAGATTTATGCTATGGTTGTCTGTAATAACAGAGGTCTGGAATTACTGACACATAATTTCCTTCCAACAAAGAGTGTACGACGATTATTGTCTTTGAAGACTTTGATATCTATGTTAAGCTCTCTGAAATAACGACCCCCAGTTCTTCTTACTTTCATTCCTGGACATCTTTTGGACCTATACTGCAGCTGGTCATTTCCTGGACTAATTTTGGATCAGGTGTGGCTCTAGGGAATATAAGATAATACCCTTTCTTGTTTGATTCTGGTGGCAATAATGTCTTGAATTAAAAATTCCCAGCCTTTAGGAAGGAGAGTGATTCAACCAGAAAGCTGTTGGTACATCTCAATATTAGGGTATGTTTAGGTAACTACACCTCACTTAAACATCCATTGCAGTGATTTAGCAAGATCCTGTATCTACTCCCTAGCCACAGTTACTGGAGTGCCAACATCTGTCCATATATTTTCGCCACAGTTACTGTAGCGAAACTTTATTCCCTTACAAGCTGTGACACACATTTGTTCTTGATGTTTCTTCTGTAAAACCTTCTGAATGTGATTAGTAGAAAAATCCTTTCTCTTTCCAAAATACGAGCTAATAAATCAGGTCTGATGAATGATTTTAGACTAATCTTTTTAACTGATCTAGTTCTTGTTAAGGAGAAGATGGGCTCAAGAGTTGTCAGCTTACTTCTGTATTAGTATAAGATGTTCCTGAGACTAGATCTAGACACAGTAACACAATCACTGTTTTCCTGAACTCAACACAGAATCCTCAACATTAATGCAGAAATACCAAGGTTTCATCACTTTTAGCTTTTATCTTTGGCTGCCAAAGGAGAACAAAGAGCATTTAGCACACAGGAGTACATTGACTTCCACTTAGTACATTAACAGTTACCATTTAGTGGAAGGAAGTGTGCCTCCTTCTCCTTCAACCATCCCAGTACAATATGTAAGGGATTGTTCTCCATGCCGTTGCTTAGTTAATATCTCAATATCCTGAGCCTCTTCAAACAAGTATTTTGGCAGTACCTGGAACAGATGCTGTGCTCATAAGACCGGTGATTTTCTCTCATCCATGGAGCAGTACCTGGTAAGCACAATCCTGTTGCTAGAATTATTTGTAGTGTTTTGAGACAATGAGATGAAATCTTAATTTCCAGCCTCAGACATGAGAGAAACTTGCATGTTTTCTCCTTTCATTGTTCATAAATAATTTTATTTTCAAATACCTGCATATATTTATTTAATATCTTTTTAAAATCTGGGGGATTGTGAAACAGCATGGTTTAAATAATACCTATATTCTATCCCCTCTATATGAGATGCAAACAATGCTTCCTCAGATTGATAGTTTGGCTGCTGAGGTCTTTGCAGCCAGTAGGTTAATACTGAAACTTCTGAAGAAAAGTAAGGGAAAAATATTTTACAGAAATAACTGTTTTTCAAAAATATTTCTAACTATTGAAGAGATGTTTTCACATATTCAGGAGCATCAACTTTAGGATTCCGTTTCTTTTCTCATTCTATCTCTAAATCCAGAAGGACATAATGATGTAAAAATTCTTCCTCCCTCAAATGTACATGGCAAAAGCAAAATTCTCATCTGGAATCAGACACAGTAGTGCTGATCCAGCCCCCTTTAGATCAGGTTAGTAATAAAAAGATAACTAATCAGTCAAAAGAAAAAAAACCCCTCTGATCCTTGAACTGTATTTTCCAGAAAACGATGCAGGTAGGACTACAGTACACCAGTGGGTTTTTTTCATTCCTGTTTTCCCTCATAGAAAAGAGATGTTCAAAGTTAATCTGTCTTTAAAATTTTACACACTTAATGCAATTTTACAAATTGTTGGTGAAAGTTAAGTACTGCCTTGTAAACTTTGAAAGTAAGATTTATACATGAAAGAAAAAAATATATGGGGTTTTTGAGAATAATCTGTCAATTTGCATTGTGGAAGATACCATGGTTCAAAAAAATCAGAATCTACTTCTCAGTCTTCCCACAGAAAGATCTTTTCAGAGTTCAGTTCTTACATACTGGAAAAAAAAAAATCATCTATGTTCATACTCTAAGATGTTAGGAAAGAAAACTAATTGCCAAGGCAAAATTTTTTTTTAAAGAAATATGTAAATATGTTTAAAACTTTAGTTGCTCTAGGATTCTCTTTTGGCTTACTTAAATTTTAATGACATGCTTATGCACTGTATTTCCTACACAAAAAATGGTTTTTCCATTACTTTTTTCGGTATTATTCCTTCTTTAAAGGACAAATGCTGTAACAGAATCTTTTGCAGGTGTCCTATTTTTCTTGACTGTGACAAGAGCTGCTTTGGAGGTGTGTTTACAATGACTACAACTGCAGAGCGGAGGTTCATAAATCTCAGGAAACGTCTAGATCAGCTGGGCTATCGACAACCATTGGGAGTGGAGAGTTTACCTTTGGTGGAAAAGCTTTTTAGGTATACAAAAGGAGATTCATTAATAACATAGTAATCACATAGTAGGTATTGTTTGATTTCTGACATCTAAGGGAGAATGCTTAGTCTGGAGATTATTTTCAAGCAATGTTACTTCAGAGCTAACATTCAATTCCTGTGTATGATGAAGTCAAATGTGTTTGCTTAAGTGATGAGAACATCTTAAGATTTCATTTAATTCAGTAGAATTATTTCTAAGGATCTATGGTCTAGGAAAATTAAATTTCTTTCTCATAAGAGATCCAAGAATAGTCACTATTGATATGTGCTTAAAGGACACACTCTTATAACTGGTTGTATAAAAGGTAATCCCTGTTGTCTGTACCATGACTTAAAACATTCACAGCTCCATTTTTTATGATCTCATTTGGAGAAGTTTAAATTTGCTATCTCTGCAGTTGTTACAGGACACATAACAGAAGAAAAACAATTCTTCAGGTGACCCTCTTAATATATCTGCCATTTCATGGCTTGGATGTGAACATAGTAATTTCCATAGTAATCCAGTTATATTTGGCTAAACACGCCAAATGTAGGTATTCTGATTCTGTTGCTCTCTGTCATGTAATACAGATGGAAGAACCATAGGTAGGCAGATGTGGAGTAACCTGCCTTCAACATTAAGTCTCACTCTGGTGTCTAATCTCTCAATCTAACTCTGGTGTTTAATCTCTTAATCACTTTGATATTATTTTCACAAAAATATTTATAGCTACTTACCACTAATCTCTTTTATGGACCTTCTGATCTCCGTATAAATACTAGTAACCTTCTGGGTTTTTTAATTCTTCAAGTTTCTTCTGTGATAAGTAGTGCTACGACTTGCGTAGTGCTTGGAGGAAAAAATCATCTTGCCAATTTTGAATAGCTCACTTTATGTAGAGAAGAGACTTTATTGACTAATCAGATGTAAACTCCTGATATGCTTTCTAAATATCTTATTTTTTTTTATATTTGCCCTGTCCTTTCCTACTTTAAGAGATTGATTCCTGTCTTTCAGTTTTTCTTACATGAATGTTCTCTTTGCCTTTCTTTGAACACATTTGTTCTACAGTTAACATGTTCTCAGGGAAAGGGTTTTGTTTCTCAGGTCATAATAAATATCTGCATCTGCAGTGTAAAGGCTGATAACATTTCTAACGTGTCTGATGCTCCTTTATTCTAGTGACCTAGTTCATACAACTGAGAGCTTGCGCAGTGCAAAGTTATCTGCTGGAAAAACTGAAAAAGAATGCAGCAATTATGATGCTATTTTGGAACCTTATAAAACAGAGAATGCTAAACTTACCAGGGAAAATAATGAACTACATTTAGAAATATTAAAACTGAAAGAGCAATCTGATCGTCATGTTAAAGGTAATATAAAAATTATGATACTTCTTTTTAATACTAATATGCCAAAAAGATAAATTGCAGCTAAATCCTTGATCCACAGATTAATTTATCTGTACTTATAAGTGAGTGTGAGTGGTCATTGACTTCGGTGCCTTTAATGAATTAAGGCTCATGCACAGACATTTCTTTTGTAGTTAAAAAGCTTCTGAGGTCCTACAAATCATTGTTTTAATCAAACATGAAAATGTTAGAACTTTTTAACATATATTTTCATACCTTGAAATGCTACTTTTTAATTTGAAATTGAATACTGCTGTTAAATATGCCTTTATTCTACAAAGGGTTTATTTTTATAACATGTATAAATATGTATGTTTGTGTGTGTGTGTATATATATATATACAGATATGTATGTGTATTTGAAAATTTCATGTTATGGAAAAATAATATAAGATTCTCTTTATGCCTATTCTGGTGCTACTAGGAAAAATAATAATGAATAAGAAAGATAACATTGCTTTTTCTCTCCCTTGAAGATTTGAAAGCCTCCTTAAGGCGGGTTGAACATGAAACTGCTGACTTGAAATTTCTGAATAACCAATACATACATAAAATTAAAATGCTGGAAAAAGAGAACAGAGCCAAGACTGAAAAAATTCAGCAGCTTCAGGAGAAGAATCTGCAAGCAGTGGTGCAAACACCTGGTGAGTGTAAATAATCACAGATATTTTAACTTTTTTCTGGACTTTTTTTGGGTATTCAGAACATAATCTTTTTTTTTTTTTTTTCTTCTAGGAAGAGAAGTTACTACAGTAAAATAACTATCCAATAGAATAACATTATCTTTTGAAAGTATTGGCTCTGTATTCAGTCTTTTTCTTTGTATGGAAGAAGTTTCATTGGCACATCTCTTGTGTTATAGATAAATTGGAATACAAAATTAGATTCAATAGAAGACAATTTAAGTTAAAATGTGACTAGAAAGCACTGTTAATCAACAGCTATTTTTATTTTTTAATGCTGCACCTAATTTAGTCAGAGGCAGGTTGTTTGACACTTGAATCTTTTTGACAGCTAATTGATGAAGTGTAAGTAACTAATTCAGGTTTTTTAACCAAGATCTAAAAGCAGCAAGATGCAAAATATGTCTACAAACAAATATTCCAACCCTCTGAAAGCTTACAGTATTTAAAGAGTCTTTTGATTACTTAAAATGTTCTGGATGTTACTTTCAGGTGAATTTCTTTCTCTAGGGCTTCCTTTTTCTTTTTTTTTTTTTCAAGCTAAAGGGAAATAGTAAGAAGTATTTTGTGAAATTCTGAAATTGTCTTTTCTTTCCAAGTCATTGAATTTCCTATGTATTTTTGGCATTTGAGGGAAATTAATAAGCAGTTAGGTGAAATTAAAATTCCTCTCTATTTTTCCACACCTTTCTGCATTTCATGTCCTTCACTTCAAAGATACAATGTTACACTTTGGTCTATCTTTCTGCATACTTGCCCCTTGGTCATCAGTCTTGTGGGATTTTTCTATACCATGTCATCAAATATTTTATGTTCTTATTTAATCGTGTGATGAAGAGTAATTGTTCTCTGGAAATAATGCTATGTTTTGCTTTGTTTTTAGTATAATGTTACCATGCAAGCAAATACCCTACTCTGTTTGATATGCTTATGATATTCATTCACTGAAATGACAATAGGATAGAAAGAAAAAAACATTACTAAACAATGCAGGGGTTAGTTCAGTCATAAAATAGTTCATGAATGTGGAAAAAAAAATGTCTTTTGTGTTATTTTAATTTAGCTTTTTTAGTAAGGTAAATCCCTAACAGATTGAACAAGTTTGAACTGTAGAATATTTAGGGTCTTAAGCACTGGGGAAAATTACCTCTACTGAACTTGCATGTTTCCGTATTACAAAACTGAACTTTGACAAAGCTAATACTAACCTGCAAGAATGGTGTTGTCTAGAACGTACAAATTTTATCAACTTATTACAGTAAGATTAAAATGGTGAAATGTGCCAGTTCAGCAGCAGTGGGATAATAGGAAATTTCATTTTGTATTAAAGAAGACTGCCTTGCTTTAACTCCAACTAATAGGCCTTTGGGTTTGGGCTTTTAGGTGGCAGGAAAAGAAGCATTCCCTTCAGGCGTCAACGCATGCAGATAGACCAGCCTGTCCCTCCATCGGGTGTAAGTGCCTATCCAGTTCCTCAGCCAGAGGACCCTTATATCGCAGACCTTCTTCAGGTGGCTGATAATCGGTAATCTAAAGAACTTTAAACTTTGAAGTACAGGTGTTAAATATTTGCAGTGATTTTTCCAATCCCTGCCCTCCTCCTGCCTTTCAAATTTGCCTCAAACAAAATGGTATTTCATGATGTTTTAAGAGCACTGTAGTTCTTAAATAGGATTTTGCTTAGTGATTGGCAGTGCTGCCTGTGACAAAGTTGCAATGGATATTTAATAAGCTACGTATTTCCTTAAAATATTTATTTTAAGATTTCTATAGTGGTTTTACTGTTATCCCTAATTTTAGATTCGGTATTCTGGAAAAAAGCCAGGTGTAGTGTTTTGCATAGGAGTAAACTGATTTTTCTTACTTTGGAAAACTAAAATAGTCTTGATTTTTGTTTGTTTTTTTGTTTGTTTGTTTAAATACCATTTTTGGCTTGGGAACCTGTATTATGAAAGGTTCAAGTCAATTCTCTTTTCTTATTTAGAATATATTTGTAGAGAGTTTACATGGCAAGGTGTTAGCAGTGGGGGGACTGCAGGGGTGGGTTCTCTGAGAAAAGACCAGCAGCTATGCTGTGCTGGACACAGCCAGTTCCACCTGGCTTCAAAACAGACCCACCACAGGTCACAGCTGAGGCCATCAGCCAACTGGTGGGTCCCCTGTGAAAATGTATTTAAGAAAGGGTGAAAAACAATGCTGCGCAGCAGCAGTGAGAGGGAGGAGTAGGAAAAATATGAGAGAAACAACCCTGGGGACACCAAGGTCAGTGAAGGAGGAGAGGGAGGAGGTGCTTCCAGGCACCGGAGCAGATATTCCCTTGCAGCCCATGGAGAAGACCATGGTGATGCAGGTTGTCCATGCGGCCTGTGGAGAGCACCACATCAGATGAGATATCCACCTGCAGCCCATGGAGGACTGTGTCAGAGCAGATATCCACACTGCAGCCCCTGGAGGAACCCATGCTGGAGCAAGTGGATATGCCCTGAAGGAAGCTGCAGCCCATGGAGCTGGCTCCTGGCCGGAACTGCAGCTCGTGGAGAGGAGCCCATGTAGGAGTAGGTTTCCTGGCAGGAGCTGTGGCCCATGAGGGACCCACACTGGAGCAGTCTGCTCCTGAAGGACTGTACCACCAGGAGATGACCCATGCTGGAGCAGTGCATGAAGGACTGTATCCCGTGGGAGGGACTCCATGCTGGAACAGGGGAACAATGTGAGGAGGAAGGAGCAGCAAAGCTGAAGTGTTACGAAGTGTTATGAACTGACTGCAGCTCCCATTCCCCACCCCTGCTGCACTACTTGGGGTAGAGGGGAGGTATAAGAGTTGCAACTGAAGCAGTGAAATTGAGCTTGGAAAAAAAGCAGAGGTGTTTTTAGTTTGACTTTGTTTCTCACTATCCTACTATATTTTTAGTTGACGATAAATTAAATTAAGCTTCCCAAAGTCAAGTCGTATGTTGCTTGTGACAGTAATTGGTAAATGTCTCCCTGTCTTTATCTTGACTCATGAGCTTTTTCATCTTATTTTCTCCCCCATCCTGTTGAGGAGGGGGAGTGAAGAGAGCAGCTGCGTGGGGGTTCTGGCAGCCAGCCAAGGTCAACCTGCTACAATATCTCAAACAATGGCTTCTACATTCATATTTTATATGAAGAAGACTATTTTTTTATGAAATATTTACATTCAGGAGCAAAGAGAAAATACTAATATTGAATTGTTGTGTACATATGATTTTGCCATGAATCCACATAAACAGTATATTGCTACATTTCAGAATTCATGAACTTCAGTCAGAAGTAACAGAGCTGCAGGAAAAACTGGAGATATCTGAACGTGGAATGAAAAATTATAGCAAACAGGTATGTTTACAGATTTATTTTCTTTTTTTTATTATTATTATTTGGCTGCAGTAGCCATTGCAGTGGCCTTGATTGTAATTTGTGTTTTATCCTCATTGGGAATGCATTGTAGGGCTGGTGAAATACAATTATTCTGACTTGCCTACATTGACCTATTTCTGTCCTCTGCTTTTGGAGGTAGCAGCAATGATAAAATACTTGTCCGCTGCTTTTGCTGATATATTTTCTGTATTAAAATTACATTAAATAAGCTAAATTTGATGATCGTAAGTAGAATTTGTGTATGTCTAGGGTTTTTAGTGCAGAAGCATTAACTGGTCCAAAATAGTAATTTGATCTAGATATCTTAGGATAATTTTTTTCACTGTTTGGACTGGTTGTATTTTTTGAATTTTTTATTTTTGAAAGTTAATTTATAAACAACAGATTTTACAATATTTTAATTAGAGTGGATTGATAAGATATGTATAACCTTTAAGTGAGGGAATCGCATCGATTGTTTGTATGTTGTTATATCTTTCAATATCTGGGGATGAGTGGACACCGTCCTCTTTTTTTTTTCTTTTTGTTCACATCTTGATTTTCCTCTTCCAGTATTCCCTGTCTTTTTCAGTGACTGAAATAGTCGTTGAATTAGCTGATTTAAAAGCTTTTTCCCTAAATGTAAATGCTAGTCTCAGATGGTTAATTTCCAACATTCATTAACTTCACTTTAAATGAAAATTGTTGGTTTCTGTTCAAGAAAATAATCTAGTTGGAATTGTGTCAGGGTTTTTTTTTTCCACAAATTCTATTTGATTCATTTATTTTTCTTTCAAAGAAATCACTTTTTTCAGAAAAATCCAGATTTTTTTTTTTTTTAAAAAAAGGATATTAAAGATAAAAATTGCATTGGCAGGTGCATATCTTTTTACTGAATGTTATATAGGTGTTTATTTGAACAAAGGTTCTATTCAATGGTATAGAAGATACCAAAGAACTTTTTTTTTTTTTTTTTTTTTTTTCTCAAAGGTTGAGCTAAGAGACAAAGAAATAGAGCGCCTAGTGTTAGCATTGGATGGTGGGCGTTCTCATGAGGTTATCTCTCTGGAATCGAGAAGTAAAAGTAATGAGAAGCTTATCGCCCATTTGAATTTGCAGGTAATGAATTTATTACTGTTTAGTCAAAACTAAAAATACTAGCAATCTAAAAAAACCCACAAAACTTCTAGCTCTAAAAAAAAATCACTATTAGATATAAAATCAATCAATTTAACTTGCTTTGCTTTTCAGTTGGCAGTGTTTCTTGTCTAAGGAAATTTCATTTCTTGTTCTAAAAGTCTATTGGAATGGTTTTGGTAAAGAATTCTATGAACTCACATCTGTACATAGTAATGTTAATCTGAGAGTATTCAGAAAGTTTCTGTACAATACACTGTTTTCACCAAGTTCGAAAATAGTTATTTTCTTTTATTTATTTTTTTCCCTGTACATACAATTTATTTTTTAGGAACTAACAATGATATATGTACTTATGATAAGGAATTGTCCTGCAGATAATCTCATCAGATAGTGGGGAATCTTCCTCACTGAATTCAAATGGTCCCCACCTTTACTCCAACATAGACTCGCAAGGAAAGGATAAGTTTAGGATAAAGGTGTTTACTGTGCATATTAGCATGCATTCAATATTGGTCTCAGAATGGGGATGTAAAAAAAAAAAAAAAAAAAACCAAAACAAAACACCAGGACAGGCTGGAATACAGATCAAGTGAAGCCCATCTTGATTTATACCATCAATTCTTTGTTTTTCCAGCTGAGTTAGAGGTTTTTGTATACTGATTGTGCATGATTTACAGTGGCATGAGAGCCACATTGCAGAGTTTTAGCTTAGGTTCAGTGCTGCAAAAATACAGAATGAGCTATGACTTGGAAGCAGTACAGCTGTGCTCAGTGATCCTGAATTAGTAAGTCATGCTGAACATAAATTGATTGTACGGAGAGTGAGACCAGAGCTGCATAAAGCTGGTTTTGGGCCATCAAGACTATTTGCTCAGGCTCAGTGCCAATATACCACTTTTCTTTCTTGACAATAAATGGATGGATATCCCTATGTAGTAGTATTCGTGACTATGAGAGGGCTCAGACTTTCTTCTGTGTCTACAGTAATACTTCTTTCTGGAGTTTGAGGAAAGTTGTGTGGAGATGGAAGTGGAGCAACTCTGTTATCTTGAATCTTTCAAGATGCTTCAGGCTCCCATTTTTCCTGGGTAGTGTAACTTACTGTGTATATTTTTTATTTCTACCCTACATCCCTGCCTGTCTTCCCTTTACTCTCAGGGAAAGTATACTGGGAAAAAACAATGTCTGTATGAGCAGGATTTCTGAGGATGTTGTGTTTAAGGTGCTGAGATATGTTGGGGGAAAGATAGGTTTTGGGAATCTGAGCTGTAAAAGTTCACTTTCATGAAGGAGTAACAGTGAGACTAAGCCTAGCAAATATACTACAAAGGTGGAGAGAATAATGTGTCCTCATATCTTGTGAAATTTAGGGAAACTCTTGAGTACACTGGGTCTACCAGACTGATGCCCAAGACAGTTTTCTGTACAGATCTCTGCTTTTCAATACTTTGTTTTTAAAATAAACCTCAGGTTTTGGAGACTAGGTAAAGAACAGTGTAGTTATTAATCCCTTCACCTTTGTAAAATCGTATTTTTAAATGTTGATAAACATTAAGTTCTAAAAATAGAAAATCTTGCCATTTTTAACAGGATGTCCCTTTTTTACTATAGATATAGATGTACTATATTTCAGAAGATGGGGAGAAAATTTTGCTACCTAGTTTAACAATACATATTAATGTTTTAATGAAAAATACCTTTCAGGTTGAATATCTTCAGCAAACGAACAAAGAACTTGAAAATCGCATTCAAGACCTCTTGGACACTAAACAAAATGTGACTAGTGAGGTAGTGCATTTAAGCAATAAAAATGAAGAACTATGTCAAGAGCTGAATGAAATAGACCACTTGGCACAGCAGTTGGAAAGACACAAGGAAATTGTGCTTGAGACTGCAGATAAGGAAATAGGAGAAGCAAAGGTAATCACTAACGTGTTACAGTGTGAAGGATCTGCTCAGCTCTTAGGTGGCTTTATATCTTTTAATTGCAACAAATGACCTATCGGCTTGTAAAGGAAAATTAAAAAGATATTTTTTCCAGTTTACTTAATATTATACATAATTTCTCACTGAAAGATGATTAATCACAGCAATTTTGTCTCTTTACTGTATTAGGTGAAAAGAGTTTAGTTGAGAGGCAACCTGTCTTCCTCCTCCTGTTAGCTTAGTATGAAATAAAATTCTGAAATACTTAAACTATTGATAGGTAATAGATATTTGCAACAGTGATGCCTGTGTTTGGAGGATTTTTTTTTCTATGAGGAGTCATGCAATGATTTATTTATTTGTTGTCCTCCAAAAGAGCATGGGTGTGTATACCACAAATTTTTTGTGCTTTCAGTTCATAGGAGCTTTGCTACTTAAAATTTGGCAGACTACAAGGAACTAATTATACTGTATTTCTTACAAAATAGTCTGTTTCCTTAATTTTTTTGTAACTAAGGAATTGTAATTTTGAATACATACCTTCTAACATATAGGTTAATTTTGGTTGATAGAAAGAAATTGAAAGAAAACACAGTGAAATACAGGATCTTGAAGAAACGATAACAAGGCTTAAATCAGTAAGTAAAAATACTTTAATTTCTTGTTTGTAGCATTTTTATCATACTGTTATCCACATGGCTCTTTCATTTGTTAAAAAAAATTAACAATTTAACAATTAACAAGAACTTTTATAGTACCCAAAACTCTATTGTAATAAATTACTAATTAATAAATGAAAGAGCTAAAGAAGCTACATCATATTGTTGCAAAAGTAAACAGAAAGAAACCTCTGTACACAGTGTGGTTGACTATGTCCTTATTGTATATTTCCTTATTTCTGCTGTCTGAAGTTGTAATTTCCATAACATAACCATTGTTACCACAAATGGGTTATGACATCCTAGTGGATTTTCTTCCTTTAGAAACTACTTTGTCTCTTAATCAGCATGTGAATAATTATGCAATATTTGGCTCACTCAGAAAGCAAGCATAGTAGCCCAGATGAAAAACATCAGTATTACTAATTCCTTGAAGACCAAACTATTTCCAGCGTATAGCAAGTTTTGTGTTACTTGAGTACAGCGTTTTGTTTTAGTATTTCTAGTGAATACAAAAATCTTTCATTTTCAGGGCACCAGATAGAAGACGTGCCAAATAAATAGTATTTGATGAGCTGCAGGGTTGGGTTGACTGAGATGCTGTATTGTGATGTACTTTAACACCAACAGTGTTACTAAATGCCATTAAAAACTATTTCTTGCTTTAGTTATTTCTTTTTTCCATGTTTGTATTCCACTATCCTTCTGGTTGGTTTCTTGAATTAAACAAGGGTTAATCTTGCTTGTTTTTGTTACTGATTGCAAACAGCGTCAAAAGTAATGCTTACTCTGAGGTAATAAAATGTAGTATAAAAACAATGATGGCCTTTAACAAATGTTGAAGCATAAAACAGGTTAAGCAGAAGTAAACAGTGTTGAATATTAAAAGTTAAAATATTAAAAGTTTAACCAAATATTAAATAATTTTTCATGTCTCTATTGGCACTTCTAATTTTTGTAATAATACTTGTTACTTCAGGAGTTGTGCTCATGTCGTAGGGAGAACGAGAGACTGAATGAAGAACTCTTTGGAAAAGCAGATGATAAAAAGAATCTTGAACTGTTGTTAAACCAGCTTGAACAAGAGAAACAGAGGCTGACGGAAAAAACAGAGAACTTAGAAATAAAAGGTAGAGCATGAAATGTAGATTCCTGTAAATTATGTTCCTATAATTTTTGAAATAGAAAACCTTACCTAGTTAAGATACAGTTAATAATACTGAAAGACTTTGATATATATAAATTAAAAGAAGACTGTAGGTCTTCAGTCAGAATTTAAGTGAAAACTTTTGTCACGGAAACATGTTTTCATTCTGTACGTGAGAACTGTAAGCTGAGCTTTTACTGTGATCCCACAGGACATCCTAATACTAATGCTATGGCAGTTTCATACAAAATAATTTCTCTTGTCCAAAACTGTTTTTATTCTCTGTCTTTCTGAGGGAGTGAATTCAGACTGCGTTTCTTGAGAGCTTTATCCAGTTGGATCTTGAAAACCTCCAGGGGTGGCGATTCCACAATATCTCTAAGCAGCCCATTCCAATGTTTGTTTATTCGTAGGGTAAAAATATTTTTCCCTGTATTGCTTGTAATTGCCTGTAGCAATTAATCACCATTGTTCCTTGTTTACCTACTGCGTACCTCTGTGAAGAAACAGGCTCCATGTTCGCTATAACCCTCTCTTGGTATTGTCAGTCTGCTCTTGTGTCCCCAGCTCTTCTCCAGGCTGAACAAGCCCAGTTTCCTCAGCCATTCCCCGTAGGGCAAGTATTCTGCTCCCTGGCCAGCTTGGAGGGCCTCTCCTGGGCTCACTCAAGTTTATCAACATCTTTCTTGTACTAGAGGGACAAAACTGAACACAATATTGTAAATGCAATCTAATGAGTGCTAAGTAAAGGGGAATAATCGCATCCCTCAGTCTGTGTCTCCACTGATACAGCCCAATATACTGTTAGGCCTCTATTGGTTCCAAAGCACACTACTCACTCATGTTTAGCCTACATTCAACCAGGATTCCTACCTCCTTTTCAGCAGATTTGCTGCCCAGATGGTTGCTGGGAGTTAGTCCATCCCAAATGCAAATGTCTTTTGGAAATTCATGAAGGTCCTATACAGTTATTTTTATTTCTTTTTCTGCAGAACGAGAACTTGTCCTAGAAATAGAGCGAATGAGATTAGAATATGGTATAGCCCTAGGAGACAAATCTCCATCTCGTCTAGATGCATTTGTAAAGACTTTAGAAGACGACAGAGATTATTATAAGCGAGAATTAGAATATCTTCAGAAAATGATAAAACGAAGGCCTAGCCCAAGCCGTAGGACTCCAGAGAAGGTAAAGTTCCTGCTGTCAAGACAGGCTGAAAAAATAATGGAAATACTGTAGAACCATTTAAGGAGCTATCAAATATATTTTTGAATTCAGTAACAGTAAAGGACTGTAGTATTTTTTAAAATTACATTCTTAACATAAAAAATTAACTGAGAGAAACTCCAGTAAACTTGCATTTTATTTTCCTACTCACATTTTACAGTAACATATTGAGTAATTATTGATCAGTTTGAAATAAATAGAACTAGATGATAAACAGTAAAAGGTTGAAGTCTAATTGTTAGCTGTTTTGCTCTTTCTCCTTAACAGTTAGTTCTTATTGTTTAAATTATAACACCAATGCCAGGCTTTTTCTTGCAATTAAGATTTATTATGTATATATTTTTTCATGTATTACCAATAGTGTGAGTTCTTTCTTTTTTATGTATTAATTATCCAAATATTTCAATTAGTATATTTTAACGTAAATTTTATTAATCATTTTGCAGAGTGAAGATCTTCGATTGGTCGCCAGAGAAAGAGATGAGCTACGGTCCATGTTAGACAGATTTGAAAAACACATGATAGAAATTCAATCCAATGTCAAGTTATTGACTGCAGAAAGAGATAGATTAAATGTTCTTTATGAGCAGGTAAGAAGAGATTGTTTATAATTGGCATTGAAATAACCAAGTAACACTTGTTGTACTGTTGCTTATTTTAAATGAAAAAACTTGTCTCTATAATAGAACTTGAGGAGTATAGACCTACTAGAGTACAACCTAGAATAATAAAATATATACCTATTTTTATTACTTGTCAATAAAATTATGTATTCCAAAGTTAGCATATTAACTTCAAAGCTATTATAACTTTCTGTACTGGCATTCAGAAATGAGAAAGATCGGGGGAAAAAAATCAATAGAATGCATAAAAAAGTTGGGTAAGGATACAGGCTAGAAAGCAGGGAAGAAGTAGTAGTTAACTGATAAGAAAACAGAGTGAAGTTAGGCTACACTTGGAACAGTAAAAGGATGAGGAGTATGTTGGCAGCATAAGTTGTCATGCCACTGCGTGATTTAGGGAATATATTCTAGTTATCTAGGGAAAAATAAGACTATAATACCACTTCTATTGTAATAACAGCATTGAAACTTTCTTTTTTGTTAGTGTATACACTGTATTAATTGCAATCTATGTGTACTAACAAACAAAAATCTTTTAAAGTCTCAGGGTGAATTGAACAGGATGAGAAGAGAAGCGAAACATAGTTTAGTTTCTCAAAGTCGTGTGGAAGAAGAAAGAGACATTGCACTGACTGACTTTAGAAGACTAACAGCGGAAAAAGAAAGCCTCAGAGAAAAATTAAAGGTGAGCTTTTATAGCTTCATTGCTTACAGTGAGGTGGCATATAGGGAAGGCTTATACAATAATGCTGTATTTATGTCTGGCTGGCTGTCAGTTGCCCTCTTTAGTAACTTTTGAACTTCTCTGATTTCAAACTCACTTTAGAAAGTGTGATGAATTATCTGAATTATCCTTGTAAATTCAGTTCCTAGGTGGGGATAGAGGGAGAGGAATAAAAGCTTTAGGTATCTGAGGGCAAGCATGGCATCACCTTGTGTGAAGAACCTAGATACGAAGCCCCAACCACAGAATATTTGTGTGAATATATGAGTTGCTAAATTCATAGCAATCCAAGTTTCATTATTTTTAACCTTTAAAAAAATACTTGTTAATGCAATAATT
This sequence comes from Haliaeetus albicilla, assembly GCF_947461875.1. Taxonomy (NCBI): domain Eukaryota; kingdom Metazoa; phylum Chordata; class Aves; order Accipitriformes; family Accipitridae; genus Haliaeetus; species Haliaeetus albicilla. The sequence goes on along the minus strand of NC_091483.1, from coordinate 54,100,255 downwards.
TTCCTGTTACTCTGACCTTTTGATGTCTGGTATTAATGTGCATTAACGTCTTATTTGGTTGTAGTCAAGAGCATATGATTTGGGGGCAGGGAGGGTGGTTCCCTGACTTCTTTATTGGGTCATTAATATAATGTATACAGTTTTTTTAAAACATCCTGAAAGTTCAGAAATTTAAAATCATAGTAATGGACTGATCCAAAGACAACACATATCAAGATTGACTGTACAATAAATATTTCCATAGTTTGATTTACTACTGCAAAACCAGAGAACTGTAGTGTACCTGTATGCAGGAACGCTGACCTGTTTGATTAAAGCATGTGCATGCAGTGGAAGAGATGTGCTTCCAGCTCCATCCTTTCTTCTTGTAGGTGACTACCAACGTTTTGTATGTGTGCCACTTCGAAATATCTGTACAAAAACACTCATCTCAGGCATTTCTAGGAAGTTTGAGAATTCGTTTAATAATTTCACTGCATTTATGCACAGAAAACAGAGAACAGACAAATAATTTTGAAAAAAAATTTTCATAGACTTGGAGAAAGACTAGTTAGCTTTGTAATCTGTTTTACATTTCATATTAATGATAATTTCATAAATTAATTTCAAACAGCTTAGGACACTAGGCTATACATGCTTGCAGCCTTTCATATGGCCTTTCGTATGGCCCTCAGCTCAGTAATCTTTTTACAACAACTCACAAATATTAATTTGGTTGGGACTAAATATAAATTTACTTTTTCTTTAAAAAACAAAAACCAAAACCATACTCAGTGATGTTATATTGAACTGCAGTGGTGTATTTTTCAGCTAATGTGCTGTAGTTTTATAGAGAGAACTTTGCATTTGGTCATTCATCTAAGAATGTAGAGCAATGTGTTCTTAAAGAGTAAGCTTAAATTTCTATGGTTAAATCTAAAAACGTGTATCTTATTACATGTGATTCTGTATTTCTATTTCAGATTCAGCAAGAAGCAGCTAACCTTGAAAAATCAAAGATGCAGCATGATATTTCAGAACTGGAGAATAATATTCAAGGAGTAAGTGCATTTTTAGGAATTAAGATTTTATTACTTCTAAAATCAGATCGACTTTTCAAGCAATTAATTTTGTTAGCTGTTTTCAACTTAAATATATTTAAAACCCAAGTTGTGATAGCTTTCTACAACAATAACATGTTTGGTTATTTTTTTCAAATTGCAGTTTGAGATGGAAAGGTGTGAACTAAAGACTACAGTCTCTATCCTGAAAGAAAGAATAAACTCTTTGGAAAATGAATTAAAATTGAAGTCCAGTAAACTTGCCCAGACATCTGATGATTCTTCTCAATTTAAAGCTGAGATTTGCTCACTTCAGTAAGTCTAATAGAGAATGTGGTGGTCTTTCACAGATGCTAACATAATGTTATTTGTTCTGTGACTGTATAGCAGAGTTGAGTTCCTGCGAAAGACCATAAAATATTTCCAAACCACTTGGTACTGTTTTTGTCTTAAGGAAAGGTAAATATGAGTAAGGAAAGTGCTGTGGTGGCTTTTCACAGCAAGCTTCTCCTGGACTTATTTGAAGATCAGATATACTGATAATTTTTATGGCTAATTGCAAATGAAAATTTGCTCCTCCTTTTAGAATTGCTTCATGTAACAACCATGTTCTCTGCTTCTGAATGTAGCAGAACAGAAAATCTCTAAAAGGATTTCCAATTGCTGTTTGTTAAAAGGAGGATGGATGCCTTTGCAACTGCAGCAGTAGGACCAAATTGTGTCGATTTTACAGAGTTGTCAGTAATACTGAAAATTTTTGCCAAGCATTAGGCATTGATATTCCACAATTGAGTGGTTCATGGAGAGTCATTCCGTAATAGCATTTTACTTGAGCTACTTTTCTTGTATCACTCTTATATGCTAGTACGATCACATACGTACTACAGTGTTGAGAGTTGACGTCTTGCGATCCATAGACACAGTCTTTGGGGATTTGACCAACTTGCTCAGAACTGGAGGATCAAGTATACTCATGTATTTTTAAGGCCTATTTAAACTTGCAGGATCATTGCTGCACTCTTTTAAAAGTTGTTTTAGAAAAGAGGTTCCATCAGCTATCTACATGTGATGGAATAGAAAGGCGGCTTAGAGAAAGTGGAAATTTGAATAAATCTGGGCAGAAATTTGGAAATCTGGTAATTGGTTTAGGTGGAAATGACAGCCTTTGATGTAAGAGATCACTACAGGATAGGTAATGCTGTAGGTGAGATCTTTTGGAAGTTTTACAAGGGAAACCAGGGTCTGTGCCTCACACCCTGCAACCCCGCCCACACCTGAACAGTACTATACTGCACTGTATAACACTACAATAGCAGGGTGGATAATTAGGAAGAACTGAAGCTGAGAAGCAGGCCTTGGAGTTCATCTAATGCTCACAATTACGCAGAGAAGGCTGTTAGTAAAATGATTAGTATATTTGTTGGTCAAATTGTGACAACATTCATAAAAATGAAATATCTTGTTAGGTTCCTTATAATTTTAGTGGAAAGCATTGGTATTATAAAAAGGAGGAGAAAAGGAGTAGGGTTACAGTCATTTCAGCATTTGGTTCTATTTTGTGCATGGTGGCAATTTGTTATAGCTTTGTTTGGGACCTGCTCCCATTTGTTTTTTTCCCCCTCTAAAGCTTCACTCTAAACTGAGTGAGAGTAATCTTTATCTGCAGACATGCTGTATTCCACATTGGTGTTGGGTTTTTTTTTTTAATAAAAAGCTTCTCTAGCTTTTGTGGGATCCCACTTCAGAGGGATGTTTATTTCCTGACCTGTTTTGTAAATAATCCATTTAATTACTTTGGAGTTTCGTTTTGCATTCTTTTTTTCTTAGGTCATTTTGGTATTTCTTGCTAAGCAAACCAACTATGTAGGTAGATGGTTTCATACATCTTTCAGCCTCTGTATTTCTTAAAGTAGGATCAGAACTGTAGCTGGGAGTTTGGTTGCTTCTTAAAATGTGGTGTGGCTGATAATCACTGCTGTGAGCTACGTATCAAAATCTTTATAAAGCGAAGAGTCAAAAGACATGAGTAACAAGAGTTACATGATGAAGAGTAACAGAAATCTGAGGAATTTAATGTTTCAGATTGTCATGGTGATTCCACTGAGGTTCCATTGCTCCATTTTGGAATGCTGTTGAGGTTGACTTGCTGCAGGGGTCCAGAGCAACCAAGTGGTGTGTCCTGGTTTCAGCTGGGATAGAGTTAATTGTCTTCCTAGTAGCTGGTACAGTGCTATGTTTTGAGTTCAGTATGTGAAGAATTTTGATAACACTGATGTTTTCAGTTGTTGCTAAGTAGTGTTTAGACTAAAGTCAAGGATTTTTCAGCTCCTCATGCCCAGCCAGCGAGAAAGCTGGAGGGGCACAAGAAGTTGGCACAGGACACAGCCAGGGCAGCTGACCCAAACTGGCCAACGGGGTATTCCATACCATGGGACGTCACATCTAGTATAGGAACTGGGGGGAGTGGGGGCAGGGAATCGCTGCTCGGGGACTAGCTGGGTGTCAGTCAGCGGGTGGTGGGCAGTTGCACTGCGCATCATTTGTATGTTCCAATCCTTTTATTACTACTGTTGTCATTTTATTAGTATTATCATTATTAGTTTCTTCTTTTCTGTTCTATTAAACCGTTCTTATCTCAACCCACGAGTTTTACTTCTTTTCCCGATTTTCTCCCCCATCCCACTGGGTGGAGGGGGGAGTGAGTGAGCGGCTGCGTGGTACTTGGTTGCTGGCTGGAGTTAAACCATGACATGGTGTTGGCCTCAGCAATCCTTAATAGCCCTCTCTCTCCCAGAGGGAGAGAGGGGACTGGTTAGTATGACATAACCCTGTGCTGCTGGTTGGTACGACACGACCCTATCATGAGGTTGTGGTGAAACTGTTCCATCATTTGGAGCAACTGTGAAGAGCCAATAAGTTGATGACCCTGAATAGGTCCCAAACTTTTTTCAACTGTATACTGATTTTTTCCAGGCTCTTAAATGACCAACTCCAGAGGTCTGTTGAAGATTTACAGCACCGATTGTCCCTCAAAAAGGATGAACTGCAGTCAGCTCAAGAAGAAATTGTAAAGCTAGAGGAGAAAATAGGTAATCACTAGTTATTTTTATGGTTATTTCCTGTTTTTAAAATAGAAAGTACTTATTCTTTTATTTATAGATAGGTTAAATCAGAGGAGCACTTCACAGGATGAAGCAGTCAATGTGCTTAGAAGTACTATTACTGTTTTGGACAAAGAAAAGGACAGTCTTCAAGAAACCGTAGATGAAAAAACAGAAAGAATTGCATGCTTAGATGACAACTTAGCTAACAAGGTATGTGCAGTAAAAGTACTACTTCACAGTGCATCTGGGGATTTTTAAAGCAGTTACATTTTAGGGAGACATTTTTGCCTTGATGACAAAGCCTGTGCAGAGCTCTAGGCATCCCATAAACACTATGTTTGGACCTACCCAATACAAAGAGTCATTTGCCAGCTCAATAGCATTTTATGATTGTTATGACACTCCAAGAAAATAAAGAAGTATTTTTTGCATTTTGCACTTGGAGGTATTTATTGAGATATAAGTTTCTAGCCTGAGGTGACAATCTATAGCTGTCTTCCATCTTTTTTGATGACAAGACAATCCTTTCCCAGTAAAGAAAAGAAGCTTGGAAATTTGAATGTGCAAAGATGCAGTTACTTATTGGTGAAGGATTTAAATAAAGGTTTAAATTTAAAGTTCTTTAACTTGAAGTATCCTGTTATGTTGCAATAGAATAATACCTAATACAACTTTTGCTTTTATTTTTGTAGGAAAAAACAATTACTCATTTACGTCTAACTCTCTCTGAGCTGGAGTCCTCAGCAGAGTAAGTAAAGACTCGGATGCCTTCTTCAGTGGTTTTATTTTAAGTGAAAGTAGATGACTAATTTAGTTATTTTGGTGAAATGGAGTTAATTCTGTTTAAGTCAAGTAAAGGAGTGTAGTGTGTTGAGAAAGATGTCCACAACTTTTGAAGAGGCTTCCCCTGCAATTGTATTGCAGGCTGCAAAGATACTATTAAGACGGCCATTAACAGTTGTTTGTCTATATTTATTTTCAGAAATTGGTAACGTTTCTTAATTCTCAGTTAAGAAGTAGTTTTTAGTATTCTAACAACTCCACTAGATATTATTAGATTGACCCAGGTAAAACTCGGAGCTGAACTCTTAATTATTGGCAAGTTAATTCATCCAGCTTAAGCTACTGGTACAGTCTTAATTAAAATAAAGTTATGTAGTTTTTAGCTGGGCTCATCTGATCTTTCCTTCTTGCTTCTTTTTAAGCATGACTTTTAAAACTATACCTTTTTAAAAGAAAATATTTAAACACCAATATTTAAACATCTGAAGACCAGTGTAACTGAATATTTAGTACATTGATGCATGAAGTATCTGTGGTAAAAAACTAATGCAAAAGTTCACTTAAATTCACACATATTTATATTTCTACTTTTTCATTTAATCTTTTCCTTACTCTTTTGATTGTTGTCTTTCAAGTGTAAGCTTGTCGTCTTCCTTTATGGTTTATAAAATATGCAATGGCTAGCATACTGTAACCACTACCAAACACAGATAAACATAAGTATCTGTAATCGGTGTTTGCATAATAAGATACATCTTACCAGATACATCTTCAAATTTGAAGATTAATTCCATTTTATTTGTGCATATTGACATTTTACATCCATAGCTTATGTTTATGTTCAGACTCAGTTTGTCAGCCTTCAGAGCAAAAATTTTACCTTTTTAAAAAAAAAAAAAAGTTTGTATATCCAAAATCCATGACTGATCATTTCCAGTGGTATGTGGTATAGTGTAAGAATACACAACTTAAATAAGATTTCCACTTGATAGCCAGATGAAGGACATGCTGAGCAACAGAGACCATGAGATATCTAGCTTACATCGCCAGCTTGATATGTCCCACATAGAGCTTGCAGAAACAGAAAGAGTAAAGGAAATGGCTCTGAAAGAAAACCGACGATTGCAAGATGACCTAGCTACAGTGGCCAGAGAAAACCAGGTATGAAAGCTGTACGTAATACTGAAGTATTAAACTATTTATTGTTTGGTTACCTATTGTGGTACATCAAAACCACTATACGCTCAAATTTTATTTGGGATGTTTAATTATTGGTATTTCTTGAACACTGGGATATTAAAAAGGACTGGGCAGAAATTGTAAAAGCAATTGCTTTAGATACTTAAGCGTAATCAGTACAGTGGGGGAGAAACAGACAAGCTTTCAGTTTAGTCACACTTCCCCAGTTTAAAAGAGATCTAAATAAAATAAATCTAGGACATAATTGTTTATAGTAGAATGAAATTATGTTAATTGGTTATATCACTTGGTAGTTGGTATTTAATTAGTAAAAATTGGGGTTTATTATCTGTGGAACAGGGATTATTGACAGCAAGAAACCACAAAAGCAGATACCAGGTTATTAGTCAGGTGAGCGGGAGAGGGAGGGGGAGGAGATTGCTAGCACATCTTAATTTGTTCTGGTGCATAGTGATTCACTAGTTTCATCCATCTAGTTTCCGTGAAGCATTGGATGTATTGAATGAGGTATGCCATGTTTTAAGGTTAGAATGTTTTGGAATGCAGATTTTAATGTTTGTGTTCTGTGAGCCTTGGTAATGGTGGCTGTAAAGAGGTATTGGCAGGTTTTTAATTTCCCATTCTGGCAAGGTTAGTTGCTGTTCATTTGTGTTGCTCTGCAGGAACTTTGCTTTCACTGATGAATTGGGAAGGGTTAGTGTTAGGGGGGAAAATATAACAGGGCTTAAAAGCTGCAAGACAGAGGGATTGAAGAAAACTTATTTTTAAGGTATGATAGTCCTGATTAGTCTGAATTTGGTTCCTGATTTCAGCAATGGATAAGGTTGCACAGTTAATGGGAATAGGAGGGGTTCCCTTTCCATTGTGTCAAGGTTGTGTGGGGTTCTTAGTGAATTCAAAGGTGCCATCTATTTCCCTGGAGAAATGTTCTTATTGGATTATCTTGGTAAGGTAGGTGTCATGGTGAGGTGGTGTCTTAGAGTTCAGCTGTATATTGCAGCTTTTTTTGTGGGAGGGGTTTGGTTTTTGTGGAGATTCTGTTCAGGTACTTTTTTTGACTGCTTGCAGAGTTTTATGTTATGTATTTTTATTTGTATTAGTTTTATATGATTTCATGTTTCCTTAGCTCCCTAGTAGTTTAGAGTCATACTGTACCTCCTTGCTAACAGCTAGCCAGGCAGTAGCTTTAGGCAAAAAAGCAGGTGGGATTGCCCAGTGGACTCTGAGTTGGTTCATGTGTATTCATGGTCAGCTTTCCCATTGGGAGGTATGCAGTCCCTCTCAGCTGCTGATGGCTAAATACACTTCCTTGTAAAGTGCATGCTATAAAAGCACGACTTAAACTTATGTCAGTTACAGAATCAAAGTTGAAATAAAATCTTTAATGCCTTGAGGAATTACCTATTTCTGTAGGGTATAACTGAATTTTTTATTGAAGGATGAGCTATCTCAAGTTGATGGTGTAGGTTAAATAAAAATTTTGCAAGACAGAAATAGTTGAGAGATTCAGTGAATTAAGCTGTTTGGTTATCATCATTATTATTCTTGTGGCATCTTCATCTTGAGATGTTCTCCAGGGGTCTGCAAGTTAAACCAACCACTGGTGTGTAAGGCTCATTCTTTCAAGAGCATGGGGGGCTTATATAGTATATGTCCATTTGCACTCTTCCCAATCATCGTTGCTCCATCTCTTCTTCCTTGAAATTCTCTGCGTCTGGGATCCATGACTTGGAGAGCCTGAAGTGCATTCAGTCTTGTTAATCCCTCACGTAGTCTGAGGAATAATGAGTTGGTTTTGTGCACCACCTGGTTACTGCTGACCAAAAGCCTCCCAGCTCCAAGTGCATGACATGGATGTCCCTGTACAATAGAGTGTGTACATGGACAATATATAACAAAAATGTCCAGTGTTTTATAGGCTAAGTAACATTTTTTTATTGGACTAAACATTAGAAAGACTACATAGAGAATACATGAATGTGATTTAAAGAGCTAGCCCAGAATTTTGTTGCACCTCATTACATTCAATTTGTATAGCAAATAGAACTATTGCAGCTCATCATGAGACTCAAATACCTTGTACAATTTTGACACTGTTTGTTTCAATTCACTTTAAATCCCAACACTAAAAATAATCAGCGCTTTATTAGCTAAACCATTTATTTCAGTTCCCCTCAGTCAACCCAGCTGAGTCTGAAGCTAGAAAGTACAATACAGCAAGATGTTTTAAGTAAATGATGTAGTACCCTGAATAGTTCTTGCAAAGCCTACAGTACAATACATAGATATGTGGGTGTATTATTGAAATTAGACATGCCATTCACAGGTATCTAGTAAGGTGAAATATTAAATATTATCATAATGTGATGACTAAAGCTTTCCCAGTGTACTTGGGAAGGCTACCACAGAGACAGGTAGACTGATTTCAGCATATGCTAAATAAGGCACACAGTAAAAAGGGTGCCATTAATGAATATTAATATACCACAAAAAGAAGACGGGAAAGAAATAAGGCAATATCTTCTATTTCCCCCACATTTGATAGTGGGGATAGAAGAAGATACTTGCCTTTTTGGCTGTCTGGATTGGAGGACTCGGAGAAAGGTGCGAGCTGAACCTGAGAGGCCCAGAGTTAGCAGTCCCAACATCCTAAACAAATTCCATTCCATTTTTGATGTCTAAATATGATCTTAATAATACATTTAGTTACTTTATCTTGCAATTCTACTTTAAAATAAATGTTCTTTTGTTATAAAGTTGACTTTCTAGTGACACAAAACTTGCCTTCACTCGGGGATAGTGAATCTTAAGGCTAGAAAAATCCCAGCTCTCCAACAACTGTGTTGAATTTTCCAAACATCAGTAGGGTGTGTCACCAGGGAAGCTGCAGATTTTATGAACTAGTATGATATTCATTGTTCTTCTGTGATTATTCTTGCCTGGAAGACTCTTTGGTGTATCTAAGGTAATAGGGGATATTTCTGAACCCTACAAATCCCAAAGGGCTTTGACTAACTTACTTAGAAGTAGAATAGAATAAAATCTAGGGCATATGTAGTTACTTTGATTTAGTCTGATGTGGTAATATATATTGATTAATTTACTTAAATGCACTGTTTTGCCTTTATGTTATCTCTTTAGGCTATCAGTACTGAGCTTGAAGATGCAATACATGAAAAAGAAGAAATGAAAACCAGGATTCATAATTATATAACTGAAGTTTCCAGATTTGAGACCTTGATGGCTTCGAAGGTAAAACTATAATCTGTAGGTAGTCATTACCGTTTTCAATAATTCCATTGGTTTTAGAGTATAACACGTTCTCACGAGGATACAATAAAGAAATTAAGAAATGTATAGTTTGGATCCCATTCTCCCTGCGTGTCCCATTTCCTTTTTTTATGGTTTTTTTTCCTTCTTTCCTCTGCACTGTTTCAAGCTACTAGTGGATTCTTATAAAACCTTATTAGACCTGAAGCACTGATAAATTCTGGCACATCACAGTTTCATTGATTATGTTTCAGTTGGCCATAACACTGGAGAATGACAAACAAATCATGTTTGAATGTTGTTTTGCTTTTTGAGTTTTGACAAGGCAACTAGTAAAATATCTGGTCCTATTTCATGATTGTAGGCAACAAGCAGCTTATATGATGGTTTTTAATATTTTACACTTTTTAGAAAGAGAAATTTTATATGTAGTTTTGCAGGAAAGTGTAAAAATAGTACATTGGAATGTTTTCTCTATGAATAATAAGAGTTCAGAGTTTTTGCTGTACTGACAAAATGGTGCTCTAGTTAAATGTATTTTGTCGTGATACTTGGATTCACAAGTGTGACGGTGTGAATTAAAACTTATAATCATTTAAAACAAATAGAATTTATGTCAAGACAACATGAACTGGCAAATTTATTATGTGACTTTGAATTGGAAAGAATGAGTTTTGATCTGACTTTGACTTGCATGTCTAGATGAATGCATATAAATTCAAACACTTTTTAGAAGTAGAAACTGAAGCATAGAGAAAAAAACATCATTAGTATGTTAGTTTAGACCTCTCAATTTAAAACACTTGAAGTTTAGTTTTTAAGAAATTTATAATATACCATATGTCCAAAGCACTTCAGTTACAGATGTGGCTACATCTTTGGCAAACGAGAATCCAGTTATTCAAGTTGGGTACCAATATGCAGCCAGTGACCAGTTATGAAAGGTTGGTTTCACGGATTTGTCTAGTATTACATCAGGGTGTTGCCTGTGGAGGCAAGGATTTACTTTGCTGTACAGTGTTCACTTGCTTAATCATGAGTTTCTGTTTCCTAATGCCCTGCCTCCATTCTGTCTGCACCTTCCATGTTCTGCAGGAAACAGAAGGAATTTCAAAAACAGTAGCCTTCCTCATTAGATAAATCTGATTCATAACAGCAGCATGCTTATACCTCTCTGCATTACATGAACAGGGGAAGAAGGGGAATGGAGCTAAATAAAGAAGAAAAATTAATCACTGCTGTATAATATGCACTTGTAGTTGGGCCAAATTAAAATTCACAAGCAACATTTGTTCTATCACTGCATAACTTGTAAGCACTAAAGCTTGCAGTTTTGTACTTTTATGATAGACTGCTTAGGTGTATGTGCCCAAATAGTTATCAGTCTTTCAGGCACTGCTGTAATATAGGTATTCATAAGACCACAGTAAGTGAAAGAGCTGAAAATGGACTCCTGCTGGAATTTCTTGGTAAAGGGCCGCACTAAGATCAGTACACCTCAGTAACGTGACCCTTGACAAAGCAGAGAGATCCAAAATACACCCTCCCCTGGGAGCCTTGAAACTCATTAACAACTGCTAAATGTAAATACTTCCGTTTAATAAAACTGAATGCCATCACTGTATTTATTTGGACTTGCAAAAGGGATGATGATGTTTAGTAATTGCCAGATGGTGGTATTAAGAAAATGGAGAAAGATCAACTTTCTTCTTCTGGGGAAAAAAAAAACCATGTATATTGTAGGGAGTACGCATGAAGTAAGATCAAGCAACTTGAAGGTATGTTGATCATTGCGGAGTGATTTACTGTTTTATCTAGGAAAAAGAAAACCAAGAATTGTTAGAGAAGTTCCGAATGCTCCATATGCAAGCTGAAGACTGGGAAATGAAGGCTCATCAAGCTGAAGGAGAAAGTAGCTCAATACGACTTGAACTCCTTTCTGTAGATACAGATCGGAGACATCTTCGAGAGAAAGTAGAACTTCTGGAAAAAGAGATTCAAGGGGTAATAACTTGTGCAATGAAATTCTGTCAAGGAAAGTGGGATACATTGAAGTGTTTTTTAATAAAGTCAACATACTATTTTTAATGCTGTAATGGAAAATAATTCCTATACATGAATGTTTCAAATGTGGACACTGAGTTTTTGAAACAGTAACTGAGTTCGGTTAGATGTGCTTTCCTTTTCCCTTCCTTCTTTCCCAAAATTAGAATCACAACATATATTTTAATACTTTTAGATCTCTTCTATTGGGTGATCATTGCTATTATGTTATTGTCTCTGTAAGAACCTTTTGTTTAGTTGCTTCAAAATATTTGCATACAGCTTTATGAGCGTTTTGTCAGCTAGCTTTATCAGTATTTTGTAAGCTTAGTTCTTGCATTTCCTTGAAGCTTTGAATGAAGTATTTGAAGCATTGGTGGCTGGAGAAAAGGTAAAAATCTGGTAGTAGTAGTCCAAATCCAGAATTGGGATTCCATAATACCAAAACATAGATCAGTAGCATAGAAAATAATGAGGTTTATATTTTAGAAGCAATAATTTCAGGGAGATCAAGGAAGTTTTAGAATATAATAGTTGTGGATTGACCATATTTTGTCGCATGCTTTTAATTAGCCAAAAAGAGTTAGAGACTTTAATATTAGTATTGGGGGGGTGGAGGGGACGACGGACACGACACAACTTTTAATTTCTCTTCTGAAGCTGGAATCCAGCCTCATTCCACTCTTGTATTGTACTTGTATAATTCTTCAAGATGGTGATTAGTAAACCATCTCTGCAATGTTTAGTTGTTCTTAGCTGTGATTTAGGGAGAGGAAAGGAATGTAATATAAAGTTAATTTTATAGGGAAAGTTAATTTTGAAGGGAAAAGGAAGTATTAAAAACCCCCTGTTATCCAACAGAGAACTGTTAACTCAACATTTAACACTGATGGGGTATCCATATTTGCCTTTGTTTAGCATATCGTTGCACATCAAGCCTATGAATCTCAGATCTCCTCCATTACAAAAAATATGTCCAAATTGGAAGAGGATATTAAACGTGAAAATCAGGATAAGTCTTCTGTGTTGGCAGACCTGGCTTCTGTGAGGGAACTCTGTGTGAAACTTGAGTCTAGCAAAGATCTTTTATCTCGACAGCTGACATCCAAAAGCATGGATTATGAAAGGGTAAGCAGCAATGACAAATTTTATTTGCTATAATAAAATATCTTCCTTTGCTTTTAGTGTTTTTTGGAGAAAAGAATAAATTGCTTCTGAGAGCAAGATAAGTTAATTTACATCACTAGTTTTGCATTTATATATAAATTACAAATTTTGCAGTGTACAGATCTATATCTGTTTTCTGTACAAAAAGAAGTTTCTTTCATTCATTATCACTACAAAATGTGGCAGCAGTAGTTTTTGCTATACCACAAAGACAAATTGTATTTATTTGATTTTATGTACTGTTTTTTAATTTACTCAAATTTTCAAATTTCATAAAAAGTGAATAGTGCACTTCTTATTTAGATATTAAAGACTTTTCCCTAATGGATTTTTTCAATTAAATTGAAATTTAGATTCAGCTGAAGCTCAGCTTCAGTAATATTTTCAAATAGTTTAAACAGTTCTAAATATCCATAATTTCTAAACTTTTTTCTTTACAGCCGATTGTGTTGTCTTTACTTAGTGACTTGGTCAGGCTTTCTGTTACTGTAATATTCAAGACATCGAGAACAATAGTTCTCATCCCCACAGAATTTGTTTATATTCATAGAACTGATGAGGAAAACAAACATTCCTACATTTTCAGTAAAAGCCAAGAAGCTAATTGTGAGCTAACCTAGTTGAATAGAATGAAGTATAGTAAATACTGGTTTTCTACTTGTGCAAAAGCCTGCTGCTGTTAAAAGCCAATTAGTGTTCTGGGTAATTACCTAAGCATTTCCAGCACTCAGTAATCCAGCTCCCAGTAAAACATTTAAGAGATGTACAGCTTGAATAGTGTTTAACTAAGTATAGTTTTAAATAATTGTAGGCTTTAATTTGTTTTGTGAGCTCAGTTTCCTTTTCAGTTTTATGAAACTTTCAATCATTTCAGTTTTTGTAACACTTGTTCCCGGAAGAGAACTCTGTGTTTGTAAACCAGTGTATTAATAATGTATTGTGCCCTAGGTTCTAGGTGAATTAGAAGATATAAAATCAGAAGCAGAGTTGCTGAAAAAGCAGTTATCAAGTGAGAGACTTACAGTTCAGAATCTTGAAACATTGCTGGCTACTAGTAGAGACAAAGAATTTCAGAATCATTTAACATCCCATGAGAAAGATTCCGAAATTCAGTTATTGAAAGACAAGCTAACACTCGCCGAGAGCAAACTGTAAGTTTTAACAAGTGCGTGTATGTGTTATGTGGTTTACAAAGAAACTTTTTCTGTGTGACAACACTTACTCACAAAGTCAAATTCTTGATGTTCAGTATGGCTGAGCAGATTTTTGCAGCAATGTCTTCTGGCCTTTCATGGCATCGTTTACTTAACGTTTCTTTACAGATCTTTCATATCACTTTCATTAATCAGCACTCTGGTGGACATCAGTTTAGTACAAGCAGTAAACTTAAACAGGAGTTCCAAAGGAAACCTACTATAAAAGGAAGGAACACCCTGCTGAGTTTTCAGTCTTGAGAACAAGCACTCAGTTTCTGTTTGGATTTGTCCCCAGTCTGACTCCAGAAGGTTTGCTTCACATTCTCTTCTGGTCATGACTCTTTCTCACATCAGTCAGGCACAGGAGGTGATACCTTTCCTGAAGCTCACTTGTCTGATATAACTCTGCCATCTTTTTAGTGCGATCATTAAAATCCTTTCCTTCTGAGCTTCTTAGTGGACATAACTACCTTATGGCAAGGTAGCTGACCTGTTGCAGACATTATTTCCACTACAGAACCAACCAACCCATGATAATTTGTAAATTTTTTTTAGCTGTTGAGTACATCTATAAATGTATGTCTGCATTGCAGTATGATTTGGATATTTAACCTTTGCATCAGAGTTAACAATTCTCAAAATAGATAACCACCTCTTTCACAGGTTCTGATTTTCTTCTTAGCTTCAGGAAGCAATCTAATTCAACTCTGCTTTTTAAGCAAAATGTCATATTTTTATTTGGCTTTGAAGAGTTTAACTATGAGCTTAATTATTAAGAGAACACAAATTTTCTTAGTCTTGAACTATGTTTTACGTTCTTACATTGGAGACTATTCTGAAGTCCTAACTCCTTTAGAGCAATGTGGATTCATCAAGCATCTCAAAGCAAATTGAAAGTAAAGTTTTAACATATGTGTACTGCTCACAAAAAAAATACCAAGTAGATTAAATCAATGGTAAATGTGAATTGCGTACCTACAGAAGATGCCTGTTGCCCTTACTTTGATTAAAGTAAGAATCACTTACATAATAAATAGTGAAGTCATAGTGCTTTCAAAAAGCAAAAGTACTTTTGCTGCTATTAATATTTACTGTTAAGGAAAAAGTCCTGTATCATTTATTGTTCCTTTGAAATATAAATGGAAATTAACCTGACACCTACACTAACTGTGGCCAACAGTTTCCATTATAGCTAACTGCAACTTCTTACACTGTGCATCTGCCTAGAGTAGAAAACTTTAACACTCTTATAAAAGAAAGACTAATCTGTTTGGAACAATGAAGTTAAGGCGATGATATTTTGTGTATATGACACTCGTGTACAAGAGAAGTGGGGGATTTAAAAAATTTTCTTCATGATATGGAGCAGGGAATTGGAAGTTTCCATGATATGTGTCATCATGACATGATAATTCTCCTGGGCATACATTAGCCAGTGTGGTATCTCTGCATTAAATAGCAAGAAGGCGGAGTAGCAGCTGAATGTAGATGTTGATGAAGAGTGAAGTCAAAGTAGAATTTCAGAAGAACACATACACTCACTTAGTAAATGCTGAGGTAGGGAGAGAAAGGAAACATATAGAAGGTAAAAGGACAGATCATGCTTCCTTATGAGATGCAGAATATAGCATACCTAAACAGTTAAAAGCTATCTGTAACTTGGTGATGCAAATGTGCAAGTAAAAATGCTTTTGGTTGATTTACATAAAGGCAACAACTTACCACTGACAATGGTCCACCTCAAGTAGCAGTGATCGCAGTGAATCTGTAGATGATGACATTATTAATCGCCCCTGTGCAACTCATTGCTTCATGTTTTAGAATTGCTGAGTTTTGTTTACTTGGGGGGAAAAAAGTTAATTGCATACAAAGACCGCAAACTAATGGAATGTCCTGACTATAAAATTAAATGTGAAAGTTACAAAAAAAAAAAAGAAGAAAAAAAAAAAAGGAAAGAAGGTAATTTTCATTTAACTTTAATTTAGTTTCTTTTTTGTACAAACAGTATAAAACTCTGTTTAAGTAACTTCATATTAATATTTTCACAATTTTTGTTCTGCACACATTGTAGGGTTCCTTTCTCGTTTGTTGTATATGTCAGTACTTGCATTGTTAATAGGATGGGATATTGCAGGAAGAATGATAAATGTTCTCTTGGAGGAGTAGTGGCTATTTTACTGAATCATTTTCCTCTTTATCTCAAAGGTACTGCATGTTGGTAGGCAAATGTTTGGGTGTGAGAACTAGTTGTGTATACCTGATTTTCTACTATTTGGTTTGTAGTAGTTACAGTCTAAAGAACAGGTACTTTAAATGGTCATAGCTGTGACTGAAGTATGTGACAATCATGTTTGTATCTTGTGAAATATAAAAATTCATTTGACTTGGCAAAATTTCCATTCTAACTGACAAAGATCATGTGTCAATATTTTTGAATGTTATTTACAGTTTTGGTCTTACAATGCCTCTGCTTCCACTCTATTTATAAAATGGTACTGATACAACCTCTGACTTTAGAAGGATTCTCAAAATTAAGTTTAACTTGTGAAGTTCTCCAGTGCTGTAATTTTGAGCTCTGTGAAGAGTGAGTAGTTGTGTTATTCAGAGTACTATTTGGGTGATAGTAGATTAAATGAGATCTCTAGTCTCTACAGTGATTAAGTATTAAATAAACAGAGAATATTGAATAGCTAAACTACTTGTTGAGAGCTATCTGTATCTACTGTGAAAGAGACAGATGTCCTGTGAAAAAATAATATATCATCATGGACTCTTATTATATGATGATTACTGTGCATAAGGTTCCAAATTAAAATATTTCTTAATTATTGAGTGATTTACTTCACAACCTTAGTTTTGTTTAAATGTCATTGATGTGGAATAACCTCAGAACTCACAAAACTGTTTGCTTTCTTTCTTTATTTTACAATAATGATATTGGGCCCTGAATTCTTACCTCCGTCCTGAAAGCATATGCCTGTCTCTGAAGGACTTAGAATAAGATATCATCGAGACCTTTTGTCTTCTGCGTCTGTTCTCAACATACTGGATCAAGATACCATTCTAGGAATTTTACTGATGACTAGGGAACCCAGGAAAAAAATATTATGCGGTTCTTTTTGGATCAAATCTCTTGAGTAGTTTGCATCTTCCTGGAATCAGAGACCAGCGGGTGCCAGCCAGGAAGTCTGTGACTGAGCTAGAAGTGGAACTCATTTTTCAAAATTCCAAGTCCAGTGCTTTAGCAATAAACTAGTACATCTTTGCTTCTCCAGAAGTGACTTTTGAGCACTCCGCCTCATATTGGCTTTGAAGACACTGTGGAATACATAGCTGTCTAGATTCTGGTTTAGACAACTTATTTTACACTCAATGACCTTTATTTTTTTTTGCTTGCTTTATAATGCAATTAATGGTGTTTTGCAACAAAGCATTGACTCGTCCAAGCTGATGATTTGCTAAGAAGTATACTTAATAATGTTACTTAAGATTTTCAAGGCTGCTTTTCATTTTGATTCTTGCAGTTGAAACAGTTGGGCCCAAACCCCAAGTGTAGTTGACAAGCTTTCGTACTCTGGGTTTTGCTGGTCTGAGCTTGCATTAATACAGCTTTTGCTAAGATTTCATTCAGCTGCTAGCCAGATAGTTCTGCCTACTTGATATAATTTTTACTGAAGCCGTATCTGTTACATTTGATTTGTTGTGGATAGTTACTTCTTTTTTCTTCTTCCTCTAAGTGTATACATAAAGACCACCTCGCATTGCAACAGACGATAGTAAATCAATAAATTAATGATTTAATTGTTTTTTCTGTTCTTATAAAACATGTTTATGTTTACCTTTGTCTGAAAAAGAACATGACGTATTGCAGTAAAGATGTAGTAAGAGGCTTGCCAGCTTCTCACGTCTTTCTCACCTTAGGTTCTGCCAGAAATGTTTGGTTGCATTCACTTGGTTCTCGCTGCTTCTAATTTGTCTTTCATTTGGTCTGTGTGAAACAACATGTTCAGTATCTATTTTTGTTTTATCTTGCTCTAATTCATCTAAGCTCCTAGTTGACAGTGTTCAAAAGAAACTTTGTTGCTTCTCATGATTTTTTTTTTAGAAGCAGCTATAATAGAGAGGTTTCCATACTTCGAAGTAAAGTTGCACAGCTGCAGACTGACTCTGATGTTTTAAAAAGGCAACTGACAACTGAACGATTTGAACGGTAAGATGCTGTTTCTTCAGTGAGGTGACTCTTCTTGTTTCTTCTTTCTCACTTTTAAAACTGTTGCTTTTTTCAATAATGAGGAACTTTCATGGAAAATTGTGCTCTTATTGTCGTACAAAATGTAATATTCTTATCTTGAAAACTGCTTAATTAAAAAAAACCCCACCCAACTTACACAGTTTCTGAATTCCCTCGTAAATTTTGAGTTTACCATTGAATCTATTAAAAAAAAAAAAATCCCTTCTCATGAAAACAAGAAGAAAGTTGAGTGACATTATGAGAAAAAAAAGGCTCTTTGCAAAGTATTGTGAAAATCACCAAGTAAAAATATGGAAAAAAAGGACGAAAACGTAACTTTTAACATCCTGCAGTACCAAAGTGTTATGTAACTGAAATTGCTATCTGTTGGTAGAGAGCGTGCAATTCAAGAGATGCGTCGACATGGTCTCTCTACATCATCATTACGTGCTTCGCCTCCTCTCAGTTCAACATTAAGGTCTCCTTCGCATTCTCCAGAACGTACCGTTGTAAGGACAACTGATCAAGCAACAGCTGAAAAGTAAGCAATTTGATTTTAGCAGATTGTTTCTGTTTAAGAGTTAGGTTTAAACTGTTTCTAAGTAATAATTTTTTAATTATATGAAATTCTTACACACTTTAGGTGGTTCTGAGTTCTTCTTTTGTTGACTCTTCTGCTATAAAATATTGATTGGAAACAATAGATACAAAAGACCATATAATGTAATGGCTTCCCATTCCTGGTTTTGTTAATGGTCTTGCACTAGCTGACAGCTTCCAAATATATATCACCTGCTTGTTATTACTATTAATTATATGCAAATCATAGAATCATTCAGGTTGGAAAAGACCTTCAAGATCATCGAGTCCCACCATCATCCATGCCCACTAAACCATGTTCTGGAGCGCCTTGTCTATGCGCTTTTTGAATACCTCCAGGGATGATGACTCAACCGCTTCCCTGGGCAGCCTGTTCCAATACCTGACAACCCTTTCAGTAAAGAAATTTTTCCTAATATCCAACCTAAACCTCCCCTGCTGCAACTTGAGTCCATTTCCTCTCGTCCTATCTCCAGCCATCTGACAGAAGACATCAGCACCCACCTCACTGCAACCTCCTTTCAGGTAGTTGTAGAGAGCCATAAGGTCTCCCCTCAGCCTCCTTTTCTCCAGAAATACATATTGCCAATTTATTATTGTTAATAGTTTATCTCCAAAAAACGAATGGCTCATATTAAGAGAAATGCCATGAAATTCTCTCAAGTACAGCAATGAAGGAAAGACACTCCATAGGAGAGAGTCCAGCTAATATGCATTCGAACCCTACACATTAGATTAAACTGCCTCCAAAACAAGTGCATAAAAATAATTAATGCATTTTTCATTGATAGTGCTTGAATGCTATAAATGTCTAAGATTGTGGTCACTAGAGTCCATAACAAAGAAATCAAAATCAACCTCTCACCTGTTCATTTTCACTGACGTTTTTGTTCTTGTAGAGGACATTGTTGGTCTAGATGTTGTCAGCTATGTGTTACAGGCCTGATTATTAACTTTATAACCTGTCTGTCCTATACTGCATAATATATTGCAGTGAAGAGTGGAAGGACAGAAAGAGATAGACAAACCAATTGTTTTTGGAAATATGTGTGCTATAACAGCTATATAGTACACTATAACAACTCATGAATCTGACTATCTGACTGCTAAAATCCAAGAAACAGAATTCCAAACTGGTACGATTTTAAACTTTATTTTTGTTGGTAAATACATATGGCTTGTTCTTCAGCTTACTTTTGTTAACAAAAACACAGGCTTCCTGAGAACTGAGGTTGGCATGGCATGATCCACATTGTCAGCAATTTTTCTTTTCTTCTGCGAGTTTCTGGACAAAGCAAAAAAAGGAAACTGTAGCAAATGAGATATTGATAGTGGGGATGAAACAGCAGTTGTGACTTTTGCTTTACTGGGTGAGCCATCAGGCAAACCCTGTTATATTGCAAATCAACATTTTGACTGAGATGATGATAGATAATACACTTCTGAGAATGCGGATCATCAGTAGAGAATTGTCTTTAGTCTTCTTTGCTTTACAGTGAGTCCCGAGAGCAACAAAAATAGTCCAGTTGCTATACTTGAATATCACATAGTGAACTATTTTTGTCCTGCTATTTGTGTACTTGGTTTTAACAATGACAGCTCTGTACCAAATCTTATCAGAAAATACCCCATTTTCATGAAGTATGTCTTTTTAAAGAAAGTGGGTTTTAACAACTGAATTCATATGCAGTTTAATTTTTTACTATTTTGCCTTTTAACCCTATCAATGGATTATTACATTAGAATGATCTCAGTAGTGCAATCACCATCGTTCACCCTACTTATTTATTCCTTCCTGGGAGCTTGCCACAGTAAAGCGTACACTGTAATTACTGTTCTGTAGTGTTACAACTGTCTTTTTCTCTAATCTGATTTAATCTTTTCAAGAAATTTCCTCTTCCTCCTTGTCTCACACTTACTTTGTTAAGCATTTGAGCAATGAGTCAATGAACTGAATGTAGAGTTTCAGATAATATGCTTGCTAATAATTGATATTCAGAAATAACAGAAGAGAATATGAGGAGGCTAAATCTAATTATTACTTTTAATCCTAATATTCATTAGTAAAATATGATAGCTTTATTTTGAAGTTTTTTCTTTCTCCACCAGAAATGTGAGCTTCAAGGAATAACCAGTACTTGAGTGACTGAAGCATTACCTTGTTACATGGACTTTTTTTTTTTTTTTTTTTAAATTATGAAGGCTGACTTGTATTCTACCTCTGTTTTCTTCAAATCAGTGATTACCTTTGAAATTTCTGAGAACCAGTGAAGTAATCAACTTTCCAAAATTCTGCTTTCCCAACTGGCTGGGATGACTGGGTTTTGCTGGCTGTTTGACAGGTTTTGTATCAAGGCTAAGTTTTGTTACTATTTTGCAAACATAATAATTATAAGAAGGAAATTAGTATTTGATATGACAATCTCTTGTTTTCATTTTACTATTTTATTTCTGTTTGCATATCTCACATGGTTACAGAAGTTTGTTCCTCTTAGTGTGAGCTAACATACAATAACATACATGATTGTCTTAAAAATGCTGAGCCAGTGTGTGTTTTATACTTGTGACGATTTCCTATGTTTGGGCTTTTAACAAGTGTTTTCTGTTTACAGGTCGTTTAAAAGTATTGATTATCTATTTTGTGAATGCATTTTGTTTACTGTACCTTCTCTTAATAAAAAAATATATCAGTTATTCTTTATTAGTGTTCTTGTCATGTAACAACTACTCATCTCCCTTTGTTTAATCTTTGTGTGAAATTGCATTTTAAATGTTATCCCAATATTAAATAAAAAGTGAAGAGAAAAATGATATCTTTAAAGATGTATTGAAATCCTTTAAATATAAAACTAATTCTAAAGTATTTTATATTCAAATTTTTAGTTGTATCTGGAGATATTTTTCAAATTTTGGGTTTAAAAGATTAGAACAAACCTGGAATCCTTCACGAAGTTAAGCTCAAGCTGTTGGAGAGGTGACACAGGCCTTTATGTTGTGACACACAGATAAATGCAGTGAGAACTAATCTTTAAAATATCTCAGGTATTTAGCAGATGAACATTTAAAATTTAGGCTATGAAGTAAGATGTGATTAGCAATCACAATCTTATGATCTTAAAGTCCCTCTATGCAGATAATTGTATATCAAATCATTCTTCTATTCAAGAACATACTGTTTTCTAATGATTACACACCATTCAGGTTGACATGATATGTATTCGTAGCTATCATGCAGAGGACTAGAAGTGGGAGGATATATTGTTGTACATCCATGCAGTGGTGAACAGGTAGTGTTCTGCTTGCCTAATGTTGAATAAAAACTGTGATTGCCAGCTAACATTACAAGCATCTCTATGGTGTAAACAACATCTTAGAAGACATGGGGAAAAAAAAAAATTTTTTCTTTTAGATTTTGTCTAAGATTGTTACAGTTAGAAATTACGAAGAATATTGTGTTAACTGGAAATATTGTCTCATTCATAGATAAATAATTGCTGTTACAAGCTGTATAGATATATTTTATTTTTCATATATTGTATTTTGTCAGTTTTGTTATTTAATATGTGTCTATATGTATTAAATTTTACTAATAAGAAACAACTTGGAACACCCATTCAGAAGTACCTGAAAATACTTGTACCACATAAGGCTTCTGAGCCATTGGAAGGAATTGGTTATTTAAAGTGGGTGCATCTCATACTTTTTACTTTTTAGGTCTCTATTTGCCAGTGACAGGAATGGGGAGATCGTCATCTCTAAATGTTACTTATGTATTAATACTGTTTGTAATTAAGTCAGTCATTTCCACTGATGCTAATTGACATTAATTATTCAGGATGAAGCAGTTCAGTAAGAATGAGAAAAGAACTCATGTTCTGCTCTCGATGCCTTTGGTGGTGATTTTTAAATATCTTATTTTGCATATAAGCCCTTTTAAATTGGAATCTGAATTTTTTTAAAAAAGAGCAAGTGTTCCATTTTATTGAAAAACTGTATTTCATCTTACCAAAGAATGTATATTTTGGCATTACCATTGAAACCATAACACTTCAATTAATAGTAATTCTTACATGAATATTAATTGTGAAGAATTAGTTGAGCACAGGTGGTATAATAAAACTGGTATTTCGGTGACCAAAGCCTGTGCAGCTTTCTAAAACGAAAACATTACTACTGTTCAGACTACAGTAAAGCTGTTATTTTACCTTCTGTTACTATTATTTTACATACAATTTTGTAAGCAACTAGAATAAAAGTAATATTTATACAATTTGCTTTAAAAGTATTCTATCAAGTATTCCATTTCATGAGGTACAAAACAAGCACAAATATGTGGAAGATTTAAATCTGAGTACTATCCTATGCGTCACATATGAAACAAGCCTTATGTGAGTCAGGATATTAATGTGACTCTCCTGGACTCCGCTCCAAGAAGCTTCTGTGCTGTCCTCCCCTTCTGGAAGATCAAAAGATCGTGGAAGCCTCATGCCCTGTTTTAGTCCTCAGCTGGGGTGAGTTGAAAGCACAGTGGGGCGCACATTAAATCATGGGAAAAGTCCGAACACCCAAGTTGTCTGTCTTCTGTTGTGATCTGCAGTTGGGGGAAAAATAACATTAGAAAAATAATAAAGGAGAAGCAATAACCATTGGGGCTGTTTCTCTACAAAACAAGAAGCAGAAGAATCTGGACAGAATAAAAGGACAGTTTTTATCAGTTTACTAAAACCTAAATTGCTCAATTAAACTTACCATAATGTGTTTTTAAGAAAGTCTTAGAATTGACTTTTTTTTTTTTTTTCCGTCTTACAGTATGTCCCTAAAATTTAGATAAGCTAAAGTTAAATAAGTAATTCTGGGGTTCAGTTGGAAAACCCAATTTGTTCTTTTTTTGCACCCTAAATCTGAGAAACATGGAGATTCTTATGTGATGCTAATTAAAAAAGGTTAAGATTAGGGCTTCGCTCTTTTAATTTAAAACATTTTTTACAGGAACTGGTGCATGTGTGGCAAGTCTGACCTATTCAAATGCTGTTATTCCTAAATGAAACCATATGACCACAGACTTTTTGAGTTTTTTAAACCATGCTTTGGGACAGAATTTTATACTTCCTCTTTCTCTCTGCCAATAGTGTAGGAAACCAGTTGTGCGCACTTTTAGTACCCTAGTCTTTTAGCTTTATGTATACAGATATTCCAGTTTCATTTCATCCTCTGACCCTTCTTGGGTAACGTAAAGATCATAATAGCTGCAGCAGTGTTAATTCCCAGACCTAAAGTCTTACCGTTCATCCTCCAGTATAATTACCTTGTCAGCCAAATGGGGAAAGAAAGAAAGCCTCGATGCTGTGCAAGCACTGTTCAGCAATAGCTGAAACACTGGTGTGTTGTCAGCACCGTTCCAGCCACAAAGGCAAAAAACCCATGTATCTTCTGGCAGGCTGCAACGTTCTCTCTGTCGCGACATCCACCAGCACCGACCGGCACCAGGTACTCCCACAGCTGCCCTGCATGGTGGCTGCGTCTGCCCACGTATGGGCTGCTCGTGCCCTGTAGAGCAGGCACCGTTTGCCCAAGATGACTAACTCCCCAGACACAATGTCTTCTGTAATGCTCCCAGTACAACATGGACATTCTTGGCAAGTCCAGCAAACGACCTCAAAGATGATTAAGGGATTGGAGCGTCTCTCACATGAGGGGAGGCTGGGCGAGCTGGGGGTGTTCAGCCTTGAGAAGAGAAGGCTCGGGGAGGTGGGGGGGGGAACATCTCCATGTACATAAATACCTGATGGGTGGGAGTAAAAAGATTGAGACAGTCCCTTCTCGGTGGTATCCAGGGAAGGTGCAACAGACAACAGGCACAAATTGAAATACAGGGAATTCCATTTAAATATAAGAAAAATGCCTTTTTTTTTTCCCTTGAGGGTGGTCAAACAGTGGAACAGGCTGTCCAGAGAGGTTGCAGAGTCCCTATCCACAGAGCTAGTCGAAACCCAATGGAACACAGTCCTGGACAGCCTGCTGTAGGTGACCCTGCTTTGAGCAGCAGCTTGGACTAGACGTCCTCCAGAGGGGCAAAAATTCTGTAACTCTGGGAATTTTTCCAAACAGCAGTGTGATTAGGTTAACTGCCTATCCAGCTGCAGTGAAATTGTCCCTTATCACCTATATTATGATCTTTGATTTTTTGAGTATAAAAATAATTGTATTTCTATTGTTTTGTCTCAATATTAGATTTATCTACATTAGAGCTCAGGTAGATGGTGAGTTTTGGCATTTATCACATGATAGTTGCCTGTCCCACCTGTGTGTGCCACTCGCTCAGCATCATCCGAGCAGAATTGCTCTACCAGGTTTGTCAGTGGTGTGTCCTTTACCATTTTAAGGTGATGGTGCAGGAATTAGACCATTTGCTTAAACAAACTAGAACAGCACGATGGCAAATGGAAGAAAGTGGGAAAAATGAGAATGTCAGCGGCTTCTTCTCAGTTTTAATACTGCTGAGTAGGGACATCTGTATTTTCCTGAATGCAAACACAGAAATGAGTTGCAGCATGGTTAGTCGGCCGTGAGTAAGTCAAGGTCTGCAGGAGCAGATACTGCTCTTCGGGGAGATTTTTCATTGAGCCTCTAAGTCCAAAGGAGCACGTTGACGTCTAAGCTTGGTTTTACTTGATAAGCGACGTGTGGGTTACTGGACTATAGCTGTGTGTGCAAGCTTTACCTGTACCCGTTTGCTTTGCATCAATGCATAAATAAAACGTTGCATAGGAGGTGTTGCTCCTTGCCTTTAAGTGGTGCATTTGTGCCACCTAGTGGACCCACGTCTTTTCTAGCGATCATGG
Source organism: Haliaeetus albicilla (assembly GCF_947461875.1). NCBI lineage: Eukaryota > Metazoa > Chordata > Aves > Accipitriformes > Accipitridae > Haliaeetus > Haliaeetus albicilla. Next base: position 54,074,779 of record NC_091483.1, on the reverse strand, counting down.
CACGTACCTGGCGGGTTCGGGTTTCTCCAGGGAAATTCTAGATACATCTAATAAACTCAAAGTGAAAGAATTGCTAATAGAGCCACGTGTTCCTGAAGCCCGTCCATCACTTTGCTACTGAGGTTTGTGACTGCATCACTTGCTAGAAATTGTCGGTTCTTAAGGAAAAAAAAAAAAAACAACCCACCCAACTCATTTTAGCTTATTCTCTCCTCCAGGAAAGTGAAAAGATTGACCTTTTTCAAGAAAGGTCTGATGTAATTGAGCGATTTGACCGATCTGAAGGAATTGGCAAAGACTAGATTCACTCTTTCCTGGTGGCTACTTTTGAAGTTTTCTACCTGTACCACCCAATTCTACTGCCTAAAAACGTGTTCAGTGCTGCGATAGCAGCAAAGCAAAACACAGCAAAACCCCATAATCTTTCAAAGGAGTGCTGCAAAATTCAGCTCCGGTAATTGAGGTGGTTTGTATCCACGTATTTTGGATACAAATATATATATATGTAATTGCTAATGTAAAGATAGCAGTCAATGGACTTAACAGCCACCTAAGTACTGGATCTGGCGCATGAGCTTCACCTCCAAGTTATCTGTGCCCTGTATACTGTGGCTTTAGTCGTGAGGGGACTGAAAAGGGAACAGACTGCACCTCTCGTGGCTTGTACGACTGGTGGTCTCTAGAACACTGCAGGTGAAAAAGTGGTTTCTAGCAATTAATATTTATTCCAGAGTCACATAGCTAGGCTTTTTTGCACAAATACCACCTCTGGCTCAGGAATTCACTGAGCTGCAAATCACTAAGGAGTGGGAGAGTATCGGTAAATGCTTGCCTAAACTTACATTCTTCCTTTAAAATATCCAGTTTGGGGCACAGTCAGAGACAAAAACATGTGTGAGGTGGCTCTTTGGTCCAACCCAGCACGGGTGTTATTTTTCTGTAAGACCCAGTTCCTTTCAAAAAGATCAGAAGGACCACTTCTGACTGGGCCAAAAAGTCAGGGAGCAGGCAGGATCGAAAGCTGTATGGCCTTTTTGTCCAGGGAGCATCTGAATCTGGAGAGCTGGCTAGCAAAACACATCTTTCTCAGCGGTGGAAGATTGCGAATCACATAGTCAGTTTTGGTTGACGAAGTGGCAGAGTCTGGGTGGAACTAAGCGCAGCATCTGGTTTTACTGCGTTCTCCTTGGGAAACTCGGGAGACCGGTGTCCAGCCCCGGTAAAATCTTGGCGTAGATAGCTGAATTGCAAATACCGGATTTAAGGACGTGGGAAAGAGGGGAGGCTGCTTCCTGCGCTGCTGTGCTGGGGAACAGCTGATGTTTGGCTTGTTTCTCGTAGTGCGTCCCGGTTTTTTTAGTGAATGAAGGGGATAAATATTTGTCTGGCTGCAGCACTAGAGTGAGACTTCGGTCCTGCGGTGAGATGGGAACAAATCGGGGTTCAGAGCCGGGGCGCAGCCGGAGCCGCGGCTCTCTCCTGCCGGGGCAGCGCAGTGGGCGGCGGGGGCGCCGAACGGTGCCAACGCCAGCGGGACCCCGCCGAAGCGGGCTAAACGCGGCCTCGCCCCCTTCCTTCCCACCCAGAGGAGCCGACCGCGACTCGCTCGAGGGCGAAGGCAGGGACCGGGGCGCGGCCGGGGCCGGGGCCGGGGCCGGGGCCGGGGCCGGGGCGCTGCGGGGCGCCCGTGAGCGGCGGCGGCGGCCGCCCTGCCGCGGGGCGGGCATCCGACGGGCTGCGGCAGGAGCCGCCGGCTCTTCCCTTCTGGCAGCGCGGAGAGGGAGAGCAGGTAGGAGGGACCCTGCCGGCCCCGCGGCCCCGCCGTGGCGGTGCCGGCAGCGGGAGGGAGCCCCGCCGCAGCCCGGGGGGGCCGCAGCCCACCCCCCCCCCCGCGGCGCTGGGCAGCCCGGCGGCGCTTTGCCTTCGCTCCGCGCCTCGGGAGCGTTGGCCGCGCGGGGCCGCCTGCCATTGTGCTGAAGGCGCGGGTGGGCGTGGGGGCGTGGGCGTGCGCCCGCGTCCCCGCCGCTTTGTGTCGCCCGTCCCAGCCGGTTTGTGGCTGCGTGGGGCGTTTCGCTTGCTAGCGGCGGCGGCGGCGGCGGCGAGCGGTGGCGGCGGTGCGGGACGCGGGTGCGCGGGGCGGCCGGCCCCCGAAACCCCCCCGTAAGTAGGTACCTACCGGCGGGTGGTCGGCTGCCTTTGTTCGGCCGGAGGTGGAAGGAGGCGTGCGGGTGGCTCGTCCAAGGGAAGGTGCTTCTCGAGTGCTGCCGGGGCATTCAGCGGCTGGGCTGGTTCCTTCGGGTCCCTTCGGGTTTTCCTTTGTTAGCGTTTTCCCAGCGAGTCCGGCGTTCCTGCAGCTCTGCTGGAAAGCAGGAGCTGTCAGAGAGATGACTTTGTTTCACACGATGCTTCTCCAGAGCGGCATCGCTTTGTTCGAGCGCCCGTAAGCCGTTTATCGCGTCACGGCCGTCACGTTTTAATGAGCTATGAAATCCGCTGCTTTTCACGGCTGAAAGGCAGCGGTAGGCACATCGGTTCTGTTTCTCGCCCCTTGCCTTAAGAACCGGAGCAGGTAAGCTAGAGGTGATGTTATCTTCCGCGGGGAACTGTTGTCTTGCACAATCTCTTCAGTTAGAAAATGCCGATTTTGGAGACAGAAACGTGCGCAACGCGGATCTTTTCTATGTCATTCAGAGATTCCTAATGAATGAGGGTTTGGGGTTGTTTAATTAATTTTGCTGGTATGGCCATGAGTCAGTTACAAATCTGCTGCTCTCTAGTTGTAGTGAGCAAAACATCGGTATGCCTCCGCTCTGTCCTTTTAAGTGTAAAAATGCCCCATTAAAAACACGGTTCAAGGGGTAAATGGAGACCTGGAAACCACAACTGGGCGTCCTGAAAATTTAATACGCCTGACAATAATGGCACTGAAAGTGATCTGCTGTTGGGTGGATGGGGGATGGGGACACGGAGAAAGGAAAGAGTAATTTGCAACCACAGGCCTAATAACAGATACTCTGTCGATAATAGATATATGGATAATATAATTCGTTATATTCCCAAACAGATTTCCTGTACGTACCTTAAACGGCGTATGGCAATTGTTATGAGAAGAGCTCTTTTCTTAGAAGCCGAGCTATTGAAGCTACCCGACAGCAGTAACATGTAGCAGGTCCTATATTTTAACAGATTAAAGGTGATAAATTGGAGTCAGAACTGACTTTTATTTGCTATTTAGTAATGCACGCTCAGGAAGCTCCCATCACTGAAATAATTCTGATCGCACCTGGCATAGACAATTAAGTCTTTTAACTGTATCAAAATGTTAATCGGTGGGCATAAATGGTACTGTGAGTTTCTTCAACAAAGCCATTGATATTTTTTAATATAGGCAGTAGTTAGCAGTTCTGCATATAACTTACTTTACTTGGTTTGAATCCACATCAGGAATTCATCAGATTGACAAATCCAAGTCTTCCTTGGGTGCTATCAATTTATCAGATTAGAGGTTGTGTTTGGTTTTGAATATTTCATTGCAACAATGAGCTTAATTTAGCACTGTGAAGCGTATCGAAACTTTATATGAAAGTGATTTGTATATTTATTTATGTCCCAGTTTGACAAGAATTACAAGAATTACCTTGAAACATTTATTAATAAATATGGCACACAGCAAAGAGATTGCTGCTGGTTGTTATTGGGTCTTTTTTCTCCAATAGGAAAATGTATCTCAGAGCATCCTGTGCTAAAATGAAGGATCCTTTCCAAATATCCATTTGGGCAGTCCTGCATTTTAGAGAGAATTGCTTCACCCTTACGAGCAATGATTATTTTTTCCTATATGCTGTATAATGGGATTTTAAAAAGTGCACTGGTAGCAAACACAGTTGATGTAAAGTATGAATGTCTTGCTGTGTTCTGTGCTAAGACATTGACTTTTTTCTTTCTTTTTTGTCCAAGTTTGTTCCTTATAGGTCTTATTTTGATCTTTTGTCTTGTGAGGTTATGCAGGTAGTTGCAGTGGTGAAATGGTAATGCATTAGGTAAAATCTTTTTTTATAACATCCAGCTCCTGAAAACTTAAAGGAAATATATTTACTTTTAAAAGGAACTGTTACTTTGGCGATAATATTTCATTTTAACTGCAGATACTAAAAAGCAGCCTTTTTAGGTTCACAGTTCTGATTATAGCAATAACTTCTGCGGTTTCTTCTGCTTTGCCTCTTAGTCACTCTGAATACTATTTTGCCAGGTATGTCAGTCACTGAAGATTGACATATCTGTGTGAGTAATGCAGCTTAGGGTTACTTCAATATATTCCTACTGTAGATGTGTCAGGTAAGCAGTTTTTAAATAAGAAATACATGGCATAATAAGTATTGTCTGAAATGTGATGATGAGTTTATGAATATGAATATATTTGGTTGTTGTTTTACAATGAAGTCTAGCATAAACAGAATTTTTATATAGACAGCATAAGCTTAAATGACTGTGTTTTGACTTTTTCCCCTCACAAGCCAAGAGAAGATTTTTTTTTTTTCATATTCTGAATTATTCATATTTGAAAATCACTGACTGATTGTTAGGAGGTTGTTTTTTCCCCCCTTTGCACAAAACCAATGCACAGTCTTTATTTCGTAAAGGCCCAGATAAGAGAATTATAGCAGACATGGATAAGCTGGCATGTTAGAAAAGTACAGTTGATTTCTTCAGAGTCAACAGACTCAGGGCAATGTAGCTGCATAATAGCTTCTATCAGCTTGATGTTGAGATGTTCTAAACACCTATATATTGTCATTGATCCCATGTATTTGAATAAGATTTAATAAAGTTGTATGAAGTGCACGTTAGAGTAGAATTCATTGGTTTTGAATCATGTGATAGAAGGCAACCTAAAGTTACAGTGTTAACTTTAATTACATTCGTGCTTCCACTGGAGGGGCCAAATTCAATTTTTTAATCTATTATTTAAATCAATTAGTGATGGATAAAAAGTGTGTTTGTTTCCATGGAGACTCTGAGTTCTGTCTTTAGGAGACAATGAGTTGTTGTGTAGCTCTTATGCTTATTGTTTCCCATCACTTCCTGAAGGGAATTCCACTCCCTTTGATTCTCTGCATTGCATATCACACGATTTCCTTGTTTAAAATACATTTTGTCAGAAGCATACAGCATTTACCCTTACTTTACATTCAGCATTTACACTTACACCAATGAAGTCTTACAAAGAAATAAAATCAACTTGTAACAAATAATTTTTATTTAATACTGTTTGAGAGCCAGTGTGTCAAATGCGCTGAATCACAGTGATTAAGTTTGGTGGGGAGAAAAATGTAAAGATCTTGCTCCATGTTATCCTGGGTAAGTGGCTTAGGCTGCAGTTGCGCAACACATTAAGGGAAGATGATTTAGATGCTACTATAAATGTATGAAGTACATCAATACATTCTTAAACATAGTTCACTTTCTCCTCTGTATACGCATGCTGTATGCCGAATTACAGAAATACAAGTTTCATGCCCCTAACAAGGCCATTTAAGAAAATACTGTCATATTCAGCTGATCTTAGTTCGTGGGACTGACTGATGTAGCTAAGTAAAGGTAGTTATGACTTTTCTGTTGATTACCTTCATTTGTGATAACCAACACATATAGTCAAATCAGTTAAGTCAAATACTTCAGATCCCAACAAAGCTTTGAAATGGTTGAGCTTATAATTTCAATGATAATACATAGGCAAGCTTTATTTTCTTTGTGTTTATTGCCTTAAGAAAAACGATGTGACAATGATCCAAATAAGTAAAAGCTTTCCTCACACTTTAATGTTCGGGTGTGCAAAATGCTGTGCACGATGCTGACCTGCTTGAACATCTCTTTCATTACTCAGCATGTTCTGAAAGTCAGCAGTCAGATTTGGGCAGCTTCATAAAGCAGCTCAATCTAGTGATTTGTGGTGAGGCTTCTGTAGGAGGATGCTGCACATAAGAGATTACATTTATTGCTAAGTTGAAATGTGGAGAGAGTGTGATGAAAAGAATTAAAGTGAACTGAACCATACAAGATACTGACTTTCATGTTGCTCTTCAAAGAAAGTTGATTTTCTTCAAAGTAACGTGCTGTCTGTGGCCTTTAATAAAGTTATGTTTGAAAGTCTTTAGCACAGAAAAAAAAAAGTACAGTTACAGCGATCTGTGGAACAGTTTGGCCCAGAAGAGAAAAACAGTGATAGAAACCCATGTGAATCCGTAGTATCTGTGGGTATCTCTTGGCACACACATGATATAGTTGGGTGGAGTGGTACCATCTGCCAACAAAATTGAACTGTCTTCCCCATTGTAAAACCTCTTTTCTGTTGCTTATAACTTTGCCAAGTTTTAACCATGTGGGCTGTAGTTCATCACATGTCCTTATGACTCAGGCTAATTTTTGTTTTAATTCAGCCAAATGATTAATTGAGAATTAGACTAATTCTTTTGCCTTGTAAAAAAACCAAAACAAACAAACAAACAAAAAAAACCCAATAAAAATCCTAAGACCCTTTGGAAACATGGTATTGCCATTCTGATTTGTATCTAGGCTCCAGATCCTGCTAAAGCAGTGTCCTGTTGTCAAAGACCTGCATTTTTAATGTCTTCATGAAAGCCTGCCCAAATTTTCTGTCTTATGTCTTCAGAATATTGTAGTTTTTACACATTCACCTGTGAAAACTTTAGCAAATAAAATGAGAGATTACATGTTTATTCAATGCCCCGTACTACAGAGTGTTTTCAACAGTGACCTCAGTGGTGCTTGCTACATCTGCAGCTGACATCTAATCGGAGATGGACTGTGAATATACTGGAGACAGAATTAAAATTAAGTTATTCAATGGGACAAAGATATTGTAGCTATCAACTGTATAAGGAAGGGGTTGGGTGGTAATTCTTTAGAAGAGCTCTGGTTTATGGTAGATTACTTGAGGAGTTGCTGCAATAAAGACAAACATCGTATTGTGATATATAGATAGGACACCAGCATGGAAGACACAACAAGTGATACTTCCACTCCATGCAATAGTCCTCCTCAGCTCTAACACCACATCCAGTTGGGGCGCATGCTTCAAGAAAGATGTAGACGAATTGGAGGGAATCCAGAGGAGAGGAATGAAAATAATTAAAGATTTAGAAAATACGGCCTATGAAGGAAGGTTGAAAGGTCTGGAGTTGTTTCAGCTCCAATGAAAGAAGAGTGGCAGGGTGAACAAGACATGGTAACTTTCAAATGTCACAAAGGTGTTGTGAAGCAACGTGCTCCACGCTTTTGCTCAACTACATGATACATAATGGGTTTGGCATTAATGAAACTGAAGCAATGAAACAGATCATTGAATTGGGATTTTCAGGATTTTAACATCATCAAAAGTTGTTTGAATATTAGTCAGGAACAGCATAAATATAGTTGAATTCTTTCTGGAGCAGCGTGGTGGAACAGATTGCTCTTTGAGGTCTCTTCTAGCCTTATGAATCCTCAACACCTATGCTCCCTGGTGTTGACAAGATTGTACCTTGTCCACTCACAAATGCTGTGGCTGGCAGGATTGCCTGTATGTGACATCTCCAAAGTGAAGAGGTGGGTGAGTGGAGAGGTTCAGAACTTGCCCTGTAATCTTTTGTTTAGGATCAAATCTGACATCCGCTCCTCTCTTCTTTCATAGTAGTTTGTCTACTGGTGCTTGTGCAGCAAGTGTCAGGGATCGAAGGGCCAGGTGGTTTTGGGAGGAACCCGAGATCCAAGTGACATAAGGAAGAGGAGGACTGGAGATCATGGGTACAGATTTCACAAGAAACTGAACTATGTCATGAGTAGGATAGTACATGAACACAGTACACAAAGAACGTGAAGGGAAGGTAAGACTTTGGGGCAGATGACTGGGACTTGGTAAGGATCAGGATATAAAGCGAGCTAGTAGGCAGAAAGTCAGGTTGCTGGCAGAGACTCCCAATATACCAGAAGCCTTGATAAGTGCAAACTGGGATTGCAAAAGTAAGGAGGTGACAAACAGCCAAGGGAGATGAAATCACACAACTGGGAAAGTCACGTTGGAGACTATGGGACAGAAGTAATTAAAGGTTGGAGGAAAATGGCAAAGAGTCTTTCTTCTGAAGATTACACGGTCTTCTAAACCTTAACGGAGAGCCCACAGTTGTGTCAGCATTTGCGCTTTGGGAGATCCATCATAAGTGATTTCTTGGTCTTTTCAAGTGGAGAATGACCACCTGTTACTGCAATTAGCTGTTCTGTTACCTCAGATAACAGAGATCAGCGCAGGGGATGTAAAGGCCATACTGCACCATACTGCTTCTGGTTGGGTGTGCAAAATAAAAGATGCAAAAGAAACATTTTTCTTTTTTTTTTTCTTTTTTTTGACAAAGGGGATTGCCAAGTTTGCAAGTGAAAGAAATGAAGTGCCAGAACTAAAGTTCCCTTGTAAGGATTTAGCCTCTTTGCATATATTTCTTTTAATTCAACCTTTAATGATATTACTGAATTTTCTTTTGCTCACATAACCCAAGCTTTCCTGAGTGCACAGAGAAGATTTGCCCTCAGTGTGAATCACAGCTGTGTACTGAAGGAATCTGTGGTCTCTGGCATCTGTGGTATTTTTCACGGAAGCAGGAAGATATCTGGAGAAATTGAGGCAGAAGGTAGCTTAATTAAAAAATTTTTCACTCACTCAAATGAAAAGCTTAGCTAAAGGCACCAAAAAATTAATTAAGGCTTGCTACTGCAATTCTGACTTTTTGAAATATGTGGGTTTTTTGCTTCAGTGGGTAATAGTGATGTACATAAAAGGTCAGGTCCTAGTTCCCACCTAGCCCAGTGTGATGCATTAGTACCTCCCCAGCCCTTGCAAATGACATGAAAAGGAGCTGCCTCTTATAGCAAGAAGGTCAAAAGATAAGAGCTTTTGCTTCCCATTTCTGCCTCTAGTGGCAAATAGGGAACTTTTTCATAATAAGGCACTTTTTCATATCTTTCTTGAGGAGAAATCTTGTACTTGGACTTCACAGAGCTGTCAGAGTACATAAGCTGCTAAGAAAAAAAATGAGGCTGATTCTTCTTGTTCTTTCAGAATCCTGTTCCAAGCTTGGTAGATATTTTGCAGTAGCCTACGCTGGCCCATCTGGGGGCTATAATGATGAACGGTGCCGTACTGCTCTCAGCCCAGAAGCTTTGGCAGTCATTGCTTCATCCGCTGCTCGTGCTTGGAGGAAGGACAGGCACCCTCAGCTCATACATGTGGGTGTTGATGTTCTTCCCAACCACTCTGTTCCAACATCCCCTGTTGACAGCACAAGGGTGGGTTGTACTAAACAACACTGCTATGTTTTTTCTGGCAAGTAGATTAATCTTTCAACCACCCCCACAGCCTGCTGTCATGAGTTACTGGGGTCTGGTATCCTCATACCAACACCTGATATTTGACAAACTGCATGCTTCAGATGACTGTGTTCCTTCAGGTATGATGGGAAAGAAAAAAGTAGGTAAGCTTTGGAGCACACAAACGTTTCTTCAGATGTGAAGCAAAGGCTCTGTTTGGCCTGTAATTAGATCCCCTTGGACACCTGCCTGGTGGAACACCCATTTCCAGCAGTTAAAGGATGGATTCCTGCTGCCTTAAAGCTCACCTTCCCAGGCACTCTGCAGGAGCCTGTCTGTCGTGGTTTCAGCCCAGCTGGTAACAAAGCACCACACAGCTGCTCGCTCACTCCCGTCCCCCAGCCATGGTGGGATGAGGAGAAAATATAAAGAAAAGCTCGTTAGTCGAGACAAGGACAGGGAGGGATCACTCACCAGTTATGGTCACAGGCAAAAGACAGGCTCAACTTGGGGAAGAAAAAAAAAAAATCAATCTAATTTACTACCAATCAAATCAAAACAGGGATATTGGGCAGTAAGCCCAAACCTTAGAACACCTTCCCCCCTCCCCTCCTGGCTCAGCCCCACTCCCGGTTCTCTCTCCCTCCTCCCCCCGGGGGACAGGGGGTGGGGGTTGGGGTCAGCTCCCCACACCTTGTCTCTGCCGCTCCTTCCTCCTCAGGGGCAGGAGGACTCACCCCTCCCCTGCTCCACCGAGAGGTCCCTCCCACGGGACACAGTTCCTCACAAACTTCCTGGCGTGGGTCCTTTCCAGTGGCTGATCTTCAGTCACAGACTGCTCCAGCGTGGGCTTTCCCATGGAGTCACGGCCATCTTGGGGGGCCTCCGCTCCCCCGCTCCCCTCCCTGGGCTGGGGGGGACAGCCTGCCGTCTCACCACGGGCTGCAGGGGCATCCCCTCCTCCTTCCTCACCGACCTTGGTGTCTGCAGAGGGGTTCCTCTCACATTCCGATCCCCCCACTCACTGCGGGTTCCCCTTCTTAAATCTGTTCTCCCAGAGGTGCTACCACTGTCACTGATGGGCTCGGCCTGGGCCAGAGGTGGGCCCGACCTAGAGCTGGGGAAGCTTCTAGCAGCTTCTCACAGGAGCCACCCCTGCGGCCCCTCCCCCGCTACCAAAACCCCACCACACAAACCCAAAACACCTTTCAACCAGAGGCTGCGTCAATAAGAGGCAGCTGGTCTGTAAGCCAAAAGGGTCACTGAAGTAATTTTTTCTCAGCCCAGGTGTTTTTGTGGAACTATTTATTCTACATTGTCAGAGCAAATGAGAAGATGAAGACCCATTTATGACTCTGACAGGACTGAGTGCTTTTGTTTGTCAGACAGAATGGTGACAGTGGCTTTAGCTGCTAGACTACATTTTGCACCGTTTTATCTACAGTGTGCTTATTTAGAAATTGCCACTCAACTCTTCTGAGAAATAACCTTCAATTTGCTGCAGTCCGGATCCAAAACCAGCACAGGGTAAGGCCATTTCAGCTCTAGGTGGCTCTCAGAGTCTCTTCCAGGGTATTTGTGACAACGGTCATCCATTTTCAGGTGTGTGGGATTGCTCTCGCAGCAGTGACAAGATTAGTGAAGGGCAGTTCTTCTGGGCAGGAATAGAGCTTCTGCAGCTCGCTCTCTGTAGCCTTGGTTGTTTGGCTGTCACACTGAACATAAGAAACATCTCATCTAATGGCGCGCTGCAAGCTGGGCTTTGCAGGTGTTGTCCTAGATTTGATGATTGGCAGCTGACCTGGAGATAGGTCCGCTGAGGACTGGAGGACATACTCTGCTTACACTTCATGTTTTGTCAGCACTGGACAAGACAGGAATCTATGCTTATGTGAGCATGACTGCACACTGAGGTGAACCTTGCAATATACACAAACTGCAAGTGTTATATTTGACTTTGTACTGTCCTGACTCAGAACGACTCCTGGCGGCAAGCTGATCACAATTTCGTGGTCAGATTTGAACTCTTTTTTGATTATGGGAAGTCCCGTCCAATATTTTGGTGGGAATGCCTCTTTATCCCTCACCCTCATCTCTCCTTTTGTCAAGAAATTATTGAGACTTTTTATCTGTTCACCCAGCACCAGATCATCAAACAATAATTTTTGTCTCACAGGCCCTGCGTGGTCCAGCAGATGATCTGAATCACTGCAAGCCAATGGACCATGAGTAGGACAGCATTTTAAGAACTGATTTTTGGAACTGAGATTTTAAAATCAGTCTTGTTTTCCATGGAGACACAGAGGGATAAAGAGTGTGCTGCCCATGGGTAGTGCTGGAGTCACCAGGTTTTTTTTACTGAAGGGTTTGTTTACATATGTACGCTGAGCATGTGAATGTGCATATAAGACTATATACCTTGAAGAAACTCCAGTTGTTGGTAAGTGACTTTGCATCTCCATGGATTTTCTGTGTACCTCTACTTTGCTTAAACTAACCTGTTCACATGGGGTCCTAAATTCTGTGTTCTTCAGTTTGCAGGTGCCTCAGGAGTTTTAACTCATTTTTAGTTAATTTTAATTAAATCCAATTAATAGAATTGCTTAACATCATAACTGACTGCAGTTGACAGCTGTGTTTTACGTGTGTCAATAACCACATAGCATTAAGTAGCCTCAAAAAAGCAAGCATAGATATTTTAAGTTGGACATGCAAAATTAGTGACTATGTTTTTACCATAATTTCCTGTGTGGCTCTACTTCTGCCAAATAGGATGAAAACATCCTTCTTGCTTCCAGGGTGCTCTGCAGTGTTGACTTTTCTCATCAAGATTTGTTTGTCCCAGTGACCAGTCTGTCTCACTGGCCACTTTTGATCTTTGGGAACTTTTGGCACTCTGAGGTTCATACTTTGGTGTTGCTACTCACTCGTGGCACAGGGCACGACTGACTGCGGGTGTCTAATGCTACTTCTCCCAGGGACCAGACTCGCTCAGTTTTGCCCAGCCACACAACTGAGTTGCATATTGAATTTATCATTAACATTTCTTTTTGCAGAACTTTATTGCATGTGCCAAGCCTAACAGTATCCTATAACGCACAATGGAGTCCAAATGTCCAGCAGTAAACCCACAAAAGCCCAAGCAATGACTCTTCGTTAAGTATATGCAATCAGTTCTTTATAGATTGTATCATGGACTCTGCTTTTGATTATGGTCTTTTATTGTGTAGCTCTTAAGAAATGTCAATTCATTACTTTTGCCATAATGCAAGTTCCGCACATGAGTAGTACTGTTAAGTCTTTTCATGTTACATAGCTGCTAGAAGGTGTCATTCTTAAGCTTGCCCCAACTTCAGTTGCACAGCTATAATAATTTTAATAACATAATTTTATGTATTTTCTATATAGAGAAAGATATGTTCTATAAATTATGAATATTTACATACTGTAGGCCTGCATCTATATCTGCAGGGCTAGACCCTACATGAAGCATACTGATGATACAATACTGACTGCACTGGAAAGGTTTGTGAGGAAATGAATCATTTGGTCTTCAGAGCAGAGCATGACTACTGTGTGGCAAATCAAGCCTTTGTTTCTAAACAAGAAGAAAAATGTTGCCTAACTGCCCATTAAGTCAGCTTCAGTTTTTCTGTTCTCTAACCTGTTAGTACTTATCTCATGAATAATAATGATTTTAAGTAATGTTTTGGGTGCAATATCATGTGTGTTTGTGTATTGTTGGCTAAATTTGTGCAGTGTTTTGCTTTTCTTGGTCAATCTGAGGCTGTCAAGTAGATGTCTCCTGTTCCTTATAGGTGCTGTCTAGAACTCACTTTACCCTTCATCTTATGCATTTTCTTTACTTGGGCCATGAAGGCCTCAAACCTCAGAATGAGTTAGCCAAAATATGAACATTTTTATTTTTGAGAGACACCGAATGTTCTAAAATACCTAAATTGACAGGTTTAGGATTTTTTGAAAACTTCATTTTAAAAAAACCTTTTCTAAAAAAATCAGATAGCCCTAACTGAGTTTGAAGGAAATTGGACTAGATTCCTAAAGAAAAAGTATTTCTTAAAACAACCCCCAAATCTCAGCCTTGTTTTCTAGTAGGCAAAGAAAAAAAAAATCCAAGCAAACTATTGGCAAGGCTGGGTTTAATATTCACTCCAGCTTGGCAGTGCTGTATGGTTTAGGATACAATACTGAGTTCATAATTTAAAGCTTTAGAACATTGTAAGTTCAGCACTTTCAGACTATGAAGTTGCTTCATCCACGATGAAACAGAAGGAAAATGAGAATAATAGGGGAAACACCCTGGGAAACTCTTTGGCTTGGCTTTGACTTTTGTCATTTAGTAAATCAGTTTAATTCCCTTCTATCCTCTCTTCCAAATGAACAAACCCAAACTCCCTAAAGAATCCTGCCTTTTTTCTCTTTTTTTTCCTTTTGTTCTTTTTATCTTCAACAAAGATACAAATACAGAAAGAATTCTAGCACTCACAGTATTTTTCCAAACGTGGAGTCTACATCTGTGGTTCTAATTATTAGGACCTATTAAATTATATAATAATGTATTTATGAAAATACTACAACACAGTAAAGGTGCGTGTATATATAAATACACAAGTGTATTGTTAAATATAATGTAATAAATAATATAATTGTTATTATTTATATTAATAAATAATATAAATGGTTATCCCGAATAACATGCTAGGGAAATCACTTCATGGACCACGATTTCATGGACCAGCACTAGCCTGCCTAATCTTAGTTCAGCATTCCCTGTGCAAATATCAGCCTTACAGCACCCGCTTAAAAAGCCACCTCACTGCACTGCCATCCCAAACTGCTAGTGCTGGGAAAGGGGATTTTGGCAGGGGGAGATACGCACTGGTGTGGGAGCAGAGGCAGCACACGCAAGGTTTCGCTACAGGGTCATTGGTGCTTGCAGGAGCTGTGCCAGATTTGCTTGAGGAAAGAGGCAAAAGGACGATATGTTTCTATTACATACTTCGAAAGTGAGGTCTGCTGGGAGGTGGGGGGATCAGCTCGGCGCCTGGGCAGCCATGAGTTACTTTTCTATGTATGTTTTCATTGCTGCTTCTTGAAGAGTGTCAGCGGCCTCACATCTGAGAGGTTTGGTCCAGCGGGGAAGGTTGCTGGTGCCCGAATTTAAAGAAATACATAGCTGTACCATCACAAGTAGACCTGCAAATGGTGGCAAGCCAAGTGTGCTTCGGGACTGGTGCAGGGAAGGTCTCTAGCAGTGTTTAATCATGCGAACTGTTATCTGGTGACCTTCATGTGTGCCGCTTTGTGCGTGTTTGCTTTTGGTCTCAGTGCTCTATGGATGGAGCTCGTGCTGAATTCCGCCTCCGCTCTTCACGCTTTCGGGGACTGTGGTGTCAGCTTTGCACTTCTGAGCAATTAATTGCAATTACCCATTGTTCTCTTATCACTTAAGAGTTTCACCTCTTCCTGTCAATTTAAACCCAGAAGTTTTTGTTAACCTGTCAGTCTGCCGAACAAAGAGGCCACTTGGATTTCCGTTTTATGCCCTTTCCTGACTGCAAGTGTGATTTTTTTTTTTAAGCCCCGTTAATTATATTTGTAGGACAGTGCATTGTTGGTCTTGGTCAGCAGAAAAGAGGCAGCTTGGGCTTTTTTCCAAACCATCTTCTAAAGTTGCAGAAAAAACTCCTTGTTTTAATGATAAGCTATCAAATGTCAATAATTAAGGTATGAAATTCCAATAATTTATAATATTAATAATATTATAACAAGTAGTTAGTGGTGTTGTGTGGGAAGTGATAAGCTGCATCGATTAGTATTATGTAGTGGTTAACATGAGATGGGTAAGCAAATAACTGATGTCAGACTTTTCCTAGGAAGGTAAGAAGCTGAAGATACTTGTTTCTTTGAGAAACTTATATCAATATATTTTATTTTTTAACCTCTCAGTATATGGGGATGGGAAGCAGTCTTCTGTTTCAATAAATAATGAGGAATAAAAAGCTCAATGGCTGTTTTCAGGCTTTTCATTGGGTGATGTAAATCAGAAAAATACAGACTGATTACACTGTGTGCTGGCAACTTGTAATCTTCTGGAGAGGGTAACTGAAGAAAGTGAGCTCTCTTCTTTTACTGTTCAAAGGTTGCCCTCCAAAAATATTCCAGCAATGTCTACCTTTGATATTTCTGTTAAATGCCACTGGAGATCCCCTGTGAAGTGGGGAGCAGATACAGATGGCTGCAAACAACTGCAGGTATCTAGTAATCTGCTCTTGAGTTCTGATGAAGGTTTTCAGAGCAAGAATGGTTTTATAAAATGTTACTGGACTTCTAACTAACTTTTACTGAAGAATAAATCTGAGTTTTAGCACCTATTGGATTTGGTTAGTCCTGCATCTGTAACAGAGTCTCACCAACAGCTATGTGGTGAATCCATAGGTTATGTGGCTGCATTTTCTGGCTTTGTGAGGTTTTGGATTTTAGTAGGGGAAGTAATATCTTATGGCAACTTTGAGCTTCAGAAAAGCAAAACACTACTGTCACACACTGTCAGGGACATAGGCAGGAAGGATGTTCAAGTCATATGAATTTTGCAGAATACTGCTAAATTTAAGAATATAAGAAGACTCAGACTAGCCAGTTCCTTACTTATTTTAGCATCACTTTCCAGCTTCCATTTTAACCCTTTCATCCTTTTCTAATGAAGATTGAATGTCTCATAAGCTGTGCAATGATTGTTTTCCCTGTAATTGCTTCTGCTAGTGTTTTGTTATTTCTTAGTTACTTTTGCATAAATGACCTATCAGAGCTGATACTGGTGTCAAGTATGACAGCTTGCATCTACGGATCCTAGACATGGGTGGTGGTGGCAGCAACTGTGACCTTTAGTTTAACTCCCTGTCGGGTGCCTCATGAACCTGGTTAGAGAGGCATTTTGCATTTGGGTAGAGGTCTGGCTCCTAGGTATTTTTTGTTGGGCTTTTTTATCCTTCACCAAGATCTGGAAGTCTGCTTGGTCAGTTGCGTTCAAATAATGCCAAAAGTAAATAAATGGACTTGCAGCTGGTTAGTAGGTTTAAAAAACAGGGAGGACAACCTCACTGCGCATGGTGATGTACAAGAAAGAGGCTATAAATTCTGAATATTCTGTCTGCTCCTTCATCCTTCCCATGGAAGTAGAACTATGTGGACTTCTCGAGCAGTTGATAGCCATGTGAATATGGTGTGTATGGTCAGGCTGGGGAGAAAGCAGTGTGCAGGCACAGAGACCGGGCTTTTAAAATAGCAGTTTGCCACTTTAGGTGGTTCTCAAGGTAACCTCTCGGTCTGTGCTGCTGAACCTGGATCCCCCTGATAAATGTATCTTTATTTTACACATGGGCAAAATGCATGCAGTTAGCAATAAATGACATGATAACTTTCTCACTTAAATGGCAAAAATTCTGATGTAAATATAAAGTTCTGTCCTTGTGTCAATCCCCTGGTCCTGGCACAGGCAGCTGCTGGCCCAGTTGCCCGATACGCTCTCTGATAAAAAGGCAATAAAACCCTGCCGAGCGTGAGGGAATGTCACTGCTGGGACAGCTCCACCGGTCAGCGTGTTTTATCCTCCCTGTAAAATGCTCTGTTAAGTTTATGAAAGATTAAAAGGAGAAGCAGCACTGTGCTGCACATATATTTGCTTTCATGTCAGCCACATATGTTGTCTCCACCTGGCTGACTGTGGTACTTTCATTCTTTCTCTGATTTGCTGCTGTTCTCGTAACTTGCGCCTAATTTCTTTTTTTTCCCCTTGTTCTGATGAGGGAATGCCTACGATTTTGCTAATGTGCAATACCTACTGTCTCATTCTTTCAGATTTCATACAATCTAACCTTATTTGGCATGGAGTTTTCTCAAAAAATAATTGGTATTCATGTTTTTATTTTATCTTCTACAAGCGGCACTAATACTTTGCATCTTCCCTGGGATTCCAGTGTCATAATGTTCAACATTATTAATATTTTTTTATTTGCAACAGACAAATAATAGTCCCTCGTTTGCCTTGCAAAATAGTCTTTATTTTCTAAATATTTAAAGAACTAATGTTCAGCAACAGTCATTAATTCTGCCATACAAACTTGTTCATTGGTATTTTGTATTGTCGATATGTACATCTGTTCTATGCCTAGGGAGATGGGTTGATTTAAAACCAAATCATTTTTCTAATGGAAGAAACACTGGGACTGACTCTGGGAAATTCAGGTTATTTCCAGTGCTTTAGAGTGTAAATAAGCACTGTGCCTCGCAGCAGACTTCACAGCAAGGATCAAGGCCAATAAAAATACAGATCTGCTTACAAAGTGGATACTTTTTCTTTCTTTTTTGCATAAAACACATCTAAAGGGGAAATGCAAAACTGGTTTGTGATATGAAGTGAAATGTTTTCACTATATATGTTATTTGTTCTTTTTCTTCATATGAAAACACTGGAAGACGGTGTAATAAAGTATATTTAATGCCTAAGGCAAATCTAACTCTCATTGATTATCTGTCTAGTGCCTGTATTTTTGCTCAACTACTACTTAATGCATTAATATTATACTTAATACACTGGTACCATGGCTTTTAAATATTATAACAAGAAATGGTTTGTAGGTGAATACATGCTACAGTGATTTGATGTTTCTAACTATAGTGCATTGTATCAGATAACAGTTTAGTAGAGAAGACTATTCTGCTGTAGGAAAAATAATTTTTCTCTATAAATTCTAATGTCTGTTAAGGGGATACTAACTTTACATTTTAATATTTCACGTAGTGTGACAGATCTTCTATTCATAAAGCCATTTACAATGAGTCCTTGACACACTGTTTTCATATCTGAAGGACATGAGGGGTATTCTCTGGCCAGCATAGGCTAAGATACAGGCCTGGCTTTAGTAGTCTCAGATAATTGTCAGGATAATGTATAATAGACCTGTCCACCAAAGGCACTAGGCAGCATGGCTTTCTGTGAATAGTTTCCTGATCACCTAAAATACTACTGTGTCTTAATAAATAAATAAATAAATGTATATTTACATCTGTTTAGGTGCTTCTGTTTGTCAAAGCTTTTTTCTTCTGTAATGTATGTACCTTTTCTGCCAAGGTTCATACGCTTCATTCAAAAATCAACTATTCTGTGCCTATACAGATTCTCCCCCCTATTTCCCAAAAGTAACAATTTTTTTTTTCTCTGTGCTTATTCTTCCTACGTCTGTGTCTGTTTTTAACTTTGAATAGTTGAATACAGCATTAGTGTCATGTCAGTTATTGTCATCATGCAAAATAAGAAACAATACAGGAATATTTTCCCCAGCAATATAAACTACGTTTTCATTGCTAGTGAAGGGGAGGTGGTAATTAAGCCTTTCAGATTATTTGCAGTTTCCTGTAGGTAAATGTGAACTCTAGCTCGTCTCCAGCTTGGCAGGACACCAAAAAGAAGCTCCAGTCCAAAAACTGTGTGACTGTTGTAGAGTTTTCCTGAGGGTCTGGGCTTAACGGCTTCAGGCTGCGGGTGCTGTGCTAAGGGGGGGTACACATTTCTCGGTTCACAGCTGGCTGGCATTGTGCCATCCCTGATTACGGGTGACTGATCTTAAAGGCTATGTAGACATTTTTGGGGTAGCGCTCTGGTAATTGTCTGAAGTTTTGGATCCATTTAAAAACTACATCAGGAGGCGGAGGAATTTGGACCTGTGTCATTCACATACTGCCTGATTAAAACACTTTTGATCAAAGACCTTTGTTCTGCAGAGCAAATACAGCGGGCTGTCCTGATCTAGCCGAAAAAGAGAACCTTTCTTTGCTTATCTGATGGCTGGGCAGGTCAGCTGAGGCAGTATGAGGGCTGCCATGTGCCCCGTGGCCAGGCTCTCCAGCCTCCTGGTCACAATCTCTCTCTCCTTTGCACATCCTCTCCGAGTCACTGGAGGTGGCTTTGACGTTTGTATGCAGGCTGATAGCCATTGCAAAAATGGCAGTCTTTCCCCTTGTGTAGAAAGTTTACCCCAGGAGCAGCCATTTACTTTCAGGCGCATAAGCACATACGTCCTTTTTGGAACTAACCTCCTCCGGACTGAAAGTCTGCATTTCCTTGGCACAGGGGATCTGGTCACGCTGTGTGCCTGAACTACAGCGTACATCATTACTGAAAAGCATATGCCGCTGCTTCTTCAGGTTGCACATTTGTAAGGCAGTACTCGGCTCTCGCTGAACTGGCAGATCTCCCGTTGGCAAGAGCTGGTGATTCAGGTACTGGAGTAAGGAAGAGTAATCGTGGAGGTTGTTGACATCTGGAGTCAAGGAGAGAATTTTGCAGTGCATTAGAAAGTACAAAATGGTGTAAAATTCTATTATATACTATTAACAGAAGACTGGGAGTCCTTCTGTGCTTGTGTGTGTGTGCATAAAGAGCTGTTTTCTAAACATTACCCTTTTTCTTTCTTATTATTAACATAACCAGAAAGAATATTTAGTTTTTTAATAGTGAGATGTAGATCTCCTAATAGCTGTGGGCTTCTTGAAAAAGCTAAATTCTCATTAAGAAATGGAAAAATGAAATTGTTATCGCATGAAATAGGTCTGCTGTCTCAGGCAAGGGTTGTATTTTTTTCTGCAACTACTAGTTGCTGAAGCACCCTGAAGAATAATACTCACCCAGATCTATCTTCTCCTGCTTTAGAAAAAGGCTTTCAGAAGTCAGTGACAGTTTGATCTGAGAAGGTATTTTAAAGCTGATTTAATTGAAAGATATCATGAATTTTTTTTTATTTCTGTTTTAGCTCAACTTATTGAAGTTGTTTTGTAACTGATCTAGGTTACACCAAAATTAAAGTCCATACAGTGTTCATTACATTTTTCCTTTTCATGCAGACAAAACTTATCTATGTGTAGATTCAAGAAAAGCAATGTAAATGACTTAATGCCCAGTGGAGGATGGCAAATGACTCGAGACATTAAATTGACAAATGAGGAATACCAGATTGGTCATGACCAAAGACTGACAAATGCAGAACTGTGGGTTAGACTCAAGTGCCTTTTTTTGGTTTTGGCTTTCACACACTTGTGTAACTTCAGGCTAAGCAGTTAACCATTGTGTTCTTCTGCTTGATTATCTGTGAAAATAGATGCAGCAACATCTGTAATACTTCATCTGGTAACTCAATAGTTTGATTAGGTTGTTTAATGCCTTTGTGCTTCTAGACCAAACAAAGCGATATGTTGGTGGTGTATAACTGGAGTCCACAGGAATAAATTTCTTGTGAAGACACACGTAAAAGCAGGGAGGATTCTGAAGATGTTCTTGCATCTTGGGTTATACGTTTGTATATGCCTGTGCATGCACGTGTTTAATATGTATGACAAACTTGTTCTGGTAATGTCCAAAACTACCAGCACAGCCACTAATAGCAATGAGGCTGGAACCACATTGTGGTAGGCCAGGAAAACAAAGGTTTCTCTGCTCAGTATGGAAGATAACAAGGCTTGACTCAGATAAGAATTCTGGGTTTGTAGGTGAAGAGGGATCTGATCCTTGCTAGGACTTGCAAGAAGTGATGACTTAGTTATGACAGTCCAAAATAGATGTTAAATTTACTGTCCAAAATAAATAAGAGGTCACAGCAATATTCCTGGGAGCAAGAAGACAGTTTTAGTTATGCTGACCTCAAGCTGACTTTCTATGAAGAGGAAACAGAAAAAGAGCCAACTCAGTAGAAGCTATTCTCTTGTCCTGCTGAAGGATTCATGAGCCGAGTAAACAAATCTAGATTAAGTCAGAAAACTTGGAGCACCGGCTTTGGGCCTTAAACTCAGAAGAGCATTAGAATTTGTGAAAACTAATCCCTAGCTCACTTATTAATTTCTGTGTGGGAACAGGCATCCCCTGTTCCTATCTTCACAACAAGCCTGATATATTTTCCTGCCTATACAATGTTCTGTCATACTTTAAGGGTCACTGAGTCTTTGCCATGGATTCTTAACAGTAATAACTGTGATTTATTTATTTTTAGCTCAAGAATTTCCAGTCATTGGAAGATTAATTGAAACATTTGTGCTTTAGCTTGATCTCTGAAGACCTCTTTCTGCTCTGAAATGGTTTGCAATGCTGCCCAGGACTTCAGTGGAGCAGCATTGCTGTCTATATAAAGAGAATCTTTTCATAGGTATGATGCATCTAGCATTGCTGGGCTAGTGAAACATTCCTTTTTGCTTTTTAATGCCTGAGACAACCATCTAATGTATGTAATGAATAAGACAAAGGTATGAAAAGAAAATGGTGCAAGACAACAAACAAGCAGAGTCACAGAAGCTCAGCTGCCCATTGCAAATGAAGAGCTTTCAAAATGGCGGGGAGCATCAGCAGACTTTGTAATTTGCAATATAAGCCATTACTGGTTTTATATGACATTTTTTGAGCTTAAGTGATTTGCTATGCATATTACAGATTAGATGTGACAAACTACAAAATTTGGCAGTGAATGTGTGACCCAGGTCTCAAAGGTAGGCTTGCTGTCAAGCAGCTCCAGTTTGCTGTGTTTGCTTTCCATCCACAGTGATCATTTCAAGTTGGCTGTTTGCAAATGGAGTTGACAATATATAATGTCAGAAACCAGCGTCGGTGTTGAAAGCGGCTATTGTGCTATGCTAGACAACAGAATAAGTCAAGTCACTCTGGGGCACAAGATTCTGCACTGTATGACAAGCTGGAATCTAAATAAATGTATTCTGTCATCCCAAGGAAAAAGTCACTGTGCCATTTACACAGACTGCAGACTTGAGTAGGATATCAGTACAGGCATGAAACAGGTACAATATAAAAATGATTGTTTTGCTCTTGGTGGGCAATTAGGTTGTTCAAATCTTGCATTTGTCTAAGCTTTTTAAAAGGAGTTCAGCCTTACTCAGCCATTTACCAATGTCGTCAGTTTTCTATCCAGATAAATGCGAGACAATTTTCATCACCTCTTTTTAAAATATTACATGCAGGTGCAGATTAATAGGCTGAAATGGCTATTCTTCCATAAAAGAACTTTCAAAAAAGGAAGCATGCTGTCTATTTTGCAGTGGATATGGTATCTCAGAGTGCAGTTGAAAATGCATGCTTATGTGATAGAGAAAAGGAAATGTCCTCATGTTAGAGTTGATATTTGCATAATTTTCACCATGTATGTAACTGAAGTAAGTTATCATGAGCCAGGTACTTCACAGATAAATCTAACTGGGCTTTTTGCAGCCTCGATTGCAGTATGGTTAGTTTGAGTAATGGTACTTACTTTTTAAGAGTAGGATGAGGATGGGAGTAGGAAAAGAAAATTGCTTTTGTGTCCTTGATTCGCAAGCTAGCAATCCTCAGTACGGACACAGTAAAGCAATACCTATATTGCAAATCAAATATCTGTTAAGTATTATTCTAGCAGTAACATGCTTCAGCACATGTGAAAGTTCCTAGCTATTTAAAAGTTGTCTAATTGAGCCACATAGTGTTATGGCAGTATTTTAGGGCTGATGTTGTAATCCACCTCTTAGTTCCTTCTTTCATCATACTATTACACATGTGATGGAATGGACTAGACCCATGACATGTTGCTGTTAGTCAAATTTTAAGACCAATTTCTAACCTAATCTTCTTAA
Source organism: Haliaeetus albicilla (assembly GCF_947461875.1). Lineage (NCBI taxonomy): Eukaryota > Metazoa > Chordata > Aves > Accipitriformes > Accipitridae > Haliaeetus > Haliaeetus albicilla. The sequence continues at coordinate 54,051,742 of NC_091483.1, read as the reverse complement.
AACCAAAACACTGATGTTGCACCTTTTACATGCAGTGAAACAGACATAAAAATGCAAGAAAATATCTAATAAGTCTTCCTGTGTACTTACATAAGAAGTGGGATAGAAATCTTCAACAGGTGCAGAGAAACAAAGATTTAATTAGGTTATTCTGTGCATTTCAGATTTTGTGATGATTCTTAAACACAGGAAGCAGAAGAACTGAACCCAGCCTGGGAATCCACTTTTAGTTAATTCAGGAGCCTGTTAACTGAGAGTTATTTAGAACATAAGTTCTAAACTTTAATTTTAAAGTTGAGTTTTTTTCTTTTCTGGATACTGTGACGTAAAATCTAATTCTATAATTTATGTTATACATGTCAAAAGGTTTGTAGCAACTGCTAATAAAAGTTACATGTGGAAGTAAAGAAGGAAATGTAGAGTTACTGGAGAAGATAAAAGAGAGGAAGACTATGTGTGAATTTTTAATATTATATCATTTCAGCTCAGTTCATATATGTGATTCTCTTTGAAAATGACACCTTAACATGACACCGCTTTCCTTTAAATATGCATTTTAATCCTGTCTCAGCTGTCATTAGTCAGCCCTTATGAAGTTGTTTGTACTTTCCACCCAGGAGCCCTTTTTCAGTAATTATTTTAGCCGTGAGTCTTGTGCAGCACTCTCACTCATGAGTAGAAGCTTGCAGATGCAGCTCCAAGGGCTGCGCAGGAAAGAGACCTTTTGCTCTCCTGTTTGACCATGGGAAACAAGGAGGTTCCTTCTGCTTTGACTGGGGAAGGGATGCTGGAGCAGACAAGGCTTAGAGCTACCCTCCTAAACCACTGGAAGTTCTATAAACCATTGTGTGCATGGCAATGATGACCAAGCCCAGCTGGTTTGCTCCGTGGCCACCTATGCAGATTTCCAGCCAATGGGAATATAGGGTTGCAGGACATTTTCACTGTTAATGTAACAGGGATGTTCCCTCTTCCTTTCAGTGAGGGGGTGAACCGTCTTCTGCTGCCCGGGTGGGGAACTCAGCTGGACTGCTACCTGTGCAGTCTCTGATCTGTACCATGCTGTTGTCAGGGTCTGGATGGTGCCAGAAGTTTTGAATGACTGCTCCTGCTGCCAGGAGCATAGACAGCACAGACATGGGCAGGAGGAATGCTTTCTGTGGCTTAAGATGCGGCTGACATAGCTTGGTAATAGAATAAGGTCCTACTTCGCACGGCATGCAGGATACACCGTCTAATGAGAAGTACTTGGAAATGTTTTTCTTTGTAGAGTGGGCAAACCTGATATTTTTGTCATTGCTGTCTAGTCTAGCTGAACACCATGACTGAAAACTCTGTGTCAAGGCTCCAGTGGTCTAGTTACACTAGTTCTACAACTGAATCTCCTGTTGCTGGGCACGGAGGGACAGCCAACTGTGGGTGCTTTTAGGGAGAAAACTAGATCTAAAAAAATACACAGATCAGATTTCTTAGAATTTTATCTTCTAAAAATTATACTAGTCTGCTAATACATTTCCCCATTTATATTAAGAATTGCTTAGTGTTTGTTGTTTTAGGCAAAATGTGTAAACGAGAAGTGTTCAGAGCAGTGAAGCAGCTAATGTAACAAAAAGAGGTTGTAAAACAAGTAAAGCTGGATAAAGGAAAAAAAAATCAATGGGGGTGTGTGTGGGGGTCCCTTTTGCTGCAAATATATACCGGTTTGTATAATAGAGTTCTCTTCAGATGAAGCACTATTCATATTATGAATAGCCTTTTCAAGTAAATATGGCTCACTGGCATGAACACTGAGAATTGCGATGGCTGTCAGCATCTGTTCTTTTATGCTCAGAACAATTTTTCCATCAAACATCAGAGACCAAAAGGATTTTTAACTATGGTGTAGCACTACATTGTAATTTTCCTACTACAGTCAGTCTGGCAATGAAACTTTTTCAGTAGGAAAGTAAGGCAAGTAAGGTTGTTTGTATGAATCCAATGCGACAAAGCTCTTCCTCCACAACACTGTTAGCACAGAAAGCATTCATTTTGTAGAATGACACACAGATTTTATGTAAATAAGGGGCAGTTCCTTCAGAACAGATGTTTAATACTTAATGAAACTATTTTAATTTATCACCCTGAAAAATGTTTTATTCTAAATAGTTGCCTTGCTGTGATTGCCGTTTAAAATGTGGAAGTCTATGAGCAACATTTAAAAGAAAAAGCCCTCTTTGTATGTGCTTTTTAAACAAGCGCATACATGGTTTGTGCTTTGTTTCTAGCACAGTCTCTGCCAGCATCTGCATGAGCTTCGCCAAGGAAGCACCACTCTGGTGTTTGGAGGCCGATTCTGGCCACCTCTGCTCCTCTGTAAAGACTTGTGGTGTCTGGTTGCAACAGCCCGTGCAGGAGGCAGATTTTGCAGTGGAAGCAAGCACAGTCCTGAGCAGTAAAGGTGCAGTATCCATTTTTATTGCTTTGGTACACTGACCCCCAGTGAGGAGGGGAATTCACTATGGGGCAGATCCAGTGTTCCTCACACATAGCTGGGGTGGGTGCCCAAATTAAGAGAGGCATTTTTCCTCCCTCCCCAGTGGTGGAAGGCTGAGATCTGTTCTTTGTGTACAGCTGAGGAAGCAGGTAAGAGGCAAAGAGGCTGAGCTGGCAGCAAGCAGATTTGCTCTATCCCGGGTAGCACTTGCGCCGCTGCAAGGGATCTGCACTGGTGCAGAGATCGGCGGCACGAGCCTCCTGCCTGCCTTTTCAGCTGGCATGCATTACACCTGCCTCCAGCTTTGTCTCCAATTCATAGGTATTTCTAGGGTCTGTGACCAAGGCATCCTAGCAACGGCAACAAAAATAAAGGTGGGCGAGTGCAAAGCTTTTGCTAAAAAGTGGAAAAATTCAGAGAGGTTATAAAGTCTTGTTCACTATAATGCTCTCTGTCAGCTGAAATTCCTGAAGTTCCAGCAAGGCCCAGGCACAGAGCTGCCAGCTGCCCCAGCAGAGAGGAAGGATGTTGAAATAACCACACACAATGTAAGGGGAGAAGTCAATTTATTATGTTTTATTAACCAAACCCCGTTTCCACAGCAGAATATTTAGTGGCATGAGTGGCAGTTCAGAAAAAACAGTTTAAATGTTTCATTGATTTATTATTATCGTTATTATTGTTATTATTTAAACATTTATTTTAGCAGTGCAAGTGGATTTTCAGTTCTTCATAGCAATTGCCTTGTGCATATCCCTTTAGTCCCAGCTTACTCAGTGCTGACTGTGTTAAAGTGATTTATAATGGCACTTGAGCCAGAAGAAGCATTTGATCAGTCCACCAGTCTGCCTCTAACTGCTGTTGTGCTGCATATACTTTCTGTTTTGAAGAATGTTAATCCTTTATATTACACAATCCTCTTTAAAAAAAATAATCCTGGTGTTATATAAGTGATAAGTAATACGTCTTTAGTATATTATCATGGGTAGGAATATTTCATCACGAATACTTTTATCCACATAACCATCAGTAAAAATGAGAGGGAATAACGGAAAAATAAGACTTGCCTAATGTCTTTAGGCAGTCAGTGGTACAGTTGGGATGTGAGAGTCCTTTTCCAGACCACAGGCTTCATATACTTTCAGATTATCTTGCTGAATATTGCTGCACGTTGCTGTGCTTCCCTTTCCATAAGCAGTGAGTTGTTTTCATCACAGTTCACATGTCTGCTGTGGGAGAGATTTCAATAAAGTGCTCAGTAAGTTTAATAATTAAGAGACAATGTCAGCACTTAGATTATGCCTAGTTCCAAACCTGGAACTGTTCTTGAAACAACGTCTTGCTTTTTCTTATGCTTGAAGGATGCTAGGACGTACTAACTCCAGGTAACACCATCTGTGCATATAGAAGCCTTTTTGAATGCATGATAAAACAACCACAACAAATCGTTAAAGGAGTATTTTTTTTTTCTTTATTTTGTTAATCAAAGTGCCAGAATGATGCTCTTCCAGCATAATAAACTACTGAAAATTTATGAAAGCTTTAAAACCTGCTTAAAGAATACAAACATGCAGCAGAATTATGTAGTTTGTGTCTTGTTCTGTGCTGATCATTCTTCTTGCCTCTTCTTTGCCTTTGATTATTGCACTACATCCTTGTGCACACAAACAGTCCCAAGTAGGAAATCCTTTATTTAAACAAGTGCTGTGGTGTATTTTTCTCTTTTGGATTAGAAAAAGCAGGTTATTTTCTATTCACTGGGGAAGTTTGTCTTTGGAAGATTTATGAAGTCATTGTCATCTTGTCTGAAGTCATATCTGATTTTGTACCCAAATGTGAAATGTATTTATTAGTGATGGGTCCTCACCAAGATAATAAATATATACAGGGTGCTATGCTACCCAGTGGTATCATGCTGTTAGTTTCAATTACCTGCAACAGCAGTCATCATTTATGTCTACACTGTGTAGGATACAGAACAAATCTGGAAGTTCACAGGTTAAGCGATTCAGAAGTGCTATTAGACTGAATGCATGGGAATCTATCTGTTTATACTTTGAAACGCTTTAGAGTTGCTATGTTGTTCCCTTTTCTGAAAGCAGAAACTTCTAACAGTAATGATTACAGGAAGATCTGTTAACTGCCCATAAATCTGTTCAGCTTAAAGAAACTACGCTTTATTTGTAGAAAATGCAGAATATAAACAAAACAGTCTATCGGACCATATTCCAAAGTCCTGATTTGAAGGTTGTTTATATGCTCACGAACACTTAACATTGCTTTTTCTTTCCCCCAAATGTCTTCTTCAGTTAAAGAATGATGACTCAAAAGGGAGATGCAGTTCATGTAGCCAAGCAAGTTGTGCAGTCAGGCTATCTAAGTTAGCATCTTTTATAATCTAATTATGATAAGTTGTTGGGAGACTAATTGGAGGCCCTAGCAAAGCCCATCTGCAGATCCTACTTGGTGACAGTCTTTGAATGGTCTCGTATTCCTGCTTGCAGGATCCAAGTTACAAACTTCTCTGGAAAGTTGTGCGCAGGGTGCTATTCTTTCCATGTTCCTCTTTTTTCTTTGCCCACCCCGGAGCAGTATGAAACCCCACCTGCCCCTGGCTCTTATTGCAACTAGGGAGGGATAGGTCCAGCCCATAAGCTCTCTCACTACTGGAAGAGCTGGCTAACACCGCAGTTGTAAGCCACTAGGTCCTTCACAAGTCTGCAAACACAGCTCTGGAGGACTGAGCTCCTTAGAGCCAGCCAGTTGCCAGGGTGTGCTCTGGAGACTGGAGAGCTTCAGTGGGTTTTATTTGGAGTTAGCGGTTCCAACACCTACTGACAGTCCAATCCCGGGAATGTCTGTGCTCTGGTGATGACAAGATCTCACAGGTTTTAAGATTTCTGTACTATGTGGTCTCCCAGTCTCTTTGTCGGTAGGGTGAACAGGCTCTGGTTTCAGAAATTTGTCTGCTGGTTTGGAACGCTTTGTGAAAGGAAAAAGTCTTAAGATCTCAGTAACTTGAAAATGCAGAGGCAAAATGCAATGCTTGCCTTAGCGATTCCTCTGACAAGCAAGGGGGAAATCCTTTGCTGGAATCCTGCAGAGCAGAACGAGCTGGTGTGGTTGCATTTACTTGCTGTGTGTCAGGGGCCAGTAAACCCACTCTGGATTTTTCCTTAGATCTGACATTCCACATAGACCCTTCAGTGAGTTTGTCTGGCTCTCATTGAGTTAGCTCTGGTCAAATCTTATTATTCTATCAATGTGTCCCCCCCCATCTACTAGACTAGCCTTTTTGTAATATATATAGAATACTTTATTCATTATAGCTTGAACAGCTGTCACTTCTAGAAAGCATCTTCCTGTTGGAAGCAGCACAAGGTCTTTACACACTCCGCCATGACAAACCTGTCCCTGGTGGGGAGTTCTGTCACTGAGAGAGCTGACAATGTCCCCCATCTTGGGATCATACTGTCAGGCTTAATGTGACTGTTTTTTGCTGTTGGATATCTGTCATATTTAATATATGAAGGCCTCCTCTTTCCTGGCAGCCATTTGGCTTCCAGAACACAGGCCAAAGTGGTGGATCCATTTTGCATTTACCCTTGGCTCTGGACAAAGTGAGCTGTCAAATACTCATCCTTGTTGATTTTGACCTGCAGCTGGGCATTGCTAACAGACAACAAAATGTACCATTAATATCTGCAGGTTGCCTTTCTAATCACTGTATTTCCAGGGCAGACTGCTGTATTCTGGTTCACGGTTTCTCAGCTTGGTGCACTGCCTTGCATTCTGGGACACTGCATTGGGAGCAGCACACCGAGAATTTAGCTCTTCACGAAAAACATGAGGCTTGGATCATCCAAGCCTGTCCTATAAATTGAAGCAGATTTTCCATCCAAGTGCAAGAGTCTATTCTATGTCCAGGTGCCTTCACAACCCTCCATGGCTCTTGCACAAAGCATGTATTCTGCTTGGAATACCAATCAAAAAAAGCAAGCAAAAAAGCATTTTTTTTCCCCACTGAACTTCCCTGCCAAGAGCCGTACCTCACCTTCAGTGTAAAATGCCTGCCATGTGCTCTTCTAGAGCTGAACGCCATGTTACCAGTGCTGCAGGAATGGACACCCTCTTCCTTAGCTCAGTGGTTCAGATGTGCTGCAACTGCTGTAATGTTTGCTCTGAGGGACTAAGACTTTTTTTCCCCCAATTCCTGTATAGCTCCTGGGGTCCTATTTAAACATTAGTTAGACAATTCTCAGTACTTTTGTTCTACCTGCACCTTTGTGGATGTCATTAGCAGTCAGAGCTGTAGAGGTAGCCATTATTTTTGTTGTGCTTTCACTGAACACAGGGCTCCCCGCTTCTCCATTGCTTCTCCTGTGGTGGGTTGACTCTGGCTGGATGCCAGGTGCCCACCCAAGCTGCTCTATCACTCCGCTCCCCAGGTGGGCAGGGGAGAGAAAATATAACAAAAGGCTCATGGGTTGAGAGAAGGACAGGGAGATCACTCATCAATTACCATCACAGCAAAACAGACTTGACTTGGGGAAATTAGTTTCATTTATTACCAATCAAAATCAGAGTAGGATAATGAGAAAACAAAAACTAAATCTTAAAAACACCTTCCCCCCACACCTCTCTTCTTCCTGGGCTTAACTTTACTCCCGATTTTCTCTACCTCCTCCCCACCAGCGGCACAGGGGGATGGGGAATGGGGGTTGCTGTCAGTTCATCACACGTTGTCTCTGCCGCTCCTTCCTCCTCAGGGGCAGGGCTCCTCACGTTCTTCCCCTGCTCCAGCACGGAGCCCCTCCCATGGGAGACAGTCCTCCATGAACTTCTCCAATGTGGGTCCTTCCCACAGGCTGCAGTTCTTCACGAACTGCTCCAGCATGGGTCCCTTCCATGGGGTGCAGTCTTTCAGGAGCACACTGCTCCAGCGTGGGTCCCCCATGGGGTCACAAGTCCTGCCACAAAACCTGCTCCAGCGTGGGCTCCTCTCTCCACGTGGCCACAGGACCTGCCAGGAGCCGGCTCCAGCATGGGCTTCCCACAGGGTCACAGCCTCCTTTGGGCACCCACCTGCTCCAGTGTGGGGTCCTTCCTGGGCTGCAGGTGGATATCTGCTCCACCGTGGACCTCCCTGAGCTGCAGGGGAACAGCCTGCCTCACCATGGTCTTCCCCACAAGCTGCAGGGGAATCTCTGCTCTGGCGCCTGGAGCATCTCCTCCTCCTCCTTCCTCACTGGCCTTGGTGTCTGCAGAGGTGTTCCTCTCACATTCCAATCTCCTCCCCTGCTGTAAGGTTTCCCTTCTTCAATCTGTTCTCCCAGAGGCGCTACCACCATCACTGATGGGCTTGGCCCTGGCCAGCAGTGGGTCTGTCTTAGAGCCGGCTGGCATTGGCTCTGTTGGACATAGGGGAAGCTTCTAGCAGCTTCTCACAGGAGCCACCCCTGTAGTCCCCCCACTACCAAAACCTTGCCACACAAACCCAATACATTCCACCCTTCTCTGTGAATCACCTATTTAAGAATTATCATTAAAATCCCCATTGATCACACAATCTTCACAAACTTCACTCACATCAACAAAAAAGTATTCCCCATACCAAAATCAAGATAGCATCATCACAACACTAAATGAAGGTGGACAATTTACACACAATCCACCCCTTGTCCCTTCACCACAATTACAACAACAGAAATTCCCCATGATCATTCCACTTTTCACTCTCTAGCTGTGTTCAGTCCACGTTTTGCCCATTACCTCTCCTAATTAGTATCCTTATCTCAAATTCCTCATACCCCATGGTGGGCACCAAAAAAGGCTGCCATGGGTTGACCTTGGCTGGACACCAGGTGCCCACCAAGCCTCTTTATTACTCCCCTCCTCAGCAGGACTGGTGTGGGGGAGAAAATAAGATGGAAAAAAACTCCTGAGTCAAGATAAAGGCAGTTTAATAAAGCAAAAGCAAAGGCCGTGCGCAGAAGCAAAGGAAAACTAAAGATTTATTCTCTACTTCCTATCAGCAGGTGATGTCCAGCCACTTCTCGGGAAGCAGGGCTTCAGTATGCATGGCAGTTGCTCCGGAAGACAAATGTCGTCATAACGAATTCACACACACCCTGCCCCCCCCCCCCCCTTCTTTTAGATTTTATTGCTGGGAAGATGTCATATGGTATGAAATATCCCTTTGGTCGATTTGGGTCAGCTGTCCTGGCTATGTTCCCTTCCAAGATCTTGCCCACCCCCAGCCTACTGATGAGGGGGCAATGTTGGAGAGACAGCCTTGATGCTGTGCCAGCACTGCTCAGCAGTAGCCAAAACACTGGTGTGTTATCAGTACCTTCCTAGCTACCAATGCAGAGCACAGCACTATGAGGGCTGCTATGGGAAAAATTAACTCCACCTCAGCCAGACCCAATACAAACACTGAATATTGTTTTAGAGGAACACATGATAGCCAGCGTACAATATGGGTGTAGACCCCAACCTAGGTTTGTGGCATTCTTCACCAGGCACACAAACTCCAGGCTGCTTTGGAAATGGCTGTATTTCTGAGGGCAGCGCAAAACTGTTGAAGTTATATACGTGGACTTTATTTTGGCATTAACACATTTTTAAGCTTACGCACTGCATTAAGTCTGAAATACTATGTCTGGCTCCAATTACAGTTTTGTCTTACATACTCAGAATTACTAGAGAGGGTTTTAGATGGGGTACTGGCTTTCAGAAGAAGGTGACTATATTGTGTCAACTCCTATAACCCACCTTGCTGTTAGTATGCCACTGAACTATTGCAGTTCTACCTGCTTCCTGTGTGATGGTTTGTTTGCTACACAGAATATGAAAAAATGTTAAGATTTTCTATAGTTTCAACCACTAGTTAGATAAACTTGTGGAGGATAAATTTGTCACGAGCTCTTAAATACAAAGACACTGTCTCTGGTTCAGTAAATCCTTGGTCATTAAAAGCTGGAAGACTATACCAGGAGGTGGTATACCATGGGTATCGCCTCTTCTGGACTTCCCCAGCCATAGGTTTTTTGAGGGAAGATTTCTTATGTTGGAGGATTGCATCAGAGACCTGTCATACCTTTGAGCATCTGCGGAGAGAGTGTCTATCTGCCATGCCATTCTGGGAGAATAAGACAGACCATTAAGGACTTACTTTGCAAAATTCCAAAATTTATAAGTTTTTAGGATGTTCCTAAGATTGACTCTTAAATAAAAGGCTGTGTAAGTTTTGAAGAATACGGCAGATAAATTGAAAGTGTCCAAACAGACTTGAGCTGGACATGGAATTAATTTCTGTTAAGACTGTGCATGAAGGGTATTAGCAGTTGAAGTCAATGAAGTTCCGGCTCCACTGTGCCAGGCAGAATGGTTAGTAAGATTTTTGACTTACTTAAAACCATGTCTTTCAGACATAAACAATTGTGGAGGTTTTATGGTTTTTGTAAAGAAAAAGTTAGAACCAGATGAAATGTGAGGAAAAAATACCTAGGTCCTGTTCCCTGAGAGTGCAGCCATGCAGGTAATAGATTTGGCATTGGATAGAGCTGGAAGGTGAAAATGAGAGACTGGAGTCAGATACGTTTTAAATTTACTTCTTTATTACTTGCACAGAACTGACAAAGTTTTGGTCTTGGATTTTCAGCAGGACTGATAAATTTTATTCAAGCTTGGAACAGGCAAATGTAACCAACTCAACTAGCTAAATAAGATCTTTTTGACTGGAATTTGTAATAAACATGAGAATGCATCTGGCTTCTAGGCAATAAATGTGAAATAATTACTGCATTAATGATAGAAGGTTTATCTTTTAATGCTGCAGGTTCCCTCTCCAATTACATCTGCTTAACATAATTTAATAGATAACAAGTTAGTATTTGCACATGGTAACAGTTAAGATGTAGGAAGCATTTCTTTAATATTTTTCCCTCCAGCAAAGGCTTTTCTAATCTTTTAGGATCTCAGTATGTTTTAATTTAAACCACTTGTGGAATCCTTACCACATCTGTTTCTCAGGATATTCTTAAAACTTTTACAGACTCTACTAGAAATAGAGGATGTGTCTTTATAGCAAGTTCTCCTGTTTTGCCTGGAAGGCAGAGAGGAGGACAGTGGTGCTGCCTCTAGGTGGGACAGCATCTTGTAGGGTTTTTAAGAATTAACACCCTCATTTTTTTCCAGGAGAAAGGGCAATTTTCCAAAAGCCTGTGGGAACCCGTTGAGAGCCAACCCAGTTGGAGCAGGCTAGCCCAGGAGGTGCTACCCCTTACGGCTCCCCTTGGATTATTATCCCTGTTCTTGGGAAATTTTGACTTCTGCCTTGCTGGATGATGGGATCAGTGCCTGCAGAGCTTGGAGTCAGTGGGAACCCCTGTGATAGGGCCCAGCTGCCCGCCTGCACTCCATCAGCTGGCTGACAGTGGGGAAGGTGGGAAAGGAGCTCTGAGATCAGCAGGATGTGTAAGACTGCCACTCAGAGACAAGATTTAAATGGTGTGGTAATCCAGGCTGCGTTTGCTTGGGCATATTTAGTGCTGAAATGCTTAAAAATATTTAGCTTGGAAATACTTACAAATAAATGACCTTTGCTTCTGCTTGTCCATAGGATTTTTCTTGCAATTCTGGAACGGCTGTTGGAACAGCAGCTCTGACTTTGGCCAGTTCTGTTAGTGACCTGAATGGACAAGATGCGTGTGTCCCTTTACCACTGAAATTACCATTACATACAGATGCTGTTGATGCTGGGTACGGTTCTGACTTGCATGGCACTAGACTCCCTCGTAGAGATTTATTGTAATGAAGTAGAAACGTTCTGGTTTTCAGGTACCCTCCAGTCCTAAAACTCACAATGAAATGGATGTGGACAGCCTACCAACACTAGAGCGTGTTGCAGGAAGATTCAGACCTATGGGGTGTGTGTGATTTTTCTTTTCTGTGCGTTTCTCCTTTTCTGAATGTTTCCTTTTCCTTAAGTCTCCATTGACTGTCAACAGATGTGTATGAAGGGTTTTGTTGCTTTTTTTCTCCAAGAGATACTATGATTCAGTGATGTAAAGGCTTATGCAGATAACGCTGTAATTGGTTTTGAAGGTTTTCTGGACCTGCCTTGTCACCAACCAATGCTTACCCAGTTTGTTGTTCTTAAACTGAATTTTAATGTTGCTTCGATGTCAGATCCTGATTCTTCTAAGAGTTTCTGTTTCAAAACAAAACACCCATAATTCAAAGTACTCTGTCAGTACTTCTAAGAACAAATCTGGCTTTTTTTTTTTTCTTTAAGCTAGTAACAATATTTTTGTCTTCTGCCCTTTTAAGCTGTAATTAAAAGTTTAATTTAACAGCCATTTATTCATGCTTATTCTAGTTTATTATCTAACATTTCTGAATGTTATATGGCCATTGCAGCTCTTTTTAGAACAGTGTATGAAGGGCAAGAGACTGATAGAAATACTGAATTACTAAAAACAATCTCCCAGTTAGAAAAAGGAATAATACAGATGATTCTGTTACACTGGTGCCTCAGAAACATTACTTTTAAAGAGAACAAATTCATTGATCTTGTTGGCATAATGCTTCAAACAGTTCACCATCTACATGAAAAAACTCAAATGAAACAGTATGTGGCATCTCATGGCACAACAGCGCTGACCACTTCCACTTCTGTTTCGGGCTCGTAATGACTCTTGACTAGATTCCCTTTGCTTCATCTTGGTAAAGAACTAAGTGGAACCAAATTGGCTTCAATCTTGTTTTGCCGTTTTAATTTGCAAATAAAATGAAGAGTAAGAGAGGAAAATGGGCTTGAAGGCAACAGTATTACAAAATTGCTTAAATCCCTTCCTTAAAATTGTTCTTGTCTCTTTAGGGTCTGAAGTTTTTTGTGTGGGAGGATGATGGGTTATTAACTTTCAATAAACTATAAATGATTTTGCAAATTATTCTTGTAAGTGTAATACACACATCCCAAATGATGAACTCCTTTAAAATACTAATAATCTTCAGTTACAAAAAATTGTAGCAGTAGATGGAAGAAAATCTAGAAATTGAGATTTAAGTGAAACCGTGAAATGGATAGAATACTGTAAAAAGGAAAATACATACTCTTTTAAATCAAGCAGTAATTTAAATACATCTTAATTTTCCTGTTACTGTGTCATTTCAGGGTAGAGTTATCTCTATCTTTGTCCTAATGTGGCTGGACCATTACTAAAGGTCTCTCGTATTTTAGAATTCTGGAAACGCAATGTTTGCTTTGGGAATAATCACAACGTGCCTGAACAGTTCCCCCTTTCCTCTCCCCCTCAAATTGCTTGTACGTGGTCTAAATAAAATTCAGGTTCCACATTTTTTTTTTTTTTTTTTTTATTTCAAAGAGGAAAAGAGGCATTCTTTGTATTTTCCTCTGACAGGGAATACCTAGATATCAAAGAGAGCAGAGCATTTGAGCCTTTTTAAATTATTCAGGACTGCCATATATTTTACATGAGACGATATTCTTGTGTATCTTGATTAAGGAAACTGGTCTAATATAGTATGCATTAATTTGTAGAACTTCAGATCCTAAAAAAGGAGTGTGGTGAGATATATATAATCATATATATATATACACATTTTTATATATGTTATAAATAAATATAAAGTTTATTTACGTGAAGGAATTATTGAGGGAGGCAAGACTGGAAACCCTTAGTTTCCATGATTACGCGCTGAATTTTATGGTACCATAAACATCACCTAAGCTATGTGAAGACAACTAATTGCAGAGAAATATAATGCTGCTAAAATGTAAAACTAGCAGGAAAAATAACTGTTGGCTATTTTAGTTAAACAAGTTTACGGAAGTATCTCTGTTTAACTTGGTTTTAACTTTTTTCCCTCAAGGAAAACAGCTTGAACCAAGCTTTAGCTGGCTTGTTGAGGAAAATTCATGTTTTTAATCTTTAGCAATGAAGTAAAAATTTCAATAAATGTTTAATCCTAGTGTATAAAAGCCCTAAATAAAAAATATTAAAATGTGATAACAGAAAATTAATATAATTCACAGCTTTATGTGTTTCTTGATGACATACAGATGTTCCACATTTTTATACTTGCTAGGCAACAGTAGGCATATTCATTACAAGACACTCCACCAATGGCTATGGACCCATAACACTATGTTGAATGCATGTTTAGAATTTTTGACCTACAACAGGAACTAGAATTCTTTATTTAAAAAAAAAATTACTGTGAAAAAAAGTCAGGTTACTCCTCAAAAGTCAGCATATACATTTTTCTTTTCCTTGAGGGAAATTATTACTCATTAGTTCTTTGATGTATAAAAACCTGATATTTATTTTTCTCTTCTCTGAAAAATTCACTGATCTCTTCCTATAGAAACTGGCAATGTCAAAAAGGTACACGTGTAAAAATAAGCTTTTTCACATTGTACTTCTGCAATAGATGTGGAATTCTGTGGCCACAAGTTTTAGCCTCTCCACCTCCCCCAGAGCATAGCTGAAGCATCATTATCTGGTAGGCTTAGTAAAACCTGACGGTTATTACTGCTCATCATGGGTGCACACTAATGTCTATCTTCAGAATAAAACAGAACAAAATAGGTGGCATCCCACTGCTATGAAAAAGAGGGGTTTCATTATGAATCATTCTCGAATCACCAAGTTAAACTTATCGTCTTTGGATTTCACCAATGTCAGAAATTTAATCCTAGCAGTAGAGTGGAAAGTAGAATTGATTTGCATCTAAAAATATTCAGAGTAACCTTATTTACAAAGCAATCACACCAGTGTAAATACACTTTTAAATGCATGTGAGCATGCTTATATACATTTAAGCAGCTGCTACCTTATTTCTAGTACAAACAGTAAAATAAATAATCTTTAAATAGCCTATATATTTAGCCAGTAAACCACAACTGACCTTGGAATGCACAGGTTTCTGTCTTCATCTGTTTATTGTGATACCACAAAAACAATTTTGTGCCAGCTTGGCTGCCTGACTTTGTTACCTCACTGTGAAGCACAGGATAAAGTCTCTGCAAATGGTAGCACTGCATGTGAAACCATTGCTCATGTAACCTTTTTGATATCTGAGCTAGAGCATTTTCTCTGTAAATAAAGTAAAGCCAAATCAAATTACCTGAAACAACTGCAAGCATTACTCTTTATCAGAGTATTTCTTGTGAAAATTTCACTGTTTTACTCTAGAATATTTAATTTGCTTTCATAGACTGTGATCCTTTAGCGACATGTGGGTGTCTGTGTGTACATTTTAAAAGAAATATATTACCAGAAGGGTGGTATACTAGTTGTCCAGTTCAGGAAACCAGAAGTCCATTCATTGCTGACAGTCAATGAGATATTATATTACACCAAGAAAAGATTTTTCTCAGTGTTTTGTCAATACTTTGGACTTGACAAAATTAAAAAATGTGTATTCCTTTCACCTTCAGGGAATAATTCTCCATCTCCTGCTATGCCAAAACCAGTAAAAAAGCATGCTGCTTGCCAATGTTTGCTTCTGTCCACCTTGAATATTTCTTCACAAATTGTAATGCTGATTTTCTTGTATCTATAGAAAGAAAAATACCTCTTGCCCAACCAACGCAGTTACAGCCAGTACAAAATCTGTGCATAGTCCAGAAGTGCAAAATGTTCTCATTAGGACATGTTGGATGAAACCTTGGCTTCATATAAATTAGTGGGAGTTGTGCCACTTACTTACTTCAGTTGGACCCGGATTTTTCTCAGCATGTGCCATTTAAAGAATACTGAAATATTCAGAGCAATTTTGGTGGACCAGATGGTTGTGTTTCAACCTCTGATGGTACAAAAGTAATCGATTTAACTTTTTGGCACAAGGCCTGCGTCTTTTCAAACTGGGAAATAATGTTTGGAGTTAAGGCTTGAACTATTAAAAGAAAATGGGAAAAGTGGACTAATATAGCAACATAATGATGTTAAATTGGAAACTATTACCCACTTCAGAAAACAGTGACAATTCACAGTGAGAGTCAGGTTTCCTCCCCAGTACCACGTTACTTGCAGTTGACAGAAAATTCAGGTCAGAAGATTGTTTTATGGGGAAACTGATTTAGCATTTCCAATATCTGTTTTTTAAAAAATAAAATACATGGATTGCAAAATGATGCCAGTTGTTTGACTGCAGTGGATGTAGAAAGTAATGTTTGGTACTGAAACAACACATAAGGGCTTAACGTCAGTATTGAGTAATGTGCAGCACACACCTAAACACTCTTTAATGCATGTGACAGCTTTTAATTAATTTATCTTTTCAGCACTTATTTTTAATTTTATTACCACAGATGAACTAGTATTTAATCTAATAAAATGCACAAGGGTTGTTGATTTTAAGTGTAATCATCTTGTAAAAATAAGACACATATCCAATACTTGTTTCAGATTCCTTGCCAAGTGCCAGAAATTTAGCCTTAAGAAATGACTATGGGGCTGTCGTTGAATCTCTTTTCCCCACAGGAAAAAAATGAATGAATTAATTAAATTTAATTAAAATTAATTAAATTTAATATAAAGCAGTATTATGTAGTACTAGAGTACAGAGTGAGTTGTAAACTTGATTTCCAGTTGCCTAGGGAAAGCAGAGCCCCCGCCTCCATGGAGATGCACTGCTGAGAGTGCTGGGGTGCCAGAAGTCAGTTTCTCTTTGGAGACTTGCTTCAATAAAATGCTTAAAAGGAAGATTGGGTGTTTCCTTATCAAAACTCCACAGAGGACTACAGTAGAAGTCTTCCTATTTAGGTTTTATTTCATGCCTTTGATGTTGTTTTGTTAAAATGAATGTAAAAATGTGCTTTCTTTGTGCAAGGACCGTCCAGCTTAAAAACAATGTAAAATGTTCCCTGTACTCTGCCTAGTATATAAAAATCACATAGAAACTGAGCTGGTAGTAATGTACATCACTTAACTGAGGCATGCTTAATAAGAAAATCTGTTTAATTGGGCTATCTTCCAGAGAAACTGTTTAGACTGAGACTGAATGGAAATGACTGCTGCTTAAATGGAACATTACGAACAAAAAAAGTCATCTAAATAGGGGTGCATTTGGCTAGGGACATTGTGTAGCAATAATTAACTGGGTATTTAAATAGGTATGAAATGTAGGGCTCTTTTTCTTAAATACAGAAATAGACAAAGATTATGCCTTCCTGTAGCTGTGTCCTTAAAATTCCTGGGCTTATATAAAAGTCGTTGTAAACCAATCGTAGCCAGCAACTAAATGAATCCTAAACATTCTCCATTTCCCCTCTGCTTTCCTGGCCAGTGTTCATTTGCTCACAAGGCTACACCCGCAGATGGTTTTAGGCAAGCCACAATCATTACGTCTCTCTAAATGTGATGCTTTCATCCTGGTTACTATGTCTTAAACTGCCTTTGAGCTTTCACCCAGTTCTGCTCTCGTGGAAGCTCTGCAATTAATTTCAGTAGCAACCAATATAAAATAATAAATAGGTGAGTGAACAAGTACCCCTTTAACTCTTCTGTTGGGCTTCTGTTCAGGTCTGACACTTTTGATTCAAATCTGACACTTTCAATCTACATGAATCTGTCTCCCGAGATGCATTTTATAAATGCATCTATCTTGGTGACAGGTTGCTTTCCAGCTTCTCGAGGTAGTTGTTCCAAACTGTATTCCCTATGTTGAACACTGAGCCTCTTCAGTGTGTTATGATTTTCCCCAAAACACTGATCCCTCTGAGCAGCAGAATAGATCTGCATGTCTTATTTGGGAACGTAATTCTATGGGCCTCATCCTCATATTAGGACACAGGATTTTGCTGCCTTTCTTATCCTTAACGTTCCACTTCAATCTCATCAAATGTGCTTCCAGGAATTAGAGAAGAGGCTCTGTATATGTCAGCAGGCATGAAAGGTTTCTTTAGGCAGGCAAACAAAGCGTGATCTGTGCTGTAACAGACTTGGGAAGCGCAGCACAGAGCTTCAGTGAAAGAGAAGTTGGGCAGCAAACAGTGATGTATGTGTTGGTATCGCCCAGAACGTTGTCCGGCTCTGCCATGCTGAAGAGTGCCGTCTGGATCCGTGATGCCCTCTGAGGTCCGGCTGCAGCAGTGATGAGATTAAAGACTAGATGGCTTTCCTTGAAGGAAAGATTGATTTGTTGTATGAAACTTTAGCATGATTTTTGGCTTTAGTGTTTTCCTTCAAATAAAAAAACCCAGCCTTTCTTGATTTATAGAAAGAAAGAATTCTAAAGAAGTAGTGTTAGGGATGCTATCACTTGTCCGTATAAATCTTACAGCATGCTTTGGGTGCCTACAATGGTGGCCAGGGAGAACCTGCAGCTGTTTGCTATTGAATCCACAGAAAGAAGAGAACGCTTGGACTGTGTCTGTGCACAAAGTGGAGAGAAGCAAGCTCGAGGCTTTAATGCCCTCTTCTCTCCTACTATTCAATAGCCAGATTAGCTTCTCCTCGCACTTCCAGGAACCTGAGGCTCTTGAAGGGAGTGGGAAGCAACGAGGAGGACAGGGACTGCCACGTGTGCCTGCTTCCAGGGCTGTGGCCTTTCCGAGTCCTCCCCCTTGGAGCTGGCTCCACTGGATAGCATCGTGTAGCAAAGGCAGGATAGAAGAAGCTGTGCAAGATCGTGTATTTTCCTTGGGCTGCCTCAAGAACCAGATTTTTACTTATAATTCAATGTGATAAAGTTACTGGCCCTTTAAATGTTATTGTTTAGACAGGGTGTCTTTCTAAATGTCTCACGGTTCAAAAGGAAGTAGTTGGACTTAGTAAATTAAGGGCCTGGGAAAAGGTGCTTCTGCTGGTAACATCTGCTCCTTAGCAGAAGTAACGGTTGGCCTTTATGCACCAGTGTCTTTGCAGGTAGTGGAGAACTGATGAAGGCTGAGAATTTTAAAAATAAGCAACCGTCTGTGCTGTTAAAAAGTGGAACTTGGTGTCATTATGTTTTGCCCTATTTTTAATGATAAACTAATAGTATTAAAACTCCTTGCCCCTTAGCAGCTAAGATGCTGTTCAGAGTGTTGGCTCTACAGACACAGGTTTAGCCTGTGCATGACGGGGCAGTAGCTCAGCGTGCTGTGGAGATTGCAGAAGGTTACGCTGAGTCTGGAGAGATTGCAGAGGGAGCAGGCAGGGCCTCTGCTCTTCATTTGCAGCTGGACTTAACTTATTCTGTGGTAGCTGTTGCAGGGACAGGGGAGAACCATGGTTAATATTAGTGTTAATGAGAATGGAGGTTAATGCCAGGAGTCTCAGAGTCTAGCACAATAATACAGAAAGTCTTGTAAGAAATCTAAGCTGCAGGTACATTACCAATTCTGCTCTCTTAGAATTTGCATACCAAACAAATCTGACCCCCTTCCAAAAAAATAAGAAAGATGAAGCAGACATGGCATGACGGTTTAGCTTTGTAACAACAGTTGACACCATTGTTTATTTGCTTATGTTTTAACTGACATTTCTATTTCCAAGCTTTCTTTTCTAAGCTGCTTCACTCTGGATGTGAAAAATTCTGTTTTATTCTGCTCCTGAGCAGTTCTTTCAAGTGAACTGGAGAGAGCAATCCCCCAAAACAGAGAACAGGCCATATTCTTCTTGAACTGAAGTGCAGGGACCTCAATGACATTGAAGGGCTGAGCTCTATGAATTGAGGAAACAAAAACTGGTTTGTGCCCATCAACAGATTTCCATAAAGAAAACTGTTAGTTAAAGGTTATTGCCTCCAGCACTACACAGTAACACAAAATTAGGATCTGGTTTCTTTTGGAAAATTTGGAATCTCTAAATATATCTGTTGGGTTTTTATTTTTTAGGAGAGTGTAGCTGTTAGAGAGTTGTATTTTCCTGCTCCAAATGAATGTGGGTGTGTGTGAATATGTAATGCAATTAATTACCCACAGTGGATGACATTTCTTTTCTTTATGGTGCTGAAATAGAAGTCAATTATCACTCTAAAATAGCTTGACTTTCTAGCATTCAAACAACTAGAGAAGAATATAGAATTTGTGCATGATGACTATGCTCTGAAATTTTTTCCCCTGCATGCATTTGCTCTCTTTCGTGTTATTACAGCAAATAACAGAATGTTATAGGGAATGGTATACTGGCTTGATACAGAGCCCCAGGAGATGGGAAGAGTCTCCTTTTGCCTGAGCAGGTTCTACAGGAGGAGCCAAGACACTTGCTGCGTAGCCTAGTTGGTAACAGAAGAACAGAAAAACTGTCTTAAGTTACTTTGAGGCCCAAAATAAGTGTTGAGCAAGATTAAGCCTTAAATATTCTACAGTGCAGTAAGTACATGCAGAATATCAATTGGTTTAGTGTTAGGCAATTAATGGTAAAAGTATAAAGGCAGAGTACTCAACTGCAGAAGGGTTTCTCTTGCTGCTCAGGAAGGCGTTTGGCTGCCATGTACAGAGAAGTTTCAGCCTTTTGCCTTACTATAGTATTGGCATCATGAGCCACCACTTTGCCAGTCTTGGAGTGTTTGCCAAGAAAATGGCATGTGTTTATTCAGTATAATTGGGATTACCAGTGGTTCCTTTAGGAGGCTGCTCAAATTCCAACTTTTGCTAAAGATTGTTTTCATATTTTCTGGTTGGTTTGTTGGGTTTTGGTTTCAATTTTCATATGTTTTCAATACACAACGTGGATGGTACGATGTAGAAATAATTTGGGTTTCAATATATGTGGCATTTTGCTTTCCTTAGCCTTTGAATTGTAGTCCATTCCCATGATGGGCAATTATGCCATGCATTGCTTTCATGAATTTATCCCACTCCATCTTTAAAACTGGTCACAAGTTTTTTGCTTCCAGATACTGTGTTTTTTTTCCAGATTCTTACAGTTTTGTATGTTGGAGGGAGGAGGGGGGAAGTTATATGGGTTTTTTTCCCCCATGACCTGGATACATAGTTCTCATTCAAGCTGGCCATTAAATTAACTTTTCCCTTATGGCATTTACCTCTCTGATGTATTTCTAGATAACCTCCCCACCCTTCCCTATTTTGCTTTAGCTTTACTGCACTACAGAATCTGGGGTTTCGGTGCTGTTGTCCCACTGTGTGGTGCAGAACAGACACATACACAAAGATTTTGGCTGCCACAGAGTTATCCTGCTCCAGAACCCAAAGCAGCAGTTCTGTGCCTCAGCTGACAAGCCTTCCTCAAAGCATATGGTCATGCTAATGTACATTCACTTCTTCTAGGATGTGAGGTGGTGTCTCCATGCAGGAGGCACAGCAGCGGTGTGAGGATGTGTTCTCCTGAAAATAATTAGGCTGCTAATATGAGGATTAGGTTTGCTTCCTTTCTTGCTACATCACCTTTTAAATGCTTAGATACATCGTGGTTAGTAATCCTTCCCTGCAATTTAAGGATTAGTGGTGTGGCCAGATTGGAGTTTCGTAACTGACTCTGGGCTGCCGCTATCCTGGGTGATGCACTAAGTGGTGCATAGAGCTGGGAGCACACAGCAGTTAAAGCTCACGTATAGGCAAGCAGCACCAAAATTTGCAGATCAAATCCTATGTGTTCTTGCTACTCAAGACAATGTATATAAGCAGAACATCTTTAGCTACCACAAGATCACTCTGTTCTGTTCCAAAGCAGAGGCTTGTGCTGCATGTGTGCTGCCACCCACTCAGCTAGGAATCTGTTCCTCTAGCGTATGGTTTTTTCTTCTTTCTCTTTTAAAATATAGAGTCTGCCACTTGTGAAGGTGCCCTGTCAATGGCTGTTTCAACACAAATTAGCAAATGAAACTCTCTCAACTGGGGGGGCCCGCTTAAGAGAGAGGTGAAGTTTGATCCAAGGTTTTGGTTCATCCCCAATTTCTGGATCACAGTCTTTGATGCCTCTAATGAGCAAATCCCAGACTCTCAAGCCTCCCCCAGCCTGGGGTGTTCAGCCTCTGCCTGTAATAGGTGTAGCTGAATAGCTGGAAATTTCCTGGAGTTCATTCATTTGGGCAGTAGAAATACTTAAGATACTCTAACCTCACACTATTTAGAATCCCAAGATTATATGAAAATGCATTATTCTTGTGAAGAGTTGTTCATTGTACCAGACATTTGTTCAGCTTCATTTGCTCAGAGACTTTACACGTATCACAGGGAATGTGCAAAATCTATTTGCTCAAGAGAGCAAAGGAGAATGGAATTGGATGCATGAAAAACAAATAGACCTCCTGCATAACCATCTCTCTGCTTAAAAAGTTACTTAGGGGTTTTTTCTGAATTTCAATTTCCCCTATTGCCATTTGCCCAACTGTGGTATAGCAAGCCCTCAGATCTCAAAAGGCTTGGGTAGCCCAGAAAAGTCTGATTAGTTTTTTCTCAGCAACATAACTAGATTGCTTTATGGAGAAAACCACAGATCTGTCACATCAGAGTTACATGCTGTTATACTCAGAAATACTATTGAAAATTTTTTTTAAAGAATTTTAGAAAATGACAGAGCTGCTGTATTTTAAGGTACTGTCACTGAACGCTAAGTAATATGTCCTTGTGTCCAGCAGGCTGTGATGAGGCATGTAAGCAGGACAGTTTGGGGCATTTTGCTTTTCAAATTGTTTGTGCAGGGGAAAATTCATAATATTGTCAAACAAAAACTGTTTGGTTGAAAGTCTGAAGTGCTGACACAGACAAAAAGCCTCTGCAGTTCACTGGCTTGTGAGCAAAGCAGCTCAGTATTGCTAAACATGCTTTACATTCCTTTACTTGCTGTTGACAACTTTCTTTGGCCACTGACACCATCAGAAGGCTATTGCTCAGGGACCACAGTTTGGGAACACTGTTCTATCTTAAAAAAGGAGATATTAATAAGTGACTTAAGATATGTATGCGAGTGCAGACATTTGTTAGGTGTTGGTAAATAAGCAGTGTAATGTATAAAAAAATGTTGACACCTAAAATGTAGTATTCTTCTTACCGTTGGCAGAAGATGGTGTGCTAGTTTTCAAATTTGATGAGTCAACCAAATTGGTTGCCAAAAAGCAGAAAACCTGATCATCATTCTAAGATGTGGAGATCTGGGTGTAAAGTTTCTTTTGATGTCTTTTGAGCAAGTGGTTAAGAACATGTTCAGTATTCTGAAAAGACCTTCCCATTTTGAAATCTTATTTTCCTGATCTTCAAATTGCCTGTTTTCATGTTGCTAGCCACCAGGGTAGTTAACAGTCCTCTTTGAGAGTAACGGATCTTTTGCATTTCTTTTCCTAACATCAAACTATATGTAGGTGGTTGGAAAATACTGGGTGAAACTATGGGGAAATACGTTTTTTGTCGCCCTCCCCCTCAAAAATTAATGGCAATACTACAGCGAGGCAAGGCTTTAGCCGTATGGTTTTACAGCCTTGGGTCATAGATGTTATTCTTTTTTCTTAGAACTGGCAAACTTCGTAGCATAGACGTAATCCAAAATGCAGCATCTAGATGAGAAATATTATTTTCTCTTTTATGCACTGTAATGGGGCCATTAATGGTACCAGTTCTGGTTTTATTTGTATCATGCTCTTGTAGAATTGCTGCTTGCTGACTCATATAAGGGATTTGATTTCACCTAGGAGGAAGTCCTGAATCTTCAGTGATAGTTAATATGGCAGAAGAAAATATAGATGCCTCTAGAAATGGTTTATTGCTGCAATGTCTAGGCTTTTTTGCACAAAATAATTATTAATCTGTTTATAGCACTGAAGGCATCTAAGGTGACATTCTAGTACCCTTTTAATATTTAATGTTAAAGGGTCAAAGTTGGTCTTTCTAATTCTGTCTTGTTAACAGATCTTTCAGACACCAGAGGGTGTCCGGAGTATTGAGAGGAGAAATAGCAGGCTGAAGTCTATACCCGTCAGAAGTCCAGCAACTTTACTACAAGGTAGCTCAGCATCTAGTGGAGGCCAATAGCTAGCTTGTAATTATATCTGAGTTGCAATTAGGTTTGAACAGTTATTTGTGATATTTTAGATATTATTTAGACATTCAGATAAGCTCACTTGAGACAAATTTCCCCAAGTTTTCTGACCTCAAGGAAGTTTTGGGACAGTACCTAAGTTCTCATAATACTTAGCTGAATATTGGGAACTAGAAGACTATTATCCCCATGTTTTGCTTTTTGTGCTGCTGTGACTGCTGTCCTGCCTTCCTGCCTCTGTCACGATACACACCCTGGTCCTCTCAGGTCCTTGATACCCTGCCGTTACCATTCAGCATCTCATACTAGCCGTGTTACACCAGAGTGATGAACCTCTCATCCAGCAGAGCTGCTCAGAGGTGTGTAAGGTTAGTCTCTCTTCTCGCAGACAGCTTTCCAGGTGATGTCATCGCCTTTTAAACAGCCTTTTGCAGCAGTTGCCAATGTCACAGCTTGGGATTTGGGGACAATTCTTGGCCATGACCCGCTTAGGGAAAGCATACAAGTAGTGTCACGAAGTTTCGTTAACCCTCTGCTAGGCTCCATGGAAGCTGAAGGCAGCTGGATGCTCCCTACATCTGACAGCACAGGAGTCATCTCAGCACAAAGATGTTTCTGTGCCACATTTCCTGCGGTGTCATCTCAGAGGTGATAGAATAAAAGCCCTGTTCTTGTCTGAGTTGTGCAAGATCATGTCAGGAATGAAGATAGGAGGACAATTTATTTCAGTTGCAGGAAGAACTGACTTTCTCATCAGAAGTAATCTTTAGAGGAGCCTGCAAATACTATCTTAACCTTTTACTTCGTATATTTTCCACTTAGGTAGTTTCAATTACAGGACACAGTAATTTGACAAGTATTTGACACAAAGTTTAGAAACGCTTTTAAATGCACCAGCCGCTAAGGGCTCTCTTTATCTGATCTGACTCAATCCAAATCCTTTTGGGGAACAGCGCAACCCACACTGCACCACAGTGAGAAAGACAGACTGGAAGCTGTTGTGAAAGCAGACGGTTCAGTGGGCCACATCTGATTTGTAGGCACGCAGCTCATGTGAACATGAAGTATTTATTGCACTCAGGAGCTATTCTTGTTTAAATACCCTTACATATTGTCTTTAAGTGCTGCAGTTCCTATTACGTTTCCAGTAAAGAAGATTAATGTGCTTGTGCTAAGTCCTTACCATTGTGAGTACATTTGGGGATTTCTGCCTGGAGAGCTGTTTCCAGGCACTGCTATCACAATTGCTAAAATTAGTTCAAGATGAGGTGACGGAAGTACCTTGCTACTGGCCTAAATAAGGACCATTGATAATATCTCCTGCTTGCCAAGGTGAGCTTGTAACCTGTGGAGCTGAAGGCAGTGGAAACTCTTGGGAAATGTTTGGTATGAAAAATTTAATTACTCAGAACTGAAAAAAATTAAAACTTAAAGCACTTAGGAAAATAGTTGAGTGGTAAGTATTTTAGCAACAGTAAATGTTTTGGAAAAGATTTGGCTCAGAAAGCAGAGAAAGGTTCATCTAATATGGGCAGATACAGAATTTTTACCTCTAGTGTCCTCTTCCTTCCCCTTGACCTTCCCTCCCCACCAGTCTCCAAGGGTTAAGTAAAATGGAATATAGATCTAATTTTGGGTGTCTTCAAAAAAAGAATACAGAATAAAAACCTATCCTAATGTTGGCTCTTCTCCATTTCAAAATCCAGAGGGATCACTGCAGAACTTAGTTAATATAACCAAACTATGTCTGAACATCAGGTGCAAGTCTCAAACAGGTTTCTTTTCCTCCTGGAAGTCTGGAATATTCTGGCTGTTTCTGTCCTGACAGGTATGCAGTTGATTTTGCATAAACTGTCATGACAAGAAAGTTTCACACAATTTTGTTTGTTTCCACCCAACCTGTTCAGTCCTGAGGATTATTCTGAAATTTTTGAAATGTTTCAGAAGAAATTGACTTTTCACTTTTGGGGAATTAAATTGGAGGGGGAAGAAGGGAGTTTCTCCATTTTTAAAATGCTTTAAATGCTTCATGATTTAAGCTGAAGATTTGGAAAGCTTGCATGCTCTGGAGTCAGGATTTCAAACGTAGGAAGAGGCCTGATGTAGTGTTGTGGCTTTTTCTACTGCCTTCACGAAAAACCTAGCAAGAGGCTCTCCAAATCTGGAGATCACAGTTTGTGCACTTTCAGTGAGGATTTACTAGATAGTGCTTGTGACAGTCGGCAGAGAGAACATCCATGGTTGGTTTCTCAAATCTCTCATGATGTGCAAGTGGAGCTGTGCATGGGCTACACTGGAGCAGAGAGGTCTCAGCAGGGCTTTCTCCCAATATGGCTTTATGCTCTGGCCTTCAAGTGCATTTGCTACATCTTCCAGACCTTTTTTCTCCTTCTCTTTTTCAGACTGTAGTCAATATACAAAATATTTGAATGGTGTTCTATTACCAAGGCCATAGTTAAAAAGTCATTCTCATGTTAACTGCTCAAGAATAATTTTTTTTGTGAGGACAGCACTGCAGGCAAGCAAATATGCAGAACGAGTGAATCTGGAAAAATGAGTAGTTCTTACCAGAGTGGATTCTATATTTGTCAAAATAGGTAATAATTGACCTACAGTGTAACAACCTAGATTTGGGAGTTGAAACTGTTTGCTCTTGTATTACTAGCCTTGTTCAGAATTATTTCATGGCCCTCTAAAAGGCATCTATAATTGGTATTTTAACAAGATAAAACAGTAAAAAATGTCTAACAAGACCAGCCTTAGCAAAGAGAAGTTGTTTCCTTGTAGCCTAACTTTTGAGACTTGTTCAGAGTTTCATGGATTTACAGTTCTAAATCTTACTTGCCCATAGGATCCAAATAGCTGCTTCCAAATTAAAATTCTGTGCGAAGCTACAATAATTTGGCAAGGAAGGATCTATCACAGCCTGTTATTGTTGAATAGAGGTGATAACACCTCCTTTGCAGTTTCACATGTTTCCTTTGTTTTTGTGGTGAACTTTCCAAAATTAGGTGGCTAATTCTGACAAGGAGACGAAGCTTTTCTGGCACAAGGAACTCAAGCTAAAATAATCTGGCTGCAGCTAAATTCTTCAGAAAGATGCAGGTTACATTTGGAGAGTACTTGACTGCTTCCTTAATGCATTTGATTGCTGTAATCCCTTGGGACCAGTCTCCCAGGGCAAGGAAGCTTTCTAATGCACTTCTTCAAAGTTCTGTCTCCATTAATAACTTCATGCCAAGAGAAGATATTCCATACAACCAGGAGGGCACAATTTATATATTAAAGACACCTCAGGGAGTACTTCTCGTTCAGTTAAAAGGTGCAGCTGTGTACCTTACGTACATGAACACTTTGAACGCTTTCTCTTTTATATCAATTTCAGAAAGCACGAGGGATTTTTTTTTTAGGTTTTTTTTAACCAACAAAAGGCTAAAACTGAGCACTCATGCTATTAAGGCATAAACATGTGCTTTCACATAATTAGCTCCAAATCAGACTACTGCAATGGACTTGCTCAACCCAGCCGCTACCAGAACTCTGTGACCATATTAGCACCGGTGCGTGTGTCCTTGCATTTCTTCCCCTTCTCTTTTGATTCTGGTCGAGTTATTAGTGAAAAATCTTAAAGCCTTGTAACTTGTGTATAGACCCTATGCATATCAGAGGGGATTTTTTTTTTGTCTCATTATAATTAGCAATCAAGGCTGAAGGTCTAGCCATTGAATCCCAGCTCTCAGTGTTGCAGGGCAGAGGTTGGGATTTGTCACCCGAGGATGTGTCTGTCCCTAGAACTCATGCCATTTTACCGTTTTTCTTCAAATCAGAAGTCTTAACATGCTCCAGGTTCCACATACATTTGTTAGTTTTCACCTTTGTATTCTACAAATAAATCTCTGTTTTCGCCGGTATACTTAAAGCATGCCAGGCTCGCTGTCTGTGAGGAAATTAACACCTTAATCAAGCACTAAAGATGAATTTAGAGCAGTGTGGTCATTCAGTGCTGATTGGCTTTGACTAAAACGAAATACTTGACCTCTGTAGGAAGAAATTTCACTCATAAAATCAGCAGAGAATCTTTCTTGTAGATACAAGTGGAAACCTGGCAAAAAAGTTTTGCCTTTGTAACATAACTGAGAAATCTCTTGTTTTCCTGATCAATATGTGATTGAGTGAAGTATCCTCCTTTTCTAGGAAAAAGTCTGTTAATTTAATAGCATGAAACAGAGTGCTGTAGAAATGTATTAAGCTTCTGTACAAGGTACTCTTAAGACCTGTTAAATTTAAGAGAGTCTGGCACCCTCTCCAATTGCTTATTTTCTAGAAGATTACTTATTAAAGTGCAAGAGAAAAGTCTAAGAACTCTACAGGGAATACACTGGCACTTACCTGGAGGAGTTGTATCCCAGTGTTTTTGATACAATAGTATATTCAGTCAGTGTGACGTGATTTGTTGGTTTTGTTCAGATCTTGGAAGACAAGTGTTGGTATATTGTTCTTTACAGTGTGGAGTCAGCACTCCTCACAAGAGTCTCCAGAAGGAAGGAAGGTTACAGAAGAACTGTGAAATTAATTGCTATAATAAGCAGAAAAGTCCCAGATGTCTTAAGTGTCGGGCGGGTCCTGCTGCCACCTGTGTCATGTCCATTGGGGGGGGGGAGGAAGACTTTCAGCCTTCTAGATCCGTAATTTTTATGCCCACTAATCACAAATACTGGCATCACTGACTGAACAGCAAGTCCCTAATAATATGGGGAAAAAATTATGCCAGGGAAGAATGGTAAAAAATGAAGATTAGTACTGTCATGTTGGGTGATGACTTCGGTTAGACCAAGCAAGCAAAGCGTGCCTTTCCTGCCCATGACTACCACAGAGCAAGTCCACTGGTTCCATTCAAACCAAACATGGAAATGTTACTGCAATTTTACACCATGCAACACAATTTAATGTGATGTAATATGACTCCAAAGAAAATTAATGTAGTAAATTAGGCTGGATGTATGCAATTCTACAACCTTTTTTTAGTATGACACAGGCTGTAGCATTTGTCAATAGGAATATATAGAGCTTCTTACATAAACTAAGAATTTGACTGTTTTTTCCCTGTTATGTCAAACAGTATCATCTCGTTTAGTGTACAGTAAGCTGTGGACAAGTTCTTAGGCTTTTACTTCTAAGTGGAAAACAGCAACACTGACAGTTATAGAAGACCATATTTTTTTCATTTGTCAGGATATATTTTCTTTAAACTGTGTTGCTGTTGAAATTTAGGAGTTCTCAGATGGGTTCTTTTGTTTAAAACAAATTATTTTTTCTCCCTCTCAAGCTGTCATTTGATGACATTTTGAGTATTTTCCAACATTCATTCTTTTCAGTGTAGGGAATAATTTTTTTTTAGTATCAAGGGCAGATGGACTTACCAAAGATTTGAAGTTGCATTTGCCTTAGGCATGCATGCTAGACTGGTTATTTAGGCTCATTGAACCTACAACAAAGATGGAACAAGCTGGAAACACTCACTCTATGTTTTCATGTAAAATTTTTGGGGAATTCTATTCTGAGATCCTGACAGCAATATTCTGGGACCAAAATTTCTGGTAGTATTTTGGTACTTTTTGGAAACTGAAATAGAGAATACAAAAATCTTGTGAAAGCTTCTTAGACATTTTATTTAAAAATAGATGTTGAAAAGAACATTCCCAATTTTAGCCAAATGATTCATCTGCTTGCAGTGGGGTATCAGCACTGGTACTGTATTTGCTCACCTGCTTTTGTTTCCGTAGCAGACCCCCCGTGTTTCCTGTTGTTGGTGTATATACATGCAGCTTCTGTAGCTGGCATTCAGGTCTCTTTAGTTTTGCCTCCCTGCTCATTCGTTTGAACAACTCTAACATTTTGTTTCCTATGGAGTTCCCTCAAATCTAACTACTTACATCAGCTGGATTTCTTAATTCCTAGTAGCATAGTGAGCATTAGGTCATTCCAACACCACCAAGAAATGATTTTTTTACCATTGGGCAATATACTGAAATACTTAAGTGAAATAATGCAGGAAGTAATTGCAATAATTTTTATTTTTTCATGTGACAACATACCAGTATCACAAATACCAAACTGTTGAACTATTTCTAAACATCTGGAAAAATGCTTTTTAATTGTGTCCTTTTTGGTGCCCCATATCACTTTCATTTTGCTGTACTTACCTAGAGAAAAGATAGCACTGAATAATCCCTGCGTTGCTCTCAGAAAAGGCGGAAAACCAAGAAACAACCAAATACTAATACTAGATCAGTGCACTGACAGTCTTATGAGAGAGAGTTGGCATCTCTGGGTTTAAAAGGACACAACTAAAAATGAATCTACGCTCGGAATACTTCCTTGGCAGTGAAGAACCTTTTGCCCTTCAATAACAAACTGCGGTGGGTTCACCTCGGCCAGCTGCCCACCCAGCCACTGTCTTACTCCCCCTCCTCAACAGGACAGGGGGAGAAAATAAGGTGAAAAAAAAGCCTGTGGGTCAAAATAAAGACAGAGAGATCCCCTACCAATTACTGTCACAAGCAAAATAGTCTTGACTTGGGGAAGATTAATTTAATTTATTGCCAATTAAAAATAAAGTTGGGTGGTGAGAAAAAAAGACAAAAACTAAACTACCTTCCTCCCAGCCCCTTCTTCCCAGGATCATCCAATACACAGACATCCCACAAACATTTGAAAACTCTCAAGATTTTGGTTGTTAGGCACAAATTTATCTTGCTGCTTAATTACAGGAAAAGCATCCTGATACAACAACTAAATGAGGGCCCAATTGTTAAAAAAGCATCCTGCTTTGTGTTACACATCACACTCCACAAGATGTGACCTGGCTTTGTAACAGTGGAGCCTGTGACTGAGCTGATGCTGGGTTTTACTGGGGTCTCTAAGCTCTACCAGGAGAACCTGCTCCTCCAGAGAAGCTGCGGTCTTGGTTTGTTGTGTTGCTGGAAGTGCCAGGTAGGGCACAAGTGTTCACGGAAATATCACACTTTCTCTCACTGAGAGAAAGTGAGTGGATTGAAGTGTCTCTGCTACTGACAGTTGACTTATTTACCTTCTACTCTCTCATTGGCCTTTTAAGGTTGTTGTGGAAAAGTATGAGAAATATGGCACTGATCAATAGGATTGTCACAACTTCTTATTGCTGGGATAGCAGCAGTTCCAAAAACATGTCAGATGCTTCTCAGAAAGACTTTATGCTTATCCAGAAGAACATGCAAGCCATATAATTAGAGTGATCATAGCCTAGGAAATTAAAAAATGACATAGCAAGACTTCCTAATCCATACTTCTTTTCACGTGGAGAGAGAAAATGTGAAGGTTTTCAGGTGAGCGAAAATAACTGCCAGGGTGAAAACTTATTCAGTGTACCAAAATGCAAAAAGCAAAGACAAATATGTACTGCTGTTGCTATGCTCTACTTTCACAGCTACATTTCTTTCCCTCTACATATATTTTCTGTCTGTCACACTGCAGATGGTGATGGGTTGCACAACCAGCCATACCTGAAAAGGAGTATCTGAACTGCTTTAAAATGTCACTGACTTGATAGAATGTGTGGTGTTCGCAACAACCTTCATCCAGAGGATTTTTTCTGATAATTTATGATTAGAAAAAGCATCCAATAATAATCCATTAAATGCTACGATATAGATTCTATTAATAAATTCCTATTAAAATAAAGAATAACTCATTTTACAACTAGTTGCTTTTTAAAAGGGCTTTTACATCTAATATATATTTCTTTTTGTAAGAATAGCTTCTGCAGAAGATGCATTTTCCAATTTGAAAAATAAACACAGTAAAGATATTCATCTATTGCTTCACTTTGCTGCGAGACAGAGCTATTTAAGTGAAGAAAAAGCACGACACTGAATAATAAGCAGCACACATTCATCTTTTCTAGGAACTGGAGCTGTAGCCCACTACAATTATCAAAAGATGACTTCTTCAGTAACTATATAAAATTCAGCATGTGTTTCCTTCAGATGAAAAAAGACCTAGCAGGAAGGCCTTACAGTTTGGGGGGCAGGGCGAAGAAGCTTTTTAAATTATTTTTTGTTTATTCCGTTGTTTAATTCAACAAAACCACGAATGACAAATTGGCATTTTCCAAGTATGTTCCAAGATATGCCCCCTACTTAGATGAAGGGGGAAAAAAGACAGAATTTCTAACAGAGCTGTTATTGCTTTTAGGTCATGATTTAATATTTAAATAGATATTAATTTGTTTTAAGCTGTGTAAAGGGTCTCTTGCCTTATTAACTGTTTTATTTAATTCTGCTGGTTCATGCTGAGGACTTTGTATTTATTTTCACATTAGATCAAGTTGTGAAAGGCAAGTAAAAATTCTTTGAATTTTGAAGGTTTCTTTAATGTGTTGCAGAAAAACTTGAAGACTGATTGTGTGTGCCTGAGTAGGTGTATATATATATTTTTATGCACATATATATTTTTTTTTTTTTTACATTTGGTATTACTTATCACCACTGGTAAAAGGCTCAGGAGCTTTGCTGCTGGTACCGGGTAGTTCTACCTGTGAAATGGACAGATACTAATGTGCTTTCTGGAAAAGTTCTGTATTTTGTTCATGGAAGTGTCATGGAGTTGAAAGAAAAATTGTTCCATGGTACGCGGTGTGGGTCATTTCAAGAGGAGGGTAAACTAGAGAGTCATGATATGCAAAAATAAGAGCTTTAATACAATTAATGGTCTCAAGTCCTTTTAAGTGATTTTTCTTACTTCCTTTGAGCCTTTTGATTTTATTATAGTTTTACAGAACTGTTTTTTCATAAACACTCATGCAATTTCTGTCTTTCACTGCATGTGGCGCTTTATTAAATAAACCCAGCAAACATTGAAAGTCCTAAGCAAGAAACAATATATCCTTGTATTCGATAGAATACTGTCAAATCTTTGTACAGCAAATTATTTCCTTCCCTCACCCTTTCCTATCTCTTGAGGTTTGCACATCTTATATTTTATATCCTTAGGATAACCAGAAGCAATTAGGAAAACTGTTGTCCCTCACCACTCCATTTTATGCCTTCTCTCTTTTTACATGTGAGAGAGAAAAATTAGAAGGTTACAGACTCTTCAGGGATGGAACTATTGATTATCACTAAGTAATATTAATTGTGTCTGGACAACGTAGCTTTTTGCATATAGATTTCTTGCAGGGAAAGAGTGCCAAGTCTCTGTGCAATCCTACTTCTTAATTTCCAGATAACAGATGTACAAGAGAGGGAAAAAGCACAAACCTTTCTGTGCTGTTTGCTACCACCTAAGCAATGATACACATCAGTATGAGAGAGGTAGATGTAAAGCGCAATGTGACAGCAAGCAAAAACACCTATCAGGATGAAGATACTGGGCTGCCAGTAACTATCGACCACAGTTTCAAGGTTAAATTGTGATATTAGAACAGGCTGAAAAACGGTCTGGAACAAGCCGGAAAAATACAATGTTTAAGTTGCTTGTATACCTAGTTGAAAAACAAGTTCTTACATGTACAGCAGAGGCAGCTTAGACCAGTTGTCAGCTAAAATCAGTGCATGCAGCTGGCATGGCTCAGCTGAGTTTCCTCCTGGTGTTAGCAGGATGAAGACTGCCAGTGAAGTGCTCCCTCTGTCACTTCCCTCTACAGAGAAGAAAAAAACCCAGCCTGTCAGTCACAGAGCTGGTGGCCCCAAAGAATGGTCCGGTGAAGCATTGGCTCGTTTGACTAATTTTACTGCAGACAGCATCTCTTCTGCTTTGCCAGAGGAGCCAGCCGGACAAACCTCTCTCTCTTTTTTTTTGTCCCGCCTCCCCCCCCCCGAAATCATCGCCTTTGTTTTCCCTCAATGATGATGCTTGGGTGTTGAACAACCTCATTGGAAGGTCTTGCAAAGTCACCATTTTGTCTCATTTACATTCCCTTTAAAGAACTGCTGTCCTCATGATGCCATTAAGAAACCTGTAATTAACAGGACAATTCGGAGTAAAAGAATTTTTTGTACTAGGGACTGCAAAAGTGTCTGTCTAACGCCACCACCTTGAACTCACAGACCTGGATCTGGGTACTTTGGACCTACGATCGTAGCAGCAGCTTTACCCCTGTGCAAGAGGCATTTTCCTCGCCTGGCTTTGTGCCAGCAGCTGCCCTCTCTCCTGCCTTTTCGTGGCAGCCTTTGCCTCCTGTGTCTTTCGTGCTACCACCATGTGAATGGGCCAGGGAGCAAGTTGGGCTGGAGCAGCTGCAGTCGTAGGCGTTGAAAGGTGAGGGAGTGGGGCTGAAAAGCAAGGACAGAGCCCCCAAAAGCTGGACTGCTCCCGCTGCATTGCATGTGGGGTAGTTCACATCACTCTGTGGGGCTGGAGGCGCTGGCTGGTTACTTAAGCGGAGTGTCTGTTTGTACATTTGGTCCCCATCGTCCCCAGGACGTTGCTGCAAGCCACAGATTGGACCATGGTGGGCTGTGTTAACAGCTTTGCATCATTTACCAGCTTAGGCCAATGACTATTTTTGTGTTCTTAAAAGTAGCAAAATGTATCTTACTTCTGTCAAATGCTTCACTTGAGGCAAGCCTTGGGTGAAACCAAGAGATGAGACAGGGATCCCCCTCTTAATTATTGAACTGTGCTCTCGTTTGTCCTCAGAAGCTTCTGCTTTTTGCCACTAATGACCTGTGGTGGCTGAGATAAAAACACGAAGCCTGTCAAAAGGAATCTGCTATGCCATCAGGATGGATGCTTTTGTGTTTGCTGCCTGCTGGTGCGTGGCACTGCTGTCTAGAAGACTTTCTACCTATACAGCATCTTGTTTTTATGCTTCTCTAGCTACCCAAGGATGAAGTCGCTTGGTTCATTTATGATTTATGTTTATATAGTGTTTTTCTTCAGACAGCTTCCAAGGCAGTGGGCAAATTTATTTCTTCATGAGCAAGTAACTGAAGCAAATTGTTAGTGATTTCTTCATAGACTAAGGAGATAGTTACAAGAAACTCCCTTTCCCCTCTATTCTTGGATATACACTAGGGTTAGGCATCACTACTCCATGAGGCTTGTGCTGACTGTGCACTTTGTGATATGACATTCCTCAAGAAGGAATTTCTCAGGCTTTTCTGTCCCTTTTTCCTTTTTCTTACAAGTTCTTTCAACAGTTTTTTTACTTTTACTCTTTGTAGAGCAGGATCCTGCTCCACAAGCAACTTTGCAGCCTCATTTAAGTCAGCCTGTAGCACAGAATTCAATTTCGATCAAATAAAGGGAATGGAAGCTGGTCCCATAATATTGCAAATAATTTTTCTAGCTGTGTTTGGAAATAGTGTGGGTATATAGTCAGGAATGACACTTGTAACCATAGAACAGTGGTTTTAATTGCACTTTAAATGGACAGAAAATAACTGGAGGATTTTTACCATCATAAAAGAACCTTGCAACAGTTGATGACCTGCCTTATCATTTAAGGTACTGCCGGGGAAGCAGTAATCTATTTTTTTCTGGGCATTAGAGGTTATAATTGGCACAGTAAACAGAGAAGCAAAAATTTAGATCTTGGCAGTGACATCAAGAAATGGTAATATTTCACATTTTTCTCTTTCAGACTGTATTAGAAGCATTTCTAATTGAAGATGTTTGTGGTCCCTGAGAAAGAACATGATATATTGTTTTAAAAGAAAAAAACCCTTACCTCTTCTGAAGGCACTGTTACATATAAACTGTGCAGAAGAGAAGCCTAAGCCCAGGGAGAGGTTGGGTTCTCATTTACTCCTTGCCACTTTACACTTAAATTCTGCCAGTGTAAGTATAACTAAACAGTGCAATAAAGTGTACTTTGATTCACACTTGAGCAAGCTCCCTGTGGCTAGGGCAGGTTGAGGTTAGCCAAGCATGATCGGGTAGTCTGATAGTGAAGTTCTCTCTTAACACCCTACAACACAGGGAAAAGTAAAGTGTTATTTTGATTTAATTGCTGTTCAGCATCAGTGAAGGTAAAACTACAGCATGCTCTGGCTATGCTACAGCACTGCTGTGTGTTAGTGCATTGCAACAATGCACCCATTTTCCTACTGCAATGCCATCAAGCTTCCCTAAGCCCAGGTGAGTTTTCCCTTCTCCATACCTCATCAGCAATAATATTCTGCAGGTCAGTCTCATTTACCCATCTGTATGTCCCCCAGTGTCTTTTGATGCAGCTTTGCTGCTCACCTCTGCAAATATAATTAACCTTCACTGCCCCTAGCTGTGCTGGAGGGAAGTGAGGGACTGCAGAGGTGAGCAGGGCACAGAGCTGCAATGCGTGTGTGCGTGCAGGGGAGTGGTTGGCCCTGCAAAATCTATGTTTTTCATATGAAGACCTGGCAGGCTTTTCTGAGAAGACTCTTTCTGCCTTTCAGTTTGGGAGATCAAAGCTTCCTTCTTACTCAGTCTTTTGCATGCATTTGAATTTTATCTATACAACCTTGACTGGAGAGATGACTTTTTAATGGTGTCAGCCTGACCCAGGAAAATTACAATGTCAACAGCAATTGTTCTGCAGGTCTGACAAGGTTAATCCAATTTTATCCTATTTACTCATGTCATTGTTTGGCTTGTGATCAATAGGGTTGTACTTTTTAAAAAAATATGAAAGTTTTCCTATTTTTGTTCCCTACATATGGAAATTGCTTTCCTGGTTTCTCCTCTTCCATTTTCACAGAATCACAGACTGGCTGAGGTTGGGAGACACCTCTGGAGGTCATCTGGTCCAACCCCCCTGCTCAAACAGGGTCATCTAGAGCTGTTTGCCCAGGACTCTGTCCGGTTGGGTTTTGAATATCTCCAAGGATGGAGACTCCACAACCTCACTGGGCAACCTGTGCCAGTGCTCGGTCACCCTCACAGTAAAAAAGTGCTTCCTGATGTTCAGACGGAACCTCCTGTGTTTCAGTTTGCACCCATTGCTCCTTGTCCTGGCACAGGGTATCACTGGGAAGAGCTTGGTGCAGTCCTCTTTACACGCCTTCCATCTTTCTAGCTTGTTACTTGCCCTTGCAGGTATCATTCAGAAGTATGGGCTTGTGGAATACTGCTGATAGTCAGCTCAGATCTTTTTTGGGTTTTTTGGTCTTTTTTTTCGTCCTAATTTTCTTACTTGGGTTTGCACCTCAGAAGAGGATTCCTTGCAAGTCATGGCTGAAAATAACAGTGTAAAGAGTTCTGGGAGAAGTCTCCACTCCTACCTCTACCAGTATTGAAAACTGAGAGCTGAACATTTTTATTGCTTGTTTTTCCCTCAAGCACGAAGGAGCTGAATGAATGAAATGACTTTTTGTGATATCCTAGAGTTCCAGGACACAATACATGTCAATGATAATAGATGAGCTAAGTTACCAAAGCTTTTCTTATCCCAGGATTTATGCACTCCTTTTTGAGATATCATTTATTAACAGTGATTTTTACATTTTCTGTTATTTGTAGTTCTTTTAATTACTAGTACTGAATGTTTAGCTTCTCATTTGTCTCTCAGGAAAGCATATAAAGGATTTAATTTTGGCTGAGGACTGAGAACACACTTTGCCCACCACTTTTGGGTATTATTTTCTGCATATGGAGCAAGAACATGATTTGCTCACTGTATTTGGATGGATAGGAGAGGTGCACTTGCTAGTATGTTGGTAGCCCCTTTTGAAATAAAATTCTGTCTCATACTTTTCCTACACATTTTGTTAAAAACTGTAACTTGCAGAAACCTAGGAAAGGGCAGGTCAGATCATGTCTGCTGGCATATTCTTTTTCTCTTAATGAGTCCTGGTAATTGCAGTGAGGGGATTCATTCCCCTTGAACAGTCCAAATGTCTGACTTTGGGAAGTAAGTAGTGTTAGATAAACTTAACCTGCCATTCCATGGCTCTGTGTGTGTGTGTGCGCACACACGCGTGCACTTATACACACGTGCATGTTTGTGGATTATGCTCCCTGCAGGGACTAGAGAGTCAAACTCAAGTTTGGCGCCATGATAAAATGTTGATATGATCTAGTATGATCTCTGGAGATTGTTTATTTTCTTAGCTTCAAGCAGTTGTGGACACTAAGTGATACATTGTCAGAGAGGATAATCCAAAGTAATGGAATTGTACCATGTGCAACACAGAACCATCTCAGTGTTTGGTACAGAGAAATGAATGTTTCAGTGGCCACAAAAGAAGTGCATGAGGGTTCTTTTGGTTTTGGTTAAAAACTAAACCTTGGTATCAAAATGTACTATAACTTGTTAGTAAAACAACTTGTGTCTTAGTACTAATTTGTTTCCTAAGCCTGATAATGCCAAAAGTGCTTTTCTGAATTGTACTACTTTTCATAGCTAACAACTCATTGCAAATTTTTATCAGTAAGTAGTCTGGGAAGAAAAGGTCATCTTTATTGCTATTCCGTATATGTGTACCAAATACTTTAAATTAGAGGTGTTATTAAAATTAATTTGAGTATCACGTTTTTTAAATGTGCTAACACTGTTTCTAGTGCAGAATGATCCACCAGGTTCTAAAGAAACCATGTAATTCGTAGAGGGATCATCTTCTTGCTTATGATACGAAACACTGAGTCACAGCTTTCAGTATTTTAACTGAAAGATATCTCTACACTATTGCTCTTTCAGGAGTTGTTGATGCTGGCTTTCTCTGCCTGATGAGAATTTTTTTTTTCTTTAAATCAGAAGTTTTCTTTGCATATGAAAAAAATTATTCTGTGAGTAATGTTGGTTATATTTACCTGTGGGATACCGAACATAATATTTTCCTTTTGGAGTGTTACTCAGCTATCCTGAGAAGTTGAAACATGCTCTTAGAAAAACAGGGACTTAACAGACAGCGGGAAAAGAAATAGCAGGGTCCTTTAGTGGACAAATATTTGATGGTTTGCCATGCTTAATTGCCTCCTAGTCTTGTGTTGTGTGGTGAAATAACAACCATGTGGACTAGGTACAAGAACAACTATTGTTGTTCTGAAACAGCTGAAATGCTGAAAATAGACCAGTTGATCAATTTACCACTTGTAACTCTAGCATTAGGGTAGGTATTTTCAGGGACCTGCTTTTATAATGGCCTTTTTCTGTTCTAAAGTTTTGTACTATTATTATGTCTTGAGGTAAAGCGTAGACTGTAGAAAGGTAAAATGCAGAATAGAGAGCTCTGTGTCCTCCAACAAAATCTTGAGAAACTGAAGCAACTTTTTATTTCCTGATTTCCACTCTGGTTGGATTTTCATGGGCTCTGGGGCCTGGTATCATTGCTTCTGTCTGCTACTTATTACTGTAGAATATAGTAATTTTCCCTAACTGTATGCAGAGTATGCGTCTGCTTAGCTTTCTATGCTGGAAATATATATTTCTAACTCTGCATTGAATTTTATGGAAAGGGACAATGTAGAATAGTTTCCTGAAATAATCTTTGAAGGTCCAAATCTTCCATGCTGGCCTGTCTGCAAGAATTTCCTTTTCTTTAAAGTGTTTCCCTATCCACCTGTCTCCCCTTCTTCGCCTGAGAAGAAAAAGTGTTATTAAATAGAAGGAAGACCTTTTTTGTTTATTACTGCCAAAGCATCTCCTTGTGCGCTTCTTGAGCTTAGTCTTCAACACTGGGTGTGCTTTTTTTTTCTTGCGCCTTGAACAACGGGCGTCTGTATTATACCTAGGAGTTCAAAGTCCTTTAGATTCTGATTTTCAAGAACAATGAACTAATTCAGAGGTTGGTCCATTGCTCGCATGCTTCAAAACCTTAACCACCAGCATGAAAATTGACACTCCATAACGGCAACCACCGGTAGATTTGCTGCTCCCCTTGGGATGCACGCAAGGTGATAGACCTGAAGTCTCAGTTACAGCAGGCTTTATTGCAGGTGCACTGAACTCCCAGCGTCTGCTGTGCCGCAACCATTAGCATAAGTCAGTCTGGTGCAGGAAGGGCAGGGAAACATGTGAAATTAGCAGACAGTCCCACTGAGAGATGTTCTCTGCTCTGCCAGTTAACAACACAACGTCTGCAGGGTAGGGGCTGTCAGAGAGGTTGTGCTGGAATTGTCAGAGAGGATAATGCAAAGTTACGGAATTGTATGATGTGCACCACAGAACCATCTCAGTGTCTGGTACAGAGAAATGAATGTTTTAGTGGCCACCAAAGAAGTGCATGAGGGTTTTTATGGTTTTGGTTTTAATTTAAAAACTAAACCATGGTATCAAAGTGTACTATAACTTGTTAGTAAAACAACCCGTGTCTTAGTTGGTTGCATGCAAGATTTACAGCTATGAACTAATAGAAATCTTTGCACTGACAATTGATTACTGGGAGGGCTTTTTGTGGAAAAGCAAATACATACCTGCCTGTTCTGCTAGAACAACATTGACCTGATATCCTGTTGCAGGCCACAATCTTTCCATGCTCAACCCATTGCACATGCTATTTTCAGTACTGCATCTTGTGCCCATAAACAAGAGGGTAGTGCTGAGTCTACATGTGAAAATTAGATTTGAGGTTGATGTGTGTATACGAGATTTTTAACAACTGGAGTTCGCAGTTACATACAAGTACCAGTTGTTCGAAACCTTCACAGTTTGTCATATGCCTTAGAAGTACCTTTTTTTTTTTTTTTTTTTTTTTTTTTAATTTGGCCTGACAAAGTCAGGATGCTTTCATATTGCTTTTTGAGATCTCATTCACACCTTGGAAGACATCCTGAATGTTATGAGTAGTGCAGAGTCAACAAGGTGCTAATTTCTCATTTCTCAGCTTAAATGAACTTTACCTTATTCCAGATGCCTTTGCTAGGATCAGCATGGATCCAGGTAATCTGTCCTGGCAGCCTGAGAGCGCCCACCAACACTTAGCCCATGAACTTCAGCAGTAGTTGAATATTGGGGCTAATAACCCCACAATTTAATGCCTGCAAGCTGTTCTGTTTGATTGCCAATGCACTTATCCTTGTCTTGTCAAATGGAACAAGATTTAGCCGATACCCTAATTACATTGTTCTGACAGAATACTTTTATTTGTAGCTGCCTGAGGATATAAGGATGAACGAATATAGGAAATACTACTGTTAAGAGTGTGGGAATAGGACAGTTGCTACAAAATCCCTACCTGATACTTACCTTTAGTTATATGTAAAATGAAGCATAACAATCCCTAATAAGGGTCAAAAACTTTTGAGGAAAATTTTACATCATGCTTTTGTTCAAAATTGCAAAATTGGTTTCAAATTTTTCAATATAAAACTAAAAACTAAGGAAACCAGAAGGAAAACATCTGTTAAAGAAGTAGCTCAGTTGCTCTGTGCAATTTTACAAGTTGTTTCCAGCTGCTTAAATTTTTTCTATTTTGCAGTGTATTCAAATTGATTACTATAGTTAGAGTTTTTTGTAATAAGATAATTTTTCTATTAAAAAAAGGCATTTCATGCTTTTTGACAGAAAAATAATTAAAACTCATTTTTATGTACTCTAGTAGAAGGAAAATCAAAGTTATGATAAGCTCTCATTTTAATTTTTGGAAGTTATTAGTTTTTCCTCTTGAGAAACCAGAGTCAAATACTGCATTTTTATTTCAGCAAAAACTACAGTAAAAACAGTGACATTTTTCTTGAGATATAATTGATTTAGAACTGCAGGATGTGACTGTTTGGAAGGAAAAATAAGAAAGTGTTGCTATTTGACTGGTTAGAAAGAGTAAAGAAAGACCATTTTGTATGAAAGTCTCAGAGGGAAATCCAAAGCTAATGAAAATTTCTCGGGTTGCAATAACTTTTTTTTTTCTTCCCTTTTTTTTTTTTGTACTGCAAACGTCTCAAACCATTTACAAGAGGTGTGGCAGACAGGAATTGCTTGACTTATAAGCACGCCTCAAAAGAGGGAAAACAAAAAAATGCTCTTAGGCTAGCCTAGAAAAGGTGAACTAAAATTCTTTTTCCCTTATGCCTAGGCAGTCTGGGAGAA
The DNA here is from genome assembly GCF_947461875.1 of Haliaeetus albicilla. Lineage (NCBI taxonomy): Eukaryota > Metazoa > Chordata > Aves > Accipitriformes > Accipitridae > Haliaeetus > Haliaeetus albicilla. The sequence goes on along the minus strand of NC_091483.1, from coordinate 54,010,332 downwards.
GAATGTTAACCACTGGTCCCTAGCAGTGTATCCTGATTCCTGATCACTTATATTAAAGAAAAATCCCCATTTCAGAGGGAGTGCAAGACTGCGTGAAAGTAGAGAATACCACAACCCATTTTAAAAAAAGGTAAGGAAATGTTTTTCTGCTGATCCTTTAACACTGTAAGCGATGTCTTCATTTAACATTTCATTAAGTTGAAGGCAGAAGTGAAAATTTAGATAGTAATTGAATACTGAAGTACTTATTTTAACCTGCATGTTATAAACAGAAACTTAGAAAAAAGAGCTTTTTCAAGTTAAAGGAAGACTGTAATGCATGTGTTACTGTACTTAAAACTATTTTTTGCATAGCTATTTTGTATATTTTGGAAAAAAGAAAACAAGTATTGCCCACAACAGTAAATACTTTCTTTCATTTCAACCACTGAAGTTATTCTTAGACATACAAAGATTCATGTAGTCTCTGGTCTACCAAGCAACTCTTATTTTGCCAAGACAGATATACAGTGTGTTTGTAGAATGCTGACGCTGGGAATTAGAGCTAAGTAATAGTCCACCATTTAGGCTTTTATCTGAACAGATCTGCACTGTTTTCCTTTTTGCCAGGTTTTGGATTGATTGGTTATTTGTAAAATATTTACAACTCTACTTCCTTAGATGCTTCAGTTCTAAAAAGTGTTGGAAGAAGCTGAAAACAGTTAAAACATACTGTTGGGGTATTTTTCTCTCTTTCTTTTTTGGCCTGGGAAGAACATTGGAATTGTGAATTATAGGTTATAATTTCTTTCTAGAGCAGCCATTCTAGAATGTGGTGCCAGGGCAAATGTGTTCATCAATGACTTCATCTGTGAACACCCTACTCTACACTGCATTTCTATAAAACTGGGTTCAGTGTCTATCTAATTTAAAAATGCTGACTTTGCTTTTGCACAAAATATTATGGTTCTGTTATTCAAAGTTATTTATGTGGTTTGGAGAATCTGTCCTGTCTAACCAGTAACACCCTGTAAATTAACAAAGACTATTAGTTAACTAGAAGTCCTGCCTTACTTGTGACTGTCTTGCCAAAATGTATGTTTGACTGGTGTGTTATGTGGCAAGAGAATGAATGATAAGCAGGTATCATTGACAACTCTTCTGAAATTATCAGCTGGAATACACTGGCTTGTTAAGAAAAAAAGATTCTGTTTTCTTGAGATGGTCATAGTCATAAGGACATTTTTCTACCATAAAAACCCACTACACCTCAGCTGAAGGTACACAGGTGTTTTTGAAATACCAATTTGTGAGATGTTGTCTGTTAATGTATTATGGGTAGGATGTGTTCTTATTTTTTCAAAGCAGGAAGATACGAAGTGTGCCACCATCAATGGAAAGTGCCCTGTGAATGCAGGATGCTTTCTACCTGCTCTCTGTAACCTCATATTTCCATACCACATGTGTGTAAGGGTTACAGATTCTGAGTTATCTTCTGTTTCCTTTTAATAGATTTCATTTTTGCAAGCAAAAGGGCAGTTTTCAAATAGCGCATTTTATAGTTTGCCAAGTAAAATACAATACCCATTGGCTTAAAACACAAATATTCAAAGAGCAGTCTATGAGAGTGGTCAGTTGCATTATAATCTCCAGCTTGGCTAAAACGAATTACATAAATAAAGCATGCCAGACATATATTTCTGTATAGAATTTGCATATAATTTTTTTTTCTTAGAGAAGTAAAGCTAGGGTTTTTTTCTGACTGTACCCAGTGTTCTTTTGTAACCCACACCCATATCTTGTTGTTATAATATTCTGCTTTTTACTGCAGAAAATAGGACCAAAACTTTAACAGGAAATAATTTGTACTGTGAGTAGAGATTTTTGCTTTATTCATAAGATTCTCTTTGTTGTAAATCATTGTAAATGTTGTGTTAGTCAGTTTTTGAACAAGTTTACTGAAGTCTAGTATTTTATTTTTTTTAATACATACATTTTTTTCTAGCTCATTCTGCCATTTCACAGTTTCTAGGTTAAAATGCTTACAGCTTCAGACTCATATTTATTGGTGACCCTATCCTGCTTCTCCAGAGGCTTCAGTTTTCCTTTAAGGCACACTTTTTGTTTTCATTCTTCAAAAAAAGTGGAACAATAGGAAAGCCTCTGTTCTTCTGTGTTCTATTACTGATGTCATTTGTATCATCCAAAGCTGTTTTTTCCCCCTTTATTCCATTAATTTCTTGTTCTCCTTCTTTTGCCTCTCTTGTTCTATATGTTTACCCAATTCAGATTTCTTTCTTACAGTAACTGATGACTATGGATACATTTGATTGTGTTCTTTCAGTCACTTTAGAGAAAGTACAAACAACAAGGATTTTATTAAATGAGTCACTGTGCAATAACTAGCTATGCAAATAATCTATTTCCTTATTTTAATGACAAAGAGGTCATGTCAAGAAGACAGAGACCTTGGTTTAGTCAGCATTTTGTTGTAGCATTTGTTCATGATTGATCTTCGAGGATCCTAGACTTTTTTTTGTGTTACACTTCCAATGAATTTTAGTGATAATATTTGTGAACCCTCTACATATTCTTAATGTGAAGGAATTGGTTGTCTTCTCAAATTTAATATCACAAAACCAGCCAGGAAGTCTTTCATTGTAAACAGACTCTGATTTCATGCTCTTCTGCAATTCAGCCTTAGCTTGCTTTCGTGCCGAACAATGTCATGTCCTCATTCTAGCCCAGTGCAGGAGTGACCCCACGCACCAGAGAAAGCAGCTCATTTAGTCCATGGTTTGCTCACCTGGTGCCTCTGGCCATGCGGGTCTGGGACCTGGGGTGGTGAGCTGTAGAGCTCAGCTGGGTAGCCCCATGCTTGCACCATGTGGAAAACTCTAAAAAACTCATCTGTGCTTACTACACCCACATCTGCCCACTGTGTGGCTCTCTCCAATGAGTGTCCTACTCAGAAAGAACCAACTTCTTTGTCTCCTCCATGGCTGAAGAAGAACAACCAAGAAGATGACCTGAGAGTTGCAGCAATCTGAAATGATGTTCACAGTTCCATGGAAAGTTTTTTCTGATACGCAACTAACTAATTAGTTCAGAGTATCACACTGTCTGCAGAACCACACAGAACTTTGCAGCAGGAGTTGAAAACTCAGATAGTTAAATCCATCTGCTGTTTGTTGTAGGGCAATAATTACAGTAAAAATTCTAAAGATTTTGATAATCTGAAAACTATGCTGTAAATATCAAGTACTTGTTTCATATATCATTTGAGGAATCTCCTAGTTGTATGTATTTCTCTATGTGGCCAACTTATAAGGAATTGGAGGCTACCAGCTTCTGAGCCTAGGTATTTAGTCCTTCTCTTTCTAAGAGTTGTGAGATCTGTACCTAATATTTACCAGGCTGGCAACATGTAAGCTTTTGGAAGTTGAGGGGGTTGGAGTTTTTTAATTATTTCTGGCAGGGAAGTTGAGGGCAGTAGGGGGAGATCTGTTGTAATGTGGAAGCTACACCTGACAATTTTGGGATCTCCAAGAGAGCCTGGAGAGAGTGGCTCCAAGCAAATGGCACAAGCTTCTCTACAGAAATTTCCTCTGAAAGGTAATACTATCATGCTGAAGAACAGTGTTATTCTTGATCAACTTGCTTTGAAATAATTGTAAGACAAGTGTAAATAAAACAACAAATGAACAAAAGAAGTTGCCATGTCACATTTTTCATGTTCCTTAAACCTCTTGATATATAACTTAACAAGTTAACTTTTGCATCTGCTCTGTTTCCCCAGGAAGCTACCCAGTATGCAAAAACTTGTCTTGCTAATTTTGCAAGAATATTTTTTTCTGTTTTTACTTCCCTCGGATAAGATGGATGGTATATCTATGTTAATATCAGAGCAGTGTTTATATTCAGCCTCTAGATGCCTATGCATTTTTGAGTCTTTGTGTTCTCTATAAAGCAAGAATTTGAGAAACATGAATATAATAGCTTCTAAGGCAGAGCTAATTTTTGTGAAATTATTTGATTGCCATAGTATTGCTTGGTTCTAATTAAATCTGTTTCTTTATTTTAATTACCAAGTTGTAAGTGGAACTGTGGGCTTTGTTCCTAGTTAGATTCAATAGTTCCAAGCAAGATTTCCATGCTCGCCAGAAGTATTTTGGAGCAGTTTATATCTCAAAATGGGGCCCAAACTGTGAAGCTTGACTGGTTCCTGAGTTTTTTCAATGTGTTCAAAATTTCTTGTGTCAAGTCAATTTTTTCACAAGGCCAGGAGCCATGTTTGCAAAATCTAGATCAGTTTCTGTTTGGATTTTTATTTTTGTGGTCCTGCTGATGACAGGAGCTTATGCAGTTAATCCAGGTTTAGTTAATCTGTAGGTTATGTTCTTTTGATTTCTTCTATGCTGAATTCTGAGAGAGTATCAGTGAAGAGTACTGTAGGCAAAATTATCTGAGGACAATAGGTGATTTATGCTTCCTCTAGTACTTTTAGAACTCAGTCAATTAAAGGATTCCCTATGGTTATTTTTTGTTTGGCTGCTCCTACATTAGAGTTTTAAAGTTCAAATCTGGATATTAAGAGTACTCAGGAATTCAGGTTTGTAGGTTTGGGACAGTCAAAAACTGACACAAATCCTGATTTGACTTTGCTGAAGCGGTATTTGTGTTTGTGATGTCCTGCCTTAAGTGTCCAGCAGTGGCTAAATAATCTTAGAAGCCTTAACTCAGGAAAAGAGAATCACATGGTTAATTTTAACATGATTTAGTGCTTCCTTGAGCTGAAAGCTCACTATAGCTCTGGGCTTTAGTGGCTGACTAGGATGGAGAAAGGTAAAGCTCTTTGGGAAGTTCTAAAAGAAAAAGACACCCATGTAGATATCAGACCTAATTATGATACAGCATGTTAAATTCAGTACTGGCAATGGACTGACTATCTGGTCTGTATTCAGAGATCTAAAATGCCCTATGGCCTTCTTCCCCTCCATCTGAATGAATCTCTCAGCTGAAGTGCAGCTCGGAGACCTAGGCAGCTTTTAAAATGCTGCCTGTGCGTACTTTCTTATTTTTATTTCATGTTTCACCACACTGCTTGATCTTCTGGGGGATCTGTGATGTCCTGAACTGGCAGTAGGCAGAGGTGTCTTCAAGACAAGGTCCTTCTTCAGCTCCATCATCTTTATCATTAAGTAGAAAGGGAAGCTGAACTCTCCTGTCATGGTTGGATAATGTTTCCCACTGCAGGGTCCTGCTGAGGTGGGTAATTTTTGTTGATATAACTCAGGATAAAACAATGTCAATAGTGCTGTCTTGTACCTTGCTCTTTTTCCATATTGCATATGTTATTGTGTAAAAGTAAGATTTCTCAAAAAAAAAAAAAAAAGGTTCTGGTGATGAAGTAAGAATATGAAAGATTTATAACCCACAGGCAAGTTTTACTAGAAAAACTCTTCAAGGCCTTTTAAACTGTTACTTTAATCTGACTACATGTTTTGCAGAAGGACAAATGCTGTAATTTTTAATGGCTATCATCTTTTTAGATCTGGAAGATATAATGTGCCATTATAATACTCCTATGTAACATAGGCAGTAAAAGTATCTTTTATTGAGCCTGTTAATGTAGTTGTTTACTCCTTGGTGAAACTTAAAGTATGGAAATCATGCAACTAGATAATGTAATTTGAAGAAAATAACTTTCTTTAAAAAGATTTGCTTGTAATTCTACAGCATTCAGGTAGCTAATACAGTGCTTTATACCATAATACTGTTTAACACTATTAAACTGTTTAATATAGCATTCATGTATGGCACTATTTGCTTATTGTGTTAAATAGAAATACTGCAAATATCATTTAAAGTATTTATTATATAAATATATAATACTATTATTTGTTTCCATTAGTGATCAGAGGAAGGAATACAGACAGTAAGATGGAAAACATGCTCTGCACAATATGACCTTCTTCTTACAGGGCTCTGTGATTCCTGCAGGGGTGACTTACTGGTGCTGCTGCATTTTGTTATGAAGCACAGCTATAATTTTCACATAATGTAATGACCCTCACAATACTGCTACTGCATAGTTCCAAAGCAGCCTAAAATGTAAGACATTTTACTGCATGAAAGATGATTTAAAAATAAGGGAAGCTTAACCTCATGTTTGATTTCAAAATCTCAGTGGTTATATAAATGTGTTGTGCTATACTTCTTGTTTCAGTAACATTTGAAAAAAAAACCCCAAAACAAAAACACCCACAAAAAAACATGGCTGCAGCTGAAAGGGATACTAACCAAAATGTTCACTCTGAGGTACTGGGTACTGATGATTCAGGTACTGTAAAAATAAACTGTTTTTTTGGTTGTAAATTAAAGAGACAGAACACATTTTCATTTTATTTATAGAGGAAGCGTCTTCCTTCCTCATGAGTTACTGCGAGGAATTTGCTTATGCCTGTGTCTGAAAATTGTAGAGTTGACCAGGCTGGTCTTGCAGTTCCTTCTTACTGCAGATGGGTCTCCCAGTGTCTTTCTTACATGGTCTGGAGTATATTTGATCGCTTGGGCTAGCAAGATCCAAGTATTTGTATAGGGAGTCTAGGTTACAGGTTTTTACAGCAGGATTTGATTTAGTATTTTCTTCCTTGCTTCCCTTTCTTTTCTTCTTTTTCCCCATTATTTCAAGCTGTAGCAATGTTCAGCTTAATTCTAGCATTCTGTGAACAAAAGAATCCTAGAAACTGGCTCTATGAAGCAATACTGTATTCAGTTTATTTTGTCTTTCCTCTTCAAAGTGTAGGACTGTTAATTTCATTATATTTCTGAGTACCTTATCAAGGTGAATGTTCTTGCACTTCCTGTATGTGTCCAGTTGTTTAATATACTTTGTTGAGAAACTTTTCCTGATACTGAATCTAAACTTTCTCTGGCAACATTTTGTCCTAGAAAACACTTAGAGGCTCCTAAACAATCCTACTCCTTTCATTCTTTGATAGTCTCACAGCAAAAATCAAAGTTTAGTGCTGAAAGATGAAACTATCTTCAAGGATTCAAAATATAATCTTTTCTATTCCCAAACTTATGGTATTTCCTCTCTTAAGCTATAAAAAGAAAGCTGCCATAAGGAAATCTCCAGTGATGGAAACATAGGAAGGAATTATGGAAAACTAGATCATAAAGAAAACAATTCTTTTAGGTTCCAGTTCAGGAAGTTGCTTGAGGATAAATTAAACTGAATTCCTCAGTTGGGGTTTTGGTGTCTTAGTTGCATACATCATTAGTGAAAACAATACCATCTGTATATTTTACTTCTGTTGAAGTGTTGTTAAATAGGCTGAAGACATCTTACTTATTTCCCCCAGTCATATTCCCAGCTGCTCTCATGGAGACTAGCACCCTTCCAAGGAAACTGGCCCAACAATTTGAGAATTAACAGACCAGATAATACATTTTAAAAGACTGCCACATGAAAATGAAAGGCACTCATCATCACCTATAGCTTAATAACTTGTAATTCCTATTAGGTACTTAAGGGAAATTTATATAGCCTTTGTGATGTCTATACAAAGTTGTAAATGGACAAGCCTACAATTCAGTCAGTTGAAAGAGAGTATGAATATGTATGAATGAGGAGATACTCTTACGGAAATCTTAATTCTGAAAAGCATAAAACATTTCCTAAGACTGAAATGCTTCTTAACCTGCAAAGAAATCTGACCTATGTTGAGCACTAATTACAGAAGCAGAAGTTAACAGTGCTTTCTCTGGCTTTAAAGATTTGTAATCTGTATCAACTAACTAAAAGCTAGATGAGCAAGATCATCCAAGATCATTCCAGCAATAGTGTTTATCATATTAGTGCAACAGAACAGACCCAGGCTATTCATCTTTCTTATAAGTGCTTGACTCTGTTGGTGGCAGCACGGTGTACAAAAAGTAGAAAGACTTTTGTGGGAAAGACTTTGTTGCTTGTATTAAAATAGATGGTTGAGCTAATTATGGAATGGGAGTGGGGATTTTTAAATGCCTGCACTAAATGCCAATTTCTCCTTACAGTTTTAAGAAGCTTGGAAGAACTGTGCAATGGTAACTCTTAAGAGTTAAAATACTGCTGAAAGTTGTCCCCTGAAAAGTCATAATTCAAGCTCATGAACTGCCAGTTTTCTGCTAATTTCATGGCCTTGACTTCAGAAATCCCAAAATCTACAAGGCAGTGATTTTAATCTTTATTTAGGATTCACATGTAGCTGATCTTGTTTAAATCCCCTCTGCCTCCTTATTTTCCTCCCCCCTCTTTTCCTGCTGTCAGCCCTTTATTCTTCATCAGTTTGCTTTAAAGGCCCAGGGTGGATGAGTCAGTGATTCCAATCTGTATCTGCTTAGATACCAACTCCCTTTTAGGGATAGCAGTATCATGCTTTACCTCAGTAGGCAGTCATGCTTTTTGAGCAATTTTGACATCTAGAACTTTCTTTTATTAGATACTGACTGCTGCACTCCTCTCTTTTTCAGAAAAGCGTGGTCTCTGGGGTCTTTTAAAAAAAAAAAAAAACCCTGAACAAAAAACCCAGCTCTTGGCTGCACAGATATTAGCAATGTGATGAAGATTCGGACTGGTTTAATCTTGTGTTGATCCCTCACTTTCCTTTTTTGTCCACTCATCAATTGTTCACACATCTTCAGTCAGCTGAACATCTATCTCTTTGCCTTCCTGCCTCCAACCAGTCCTCTCCTCCTCCACGCTCCCAGGGAACCCCTAACACCGGTGCTGCCAGACCATGTGGCAGTGAATTTTGCTTTTGTGTGACTTGACAGTTTGGTGGGAAGCTAATACCATATCTCTCCCTTGCTAAATAAAGAAGAGGCTGTATGTATCTGGAATAAGAAAGGCTGAAAAGCCAAAATACCTGGCGAGAAGGAGATCTTCTGTGCTGTCGCCACAGCAGCACCTGAGTGCTCGAGCAGGTGCAAGATGCCTCTGAAGCACCATAAATGCCACAATTGCTCCATGCTCTGGAGCTGCAACCACCCACACAGATTAGGTGTCTCTCACTTGAAGGGAGTGAGGAAGGAGGGAACATTTTTCTCCCTCCTTAATTCTCTCTTCATCTGTAAAGCCAGGAGAAAGCTGGAAGGGTAACACATGATGGTATTGTTCTGTGTTCATTTTTTCCAAGCAAAGTATTGAAAATGCTTCTGTCTCTTTAAAACGGTGTGGTATTTTGTGCTGTGACTACTACTGAACGTGAAGTTATTTGAGTGAACAGAATAACTTCATGTGTGTTGAGGTGTGAGGTGACCTCATTATTCCTAAATCTGTTCCTGTTTTGTAGCACTTCTTATTCAGCTCTAATCTTTCAGCTGCTTGAGTGTTTTTATTTCTGCTCTGGTTGTGTAACAGAATTTTTTTGAAATGTCAAAACCACAGCAACATAAGTTGGTTAGTTGAGCCAACCTGGTAGAAATTTAGCTGCTCATAGATAAGACAATAACAGAGCAAGATTAAACAGGGTTCGTGGCTTAATAATAAGAAGCAACACTTGCCAGGTTTTACTTCAGTGCAAGGATGTTGATTAATACAAGAGATGCTTCTTTCCAACCCAGAGCTCTGGTAAAGGTATGAAAAAAAAAATCATTTTGTCTTTGCTTGCACAAAGTCAGGGCTTCAGAGAGGTGTTGTGTTGAAAACTCTGGTAAATTGGTGTTCCCCGTCTGCCTTCAGAAGAGCATGTCGTGGGGAGCGCTGGTAGGCACTCTGCAATCAGTGCTCACTCCAGGACAGAGGTGCACATCTCTGGGGAGACACTGCTCCATTCGACCCTTTGTGTTTTTGCTGCTACTGAGGACTGTGCTGTTGGGACTGTTTATCTGTAAATGGGGCACCTGTCCACTCACAAGGAAATGAAAAAGTTATTTCTCAAAGTTCACCCAGTGGGCACCAGGCAGCCTTGCTGGTCATTACCAAGTAGAGTTTGAAGAAGCAGATTAGAAGTGGATGACTGTATATACCATTGCAAATGCCATATACTGTCAAATTTCTTGTGCTAACTTGAGAGTTTTTCCATTTGGACCTCCAGGATTTAAGAGACAAATGAGACACAAGAGTCCAACTATGTTGCTTGAGAGCTCTCTTTATTGCCTCCCGAGTAGTTCCCGTGAGACGTGTTTTGTCTAAATAATGCATCTCATCTTTTGTATCATTAACCACCCTTCAGAAACTTCCTGGCTTCCAGTGAAGCGGTTTTTGCCTGGTTCATTGTCTGCCACTCTCTTTTACTTGATTTCTCTTACTAGCTTCAATATTCTCCACTGGTTGCCTGTAGCTTGGAGCACTTGCGTGAGTTGGTAATCTGTGGGGTTTTTAACCAGCAGGTAAGTTTTCTGACCAAGCATGTTTCCTGAGTTAAAGGTCTAGTGCTCCAATATCTACAATAACCTCCAATATCTACAACTACATATGACAAGGTTTTAGCAATCCCACTGTCTCGATTTCCTGTCGCATCCAAAATAGGTCAAGATGAAATATGAAGTCAGCTAAGCTGGCAAGAGGGGGCAAAAATTTCAGTTTGGCATCACTGCCAATTCAGTGATGTGAATTATTTAATTACTCTGCTGAAGAAAATGTAAAAGCAAACCACGCCATGTGCCTAAATATTTTTTTGATTTTACATGAACTGGAGTTGTCTGGGGAATAACTAGAGCCTTTTAAATGTCTACTGCATTGCACTCTTCAACTATCAAAACCTATTTTCATGTAAGTCAAAACCTTTATTTTTCTTTTTAAACTTTGCACATTTAGTTTTGTCACTTCACCTTTTAATCCTCTTTCACTTAATGTTTTGACGTGTAAGAAAAGCTTGTGTTTCAATTTTCATCCCTGCTTAAACAGTGAAAGGCTGTGGCACTGGTGGCAGGCAGTTTGGGTATGACTGAGATAAAGCTGGTATTAGGAAGTTACAGGGAGAGTGGTTTCTGCCTCATCACAGGATTGTCCACCAGTCGTCTTCATGCCTGTTGTCTGAGTGATGCTGTTCCTCAGCTGCTGTTACAAAAAGTCCTCTGATAACCTTGTGTGGTGATTAAACACTGCTAATTGTCCTTGGGTAGGAGATTGTTTCTGGGTCATTCATGCATCTCCAACTTTGATGCTAGATTAGGTAGTCCCTCTAAGAGTTACCTCTTGACACCAATGCTTTTCAATGTTGCAATGTTCAACTGCTGGTCTCCAAGGTGAATCTCCGTCATGGGGTTTGAAGTGATAAAACTGAAAAGGACTTGAACAGCTGCAGAATGTGCCCAGGGGAGTGACCACAGCTGTGATCTGCAGAGTGCTTGCTGGGGTAGCTGTGCAGCCTTTCTGATGGTCCTGAGCCCTATTGTAAGCTCTCATGGTCTGAATTAATCCTGGCTTGCTGGCTATTAGGAGGGGTGCTAGATCTAGTGTAGTGCTGTGGGAGGAAGGCTTGAGGGGGCTGGGTGAAGTGATTTATTTGCTGCAGGGAATCTTGGTCTGTGAGCTGCTGGAGTGGAGGAAGCAGTACTTTCAGATGGGTCAAAAAGCTGTGCATTTTGTCAGACCAGAGTAGTTTCATCTTTCTATTCTTCTGTTCCTTTTTTTTTTTTTAGCTCTTTTTAATTAAAAATGAAATTGGGTGAAAGTCATTCTCTTGGCTCCTGAGAATGTTTCATTAATGAAATAAAATGTGTCCCTAAAGAAAGAAGTTGCTAAAGTCATAATTACACATAAGTCTTGATGTATCTACCAAAGAAATCAGTGTAAGATACCTCAGAGGAGAGAGCGACATGAGGATATTACTCTCAAGCTTTTTATTTTATCTTCTGTCATTTTCGGTTCTATCCCATTTGCTTATGTTTTGGGGAAATGATTCTATATGTCTGTATTTCCAGTGCTTAGGAAAATGAGGCCGCTAAGCAGCCTGCAATTCTTCAATGTTTCTCCAAATAAACTGTGTTTTTAATTGACTTGACAGAGGGAGATTTAAGAAATCAGATATTATTGAATGCACTATATACAATAGATTAATTAAAGTTTTCTTCTGTTAAAGGCTTTAACTTACTGATTTCAAAAGTCTTTGTGATTGATATGCAAGTGCTAAGGACCTCTGTTTAAACCAGATGATAACCATAAAATTATTTGGTTTCACATTAAGAAAGTACAATCTTTCTCTAGATCTTGTGAGAAGCACTTTTTGGTCTAAACACCTTTGGGATGTGAAGGCCTAAGCTTAGCCACTTGTTGCTGGACTTTGGGTCAAACTTCTAAGACATGATTTTGAACAAACACAGTGCAGGAATTGAAAAGACAGCATTAAAACATGAATTTCCTGTAGAGGATTTTACTGCACTATAAGCTATCTGGTTCCTGGGAGACTTGAAAATTAGACCACGTATTTGTATGCCAAACTACAGATCTGGGAGCCTAGCTTTACTGGGTATATTTTCCCTTACATCCTGGCTGCAAAGATCCATTCGTGGAAGACTGGCACCTCTGCGAAAGGAGCTACTGGAGCCATGGGAAGTTTTATTCAGAGCACAGGGAAGTACTGTAGTAGGCTTTGGCTCAGCCCGTGTTGACTGAGGACTGCATAATGAAGACTTTTTTAGGTTTTATATTCAAAACATTATTGCTTTCTAAGAGGGATTTGCATCATTGTTGCTTCTTTTATGACGATAATACAGACTGCTTAATGCTTGTCTCCATTTCATGGTACTATAGGATGCTTCAGAAAATATTAGTGCCTGGCACAATTTTTCTTGGAAAATGCAGCCTCCAGATTTCATGGTAGTTATTGACATTAAACTGTTCTTGTAAAGGTAAAAACATGGATGATAATATAATGAGAGGATTTTTCTGACTTTTTAAAAACTGCTGCTGTTATTCATAGCACCTACAAAGAGTTGCCTAGTATTCCAGGTATACCTTATTGCCCTTGTGGAAAAGGTAAGCTATTTTTGTCTTTGTAGCTGGGGAATACTGAGCAAAAAGCAGTTAAATAAACTAATGTACCAAATGAATATCGCATGAAAGATCAGTCAGGAGGTCTCAGCTATCAATCTGAAATCACCTTGGCTCTTGCTAGTTAAAATCTCCCTTAGCATTTTCCACAGGGGGAGTGCTAAATAAAAACAGAGTGCTGAAATACATGCCTAGCTTGATTTTTGAGGCTGTTTCTACAAGCTTGCTATCATGTTACAGTATGTCCTTCAGAGTTCTCTTAAAAAAAACCACAAAAAAAGCCAAACAAATCCTTCTCTTTGGTGATTTCATGGCTTTTGTTTCCTCCTCAGAGAAGATCAAGTCTGGAGTTTCTCTGACTTCGTCTGAAATTGTAGGCATGATCAATTTGTTTAAGAAACCTTGTAAGTATTTGACTGATTCTGTAGATTATGGAGCACATGATGTCTTGTCATTCGAAAGCTCACTGTTGAGTTTTTGTGGCTTAGTCTGGAATACTGTCAGTGGGGAGCTGGCTGAGGGGGGAATGTGCTGTGCTTATTGTTTTTAAGCAGGAGCTGCTGCTAATGTATGTGCTGCTTTTGTCCATTTTTATGGCAGTCATAATAAACAGCGTTATGTGTGAAGCCGAGTCAAATCCAAACCAAAGAGGTTATTGTGGTTTATGTTTTTGTAAGTAATTCCCTGTGGCATCACTGGGAGCTATCTGCAGCACTGTGGGAACCTCATCTCCCTCAGTTTGTGTTACGTCAGATGCTGTGCTTTGCTGTACCTTTTGAAATGGTCCTTTTAAGAGATGACAGTATAGAATTTATGGATTTAAATTTTGAAGTAAATAGAAAAGTATATGCTCGTTTAGGATTATCTGGATTATTTTTCAAAGTTGTCAAAAAGTTTGCTATTTTTAAAGCTTACTACTGTAGTTCTAATTTCAATAGGTTTTCCTATGTTAGTTGTCAAATATTATCTCTCAGTTGCACTGATGCTAACTTATTTCATTTTTATTTCTTGCATTGGATTTGCAGAGATTATTTGACAAATTCAGAATTTATTTGAGTTAAATGATGTGAATGGACCGAAGCAGTATTAAGCTTGTCCCTATGTGTAAATACCAAGCATGCTATCAAGCAGTGGCGCTGGATTCATGTGGTGTCCTTCTGTTCACCTCTTTGTTGGTGCGGTTTTGGGGGGGAATGGGGATGGGGGAGGCGGGGTTGGTGAAAGTGTTTATAATAAACAGGACTTGCTTTCAACATGAGATGGTGGTTAACATCTTAACATCACAGAAGCTTTAGTCTGTTTTCAGGCTTCCTGCTTGTATGTCTATTCCAGTTCAGAAGTAAATAGTATCTCTGTTTCCACTGGACTGCATGGTGTTCCGCATAAGCTTGCGCTACTGTAAAGGTATTAAGAGGGGAAAAGGCTCTCACTTGATTCACTAACTGCCCTTCAGAACAAGCTGTGGAGTCTCCCTGTCGCTGACGGTCAGGTCAAATGTGCTCTCGGGGAAAAAAAGGAGAGAGGAAGGACTGTAAAAAAGCCTTTACTTCTCAACAAATTATTTAATTGGCTCTAATTATGTATTTAAAGGATGGAAGTGTAAGAAGACTTACTTTGTGTGCACTATTGAGGAATTCCTGTAGGAAGAAGAGACACAAGTGTTTGAAATACCTGGCTAGCTCTCTGTTGTCATCTGTTAATAATTCACACGGCCCTTGCATTTGTATTTTGTTGAGGAAAACAGAGTAGGCTTGAAATACAAAGAAGCTCTTAACTTCCTTTGTGAAGGAGTGGGAGTACAGCGTGTCTATTCAGGACAAAGAAAAGAATTTACTTGTGTGAAGTTTTCAGACTTTTTTAGTTTTCTTTTTGTAGGCAACTTCACCAGTGGCATTGTGGGAAGGAAACTCTGCTTCTCATGTGGCTTTGACACTTGTGTTAGCTATTATTAGTTAATTCATAACTGAGCTGCAAATTCCAGACCCAGACTTTCCCAGAATTTGGTGCCTGCTTTTGTAGAAAACCATTTGCTCTACAATTACCACCAAATAAAATGGTGCATCACTGTCTTGTCTTATACTGGGGTTTGTGGTTGATCACTGTATAGTACTACTCTGAAGACTTAAAAATCCCTGGCAACCAGCTGTGGGAAACGAGTGTGATTCAACGTCATGTGAGTCTTCTCTGAAAGTTGCTGTTCTAGGAAACCTGTGTCCATGGCCACTACCTCCTTTAATAGAAAAAGGAGTGGCTAAAATATATTTGGTTTCTCTGAGGGTACTTGTGTTTCATGGATAGGATTAAAAGTAGAAAGGTAGAGAATATCTACAGTTTGCCAGCCTTCTAGCTGAGGTGAGTGATGACAATTTTGCATGCCTTGGTGGTCTTGTTCACAGAACATGCTTCTGTGCTAGGGCTTTATTTTGCCTTTGTTTTCAGTCCCTTTTCTATCCTAGTATGTGCAACGGTTTCTGAACTTTCTCACCCACAGCAAACTTTCTCTCCCCAAATGGGTAAAGACAAATTTTGAAAATATTATGCTATTAAAATCTTGTTGGTAATACCTTCTTTGAGATATTTGTTTGTTTCTGATTCCTTAAGTGTACAATTTATGTAAGAGAGAGGTATGACTTACTTACTTACCTTACTTCTGCATAAGTATTAGCACAACGCTAAAAAATGGTAACATGAACACAGGTGATATATACATCCATAAATACTCTAGATAGGATAGCAAAGCTTTTTATACATGGAACATGAAGTTTTAATAGCTCATGGGTGGAGACAGCCACTAACTGTCTAACCCGGTCATTTGTAGCGAAGGCATTCATTATCTTTGTTTTATAAGATTTCTTTCAAGAAAGTTGGAATGTGTGGTCTGGCTGCCTGTCCCACGGGTCAGGACTGAATTTCAGATTACTCCTCTGCTGCTTGAGCAGACTGGCTGCTATTGGAAACGCGACACTCAGCTAGGTGGAATTCTTGTCTGCACCAACCTTGCCATGCCTGCATTTATTTTTCCTAATTACTAAACAACTTACACTTAATGAGTTGCAATTAATCAGTACCTTTTGCTTTGCTACACATATAAAATTATACTTCAGTAAAATGCTTCATGAACTAATTAGAGATCTCAACCCAGTGTAGTTGGAAGACTTCTGTCCTCTAGTTTATTGGTTTCTTATTAAATAGTGAGATTAGAATCTTGTCTCCTTACTCTAAAGATGTAATCTCTTCATGTTCTTCTTCTCCCTTGGCAGACTACATTTAATTCTTATTCTGGAATGCTGTTTCCCTAAATGATGTGTCCTCTTTAGCCTATAGAGCAGAGCACTTGTCCCATTTCACAATATAGCCTAAAGCAGGGATGACCAGCTGCTCTGTGTTTGCCCCAGCTGACTACTCAGGTGCTGGAGGATAATAAGAGGCTGACTCTGCAGAAAGGTGCTTGGGGTATCCTGAAGAACAGGTATGAGCAAACCTTACCAGTCTGATGGCATGGTCCAGCAGGGTAGGGCAGAGAAGTACAGCTATTCACGGTGAGGTCAGACTCAAAAGTTACCAGCTCTGGCATGGAACCTATTCCTGCAGAAGAGAGCAGAGTCCCGCAAGGCTGCCTCGGTGGCTGTGCCCTTGCCCATCAGCACCTTGAGGCACTTATAGCCACCTTGCTTTCCCCCACTGTGGATCTTGGAACAAAAATTAAGATGTTTCCAGTAAAAAAAAAAAAAAAAAAAAAAAAACAAAGCAAAATAACCCCCCTTCCCCCTTCAATTTGGGCTGCTTCTGCTAGAGGCCAAGTAATGCTGGTGATGACTGCATAAATTACGCAGGACTGAGGTCTCCAGAGCTGCTGCTTGGGTTCCTGTCATGCTGTGAGTAAGCACTGTGTTTCCACTGCGGCTGCAAAGGGTGATGCTGTCTTTGGGAGAGTTTGTTTCACTGGGGGTTCTGAAGACTCTTTGATGGGCAGTTTATGTGGCAGACGGTGTAAGTAAATGAACATTTGATGTTACAAGGAAGTAATGTGATTTGCCTACTTCTTATCCTTCTCTGACATGTGAGGTCTTGCATGCGTTTTCACAGCCATCCTTTCTGCCCTCTTCCTTGGTGCTGGTTAAATTTCGGATCCTTTGGTTAAAGCTTTTGGCCTCCTTTTATAGCGATGTGCAGTGCATGTGGTGTCCATGCAGCAGTGGGCTGCCATAAGTGCTGCCATGCTGAAACACTTGCCAGCCAGCAAGACTTGCAGTTAGGTACCAGTTGCATGATGTACACATTGACAAGGCATCTTGAAGAGGAACAGTTTCAGGTAGATAACCTGTTTCAGCTTCTATCCAGTGTGCCCTTCCACTTCATTCTGAATGCTTTACTTAAGTAAAATTGGGAAAAACACTTCCCTCTGCTTTTGGAAGAACTTAGTAAAAATAGTATTGTATTTTTAAAAGCTGTTCAAATAACTTTTGCTACAAAGTAGTGAAATCTCACTGCACTCTTTTTTTGCTATTGTTTAAGTGGTTATCCAGATGCTATCTGCATTGCCTTACTATTACTGGAGCTTTAGGATACAATGTGGGTGATGCCCTTATAGGACTCTGTTTACCAAAATCAAATACGTGTATTTGAACACCTTTTAGTCAAATGTTTGACTGTCGTTTCCAAACTGGCACCTTTGAAGTAAGTAGCAGCTGCCCTCCAATTAATGAATATGGTTATATAATGCCAGGTAGCTATATGTATTCTTTCCAGTTGTTTTTTTTTTCCTCCTAGATTTGTCAGTGATCTGCAATATGCAAGTACATGATAAATTTCATGTAGAGAAACATTGTCTACGCTTACCTTCATTTAGCATTTGTTGGAATGTTAATAAAACAGTGAATTCTCCGGCAGTACAGCAGATTAGTTGTCATTAGTTAATTTTCAGTTTACAGTCTGAAATACTTAAACTTATTTGTGCGAGTCAGTCAGCCAGAGAACAGATATATGTAGCATTAACTGTGACTGAAACAGATAAATTGCATTTGCTCAGAGTAATATTTTCTGCAAACAAATTATGAACAATCTATATCCTGGCATATATGTCATCTCTCTACCATCAGGTAGAGACATACCTGATAAATCAAGCCAGGCTTAAAACCAGAAGATGTGGGGAGTCTCCTATTTTGTTCTGATGCAGTGCGGTTGTGCATTTTATGGTTTGGCTCCAGATAATTTACAGCAGGAAAAGGAAAAGGAGGGAGTGGTGTTTCTCTTGCAATTGAGACATACCCTCTTGTGGAAAAAACCTGGAGAAAATGTTGCTCTGCATTGGCATTGCAATGTATTCCTGCCCTGCAACTGATGAGTGGCATTTTTCTTTCTTCCATGTAATATGTAAGACTCAGTCTTAAAAAGTGAAGAAGAGGGGACAAAGGAGTGGGAGAAGTCTAAGCTTAACTTGTACATTGTGCAAAGTTACCTTCGTATAACTGACAGTTCTGTCATTTCATATACCTAAATTAAATGGTTCTTTCCTCTGACTGTCCTGGGTGGGTGTTACTGCGCATATGGCTTTTGGGCTTTAGCTCTGCTGTTTAAAGAAGTATCAAGATTAGCACAGTCATTTAGAGCAACAGGATTTTTCTGAAAATGCAGTAGGAAACCTGGTATGTGGATCTGACAGAGGGCTAACACAGAGCACTGGAATAACTATTCTCTTCACATAGGACTTTTGGCTGTAAATGTTAGTTTTCCCTTTCTGTGTGCTATGATTAAAAGACTGCCCACGACATAAAGCAACAACTACTGTTGTTTCCATACTCACTCTTGACAAATCTCTCGGAAACAATCGTGTGAGGAAGGCTTCAAGAAGTGCAACCTGGATTTGCTTTGAGATGCTTTGCAGTATCTCGGCTTAAAAATGCATCAAGGAGAGAGATGTGGGCATCTCTCGAGGCTAGTTGGTCACATAATGGAAACTGATTATTTTTATAAACTCTTCTTTCAGCTTATTATTTGTGTACTGTTACAATTCTTTCAGACTTGCATGTGCTGCTGTAACCCTGGGTGGTGCTTTGCAGAGCTGGAAAAATACTGTTTCGGCTACTGAACGCTTGTAGCCTAGATGAATTAAGAATAGGTACAAGGCAGGTAAAAAAGGTTAGAACTAGATGAGTACTCGCCTCTCTCCTCTGCCCCCACCCTTTTCCCACATTTGCTCCTTGCAGTTTCTTTTACAGTGATTCTTCTTGAGCCTTGAGTTTTACAAGTGGAGCAGAGGTATCAGGTGAAAGTGTGTTTTATGCAGGGTGGCAGGAAGCCTACAGTGTGTCAGAGAAACAGTTAGGGAAGGGAGCTAAATGCCGTGTGATCAGCATGGGCTTCCCCTGAATCTCATTGTGAACTTCCCTTAGCTGGACAGGCAGGGTACCAGTTCCTGTACCAAGCTGCTTGCAGGGATCCAAAATGCGCTTCAGCACGTGGGAAACAAGTGTTCAGAGCTGCTGAAATGGACTCCCGCTTCCATCTGTGCTTGACAGTCAGACCCTGGCATTAATCAGTACTGGGAGCAGAATTTCTGTTTCATGCTTGCTCTTGGTACTGTACTGGAACAGCTGGAGGGTACCTGACCTGCCAGAAGGCACCCTGTACAAGCGACTTTTTCTGGAATGATGCTGCATCAGGAGATGTTGCGCTTGCCTGGTCCCCCGGGCTTTTATGGCTGCTCTAGCCCTTCAGAGTACGACAGACACAACCTGCACTCCCAATGTCCTTCCAAGGCTTAGAAACTGCACACTTGAATATTTCTCATTCTAGGGTCCATGTTGATGTCATATCCTAGAATCTACAATGCATTAATTTCCCTTGGTGGTAGTTATGTTTAACCATCCTCACTAGCGCAGGAAATCTTGTGCTTTGCCTGGCCACCTGAGTCCTCTCCATTCTATTTCTATCTGGGACATAGTAAATGATAAATAAATGCCAGTGTGGGCAGGTGATGTTGGAGAGAGCACCATCTCCTTTCTCAGTGAAGTTTAATCGTGTCCAACTTGTGTGGCTAAATTTGATGTATTTCACCAGTTTAGTGGCAATAATGCTTTGTAATCTCAGCACAGTGAGATGGTATGTGATTAGTGCGATCAGTCACGCCCTGGCCTGGCAAATCCTTGCCTGGAACTGAAACAGCATGAAAATAGGAAATCTTTTTTTTTTTTTTCCTCTTCTTTCCTTTAGGCAGTGTGAACAAAGATGTTTTAAAAGGAAATTTCTGGTTGTCCTAGTTCAGGGATAGAAAGAGTTGTTCATTTGTGCAAAGGCCTTTTTATATTTGAATTATTTTAGATATTTTTAAAATGTTTAGTTTTATAAATTCTTGAGTGTCATCTCTTTATGGCTGCTTCTCTTCTCTTTAAATTTGCCTCTTCATGAGTAATTAATTTTCTTCTCTCATCGTAAAATAGAATGGATAGGGGCAGATTTCACTTAGCATCACAGTAGTAGCTTGGATTTTTCCGTTTTTATGGTACAGATCTTATAAGGAACCCTTTCTTGTATTTCTATTTGTAGGGTTCATGCAGATATCTTACTTGGTTGACATTTAAAATAACACTACTTCTACTTATTAGTGTTTTAGGTTAATAAATATACTCAGTGTTAGCCAAATAAATTGGGTGACAAAATACATCTATTTAAGTATTTTATGAAGTGAATATTGTTAGTTTTGCAAAGAACAGAAGAAAAATATTCAAGAGGTTTTTATTTCTTAGCTATTTATAGGGAAGTCTAAGCTGTAAAATTTCATCAGATTTCTCTGAGTTTTCCAGTCAGTAAGTGTTTCAAGTGATGTCCTGTTTCTCTGTTTTAATTCTGGAAAACAAAGGTAAACCATGAGTGCCTCAAGTCTTCAGTTGCTTCCAAATAGCAAGAACTCCACTGAAAATATACAAATTGTATTCATTTTGGTGTGTGTTCTGACTTTTTCTTTCTTTCTTAATAAACAGCAACAGGGAAATAGCGTCTTATTCTGTATATTTTATTATGTTGATGACAAGATGAGGAATTGGGTCGATTTTAAGCTCCTTTTCTAAAGCAGATCTAGTGTTTGAGAAAGTGGCCAGAACTTCAACCTGAAGACATACAGTCCTCTTCCCGTAACAAAAATGTCTTAATGCACATCTTGTGTCAGTGCTTGGCCTGGGTGGTGAAGGCAACCCAGGCTGAGGGCTCCAGTGTGGATGTGGAAAAGCAGCCGTGAGTTCTCTGTCCTGTCTTTGACTCCGGTCTGTGAAAAAGTTGTTTGAGATTTGCCTGTTGCCTGCTTGCCATGTAGGGACAAGTGATGAATAAGGAGGGACTAGTTTAGGCTTGTAAAATGCTTTGAAGTTTGAAATATGATACTAGTATAACTAGTGATTAATACTAATGATCAGTTTTGCTTTTTTATCTCCATGGTCTCTTTAACCACTAAAAGTCTTGTTACTGAAATTGCTGGCAACAGTGTTGGTTAAGTGCCAGCTTGGATGGAGCTTTTCTCTTGATAGTGTTCAAGTCAATGCGGAGATACCAATTTCATCCTTAAGTCTGTGTTACAAAAATTGGCAATTTTGGAAAAAGGTGGAAATGGGCATCTATCCTTGGCACTCAGAAGGGAGATCCACTGTGGACTGGAATAACAGCGTGTCAGCAGGGGAGGTAAAAGCGCAGTATGGTACCATTCTCCGCACAGCACGGCGGTGAGGCTGCGATGCTGAAGATGCAGAGGAGCAGGAGGAAGTGTGCACAAGCAGAGGAAAAGCCTTTCTGACTTACAGTGAAGATCTACCCAGGTCTGGCATATTTCGATATTCTGAGGATCTGTGGCTGAGTTTCCTGCTTGCATGCCCAGGAGGCAAATCTTGTCCCTGAACAGAATAGAGACCGTCTCAGTGTAGTGCCTGCTGTTCCTGAGGAGGGGCATAATCTGGGCCTGTGTACATAGTGAAGGCTGCTCAGACAGTGAAAAAACAGATGTTGGATATATAGGCAGACTCACAGACTCAGGCCAGCTGTCCTGAGTCTTAATCTGGCCTCAATTAATGTCAATTTGTGCAAAGAGGATTTGTTTATCAGAAGGAGTAAGTGAGCCTGGAGGAGTGCTTGGGAAAGGAGAGCGTGCAGCAGAAAGGTGGAGGAGGAGCAGCGAGGAGGTGAAGGTGTCCTCCTGCCCTGGCTCTGCAGAGGTCCAGGAGAAGAGGTGGCTCCTTGCAGGAGCACAGCGTTTCCAGGCTTTGAAGGGGAACACAGAGCAGGTTCTTCACCCCCTGTGCCGCTGACTAATGTTATTTCCCATGATGTTTTGGTGATACGCCAGTCTGGGGAATGAGTGCCACGATTCCTTCTGACCACCTTGCCCAACAGAATAAGGTGGTTGAGGTTTGGCTTTCTTCAGGGGGAAAAAACCCTAAACAAAACAAAAACCTTCCCAGCTCCCTACTTCTCTTCACTGTGGCTTTCACCATGTAAGCATTCACTTTGGTCTTTGCTTTTTTACTAAAATGGCTGGAGAATTTCTGAATGCCATGGTTCACACAGCTCTTTTCTTAAGAAGAAATAGTTTATTTTCTTTACTTTGCTACCCAGCTGTAAACCACAGCAGCATGATTTTAATTCTGTGAAATCAGAGATGGTCACAAGTGTTTTAGTAGTTTTAGACACATTCAGCCTGAGTTCAGATTTGACTTGGCTTCCAGGTCGCTCAAGTATGGGTTTTTTTGTGACTCAGTGCAAAATTTAGAGATGGTTCTAAGACTTCAAGTCCCTAAATTTAGGGGGGGAGATGGATTTATTGCCTCCTGTTCAGTTTTACCTTTATCAAATTTAATGAAGAAATTTATTAAAATAATGGTTCCACTGCAGCAGTTGGTAATTTGCTTGGAAAAGCCCCTTTACTCTTGGCTTTTCTATATCACTTTATAATTCTCAGAACTTTGAAAGACAACACACAAGCATAAAGTAATCGTTGTGTTGTGTCGTGTGTGTTGTTCCCCCCACCCCCTGCCCCCCCCGTTAGAGTTACATGTGGAACTATGCGTGAACTTTTTTTTTAATGTAATTTACTTCATAGAAGATATGTGGTAATTTTCCTTGTGATCCACGGAGCTGCTCTAACTCAACAGGTATACTGATAGTTTCCAGGAAAAAAACCCTAACAATCAGACATCCCTTATGAGTGGGGGATTAAGTAAGTTCATAAAATGAAAATTTGACTCTCTTCATTTTCTCCGACCTATTTAAAATATTTTATCAGTTCATCTGAATTGTAAGGGTAAAATTCACATATATGTTTGTAATTGTAAAAGTATATTAAACTGAAACTGTGCAAAAATGAAAAAAAAACCAAAAACAAAACAACACTTGAAGCCATTCTTTGACGTTTGCCAGTCACAATCAATCAAAAAAACATTTTTATCTGCTGTTTTTCTTCATTAATTGGTTATTACTGTTCTGAGTAGTGACACTGTTTTGAAAGTGCTCCGTAAATTGCCAGTTTTGGTGCTTGCAGCTGCTGTGTGTCACAGTATGTCTTTACTGGTTACAGTTTGTGTTAGGCAGCAAAAGCAGAAATACTGTATCTGATTTTGCACCGTGATAAGAAATTTTTATCCAATAAGATCGCCCTTATGTGACATTCAGAAAAGAACTTGTTTTGTGTCGAAACACCTCAGCAATGTATTAATTCATTCTTTCCTTTATAAAAGAAGGAAAAAATTACAAATCCCAATCCAAAATATATTGGAAGTACCTGCTTGCTTTCGGCCTTGGTTTATTAGCACCTAGTGATTTATTAGCCAGTTGGCTCTCCACCTCCTTGCTCGGGTAGTAACCCCTATCAGTTCCACGCCCTTTCCATAGGATAACATTTCCTTTTTTGAAGCTGCACCGCAGTGCTGGCTTATAATTATCCTGCGATCAGCTGGTGTGGTCAGGTCTGTCTTCTTGCCCATTTCTAGCTGATCGAGGCCAAGTTATTAGAAGAATGGCTCAGCAATATGCCCTAAACAAATGAGTTTGTACATAATACTTCAACATTGCCCCTCATTTCTGTTATCCCAGTCCTCCAGCCATCCGGTCTCCCTGGCAGGGCACTCTGACTCTCCTCTGAGTTCAGGATACTTCTCAACTTTGCCTTATTGACGGATGTCAGTGCATGCTGTTAGTGCTTGTGCCTTATCGCAGAAGAGGTTTGGTCTATGAGTTTCATGCTCCCTTTGTGAAAATTAACGTTTTCTATGGTAAGCCAGTAGTTTCTGTGAGGATGAAATGCTCCTTCGCTCACTGGTGAAACACTGGGAAGCGGTATGATCCAAAAGGGTTGACCTGTCCTGTAATGCAGGACTTGTTCTAGGGGCTGGAGGGGCAGAAAAAGCAGTTTGTGTAGCACAATCCCCTGCAAGAATGACCGTAGTATTAGTGATTTGAGTGTGGGATCCTCACCTGTCAGCAGCTTGTGCCAGCCTTGAGGAGGTACAAATGACCTGCAGCCTCTGGGGAGGGGCAGCAGGGAGGTGTTTGGCTGGTTTGGGTTGTATTCCTTGGACTTCGGACCGCTCTGCAGCGGGGCCTCAGGCAAGTTGCTTTGCCTTTGGGAGGTTTATCCTTCCATCTGCAGCTTGGCCAGTAGTTCAGGTTTTAAATGCTTTCAATTGCATTGGATTGTCTCGTGTAAGAAATGAATCTGCTGAGGGAATCCCATATTTTACAATTTTTTTCTCTGAGAAGGAAATAATGAGCCAACATCTCTTTACTGCATTGACCTTCAAGTGTTTAATGCAGATCTGGAAACCTCAGAAAAAACGCAGCATACCAAAAGGGTCTTCCATCATGAATAACTTGAGTTAATAAGTCTTGCCCTAGTAAAATAAAACTTTCTCCCTTCTGTTACATAATGGATGAATGTTTTGTTGGTGAATCAGAAGCTATTGCAGTCTCTTCCTTTCTAAAAGTCTCACATGCATCACTGAGCCCAGAGCTATTATAAGCAGGATTTATCTTATCCCATATGTTCTGCAATGCAGCCCAGCACCTCAGTAAGATCTATCGCGTTTACTTAACCCTTTTGCAAATGTCCTGATATGTATGAACTCCAGTAGCTGCTGTCACTGTGCTCAAGATGCATATCCCAAGTTGTTTTAAACCCCCTGACTACTCACTGTGTAACCTTTATATGGGGCTTCTCCCCGGCAGCTGGGAAAGGAGGAGGAAACTCCCTGGCTGCAGTAAGGTTTGCAGCTGAGGTTTGTACCAACTTTCTTATACTGCCTTCCCTGCTGAGAGTCCCCCCTATCCCCAGGCTATCCCACACATTCCCAAAGTGACCTCCCTGCTTTAGGTTTGGCCATGTTTTTTAGAGAGCAGTGTCTTCCCCATCCCAAAGGTGCTGCCCAGGACTGGCAGTGGGATGGATTAGGGAGGCAGGACGCCAGTGTTGAAACAAAGGGTTGGGTGAGGAACATGAGGCTTTCTGACCTCTAGGACCACTCATTGTGATACTCACTAAAAGTAACAGGCACAGAAATACAAAGACTGGCTGGGAAGGCTTTAATTTATAGATGAGAAAAAGAGAGAAAAACAGGAGCTTAAAAAGGAAGGGAGGTGAGACTGTTGCTGGAGTAAATGAGACTGAAGAAGTGGATAGGAGCAGTATTTACTTGGCTCTGGTTCTTCTGTTTAATGTCACCTGAATGCTTTAAAACTGCTCTTTACTACTCCTCTCCATTAATATCTCTTCCTTGCTGCTGAAGACCACTGTGCCAATCCTCATGCAGCAGAGGTTAAATCCTTTTGCCTTGAAGTGAGTAAAATAAGATTTTACTTTCCCTGTTACTTCCTCATTGTGTCAAGAGAAGCGTTGAAATAGCTCTTTCCTTGCTGTGGATGATAAAGTACATTATATGGTGTTTGAACATTAATAGACTCTATTATGCTGATTCATACGTGTTTACTAACAGCTGACAATCACAGCTACATGTGCTTTCCTTGGAAGATACAGTGTTTGGGAGGAAGAAAAATCATAAAATGGGCTGTTTATAGAAATGTTTTTGCTTCTGCAGGTGGCAAGGGAAAACAGACATTTCTGGATCCAGAAAGTAAGATTGGTTCTTGCTGTGTTATGGATACTTTAGGTAGTATTACTAGTTTATATCAGGTAATCCAAGAATACCTGATCTTCTCTGTGGGACAAGTTTGCAAGAAATAGTATCTCTTATAAGATCACTTGATACTCTTGAAAAACAGGCAAGCATTAGCACGATATTCTTCCTTTGCTTTGCCTAGGTGTTCCATGAGACTGTTGTGGCTGCACCAATTTGTCACCTTTGATCCCTCTCAATCTTGTTTTCATTTAATGTTTCTCAGGTATTGATTTAATCTCTGGTCATATTATCTCATCTTATCCCTGTCAGCATGGGACTATTGCATACTGTCCCCTTTATGAGTGTTATGTGCTAACGTCTCACAGAGTTGAACTCATTGCCGGGAAGTGACGTTACTGGCTATGAGCGTCAGTCTTTTTTTATGTCAATCTTTATTCCCTTTGTGTTATCTTAAATGTTTCCTCGGGCTCTTTTGTGTTTGTGTGTGCTTTGTATATCTGGACTGTGTCCATTTATCAACCCCAGCTTTCTTTTTAGCTACCTATGGAAGAGAGGGCAATGGACTGTGAGCAGATCACGGAGGCAGAATATGTCCAGAATCCAACTTGCCCTGTGAAATCTGACGAACTACAGTAGGTACAGGAGACAACACCTATTTTAAAATATGGGACCATGGCTAAGCAGAGCAGAGCCTGCCCTCCTCCTCCTTGCTCCCAAACACTTTGTTTCCCTTTCCTGCAGGAGTGGGGATGTCTTTCCACAGAGCGCTGCTCCCAGCTCTGCACGCAAATGTATCAGCAATAACGAGCAGCTCTGGGGAGTCACAGAAATGGATGTACTGAGACGTGGAGTGGGTGGGAAAGCTGGAGGCAAGTGCGATGCCGTTTTGCACGGGGAAGCTTTGTGCCCTATGAGAATAGACTGGGCGGGGGGGGGGAGGCAGGGCAGCTTTTTGGGTGGGGACCTGAAAAGCAAAGAAGACTGTGCAGACGCATGGCCGGCCCAGGGCTCAACAGGGCAGTGCTTGTGGTAGTGGCTATCCAGAGTTATCTTAAAAAGAGCATGAATAAGCATACCATTATAAGCATACCATCAACTTAAAATGAAGGTGGGGGTTTTTATTACTGATACTGGCAGTGTGCTTCATAACAGCCTTTTTCTGCTGTAGAGATGTGATTAGACATGTCAGTCAACTTGCCCTCTTACCAGTATTTTTTAGTTCCCTTTTTCACCTCGGCTGCTGTATTGTGCCCGCAGCCCAGTAACCCACCTACCCTCTCCCTGCCGTGCAGTTCTTAATGCGGTATGCGTGTGGATTTCTACTCTCTAAATTCTTTATAGAAATTCCTATTCAGTTTAATAATTCATATATTCATTAATCTAGCCTATTGCACCATATTTTATGGCCATTAAATTTGCTAACAAGGAACACATTATTTTGGAGACAGCTCCTGTGCGGTGTCTCATACTATAGATGGGTATTACAGACAGGTGCTGCATTTCACATAATGAACAAATGTCTGTAAAATCTCCACAAATCCCATTGCAAAACTGAGGTTTGAAAAATCTTGGCCACAATAACTTCAACTTTATGAAGTCACTATAAATTCTGCTTTTACTTATTTTTCCCCTCAATGATTGTCTTTCTACCTACCGGTTGATGCATTTGCTTGGTCAGCTCTGCTCGGAGAGGTCTCTCCACTCAGGTTTTCTCACCCACGCTACTGTGAGCTCCCTCAGCACCACAGCAAGGAGGAAAAGCTACAAGGAACCAACACCTTGCTACGTTCTCTGATTATGTGAGACTTTCCGTTTCTCATGTGAAGCCTTGCTTTTCTTGAAAATTTTTTTTTAGGGGTTGCCAGTGGTGTTGACATCTCCTCTGTCCCATCCAGTGGTGTCCCATCACCCCTGCATTGTGCCTGTTGTTTGGGATACATCACTCGCTCTCTTTCCAATCGTTTAAATCTCTTCCCTCTGTAAGAGTGGTAGTTAAGTCTTTATTTGACCTATGCTTCTGTTGAGGGCTCTGTGCAGTTTTTGAAAGGCTTCACATCCTAGGAATCCCCATGGATTTGGGTGACATTTGAACAGTTTAACTACAAGCTATCTTATGGGGATTTGTCAGCTGCTGCATTGCTAAGACTTTGTCATCTGGAGTCCAAAGGTTGTGCCTGATTTACAGGCTATAAAGCCCATTGCACTGGCCTTCATCTTTCATGGAGAGCACCCTAGAGTGAAAGAGAGAGTGCAAGAGGAGTAGCTGCTCCTACCAGTCTCCCCTCTGTCGTTGGGAGTGGATGGACTATGTGCTGCCTTCATGATGCCAATGCTCTCCGCTTTAACTGGCTCTGTGTTAGGCACTGCATGTCTTTAGGCAGCTGACAAATTATATGACAGGTTAAAGATTATTCTAATCTGCTCTGCTACTCTTCTGGAATAAGCTGAGAAGGGAGCGTTTACCATATGTGCTGTGTTATTCTAGCTAGCATAACCAACCTTATTTATCTGTCGCCTTCACACCTCGTGTTTTTCTGTGATTCAAAACTGATTTACTGTTAGCTGTTTACAGTGATTTGAACAAGAGAGGCTTGTCAAACAGACAGGAAAGAAGGTTTAATTGCTGATTTCCCATGTTCTCCTGGGGCTGGATCTGTAGGATTCCCATTCGAGTGATTAAGGAGAGAAGCAAATGGCCCGTGTAAGCAGACTTGTTTCCTGGCTGTTTCAGCAATTGTCCTTGACACAAGTTGACAGCATTGGATGTCCCAGCCTTCAGCCTTTCTTATCCCATTTTTTTTTCTTTCAGCAGTATAGGTAGACAGGAGGGATGAGTCATGTTTAAGTTCTAGCATTAGAGACTCGAAAGGCTTTTGGGCAGGGTGTTGTCTGTTGCATTGCCAATGTTTGGATTCCTTTTTGTACTTGTTTCACTGTTATAGAAAGCGTTTTACCCTGTAGGTGATATCATCCCACATAATCCTCCATAAGATCTTGTGAAAAATTTACATAAATAGACTTTGCCTTAGTGGTCAGGCATTGCCTCCTTAGAAACCTGGAAGGGCTGGCTGCTCCTTATCTCTGCACTGGCAATATGGGGAATAGTGTGTGCAGCCTGTGCAGGGAAGGGTGCTGATTGGTTTTGCAATGAGTCACAAAGCCTAATTTAAAGAATTCACGTGTAGTAATGTGACAGCTGTGATGATGGTGTACGGTGCAGGGGAACAGCTAGGGGACATGTTAAATCACATGGAGAAAAGTAAATCTTGGCTGGAGATAACCATGTTGGCTTTCACCCATTTTGATGAAATGAAAGCTGTGTTGACCTGTCTTGCTTGTTTAACACCTAGATTCATATTTGGTGAATCAGTACAGTAGATTTAGAGTTGATGAGGTAATTCACAGTTATATCTTTAGACCTCCAAAAGAGGAGGGGACAAGGGTAATGTGGATGAATGACACAGTGAGAACCTTTTTTTAAAAATGCTGTAGTTGAATTGACTTACGCAGTAAATTACATTAACCAGCAGAAATGGCATCATACAGCCTTCCCTTTCAAAGAAGGCTGAGGAAGCAGGCAAGGTGGGAACTGTGGAATACCAGCTCTTTCATCCAGTCTTGTGTCTGGTACTGATGCTTTCTTTCCTGTATGCTCTACCATTTGATTTATGAGTTTTTGCAGGCAGTCTCTGAAGCATGCGAAGGGTTGGGGCAGCTGTGGCCTAGAGCAGTAATTTCTCTCTTTTTCTGCATGACTGCCTGCCTGTCTGTTAGGGGTTTCATATAAGAATATACTTCCCTAAAGTCAGAATTGAGCAGCAAGCAATTGGTCTGGCTGGGGGTGTAAGTTGGTCAGCTTATGGAAAGCAGAGCTAGAGGACAGGGAGAATGAAGTTCTGTACCTTTTTTCTTCTACGCTGGTAAAACTGCTGCTTCAGTGATTGTTGTTTTTCTCATCTGCTCATTGTGGGTCAGTGATTCTGGATAAAAAATTTCTAATGCTGGGCCTGTATTTGAGGCTCATAATTCAGCTTTTTATCTTTATGCTTCTACTGGGATGCCTTTGTTGTCTTAATGAAGTTGCACAAATGCTGTGTACTTTGACTGCCCAATGAGAATGATACCTTCTTACGGATCTGTAAAGGAAATGCAGAATTGCTATCTGTTGTGTCTTTGACTTCATAATTTCAATCTAGGTTTCCTATTTCATCCATTATCAAGTACAGATAGATTCACAAAGAGTAGCTTTCTGGGTCTTTGTGTAAGTTTGATCCCACCCCCAGGTTTAACTCAGGCTCGCTGGTACCATGCTGGTTTGGAAACCACTTGTCACTGGAAGTAGATGGATCACAATGTGCTTGGGCACATTTTCTCTCTCTAAATACCCTGTAGTTATGCCTCCAGCAACTACAAATGGGTGTAACTCAGATGTGGCTTTGCCATACACAGGTATAGCAGAGTGGAGTGTAAAACCTGATGTGGTATTCAAGAGTACTGTTGCACTACAGAACATTTTTCATGTTTCCTAGTCAAATGTTCCTACAGGGACCTGTATGTACTTTGCAACCAAACTGCTGCTTTCTGCTGAGCAACAGCTCATAAGAAGAGTAGAGCGTGCTGAGGCAGTGCATATGCACGCAGCCTGGGAGAAAAGCACATACTGGGATTTAAATAGCTTATGAAAATATTTGTCACCAATACACTATGATGCTTCGCAAACTGGATTATGATAGGAGGTTAAAAGTTGTTTTTTTGTTTTTTGTTTTTTTTTTAAAAACCCTAGCTTGTTTTAAGTAGAGTCAATGCAAAAAATTAAGTAGAGGCAGAAAAGAAACGGAAGCTCTTTGGCAGTTACGATGTTTGAGAAGTTCTTTGGTGCTTCCCAACCCTGAGAAATTAACCCTTTCTTGTCAATGGTTAACAAGAAACTCTTGGTAATTCTTTTTAATAGATATGGGGAAAGTAGTTTGAAGCTGCCTTTATTTTCTTCAGTCTTTGGTGGAAAAAAAGTTTTGTTTGTTTTTTTTTTCCTGGTTAACTTTTTTATTTCTTGTTCCTGTCTTCATGTCTGTTTTGTCTTTTTGCTGTGCTTTTTTTGGTGGAGCTTTTAAAATTTAAGCATCTCAAGGAAGAAATGCTTGGTCAAATTCTGTCCTCAGTTACGTGGGGAAAAAAAGTCAGAAAAATGTATTGACTTTGCTGATATAAAGCTGGATGCTTGTTGAAGTAACCTACCAGCAAACTAACAGAACTTTATCCTGTTCTCTTTGCTCATTTGTAAATTGACTTGTCTAGTTATGAGGCTACTTAAGTAAAATACAGCTGGTTGTTCTCAATTGTTTTTAATTCAAGGCAGAGGATCCAGCACCTGCCGAAGTGGCGTGACCAAAGCAGTGCTTGTCTTCTGGTGAAAAGGTCAAAAGTGTGGTGTAAAGCCTAAAAACGAGCCTCATTCTTATATTCTGGCTCTGCAAAATTATTCTTTTTCTTCATCCAAATGTTTGGCTGCACTGACACCTCCAAGCAGATCCTTAAACCCAAGAGCAGACGTTTTAATGCTCTTACCTTTGCTTTGTCAATATGACGTGTCAACAGCAAGTTGCAGCCCTGCATTTACATTGCAAGCGCCAGGCTGCTTCGGGCTGGTGACTTGCTCTTTGACCTCATTCTTCCTTTGAACCTGCTGCCGTGGTGCGTGTTCGCCAGCTGCGTCCCTCAGCCCTGTGCCTGTTTGTCTTGTAATCCGCAGACAAGAAAAAAGCAGGCAAATTCCAGCCTTTTAAGAAGCTCTTCGGCAAGAGGAAGAAAAGAGAGCCCGCATCCGATTGCGAGGAAGCCAAACTGAAGCCCAGCCACTCCTTTGGCAACGTCTGCAACGGCACCTTCTCCTCCGATGAAGAGCCAAACGGCGGTCTGAGGTAAGCGCGCCTGGGTCTGCTGCCAGCCTGTGCAAATGCAAGGCTTGTTCTCCCTGCTTTTAATGGTATGGAATTTAAATTCTGCCTCTGCTGAGTGGTAGCAAGTTGTACGCTTCTTTTACGAAGTGTGTGCATCTCTGTCCCTTCTCTGAACGTGATGCCCACTGCTGTAGACTCCGAGGTCTTGCTTCTTGCATGTGTTACTTGATGGGTAGATGTGCCAGTCTGCAACAAAGAAATCCCAGGGTGAAGCAGAAATGAATTTGAATCCGGTTCCGTGATTCAACAGAACTCCATGGCGAACACCTGAGCAGAGGTATTAATGGCATCTGTGTTTTTAAAATGGGGGAAAAGGGAAACATGAACTGGCTGCTACAGATACTTTATTGTGTACTTTTCCCTGCAAGGTGGTATCTCTGGGTCAGGACAGACACATCATCCTCTTTCAGTCTATCCCGTACAGTTTTTGCATTGTAATTGGGGTCAACAAACGGGCTGCTTTTATTCTGATCCAATTTGAATGTAGAGTAGAAGAAGGAAGAAAGGGGAGAGAGACACCTAGAAATCAGATCATATTCCAGTGACAAGAGAGGACAACAGAAGGACAGCATGAGAATTTGCTGTGGAAATGGTGGGAGAAAGAAACCATACAGAGTTAACTAGTCAGCAGTCTCTAACTACAAACAGAACAGGAAAAAAAACCAAACCAAAACAAACCAAAACCAAACAAAAAAACAAACGAAAACAAAAACCCGCACCCCAACAAAAACAAAAAACCAAGACCAGATGTGCAAACTAATTGGGTCAGTAATAGTTATTTCACTTTTCCAACTGAAAGTCTCAGAGAAGTTAGTTGACTCCTGGTCAAATCCTGCTTCTTTGGAAGAAAGGGAACTGTTTGCACTGACAGTGTGAGTATCTGAAAGTAACAAAAACTCTGAAAGGATCAAAAAAACATACCAAATTCTTCTGCTCAAGAAAAGTGTATCAGAAACATCCCCCTGCACAGTATTTTCTATGGTGCAAAATCATAGTTGTGAAAATGTGATTTTTTTAATTTTATTTTTTTAAGCTTCTGGATTTTTTGTTCCATTCTGTGAAATTCTGTAAGTTCTAGGTTTCCCCTTCGGTTTCCACAGTGCAGTCTTGTACACCTCTTTTGCCTGTCCCAACTTTTCTGAAAATCAGGACTGAGCATAGCCACATCATAGATGGAGATGTCACCGACTGCTGTTGTGTTGCATTACCTGTGTGCATGATGCCCAGCAACTGTAGGAAGTTAGAATACCTTTTGCCTCTAGAGCAAACTAGTGAACAAGAGCAAAACAAAGGGCATCATCTCATTATTAGGGATTTCACATCCAGTGTAACTGAAAATGCAGTGCTGCACCCAGAAACAAACTGATACGGGAACTTGTCCCGTTCCTCAACAGTGAAGTGAAGGTGTGGCAAACCCTTATAAGACTGTTAAATGCTTGCATTTTTAAACATATTAATTTTTCTAATTAAAGGCATTTAATATAAACCTCTGGTGGAATAAATCAGGCTGCACAATTTAAATCACAGGGGATTAGCAAATGTGAAGGGTTCCATGTCTCATCTCAAGTGGAACATTTCTTTCTGTGCCTGTGATTCGTGAGACGTTCTTCTGTTTTAGCCTGCTAGAAATACTCAGTCAAAACTGTTTTCCCTGTCAGGCTTCGTGGTGCAAATGTGGGTGGGATTTGATAATAATTTTCAGTTTGCAGGTAGTGTTTGCCACGTTACTCATCTTACAACAAGCATCGATGTTCAGTGGAGTGCATTAGATTGCTTTGGGGAGCTCAGTTTTGCCACCCCTTTCTGTTTTCAGCACCGTGGCTTCCATCCATTATATATTTTGCCTTTAATATAATTTCAAATGTTTATGAATTTAATGCAGAGATAGGCTATCTAAGTAAAATAATATATGTAGCTGTTTACAAATTGTCTAACAGTAAATACATTGCCATATCTTCCACTCTTCATATAAAAATGGACCAGAGCAAATATAAATAACTAGTAGTATATTTATATAACCAAAATCCTGAGCAGTTTTATAAAACCATTTGCTTCAAACTCTTTAAGAATGTACAATGACCATAGATTTACAAAAGCTTAATAAAAGTTCCAAATTTGCAACAAAAGTTCAAGGATGCTCCCATTCCCTTAATAGAGCTGTATTTCTTCATCAACCTGTAAAGTATGTTAATTTGTTATCTGCAGATGTTTCATGTGGACTTTTTGTTTTGTTTTGGGGAGAGGATGTTGTTATTTTGAAAAGATATTAAGGGAGGAAGCTGCTTCAGGAAGGCACAGACAAGCAAATAAATGAGTATAGGCTAAATAAGGCATCTGTATTGCTTCCAAGACCTAAGCTAGTATTTCACTGTGTGCTGTATTGACTTACAAGCCTGCTCAGAGCTAATGCCTGAATCTCTAATGGAGACTGTGCTGACTGGGTGATGCAGACATACCAGGAGCAGTTTAGGTAATCTGCATACGGTGTAGATTGACTAGCTGAGTTGGAAGCAGCCTGAGAGATCTGCCTGTCCATCCTTTCTTACAGATACTTACTGGACTCATCAGATGCAAATAACTTGCTTGGTATCCTGATATATGTACACTTCAACCTATTTATTCATCCATGTTGTTTTGCAGTTCCCAAGTGGAAGGTTTCTGACTGCAATTTGTCTTGCCCTGCCTTGTGAAAGACTGGAATTCCTTTTCCCACTTTCATATTGCCCTTCTTGCTTTTACAAAGTTAAAACTGTATTCATTAACTTTCTGTCCTAACTGTATGAGCTGGGAGACAGAAGTGTTTATTACAAGATAAGTTAAGTTGTGTTTGTGGAGCTTCTGGTTCTGAGGCTATTATTTGGCACTTTATAAGATTTTATATTTGTCTTATTTGTCACAGTTAGCACTAAGCAAGCATTGTGAGGACATACCTGAAAGGGCACCTGTGCGGTGCCCTACAAAAAGTTTGTCATTCTGGGTTGATGTGCAGAGGCAGCAGGGAATTAAATTTTTTTCTTACAGAGAGTACAGTAGAGTGCCTTTACTTGGGCTGAATGTAATACTTCAAAGGACCTGGAATTAGACCTGTCAGGTCTTTAAGACTCAGGTGTGGCAACACTGATCATCTTCCAGGGAAAAGTCTCTCAGCAAACTTCAGTCTCTTGAATGTGCCTGTCCATGAAGTGGGACCCCTTTATTTGTAAATCCCTAGGAAATTCTGCATAATCCCAGTGAAACTGTTCTCAGGTCACCTACATAAAGTCATCCTCATTACGAAGAAATCACCTAAAGATCTTAATTGTCTCTATATGCTGGGGAAGACTGCCTACTGGAAGAAGAATAGTGAGATATTTCCTGTCTTGTAAACAACTTTTCCCAGTATTTGCTGAACCTTTGTCAGCATGAATTGCTGTTGGGACTGGACTGAGAATCACCCAGCTCTTTGCCTGGTAGAGCTGTGCTAAACTGTACAGCAGTTACTACTCAGCTAATGAATTTAGCTTCTTTTCTGCTTGTGGGGACCGCCTGCATAAGCACTGTGATTTCTCCAAATGTATTAGTTCTTTGAAAATGCCTCATTTTGGCAAGCAAAGTTGGTATTTGCTATTCAAGCTGTACCTTTGTTGCACTTGATCAGATAATTCAGAGAGATCATATAATTGCATTGTGTCACTTCCATGATTGTGGAAGCCCAAAGCATTCCCTTGCAAATACAAAGTTTGGTTTCTGACAAGTCAGAACTTCAAAATTATCTTTCCTTGACAATTGTCCTGACACCTTGCCAGGAAACTTCAATTCTAGAAATGTAAACTGGCCATATGCAGAGCTGAAGGAAAATCTTTCAGTACTTTTTGCAATATTTGTCCACTCAAAGACAGGCTTCATGTGAGTTTAAGGCAAGTATTTTGCACAGTTCTCATCACTAGGCTATATAGATAAGCAAAATAGGCAATAAACTGTTTATGGACCAAAGCTGGGGCAAGGAGCATGGTGTGTTCCCAAGCTGTGTCAGGAGTTTTATCGCTTGTGACGGCAATTTCCCAGTGGGGACGCCCCAGGGTGGCAGTGCCAAAGATGCAGCACAAGTCAGGTCATGCATCTGTATGGAGCTGCGCATTGTGTGAGCAGCTGTCTCCTGGTAAGAACTGAAGTCTCCTGAATTTCTCCAGGCGGTCTGTCTGCCAGTGCCAAGAGTGATTCTTTCCATTTGAAAAGAGCAGAATAAGGACAGGGGAGGGGAAAAAAATACATTTCATTGTCATCTTAAGAGGCCTTCATTTAGTAATATGCTAAAGTTAATTTTTGTCAGAGGCTGGGTGGGTTGGGCTGTCTCACTGGCGGTTTATGCCCGAGTCCAAATGCCACAGACAGTCTGAACGTGGAAACGAGACGGTGGTTTCATACCAGCCATCAGCTTTTTATAGTGCAAATGTGGCTTCTCTCTGCTTAAGAGAGGCCAATGGCAATTGTGGAAAGAACACTGGTGATGAATGGATGGGGCTTTCATGGGAAAGGGTGCCTGCACAGCATATTTCTTGGTAGATACTTGGCTGCTAGCGGCCATCCTAAAAGTATTTTTTAGAGAGGAAATAATGAGATCAAGACTTGATCAGTCAGTTGAGTTGTGGTATCGGCAATAAATTCTAGACAGCTGTTGTTGTTTATCTAAGAGATAATTGACCTGTAGAGTATAAATTTTAATTTTACATTAATTTTGAATTCTGGGCCTGAATGGCCACAAAGGGCACAGGCAAAAAATTTTCAGCCAGAGGAAGGATAGAAAGCATAGCTATCAACATATCTAAATCACAATCGCTTTAATGGATTGAAATTTGAGAAAGAAGCCTACAGAAAGTGGAAACAAATGATGAATCGCACAGGGGTATGAATGATAAGGAGGAGTCATTTTATTAATTGTTTACTGATAGGAGGAGGACTAAGCGAAGAGTTGGTCCTCTGTAAGCATGGAGGGAATGATGGCAACAAATAATGCCAAGAAAGCCACAGTGTTTCAGTCCCTTTTTAACTTTCATCTTCACATGAAAAAAGGGGAAAAATTGGGGGGGGGGAAAGCAGCACTAGGTGTACTTTTGACATTACATCTGTTTTTAGCCTGTGTGAACTTTGTTACTGTGAGTGCAGTTTATATTGGGTTTGTGCATACATGGATAGCAGGAATATCACAGCTTTGAGAGAATACATATGCCAAATAAAATGCAGGTTCTTCTGGAGGGTGCAGATTGGGACCTGTATTCTTGTGGTTTGTTTAACAGAAGTTAGAGGTAGGAGAGGCTTGTTCAGTGCTCAACCATTCTTTTGGTGAGTGTTCTCAGCTGAGCATTTACCTCGGGAAAACAAAATTATTCATCTGATTTTCTAAACAGCACACTCAGCTTAGGAATTTCTGCAGGTATTTGTGGTCTTCTACCCATCCAATAACAGCATACTATATAAGTTGGGTCTAGGAGGTGATACAGTTTATTCATTATTATTCATCTCTTGTATCTCCATTTTAGTTTCTGAATATTTAATTTTCATTTTGCATTTCATGTGAATGAGGACAACTCATCTGTGTCAAATGTGGCCTTGGTTACTAACTGCTGATCAATGGCATTCACTGTCGTTGTCATAGAGACTGGCCTGAAAAATGAATGTAATTGTATTTTCCTCGGCTCCCAAGTGACTCTTGTATTATTGCTCAGGTAATTACCTGACACGTACCTTGAAAGAATATGTGGTGATTAAGTAAGGCAAAAAAATAACAATCAGGAGAAATTGCTCAGTCTCTTTCTTTCTGGACTTCACATTGCCTCTTGAGCAGTCCCAGCCCCTGCTCTGATGGCATGGTCACCTTGCAGCTCAGATTTCCATGTCATTTCAATGGGTAATGCACTTTGCGTGAAGAGTGTGTCTCCCATGTTACTTTGGGGGAGATAGTGAAAAGAGTGGGATGGATGTTATGTTCTTTTCTTAGCATTGTCCTGTACTACCTGTAAACATCAAATTTGGTACAGATGAAAATCAGCAGCAGGACACAAAGATTCACATTCCTGCTCCAGGCCACCTCAGGGATTCCACTAAGGGCTTGATCCCAAGGTACAGTCTATTTTCAGCATCTCATTTAGATGGACTCTCATAAAGCAGACATATCAAGGTAGTTGTTGGCATACAATCTGTCCCAAAATTTCCAAAAGCAGATCATGATATTTTCAAATCTTCATAAAGTGAAGTCTTGCTTTTACCTCCAACTCAAACTTGTAAGCCTAATGTATAAACTTTTATGGTCTGTATATTGTTTTTTCTGCGTGACTATTAGAGCATTTGATCGCATGAAAATGATTCATCAACAGTTCAGCTGTTTGGTTTCTAAATTTTAGAGTGGGGAGGAGGGAAACCCAACAACCTATAAAGGATAACTAGCAAGAATCTGCTTTGTGACAATAGGAAGAGTAAGAAAACTTTGATGTATTTGTTTATTAGCTGGTAGTATACTTATACATTCATAAATCCCTGTGAATTAAAGGTACTAGCTAAACTTGAAAACAACCAGACCTAGAGAATCACAAGCTTTTGTGGTTTGGGTCTAGGGGAATGTCTTGATTCCTTCTTGGACAATTTCAGCCACTACTTTGACACATTTCCGTGGGGATGCAGCATTGGGCAGTTCTCTATGAAGCAATCTAGACCAACAGTTAAAAAGTGATCTGTCTACCCACTTGCAGCTTCAGAGAGCTCCCAAGATATCTTCTGTCTGTCACATCCAATTTTCATGCTCTAGGCAATTTTTTTTTCTTCTGCTTATTAGCCTGATTTCTGCAATTGGCTTTTGTCAGTCTCCTAATTTCCTTTGGAAGTGCCTCATTTTGACTGCCTTCTTGGCTCCAGTGGGAGTGCCTTGGTGCAGCGGTGCTTGGTGTCCACCTTCTCCTGGAGACTTCATCTTAGCAGCAATCTCATTTCAATAAGTATCTCTTCAAGCCCAAGAAGAGCAAAGCAACACATGGACATTGTAAGACTTTTAGAAACAAAGCATGTTTTGATTTTCTTCACTTGTGTCAGCTGACATGGATCTATGTAGAACAAGTTTCTTGTTTCTGGGTTACAAGGTGTATTGTGGGAACAAAAGGGTGTTCCAGGACAGAAAAGGTTGTGGAAAAGAGCAGCTTTGCTCTCTCCAGTTCCTTGTTTGCATGGATCTTTTTCAAGGATTCATTACAGGTTTTGGTGAAATTAGAGTTCTTTCACCTTTTCTGTAATTTGTTGCAGCTGAGCAGCACAGGAGTAGGAGCCACAACCACCTTAGGAGTGGCCATTTCTGATGTGTACTGAGTGGCATGTAGTCAGGGCAGATGAGTGGGGAAAACCTTCCTGAAATGGTCTCAGGTGTCTTGGCAGAACATAAGACATAAGACTAATATCATGCTCAGCATTTTTGTTGATCTTACCCTTTCTTGACACCTGTGGTGGGTTGACCCTGGCTGGACACCAGGTGCCCACCAAAGCTGCTCTATCACTCCCCTCCTCAGCTGGACAGGGGAGGGAAAAATATAACAAAAGGCTCATGGGTCAAGATAAGGACAGGGAGATCACTCAGCAATTACTATCACAGGCAAAACAGACTCGATTTGGGGAAAATTAACTTAATTTATTACCAATCAAAATCAGAGTAGGATAATGAGAAATAAAACCAGATCTTAAAACACCTTCACCCCACACCTCCCTTCTTCCCGGGCTCAACTCCACTTCTGATTTTCTCTACTTCTTCCCCCCAGCAGCGCAGGGGGACAGGGAATGGGGGTTGCGGTCAGTTCATCACACGTTGTCTCTGCCGCTCCTTCCTCCTCAGGGGCAGGACTCCTCACACTCTTCCCCTGCTCCACCGTGGGGTCCCTCCCATGGGAGACAGTCCTCCACAAAATTCTCCAATGTGGGTCCTTCCCACAGGCTGCAGTTCTTCATGAACTGCTCTAGCATGGGTCCCTTCCATGGGCTGCAGTCCTTCAGGCACAGACTGCTCCAGTGTGGGTCCCCCACAGGGTCACAAATCCTGCCACAAAACCTGCTCCAGCGTGGGCTCCTCTCTCCACGGGGCCACAGGTCCTGCCAGGAGCCGGCTCCAGCATGGGCTTCCCATGGGGTCACAGCCTCCTTCGGGCATCCACCTGCTGCAGTGTGGAGTCCTCCACGGCTGCAGGTGGATATCTGCTCCACCGTGGACCTCCCTGGGCTGCAGGGGGACAGCCTGCCTCACCATGGTCTTCCCCACAGGCTGCAGGGGAATCTCTGCTCCGGTGCCTGGAGCACCTCCTCCCCCTCCTTCTTCACTGACCTTGGGGTCTGCAGGGTTGTTTCTCTCACATATTCTCACTCCTCTCTCCAGCTGCAATTGCCCAGGGTTTCTTTTTCCCCTTCTTAAATCTGTTCTCCCAGAGGCACTGCCACCATCGCTGATGGGCTCGGCCTTGGCCAGCAGCAGGTCCATCTTGGAGCCGGCTGGCATTGGCTCTGTTGGACACAGGGGAAGCTTCCAGCAGCTTCTCACAGAAGCCACCCTTGTAGGCCCCTACACTACCAAAACCTTGCTATGCAGGCCCAATACAACACCTCAACTCTTGCCTTCCTCCCTCCTATTACCAACTTAAGTCCTTGTACTCCAGAAGCTTTCTTCTCAGGTATGTGGGCTAGGACTTTTCACTACTTCTTGCCATTTTATCACTTACTAGAAATATGCACTAAATGCCATCAGCTTGCAATTTTAATGTTTTTTCAGCTGCTACTTGAGTGCAAAGATGCCTCATTATGTACACTGTAGTTTGTATATGATCCTGAGAACTCTTCAGTAGGCTTTGTCTCTGCAACAGTCCTCAATGTTTTATACCAGGTCCCACCTGTGTCTCCTTTTTAATTTGTCTTTTGTCCTCAGCCCTGATCATGACTAGCTTCATTTTCACCTCAGTAATCCCAGAACTCTTTTTACTCTGTTCTTCACTTCTTCTATCACATAACGCTATCTTGCTTTAGTCTCCCTGAAAGGTTAGGCTGCCTTACTGTCCACTTGTCCTCTCCCTTGCCTCCCTCTCAGATGTTTTTATGGCATTCCCCCTCCTAATCTTCATATACTTTATTTTCTTTCAGATTCTGCATGGCAACTGTCTTTTCGGCAGCTGGTAAGGTCTAGGGCTGGGCTCCCAAACCAAGCAGAGTTGTCACCAGCAGTATAACGTACTGTCTTATTTCCTCTTACTTTCGTTCCTTGAGCTAAATGCAATCTTTATATGGCACTTACTCCTGCCAAGCCTAACTTAGTCTTTTCACTTCCTTTTCTGTACGTTTTGCCATATTTTAGAGCAAATTTTGCATAAACATATGCTGCTATTTGATCGAATAGTGTCACATGCAGTGGATTGCCAGATCAAGTGTGAAAGTTGGGCCATCTAGAGCCTGGTTCCTTCCACTACTCTGCATATTTCTGTGATAACTGGTGAATTGTCCACAGTGCTCAAGGGATTGCAGAATTACTGGAAACCAGAGTGATGCCTTTCTTTGCATACTGAGACTTTCTGAGATTAGACCATTTGGTGAATAATTACATAAAATGCATGTGTCAAGAACTATCTAGTCCCACCTCACTACCTTCTTGTCAGACAGCAGCAAGGGCAGGGCTGCTCCCTCAGGGAAGGGGAGCAGGGCACCAAGGGGGATCCCACAGCAGGGTAGGGGCTTTGTTGCCCAGGGCCCAGTCCCACAGTATCTAAGCAAGGCAAGAAGGACAGATGCTGAGATGGTGGCCAGGTCTAACCAGGAGTACAGATAAGGCAATAGCAGGATGATAAGGCAGGTTTGAGGCTGAGACAAGAATTCAGTCTGTAGGGCAGGATCAGATCCATTGATCATGCCACAGGTCCACAGCTGAGAAGGCAGGGCCAAAGGCAAGCCAGGAAATCAGTCTGCAAATTGAGGTCTGGATCAAGAGGCTTCATCACCAGGCAGAGTTGTGGCTGAGCTGGAGACCAGCACTCCTCCAGCATACCTCAAGCAGGGACCAACAGCTCAACTGTGATCTTAAATATCGCTCCTGGACCCATGTGTGTGGGTGGAGGTCCCGGATGAGGCTGGTCAGCGATGTTAAAGCTTATTAGTGCACTCAGGGCCTTGATACTTCCCATGATCGCTTTATGCTCTTAATTATCATTATTTTAGTTAGATTATTAGCATGTATTAAAGACCCATAAGCTACTTAAAGCTAGGCTTGATGTCTACTTTTAAAAAAAATAAATTTATGGTAAGTTCATAGGTTACAGATCCCCTAATGACACCAGACTGGAGCTTTGTATAAGATAATGTTGCATGATGTCTTTGAAATGAGCCAGGGTACTAACACAGAGGCTGCAAAACAGGTCATTGGCATCAGTGGGACTCTGGTGGGTCATAACAATGAATCCGTGCAGTTTTCCCAGAGTTAGTGCTCTGAAGTTTGGCAGTTCCTGAAGGTGATACAGATACATCTTTAAATTGAACACAGAAATGATCTCTAAGTTGACTTTATGAAAAATAGTCCTTCAACTGCCTTGCTAAGAAAATCTCCCTTTTGCTTGTTCAGGTTGTAAGGTCTATATTTACGGGTTTGTTAATGCAATGAAGCAACATGCTGTCTGAGAACAGTTGTAACTCAGAGTTATGTTGCAGCATGGACAATATTCCCTATCCAGGCATGAGTTAGAACCAAAACTCACATTCCAGCATGACAGATGAAAGAGAAGACACTAAAAATACAGCTCAGAATTACAATCCATTTTCCTCTATTACAGTATTAATGCATCTCTGGAATGACTAGAAAATGTAATTTATGTTTTTCATCTCTAGCTGCCCTGGGGACATTCATGGGAGATGCAAAGAGTTGGAATCAGATTTCTTTTTTAAAACAAAACATTAAGTAAAGGCAACCTATCACTGCACTTGTCATTTCCCTGGGGCACTATTCTGGGAGGTGACCCTCAGATGTCTTTGAAGGGATTATACTAAGGGTCAATACCTGGCTAAAACAAATTCATTCTTGCTTTGAATGCTTTATGAATTTTTTTAGTGTTAAAAATGGCTGTATGTTAAAAAGTTGCTCTCGTCTCTAATCATTACAGAATCGGTTTCTAATGGAAATCTAAAAGAGTGAAAGTCATGAGGCTGGGATTTTTTTTGAGCCAGTCTCTACAAACATGAAAGAACAGAACAGCTCATTCTTTCCCTTTATTTTCCAGTTTCTATTTCTAACTCTTTAATATCAGAGTGGGAGGAACATTTATGACACACTGAAAAAGCAATTGGTGGTGCAAGCTTTTTGTACTACAGTAACGCACCGATATGGGATTATGCAAGAGCTGAGACCTCAGTGTTCCCTGCTGGCAAAACTTCCCTTTTTTAAGGACCCCACATTTGTCTTTGAGAGGATAAATAGCTCTGGAGAAAAATGGGGTCTAAAACATAACAGCCACCAGTACCAAGGTAAATTTAGCTTTGTATTCTGTGCAGTGTTACCCATGTACATACTCTGATGTACTTAAGGGTGCAGTACCACAGCAGTATATGCTGATTGAAGTCCGGACTGCAGTTGTCTGACTGTTTCCAGCAGCTCTCTGGACATGCAGCTAGCATGGAAGCTTGTGTCAGTATTTGCTCAGCCAAACCAGGAAATTGTGTGGGGTTTTGCGATTTGTTTGGTTTGGGTTGGGTTTTTTTTGTAGTTAGTTATTCAATCAGAACAGCTCTCTGAATTGTTTCATGTGAACCATGAGCAGTAAGCAGGCCCAAAAGAGCTGATGGGAACATGCAGGGAAGAGGATAAAGGGAGAAAGGGTGATACCTCACCCAGTTCTGACTTGGAGTATCTAGAGCTGAGAGAAAATTGCATCCTAAACAGATAATGATGCATAGCAGTAGATGGCTGATGGGGGTCCAGAGAGCAATCTCACTGTTTGCTGGCCTTCATGGGAGAGGAGTAAGACTTTTCTTGTAGGCTCAGGGTGGTCCCATTCTGCTATGAGGGATTTGTTTCACATTTCCTAGTTTCTTAGCACACACAGACACCTCAGCAAGAGTGAGTATA
This sequence comes from Haliaeetus albicilla, assembly GCF_947461875.1. Classification (NCBI taxonomy): domain Eukaryota; kingdom Metazoa; phylum Chordata; class Aves; order Accipitriformes; family Accipitridae; genus Haliaeetus; species Haliaeetus albicilla. Next base: position 53,966,205 of record NC_091483.1, on the reverse strand, counting down.
ATGGAAAGAGGGGTTACTGCACAGAGGTTTTTGCAAGCCAAATTCATACACAGATACACATTGGAAGTATCATAGTTCTAATGTATGCAATCGGTTTTACCTGAGGTTTTCTGGGATTCTTCCAGAAGTCTGAAATACAACAGAAAGTGTTCTCCCTTTCCAGGGGAATGAATTTATCAGCACCGAGTTAAACAACAAGTCTGAGAAACGTTCATTTTGTGCAGAAGAAAGCTAGTTAGGGTTGAGATGTGTTTGAGGCAACTCTTTTTACAGCTAAATACAGTAAACCTGGGCTAGGAGTCCATGTCATGTCCTTGGTCAAGATGTGGTGTGGTCCTTTTACTCCATGTCTTGCTCTGTTTCCCACCCATTTGACACTGCTGGCTTCATTGTTGGTAAAAATCCTGTGGGATGGTTGGCTCTGCTGTACTTTTATGATCTTGGGCTACCCTCAAGATAAAGACATATCCTGGTGCACTCTTTGTGCCAAAACCTATGTGTATCAAAGAACTCCTCACACATTCTCAAAAATGTAGTAGTTCTTAAGAATTGCATTCTAATAAAAGAAGGTGAAAAGTATTTTCTTAGTTTTGCTGAGAAACCAAGTATTCCAATCTGTCTTCAGGACTCTGAAGAGGGACACAGGTGTGGCAAAGAAAACTCTATGAATGAATGGAATTTAACTTTGCTTCAAGTATGAGAAAATTAATTTTGAAAATCTGTGTCTTGGAACTGAAACTGGAACATGATACTTAGGTTGCAACACATCTTCAGAGAGAACATCTTTAAGGATTTGCTGAAAGTGCTTTGTATTTTGGTATAGCACATCCATAATTCATTTAATTTAGTCAGGTTTCTGGAAGTGAGTCAGATGATGATTCAATTATTTTCAGCACAAACAGCCTCTGAAGTGTCATTGTCGGTATTATCAACAGAAGTGTTCATAAACTGATGCCGCTATTTTCCCACATCTCTTGGAAATGATACGGCAGTTTGAAACTGCAACACCTTCAACCATGGGTATGACTGTAGCCCAGGTCTCTGACATACCATGAATCTATCGAAAGCCATTCCTGATGTCAACATGCCTTTTAATTGAGGGGAAAGCTAAGAAGCACAGTCTGTAGATATGGATTTTAAGGATGTTATTGTATAAAGGCTTCTGAGAAAAACTTGAGTAATGGGAATGGTGGTAGCAGTGAAGGAAACTCAATTATTCAGACTGTATTATGACTTAAAAGAAATTCAGTCTTTCCAAAAGTAGAACATGAGGAGAGTGAAAAAAGAGGTAGAAAAAGGACCTTTGTGATATAATATGTCAAACTCACAGCTGGGAAGATTTGAAAGGATTGTGGGCTCCAAGTGAGTAAAATGGGAGACCTTCCAGAAAGTTCAAGTAGCCTGGAAGCCACCTTAAATGCTATTTAAACTCACCTGTAAAAGAAATGAGGTTACTACAATGTGTGAATATGTTTTTTCCAATGTGCTTTAACCTACATAGACATTTAAGCAAAATTCTTAAGACATTTTTACCAGTTATTGGATGTGTGGCTAGCAAAATTGCTCAGTCACCCAGTTCTGAAATACCCAGTATATCTGCAAAGCATTTTGAAGGGATACAGTAGAGAGAAGTCTTGGGTTAATTCACTGTGGGGTTTCTTGTGAATGTTTCATGTGTTCTGACAATTTGGAGTATGTTTGTTTTGGTAGCAAGTTAATAAGAAAACAAAAACAGGCAAAAGCTTTCAAATATGTTTGGCCTCAGCTCTATGAAAGAAAAATGTGTGATGCCATGTAATGAGGAAGTGCCTAACTGAAAGCAGTTGGCATATGGGAGAATGTCAGAAAGAGGTGCTGTATGTGCTTGTCATGGTCCTAACCTGCCAGCAGTACTGTTGCGGGCACTTGTCAAAGATAGATAGGGTTGGACTTTCAGTGGTGATGTACTTACGATTGCAGGTCACGTGAAGTTTCCAAGCTGTTTCATATGACCCAGTGTCCCAACGGAAGCTTTAAATGACGTTTTAACAAGCCTGATCACACTAGCCATAAACCCAGATCTGCACATAGCCAAAAGCTGGTGTACTGTGTATCTCAAACAGTCATGAGATTCATTGGGTTCACAGGCAGGAGGTGAGACTAGGTCACTGAAGGTATCTTCAGCTCTGTAGCAGGATGGGAAAGTTCTTCATCTGCAGCCATGTCCTAGGCAGTCCACCAGCACTGACCTCAGCAGTTGATCTTTTCTTCCATTTCAGGGACTCAGATTAACAGGCAGTTCCTACTGCCAGAGCATCCCTGCTGCTGGTCAGCTGAAGTTTTGGGATTTGAACTGCTACGAAACGCTCTTCAGTTCAAAAGCTGTAGGTTGGCTGTTCCCTACTTAAATATTAACAGATTCATTAGTAAGGTCAAGAATGACTTGCAAACAAGTCACTGAACTCTTTGGTGCCTGAATTGCAACCCTCGCCTACTAATTAGTTGTAACAAACTATAGGAATAAACATGAGCTGTCTAATTTTAAGTATGAGAACGCCAACCCACTGGACAGTACAAGGGGAGGATGGTGTCATATGCATGGTGAATAGCTGTGAGGCAAAGCCACAACTATCTGAGCCACAGTACTGCTGGAAAAATCTTTGAGAGGATCCTCTCTGGAGCACAGTATTACCTGGATTATGCATCCTCAGCAGATCTCTCAGCTCAAAGGTAAATAGTAAACAATAAGTTCCCACTGGCCTTGCCTTCTGCACCTGCAGCAATTTCACATATTGAACCATGTGAATGCAGGACAGGTTGGCATGGGCTGGTTTGTCAAATTTTGCACGTTCCCCTTAGTTTTGGTTGTGAATACAGACTTTTTTCCCCCGCCTTGTTGAATGCAATGCTGGAGCTTTCAGTTCAAACAGACTTACATGGTTATATGAAAACAGCCAACTTTCACTCAACTTCATGTCAAACCACTCATTTTGCAAGCCAGGCCTGCTAGGAATTTGTCTCTGTTTAAGGGGCATTTCTCAAAACTGTGGCTCCTGGGCTGACTCCTGGACAGCCAAGGATGGTAGATATATTCCAGCACCACGTAATTTTACCACAGCTCTGTGTACAGGCTGAGTCATGACACTTTGGTATAGAAACCTTTTTAGAAGAGGGTTTAAAAATATACTTTCATGGTTTCTCTAATAAAAGGTTTCTAAAAGAAGGTGTATTACCCTTAGCAGCCAAAGGCAATCAAGTTGTGGTTTTTATTTAAAAAAAATAAATTCTAAAATAGAATATAGCTTCAGTTAAATGTTCCTCCTCTTTCATGGCTAAAAATGCTGTGAAATACTGACCAGCTCTTTGCTTGATTGTGTGCTGGTTTGTTTCAAATGAAGCATATTGTTCAAATACTAATTCTGGATAAAAAATAGTTTTTCAGCTAGTCTATGATTGCAGGGAGAGTGAAATGATGTAGAGAGCTCTGTGTGTTCTCCCCAAAAGCTTGGATTGATGATTTTGTGAGTGTACATGTATTTATATATAAACTAGAGAGATGGAGAGGTTGTGGGGGGGCTATTTTCCTACTATTTTCAGGTTACCTGTAAGAAATTTTGTTATAAAAGTCAAGAATAGCCTATCATTTAATCAGTTATAAAAGGTTAATGTAACCCTATATAACATTCTTCCTTGGTAAGAAAATGTTACTGTTTTTACTTAAAAAGATTGTGTTCATACCTGAGCAAAAAATGAGATGAAAATGTAATAAATACATTCCAAACTTTTTTCCCCCAAAGTATGCATAGAAGTATCTTGAACACTTTATAAACAATTAGCATATTTTAAAGGGGACAAAAAGATAATACACTGATTTTCTTAAATACGTGAGGCTTTAATTTTTCTTGTTTTACTTACCCCTCTCTCTGGAAGTATCATCTTCCTTGCTTCTGCTGAAGTATTTGTTTATAATGTTTTTCTCACATGTAGAAGGTTGTGTTTGTTAGATTGGTATAAAAAGTATCTAATTTTTTTCTCCAGATTGTTTGTTTACTGAAGCTATAAATGGGTTCCATAGGTTGCCAATAGTTATTAAAAGGAGAGATCTAACACCTCTCCATTTTCTTCTACTGTGGCTTTTATCAAGTCTGTATTTTACTGGCTTTCCGCTCACCATGAAATATTCTAGGCGAGACAAAACATGGCTTTCAAACTCAAACTTTTTTTTCCCCCAGAATGCCCCCAAAACCCAAAGTAACAACCCACAAACCTTCTTTTATTCTCAGTTTTCTTGATGACTCTTTAAAATTTCTGGTAGCTGAAACCACTTTTTGTTTAATCCCTTTACCCGTGGATTTAGAGCAGAGCCATATAACTAGGTCGTTCATGACGCACTCCTCCTTGGTGTCGGTAATCTAGTTTAACGGTAACGCACGGGCATCTCTCGCTCTTTGTTGCTAATCAAACCCACACGGGTTGGTGTAATAGGCTTCTTAGCAGTTCAGGGGGTTGATGATAACATTTTATTGTCAGTGTGGTCATACTTGTGGTGATAGGAACAGCTAAGTAATCAGCTAAATGAGGTAACTCTTTATAAGTAGGTTACTAGAGTGTATGATTTCTCTTTGTGTCATAGAGCTACCTTTGCTTGGGAGCTGCTGTCTGTCTTTGGCTAAGAATGGCAGCAGGTCCCAAGCATTGGGACTAAGCACGAATGCAGGCTTTCTTAAATATGCAGTCTGTAATGTATGCGTCATCATCATCTGCTCCGTATCCTAAAAGTAACATTTAGATTTGAGATTTCTAAGGAAAATTGATTGAACTTCTCAACATGCCTGTGAAAAACACCCCACTCTATGTCCTTCCAAGAAGGAAAACTGTGTGTGAGGGAATCGTGTACCTCTGTTAAACTTTTGATAACAGAACATGTTTGGATACCACTCTTCTAAGAATATTCAAAGCTTTTATGTAGAAGGCAAGAGGGAAGGAAAATCTATACAGCAGGGCAGCTATGATATGAAGGGTCACTCTCATAAATTAATTGCTGTGCTTATTTACTTTTTAACTGCTTTTTTCCAGGTCCTCCCATTATTCTATGGGCAGTCGAGCTTTTTCCCATGACAGTATTTTTATACCTGATGGGAGAACAGAGAGTGAACAGGCCATCCAAGCAATGTCACAGGAGAACGTTTTAGGAAAAGTCAAAACTCTTCAGGTAAGAAATTGTAAGTGGGAAAAATATTTAAAATGTGGTGGAAAATGGTCTCCAGAATATGCTAAATGTGGTTGAAGGTGCGTTGCTTTTTCAATAGCCTTGGGGCAGTTTCTCGGCCATGTGAGTTGTCTAGCCAAAAGCCATGTAAATAATTCAGATAACCTGACCTAGGTTTTGGTCTTGAAAGGGAAAGGTATGGCAGTGATGCTGCAAGCAAACCTGCAGAAATGTCTGTATCTTGTGGAACTCACTTGAATTGAACTCATGGTTTTGGCATGTCCTGATCTATATGCCTGAGACCTACAGATGTGGTACTGAGTGAAAAAATGAGGGTGGTGTTGGTGGCAGGGAATGGCATACAGAGTGAGACTTCTTTGCAAAGCTGATTTAATTATCCTATGTATTGCATTTTTTTTCTCCTTCTTTTTCTCCCTGTCCTTTCAATGGTTCTCATGAAAGGTGGGTACGTTTATCTCCCCAAGGCAAACAGCACATAAGTAACTACATAAACAACACATTTGGGTATTTGCTTCTAAAGAGCTTTACATGACCTGCTTTCCTTTCTTTTCCAGAACTCTGTCCTACTAGTGCTCTAACTTTTTGTTTTACTTCTCGTACATCTGTAAGATTCCCAGCTCTATGCCTTTTTAGACCTTGAAAGAGCTGTCCTTCAGAAGCACATTTCAGTTTACTGCTCAGGATGCTGACAAGTCCTGTCAGAATGCTGATAAATTTCTAATGCTGTGCAAATGCCATTACCCTGTAGCTGACTAGTAAAATACCACTGGTTTCTTTTACCTCCAAAGTCTAGCCGCTGTCCATCTTTTCTGGTGAGTGAGAGATCACGCACAGTAGACAGATCTGACCTTCAGGATGAAATTGTTCTTTCTTCCTGCTCAGCGCTGCCAGCAGACAGAGCACCTGAACAGCATTGGCTGTGCTGACTGTGCGTGAATTTTGAAGTAGAAACCACACTAGGACAGCTCCAATTTCTCTGTGCTGGTTTTTCAACTTAAATTTCTCTGGGTCAGGTAGATTCAATGCATGCTACTTTCCAGGCTAGAAACCTTTATATTTTAAATGACTGCTGACTCTGGGCAAAGTTGCAAGGTAGCTGGACCTGTCTTGCAGAATGCTTGAATGTCCTTTGGATAAAAAGCCCACGGACTTCTGCAGGGAGCTATGCCCTCCCTATCTGTTGGATCTGTTGTCTTGGCTTCAGTATGTTAGCTTTTCTCGGAATAACTTTTCACTTTGTAGGAGTGGCTTCCATTTCCAAACTCACCTTAAAATTCCCAATGGAAATTAGTGCCTTCACTAAACTCAGAGACATGATAAAAAGTACAGTTACTGCAGTTGCTAATGACCATCTTCACTAAGCAAATAGTAACTCAGGAAAATTAAAGCAAAAATAGTCACCCCTGAAAGTGAAATAAATAGCCAGTGATAACGCTCTTGCTTGTGTGGTTACCTTTTTTCTTTTTTTTTTTTTTTTTTTTTTAAATTGAAGGACACTAGTTCATTTTTATCATTTTAATATAGCTGCAACCCAGCCTCTAACAACATCCCTAATTAATTTTTTCCCACTCTACTGAAGATGGTGGTATCCAGAGCAACTCATTCAATCAGAAAGGAAATGCATAATAGATTGTAAATGACACTTTTAACTATTTACATGTTTACACAGAAGTTATATATTCATCTAAATGTTCATTAATTTTTTTCATATCCCCATGGAAAGGCTCCTTATAACAAGCCCAGGGGCTACATCTTGAATCTGGAAAACCTGCAGCCCAGCACATAACTGTCCCCATTTCCCTAGCCGTGCCCTAAAGTGTTCCCTGAGGTTTAGGACATGGTCATGCCAAAATCCCATTGCACATTTTTAGGCTGACCTTAGAGTTGAGTCCCAGGTCTGACCAGTTATTTGGACTATCATTCCTGTGTGAAGGTTTTATGCACTCCATACCCCATCCTTTTTTTCTTCTCTAGTATTCTAAAAGCAGACTGTGTTTGCTGTGTGACTTTTGTAGTCACAGAAAACACTGATACTCCGTCTCCAGTTATCAGAAGTTTGTATCTACTTGAAAGTCCCTTTCTGCAAGCTTGCTCCCACTGGAAATGTCTGTATTTCTTCAAGTGGTGGAACAAGAGGAGACAATCATCTCCTCTGAAGAGTGCTCCACCCCTTAAAACCAATTCTGTGGCCAACTCCTGGTCCCAAGTCATTGCTATGCCACCAACATTACTGTGGTTTTGCCCAGGCTTGTATGTCATGGTGGAAGCACAGCATTTCCAGTTTCCAATTGCGTGGCAAGATGCTCCTCAGTAAAGAAATGTTGCCAGGATTCAGTGCCCTGTGCTCGCTCTAAACTTGCTGTATTCCAAATGGAGATCAAAAGCTCTGCAGATTGTAACCTTTTCTAGGATTTTTTTGGGGTCGTACAGTGAAGATTCCTGGAAAACTTAAATCTTTTTTGGAAGCGGCACCATGCTTACAAGCCCAACTGATAGCATGGTGAAAAGGGTTTTGAAATCAGAATAGAAATGCAAGCCATTTAATACTGATGGTGCTGGATCTCATTCTGCTGACCCCCAAAGTGTTTCCCCCTTCTTGCCTTGTGTTTCTGCTGACTTTGGAGTGTTGATGAACCCACAAAAAATGTTGTGTAATGGTGCAAAACTCTGTAGCAGTCTGGGCAGCTGGCCAGCGTATGCACTAGTTCAGCTTCTTATTGTAGGAATTCTCTCTGATTATGTGTGCAAGGTATATTAGTTCATAGAATCATTTAGGTTGGAAAAGACCTTCAAGATCATCGAGTCCAACCATTAACCATGCCCACTAAACCATGTCCTGAAGTACCCTGTCCACTCGCTTTTTGAATATCTCCAGGGATGGTGACTCAACCACTTCCCTGGGCAGCCCATTCCAATGTTTGACAACCCTCTCAGTAAAAAACTTTTTCCTAATATCTAACCTAAATCTCCCTTGCCTCAACTTGAGGCCATTTCCTCTCGTCCTATCTCCAGCCACCTGACAGAAGAGACCAGCACCCACCTCACTACAATCTTTCTGGAATAGCTCTCATTTCTTTTTATTGATTTCCAGATTGGCAGCATTCATCTTAGGCTTTCTGTAAATGGATTTGGTCATGTTCAAAGGTTTTAGTGTGTGCTAGAAGTCGGGCTGATAAAAGCCTGACATCTTGTTAACCTCCAAGAGCCTTTGTGTATTCTGAAGTTATTTTGTGTTGGCTTAAGCCATCTGCTGTTGTAAAAGCAGTCTTTTCCTTGTCCCTTGGATCTGCTGAGATTTATCATTACCTAGTTTTTAAGATCCAGTGTAGAAAGCCAGCCTGAACCTGCTCCCACAAAGAGGTGGTACCCAGGCACTGGTACTCTTGATGCTGAACTCATTTAGTTTCTTGGGATCTGGTGCTTTACTTCTCATATAGGACTGTGAATGACACAAAAGGGATGTTTAAAATCTAAATTTAGCAGTGTGTCAGAACAAATGTAAAAGAAACTCTAGGAGCTTGTTTTTACATCCTTCCCTTTCAAAGGTTAGTGGGTTATTTTGTCTTGCATCAGAGTGCATTAGATCCATTTCCTTGCATTTTACCACCGTGACTCTTCTTCCTACTACTTATATTTCCCAGAAATGGTCAGCAAATAAACAGAAGACATTTTTTGTTTCAGACCCACAAAAACTGTAGCAAGTAAAATGGAAACTTGTTTTGAGAATTAGTATATTGATGCGTCTAAGCCATTATCCCCTTTTTGCTTGTGACAGTACCGTGATGTGGCACTGCTGCTGCCTCTGGAGGCAAAAGGACAGCTTGTTCTCCACCTTTTGCCTTAGCTGAAAGTATCTTGCATTATCTGACATCCATAAGGCTGTGGCAGTCAGCTGCAAGAAATATTAAATACTATGGCATATGGCTTACTGCATTTAGGAACTACTGGGCTACATCTTTTCTGTTTTATGCGGCCACGTGGTTTAAAACAAACAAACCCTCTGCTCTCTAAATTTGTAAAACATCCATTTATTACACAGATATTAATTATGATAAAACGTGTCTTGGGAATCTAGACTTCTTGGTCAAACTCTAAAGGACCAATTTTAAATTCACATTTCCCTGGCTTTGTAATGATGAATGTCCCCAATGATTTTCTTCCTTTCAGACCTAATGACTGTTCAGTTTTGGATCCCATTTCTTTTAGTCATTAACATATCTTCGCTAATGATCAAACTGGTGCTTCCCCTACTGTGTGTGGCACATCTGTATTCTACCAGCCATTCCCATTTTTGTTTCTGTTTGATATTGCTGAGATCTCAACAAGGCTACAAAGTTGTTTGCTAAACCTCTAAGCTATTATCTTTTAACCTGATGCTCTGCATTTTATAGAATTGGGAGTGAATTTTCACTGCACGACTGCCCAGCTTTGTATTTCTAACAATTAATTTCTTTGTTGCCAATATTTTCTAGTGCCGCTGCAGCCTAATTGTTTTCTTCATATTTGACAATTGTTTTCACTTTATAAACTAAATTTATCATTCTTAGTCATTCTAGCATTTCTGGGGCAGACCCCCTTTTTCCTGTAATCATATTAAGCCCTGGAAATGAGCTTCCGTTTTCCTTACTCACATGAGCTTTGCTTTTGGTACTCTGCAAGGAGAGACTCAGGTGACAAATGCCATAGATCCTGTAAGTATCTTCAAGTTTCTCCAGAAAGTCTTGCTCTTAACACGTGAGCATCTGTAAGTGGTCCATTGCCACTGTATACCAAAATCTTTATTTTGCATCTGGATTTTCTGCAAATACATATCTCTAGAGATCCATATACAGTTTGCTTCTTCACCATTCTTCTATTTTGGACTCTCCCAAAATCTTTCTTGAGGTGTAATGCCCCAAAGCACATGCTGCTCCAGCAATGGAGAGTGGAATAGTTCCCTCCCTGCATCTTATATCCAAACCACCTGTGGTAATACTTCTTATTTTCCTCCTTTTCAGTAGGTTTACATGTTAATTTTACATCTAGTTTACTTTGTAAAGCCTCCAGCTATACCAGTATAACTTATCACACAATGCTTTCCAGGTTATTCTCTCTCTTTGATTAAAAAAAAAATAATTTTGCTTATGTGAGGTGTTTTGCTTGTTTAGATATGCTGCAGATTTTCCTGTTTGGATAAAGAAGTGTACTCACTTCCATAGAAAGAACAATTAGGTAAACTGTCTTTTCAGCCTAGAAAAGAAATTATAAGAGAGACGATATGATAGAGATGCATGAAATCATGAGTGGAATTGAGAAAATTAATATAGGAGAGTTATTCAGTCTTTCACGGCATGAGAACACATGAGCATCAGTTGAAACTAGTAACACTTTCAAACCAAAACAAAACCAAATATTTCTTTATGCATAGTTGGACTGTAGAACTCATTGTCATACAGCACTGTTATTCATGGAATATTTATAAAAGTTCAAAAAGCAATGAAACAATTTCATAAAAGAAAAGTTCCCAACTGACTATTGACTCCAAAAGTCCTCAGATGCCACAAATCATTGGAGCGTTTACAGGGAAAATCTCAGTACGGGCTCACCCTGTTCTTATATATTCCCAAGGCATTTGATTTTTGGGTCACTGTGAGAAACTGTACAGGACAATGTAGAATTTCAACAGTATAGCTCTTCTTAGGACAAGTATTATTGATTAAGTAATTATTTCACAATTATATATAACTAGAAAACATAATTTCATTTATTTCTATATCTGGGTATTCCAAACAGACATGAAAAATAAGTATTTGATTTGAAGGCAAAGTATGACCAGCATTTCTTGTAAGACTTGTTTGAATGGAATCAGCTGAATAGTACACTCTGTTTTAATGATTTTTAACTGAACAGACTAAGAAGCTCAGCGGATCCAGTTTTGGATTCAGTCCAGGCACAGAGCCATAAGAATGACGTGGTTTCAGGGGGCTGAATCCAACATGCATGCAAGCAGGCATGTACACAGAAGAGGAGCCAAATTGGAGTGAAAGAGGAGATGTACGGCCCAGTCTGGGCTCTCTGCCGGTTAATATGGAAAGTTTGTGCTGTGGCATTTCCTATGCAAACACAAAGAGTGCTTTGAAAGTCTAAGCTTTTTAATTTGCTGCAGGTGCCAACCAATGCAGACCAATTTAACTTAGGAGTTTTATTGCTGAAGTTATTAATGGTAAGCTGGTGTAAAGATGTCCATTAAATAATATCATATTTTAACAAATTATTTTGCATTAGATAAAAGTGGGTCTGTGTCATGGTCCAGTTACTGTGGAAGATTTTAAAAATTGGATGAGTGCAGGCTTTTAATTTCTCTTCTAAATTCCCAGTATTTCTTTGCCTTTATTAAGATGTGCAGCCCTGCCCCTCACCTCACACTGAATGGCACTGCACTGATAGCCACCTGGGTTGGATGTGAATAGACAAACTCTCATGCACCTCTTGAATCTCATAGAAAAAAATTCAGGGATGAGGTAAACCTGATGTGGAGCACAACTTAATGATCCCATTCTGAAGCTCCCCTGTGTTGGTGGTGCCTCCAGCCACTGTTTCAGGGTCATTGTCATATGTGGCAGCCGTGCTGTTTTGGTGCTGAGAATGGTTTGCAAGTGGAAACACCTGTCCACTGGCTGCAAATTGAGGGACTGGGAAAGCCCATTGGCACTGATAACGCTGGAAGTGGAAGGTGCAGGCAGGAGACATTAATCTCTTTCCTTCTCCTTCTAGCTGACAGCTAGATTTCAGAGCAGGATGGTGATTTCTGGCTGCTAAATTACAAGTCGTCTTGCACAAACCAAAGGAGACCAGGGTCATTTAACTGAGACCGATACGCATCTATGGGGATTTCCAAAAGGGTATTTAAACACATGACTGCGCAATGGTAGAGGAACAAAATGGCATGCCTGCAACTTCTAATGACCGGTGTTGCAAATAATCCTCCTTAGGCAACCATCATCCACATGCTTTCAGCACAGGGAATTCGCAAGTACACAGGATTTATAGTTTTGTGTTCAGAAATATATGTCTAACTGAAAAAGATGCTCCTTTTCAAGGAATATGGCCTTTTCTCAGTGGCCTTGCAGCTTAAATTGATGTCTCTCTCCATTTCTGGGTTGGACTATCTGTGTACGTTCTTCCAAGTAAAAGTTGTGGGTTTTTTCTTTTCTTTCAGGGATGATGCATTTTTAGGGTTTTTATGATTGGCCAGGTAGAGAATGTATCTGTATGAATATTTCTGAGAGAGGATAATTGCGTTGTAGTTACAGTATGAGCACATTTTGAAAAAGGACAGGGAGCAGGTTTAACATTGCTCTTTGAAAGCAATAAGCATAAATTTGGTCAGTGGTAACAAGCTATTTGAGATTTTGACATTTGGTATTCAGCATCAGCTTTGGAGATTAGAATGCACTGAAAGAAATTGGCCAATGGAGAACTATTAGTGGAGGCTTTTTTAAGCAAAATTTATTTTAAAAAAGCCAATAAATAAATAATACAGAGAAGAGCCTTCTGTCCTGGAGGGAATGTGAGGGCTACTAGAGCTTCTTCTTCAATCTTCAAACTAATTTATGCAAGTCTGAGCAAATAAACTTTTAAAAATTTGAAGTAATTAAACCCAACAAACCTGTGTACAGTCCATAAATATTGAGGGTAGTCTATTTCCTGGAAATATCAGGAAAATAACATTTTAAACTTTTATATACAGAAATACACATTTTTACAGCACAGCCCTCAAGCATCCTTGATGACAATTAAAAAGGCCATTCTTTTTCAAGCACAGATCATTGTCCACAATAGCTCCATCACCACACAACTCCCACCGTGCACTGCACACACACTAGAATCAAGAACTTGATCAGAAGATCAAGAGAATAACACACCATCCTTTCCTCCAAAAGACATTGCAAGCAATATGTATGTGCATGCACGTTCTCACCATGGAAAAGATGCACAAGTTCTTAGTTTCTTGGGTAGTTTGCTCAGGTAATGCTGATGGTTCCAGCCTGGGAGAACTATTTGTCTAGGAATATGACTTCAGGAAGAAGAAGGGAGCAGCCTCAACTTAGAAAACATGTTATCAAGTTAGGAAGCTGTTCTGGAATTATTTTCTACTAGTATCAGAGGACCTTCAGGAATAGAGCAGAATTACAGCCTTCACACTATCTAATACAGACCCATTTGCTCTCTCCAGCTCCCATTTATGCAATGGAAACAAAAGATTTCAAGTCAGAGTTGCACTGCTGACATGAAAGCCTGGGAAGACTTGGTGAAATCCTTGCCTTTAGACTGTGGGTGCACTGCCAGTAATCTAGATGGGAATAAAACTGTGCCATTCAGAACTGCCCACTATGCCAAAATGATGTACTTAGATGAATTGCATTACTTTCTGCCAAAATCCAAGTGGGCGTAAACAATGTGTACCAAAACGAGGAGACTGAGAAAAACTATTCTAATTTAATAACCTGATTATAAGGAGTCTGTGGACGTACCTTTTGTCTTAATACTTCAATACAGAAATCTAGTAATGTTTTGGGGTAATATGGATAAACTTCATATAAGAGTCTAGTCTGCTGGGCAACGGTGGCGAGCGAGACTGATCTGACCTGAATCATTTTAGAAATCCATCCATACTAAAGCATATCTTCCCTTGCCGACTGCTCACCTAAGCCATGCTACTGATTCTGTGCTATGAGAAAAAAAAAAAGTCTTTGTTTTGCATGCTATCTACTCCAATTTTCTGCAGTTCTCAGTGGCAAACTCATGTGAGGGGTCCGTGTATGTACCTGACATTTCCACTGAATAGAAGCTGCACAGTAAATCGAGTATTGCTGAGCTGTAGATGTTCATAGTAATACAAGACAGAAATGGGAGATGTCCTTTGGAGAATTTTCTGTGCTTGAAAGAGAGTAAAGGAGGAAAGTAACTCCACGGTCCTTTCTTTCCTAACTGAGAATGATTCCCTGAAATATTTATTTCAGGAAGAAAATCTATCAATAAATGTTCCTTACTCCATTTGCTCCTTTTAGAGAATTTCTTCTAACTCTTTTGCAAAAAGTTCACTTTCAAAGACTGTATGGTATGTGTCTCTGCAGTAGTCAGGGCTGTAATTTCTCTAATTCACCCTACCAGATTATACACTACTTATTTTACTCTTCTTATGCTTAATATAATTCAAGAGTACTTTCTTGTAATCCTTGAGAGAAAACTACTTCAACAAGGAAAATAAATGGTGGGAAAGCTCTTTTATCCATTCATTTTACTGCACGTCCCCTGCATAAACTTCTTTGTGCAAAAGCAGTGATGTGGTAGTGCATGTGAGCATGAGCAGACATGAGTTTGTGTATTGTTACTGTGAGATCAAGCATCTAAAAGAAGCTGGGTTTCTCCTCCTTGGAGAATTTGCCTCCTCTAAGGCAGGGTTATGCCAAACCCTTAACATTTAAAACTTGTCACTAAACATTACAATAAGGATATCTTTTAAGAACGACAGATGCATGAGATGCAGGGTTTGGGGGCTGGAGAAGAAAAAGGTTGCCTTTTGGGGCAGTTTTAGATTCTCAGTGTACACTTGGCTCATAATCTTATTTCTTTGCAATAGTAAGGCTTCATAATTAGTTTTTATAAACAAAGTCTTAACCTAGGACATAGATTAAAAAAAGAGAAGGAATGTTTCAAAATTCACAGTAAGTTTGCAAAACTTGGCAACATTGACAAGAACTCAAGTTGATCATCCAAAATCAGAAATCATGCAGTAAATTCCTGACCTTGGTCGCTTTGTGGGGAGAAAAAAGAGGGGGTGCCCATCATGTTGCAGCAATGTGAGCCTCAAGTTGATTTTTTTTGTCCAGAGTCAGAAGTTGCCTTGAATGTTTCTGTGCAGCTTTCAGGTGGAGAAGGGGCACGTGCTAGACTTGGCTTGTTTTGCTGATAGTATAAATACCTTTTTTTTTTTTTTTTTTTTTTTTTGTATTTTCTTTCCTTGTTTTTCAGCAACAGTTGGCCAAGAATATAAAATTTGGGCAGCCTCCACAAATGACAATTTCTGTGAGGACGATGGGGGAGGCAAACACTAGTATAGAAGAGGATGTGTTGCTCAGTAGCCCCATGGAGATTGAGACTCAGCAGGACACTGTGATCTCAGACAGTGGTAATAAAGTAAGCACTTTAAATCGACATATTCATGGCATTTATAGCAGTACTAAAACAGTAAAGTCCACTGGGGCATAGCAGATGTCTCCAGTGAGGCGTAGCTGAGCTCAGCGGGCTGTTTTATGTGGGTGGGATCTCTCAGCTTGTGTTTCTTGGACTGGTGAGAAGCGTGTGCTCTTGGCATCCTGAGCCAGGTCCCACAGAATTACTGGTTTGAACGTTTGCTCTGAACTTCCATCAGTGCAGACATCACTTGGCAGTATAGCTAGAAGATAGGGAATTTTTCTGAGACAGAAAATGTCTTGAAATATGGACTTCCCAGCATGCAAGGTTGTACACGGCGTCAAATGGTAAAAAGGAAAATAATTCCAAAACGCAAGGGGTCTGGAGCTTAAATCTGTAAAATCCTGGGTCTTGGGGTAAATATCCATGTTTCTCATGGATGGGAACCGAAGGCAAAGAGGGGGGAGAAACATTTTGAGAATTCTCCCTAAATCCAGATCTCCAGTATAATTCAAATAATTACTCAAATTATCCATGAAGATTTTGATACCAGGAACTGTGGGCATTCAATGTCCACGTTCATGTCCAGAAAGGTCTCATTTAGACAGTGAAGAAACACAGTGATGGAAGCTCTCTGGAAATCCTCTAAGGCGAGACTGGTTCTGTGTGTCACTGTAATGGCTGAAGGGACCGTGGGGGACAGAGGGACATCCTTCCCTGCCCAGGGGAGGCTGACTTTGTGCCCGTGAACCCTTGGGGAAGGCAAGCAGCAACCCACCATGCACATGCAGCCCTTAAGATCGTGGAGGGACACTGAGCCTCCGCTCATGTGAAAGGCAAAGGCAGTTAAGTGTCCTCTGCAGCTAATGCCTATATTCAGCCAAACACACAGAAAGGAGATTTATGGCTGAGGTGGCCCAAAGTCTTTATCAGTCTTCAAGGGTCTCCTCTGTGACCACTTCGTTTGTGGCTGTGGTCGGATTTGTCAGGGAGCCAGGCGTTTCGGTAGGACCCGCACACTCACGCCTCTTCCTCTGCAGGCTGGGAGGATAAAAATGAAGCCAAAGTAAAGGTATATTTTTTTCCGCTTCACAAACACTCCCTTCTGAAGCAATCAGTTAAGGTGAATCAAGAGCATCTTGCGTGCCTCAGGGCACAAAGAGTGCACTGGCACTGTGGCCAGGTTTTGGCTCTGTACCCTGGTACTAGGCGAGACTCTATGTTTGAGACCAACACAGATTCTCTGCAGAAAGCCTTCTTGCTCTGTCCTGCAGGAGACCTGAATGTCACCTAGAGACCTCCAGCTCAAAGGGGAAAATAATTCCAGCACTAAAAAAACACTAAAGTATCTTTGTGTAATAAAAAGGGAGAGATTCAGTCTTCACCACCTACTCTTTTAAATATTATGTTTTGTAAACCAAATGAATGCCCCTTTGCATAAATCTTTTTCCAAATACCGAAGGAACAAACATCCCTACTCAGAGGAGATTGTAGA
Source organism: Haliaeetus albicilla (assembly GCF_947461875.1). NCBI lineage: Eukaryota > Metazoa > Chordata > Aves > Accipitriformes > Accipitridae > Haliaeetus > Haliaeetus albicilla. Next base: position 53,949,325 of record NC_091483.1, on the reverse strand, counting down.
CACAAACAAACCAATGCTACATGCATAGGGTCAGCCAGAACACTTGGTACTTTCCTTTTCTCTTTCTGCACGCTCCTCATTACCGGCTTTATCAGAGATTTCTGGTGCACTGCAGCTTGCCTTGTTTCTGCTCCTGTCTCTGCTGGTGGCCTTGTAACTCCTCTGCATGTTTATCTGCATAGGTCCTGGGGTGATGGGGTGGCTTCTGTCAGGAGCTGGTGGCCAGGACCACATAGCGCTGCTCTACTTCAAACAGGTTTCCTGTGTTGCTTTGTGACTTCTGATTTTCCTGACTAACTTGGATTGATGGCAGGAGTTCTGGGTTTCATTTAACCTATATTTGTAAAGCTGATTTTTTAGGCTTTATACTACCAATTGCGTGCACCTCGTGCACTTGTGATCCCAACATTCATTAGCTTACGAAGTAATACTGTGATATAATGCTTAAAACCAGAGTTTCTGGGTGTCACAAATGCTACTTCAACCCCTGTGCCTTCAAAATCCCTTCCTGTGAGATGGCTTGGAGAGGGACAGTAGCTAAGGAGTCCTAGTGACTGATAGGCTTTGATTGCTCGGGGGGGGGCTGGTTTGCTTTATAGGAAGCGGAGTCATCAACAACCTGGAGTTGAAACTCCTTGCAGCAGACGTAATGCCTGATCAGGTTCCTATATTTTTTTCCTTAGGTGTAGGTCGGGAGAAAATAGTTATTAAGAGCTGATTGAAATCCTACAAAGGTGTGCTCTTTCTTTGGATTTGGAATCTGGTTATCTTGTTAAGGAAGCGTGAGTGTTCTGCCTTTTGTAGTGTCTTGTAGCAACAACTGCTTCTGTATAGACAGCAGTAATTCAAGGAGCAGCAAAGAGAAACTCATAGCATTTAGGAACAAGAATTGTTTATCCTTCAATCCTGCAGTGACAGGAGATGGGGTAAAAATCTTCCCTAATATGCATGATTTCACAAGTCCTTTGAACCATATTTATTAGGTCCTTTACTTTTTAATATCTAGCTATGGTAATCTTCTTGTTTTCTAGTCCACTGACACTCCAGATTTGTTGAGAACAATGAGTTTGCCTGGAACAGGACATGAAGCGGAAGAAAAGGTAAAAAAACTTACACTTGGTTTGCACTGAGTTACTTGCTAATATTAGTTATTAGAAGCCTAACGGTCAGTTTTTGCTTTAATACATATTTCCTTGTTTCATTCACCACCCACGGTTTTTTGAACATTGCACAGTTTTGGGGCTAGTAAATAAGCAATAACTAAGATTGAGAAATCTGTAAGAGTTGATTGCAGGAGACAGCAGAACTCGCTCTCTGCCAGTCTTGTAGCATTCCTGCATTTGATGTATTAATCATAGAGCCATAATTTTCATAAATACTTCTACTACTTTGTTATGCTTACATGTAATTCAATAAACATATGCAAAATGTTCCATCAGCTTTTAAGTAATTGGTTCCCTGATTAGCATATGTTTAACCTTCCGAAGATTACAGAGCTGTCTTGAAAACAATGTATGTGATTTTCTTTCCTTACAGAAGATGCTTTCTCCCTTCCTTTTTTTTTTTTTTCTGTCTTCTTTTTCCACTTGGATTGTGCCAAATACAAGTCTCAGGATGATAGCTCAGTGACTTACGGGAGAGACTGATCACAGGCTCACTCTTAAATGTCTAGACATATAGTTCCACTGTATTTATTCATGAGAGGAGTCTCACTAAATCACTTTGCTTGTATTTTGCACTTTCTGAACCCAAATACTTGAAGCGCAAGAGAAAAAAGCACCAATCAAAGCCAGCATTGTCTTATTTTATTTTTTGCTGTTCTTTGGTGCCAGCTTGGACAACTCCACATGACTTTGGAGGAAGGTTTTCTGCAGGCACTGTGCCAGTCTGAGATCCAATACTGTGATCATCTCCCATGCAGAGAGTACAGCTCTGTAGCTGTTCTATTATAATGCTTAGATAAGTCAATCTGATTTGGTCTTGCCTAAAGTGTACAATCTAAATTTTTTAAAGATGTAGATATTTTTTCCACGGTAAGCAAACATTAAAATGTCCCAGTGTTTGATGTTGCTTAAAACTCCACCCCTGTCCTTCCCAATCCCAACAACTTCAGAGTGGAGCTAAACTGTGAAAAAACTTAGTTAGAATGGTCTAAGTAGTTTTTAAGTGAAAAGTATAAAAATGTGTAGTACTGGAAATAGGGAAAATATTACAGCTGTAACTTTCATGTCCAAACTTCATGATTTGTATGATGGAAAAACAGGATTTAAAGTCTTTTCTGCTAATAACTCCTTTGAATTCAAAACTGAAAAGGCTTTGGGGGTGGGATATTTGTTTGTTTATTTATTTAAATGGAACAAATAGCTTAATAATAGCTTCTTGTGTTTGTAACACAAACAGGTCACTCCAGTCAAATCATCGCGGCCAAAAAGACAATTTTCCTGTTCTGGCACAATTGAAACAATCAATTTGGATGCAGTTCCCCAGGCTGTTGCTCGTCTAGACAACAGTGCAGCTAAACACAAGCTGTCAGTGAAGCCAAAAAAACAGAGGATGTCAAGAAAGCACAAGAGATTGACAAAGGTATTGAATCACTGGTCAAACAGTGAGAGGAGGGGGGTTGCTTTTGAAGCTGGGTACAAAATAACCGTAACTGAGTGCACCAGAAGTAGCTATAGGCGGAGGACTGTCTTAAAATGTGATTAACACTGTTAGAGACAGGTATTGAAAGCTTCTTCAACAAATCTCATGTCTTCAAGGCAAAACAAAATGCATGCTTCTTTCATTTTGTCTTGAAATCAAGATAGAGACCTAAAGATGAAACCCTAGCTGGACAGAAGATGCAAAGAAGTTTTAACATAGCCAGTTGAGACAAATGTACTTGCACCTGAAGTACTTCCACTAGAATTTTACACTCAGAGAGCTTCTGAGTCTAGCTTTTCTAGTAAAAAATTCAGGCCATAAAGGTCCAAAGGATATCTGCCACTGTTAATGCTGCTCTGGTATAGGCAATCAGATAGTGCAAAATTTGGTTGGGAAAAAAATTAGATTCTCTAAAAGTGGCACGAGTTCTGACAGTGATAGTATCATTCTCTTATAAGAAAGAATAAGACTTAAGTAATGCAGCTTTTGCTACAGCGTGAATTACCAAATCCTAGCTTTGTACACTAACTGCATGGCTATTTTGGGTTTTATGCTGACATCTTACTAGTGCTTGTAAATGGGACAAGACTATTCAACTAATACAGGGTTCAGGAGAGGCCACTGTCCTTTCTTCCGCACCATTGTACTTGCATTTATCACTCTTGCAATGAAGAAATTTTAAATTTAAACCTCTTGTTTATACAGAACGTTTAACTGGAGCCAAATGATGGCTCAACAAATGATAGATAGACAGGGCATTAGCTGAGCTGTTTTCCTCAAGGAAGGTGCTGGGAAGCACTCTTCAGGTGCAGCTCACCTTCAGACCATGTCGCCACAGAGACAAGGAGTAAGCTGTGAAGATCTGCATTTAGTTTATTGCAGGTATTGCACCACATGCCAGGGCTGTGGGGCAAGCACAGAGAACCAGTCAGCAGTTAGCACGTCTCAGTACAGTACAGTATTGCCGGGGAGCTCTAGGTTCTCTGCCCATGTGTGGTCCCACAGTTCCTGCAATAGAATGGGAGTCTCAGCACAGCTAATGAGGTAGATACACTGGCTCAGAATTTGTGAAAAGTAACCAAATTGTGTTTCCCAGAGCAGTGTTCTATCCCAGCTAGCATTGCAGAGCTCTTTTCTGCAGGCAACAGCTTCTGTCTCTGCAAGTAACAGCTAGATTTGCCATGAAAGAACTGGCAAAACGATGCCCTTAAGTAGGTGCTAATTATTTCAGGATTAAAGGATGGAGTTCCAAGTAGTAGAACAGGCATATGAAACTTGTGCTCTATTCCTTGAGTTTCTGTAAATTTGAAATGGCAGATCTCAACCTGGATTAGTTTGTGTACACCAAATGGTGATTCAATATTTAGCGTTATACTGATATCACTGTTGGGATGTTTTCTTTCTTTTAAAGGCTATCACCCAAATAGGTGAGAGGCATGGGATCTATGATGATGTGATCCATAAATTGGCATGGGTGTGTTGGCTCTGGATCTAAATCATTGTTTAAAAAAAAAAAGAAAAAAAGAGTTGTTTTTAATTTGCAACTGATTGGACGTTCACTGTAAAGAATAACAAGCCATTAGGCAATATTCAGTAACTCTAAACTTGTCTCCCAATTTTAGGGATCACAAAGTTTAACGATAACAGAATTTGAGCCAGAGGACCTAGAAACTCAGCTGTATGGCGACAGATACCCAGGTTATAATGGACACATCATAGCAGACAAGCTAATCCAGAACAGAGATGAGCAGAAGCAGCTTCAGCTGGCAGAGGAGAAAAGAATTGAAGATCACTGGGGGATCTTTGAGGCTGAAAGAATAAGGCAGATTGTAGAAATGGAAGAACAAAGAGAAATGGAAGAACAAAGGTGCCAAGAACTTGAGCAGGTGCAGAAGGAGCAGGAGAGAAGGTGTCGTGAAGAAGAGAGGAGGCAGTATCTCCTTGAAGGAGAGACATCTTTGAAAACAGAAGAGCAAACATGCCATAAAGAGGAGAGAAGACTGCTGGAGGCTGAAAAGAGGCAAGAGCTGGAAGAGCAGAGTTGGCAGGAACTGGAGAAGCAGACACAGAAGGAGCTGGAGGAGCCACAGGGACAAGAGCTGGAGGAGCAGAAGTGCCAGGAAAAAGAGGAGCAACAGAGACAAGAGCTGGAGGAACAGAAGCACCAGGAATGGAAGGAGCAACAGAGACAAGAGCTGGAGGAACAGAAGCACCAGGAATGGAAGGAGCAACAGAGACAAGAGCTGGAGGAACAGAAGCACCAGGAATGGAAGGAGCAACAGAGACAAGAGCTGGAGGAACAGAAGCACCAGGAATGGAAGGAGCAACAGAGACAAGAGCTGGAGGAAATGAAGCACCAGGAACGGGAGGACCAACAGAGACGAGAGCTGGAGGAGCAGAAACACCAGGAATGGGAAAAGCAGAGATGTCAGGAGTTGGAGGAGCAGAGGCATCAGGAATGGGAAGAGCAGGGGCGCAAGGAGCTTGAGGAGAAACAGAGACGAGAGCTGGAGGAGCAGAAGCGGCTAGAGCTGGAAGAATTAAGACAACATGTGATTGAAAAACAGTGTCAAGAGGAAGAAGAAAGAAGTTGGCTGGAGGGCCAAAAAGAACTCAAGGGAAAAAATAAGGAAGAAAAACAGAGACAAGAGCTAGAAGGGAAAGAGCTTCAAGAAGCTGAAATAAAACTGAAGCAGGAGAAAGAAGCTGAGAGCCTCAAACAACAGAAAAAACAGGAGGAACAAAGGCTGCATTTGAAGGAGAAAGGAGAAAAGACAGAGAAGGAACAACCCCAGCATGTAATGGATAAGACAAAGAAACGGGAAGAGCAGAGAAAACACAAGCTCACAAAACAAATGCACTTGGAAAGTACAGAAAGTGCGCAACAAGATGAACTGAAGCAGCAAAAGGAACAAAATGAACAAGAATGGAACAAGCTGGAAGAGCAGAGGGTAGACACAGAAGGACAAAATCTTCAGCAAAACCAACAAGAAAAATCCTTGGAACAGCAACAGGACAAGGATCAGTTGTGTTCTGGAGGGGCTGATAGGCATCTGCTAGAGGAGAAGCTCCAAGAAGGATCAAGATCCCAAAAACTCAAACAGCCAGAAAAAGGGAATAAAACAGCAGAAGGCGGCCTAGCCCAGAAACTGAAGAGAGAAGTTGAGGCGCAGGAGCAAAAGCGAATAGGGGAAGAGCTTCGGTGGCAAGAGGTAGATGAAAGACAAACTGCATCCAGACCCTTCACATTTCAAGTGTCTTCTGGAGATAAACAGATCATATTTCAGAAAGTAAATCTGAGTCCAGTCATGCCCATCAAAGGAGCAGGACTCTCTTCTCCATCCATCAAAGACTGCAGGATGCACACTGCCAGCAAGGGCTCCCATACACTCCCATCATCTGTGTGTGTACCCCATACAGCTATTTTGGTTACTGGAGCACAGCTGTGTGGCACAGCAGTTAACTTGAACCAGATAAAGGACACGGCTTGTAAATCGTTACTTGGCTTAACAGAAGAGAGAAAAAATGTGGACATTCCTTCACCAGAGAAGGCCCAGAAAAAAAACCAGGATCCCAAGCCCAGCAGCAGTAAAATGAAATATGCACAAGAGACATCGAACAACCAGGCCGTACTAGCTGAGTGGGCCTCTATCCGCTCCAGAATCCTGAAGAACGCAGAAAACAGCAAATATGAGAGAGATCGAGTAAGTGTCTGCAGACACAGTGACGACTGGACACCCCGAGGACGGGGTGCTCCACATGGCAACTTGAGGAAGACTCTCTCTGCCAATGCGAAGTTCTCAATAACACCAGCATGGCAGAAATTTTCAGAAGCTTCAAAAACCAATTCAGATGCTGAGAATGTAAGTGTGGCAAAAGGCAATGAACCAGTGGGAAGAATCACTGGCTCATGTGCTGACTCAAAGGAGGATGAGGCTTCTACTTTTAAGGATAACTTTGCTGAAAAGGCTAAGGAGAAAATGGAAACCCATAGTGAAATGACAGACAACACAGAAGGCTGTAAATTTGCAAAAGATCTTCCATCTTTCCTTGTTCCAAGTTTTCCTCATTCTCCAGGTAAAGAATTACCCCAGGCAGAACTTCCTGGTGCTCAGGAAAATCAGCAGAATAACAGCACAAAAAAAGCAGATAAACCAGCACCAAACGGAGAAGAAAATGTTTCTCCTTTTGGGATAAAGTTACGAAGGACAAACTACTCTTTACGTTTCCATTATGATCAACAGGCTGAGCAAAGGAAAAAGAAAAGATACAGTGCAGGAGATAGTTTTGATGGTTTGCCTGACCCACTAGTTACAACAGAAGGTGAGAAAGAGTCCGCTGTTTTTGCTCCGCAAGAGAGTACATCCTCTGGCATAGGGAGAGTGAACGTCCTTGGTAATGTGAAAGATTCAAAAGACTCTTCAATTACTGTGGTGGAGATTTCACAACCAGCAGGCACACCAGTGGTCCTACCAGCCACTGGCCAGAGCACTTTACTCCCTCATGAGAAACCAGCATGCAAGTCACTGGTCCCACAGAAACCTGCTTTAGCTCCAAAGCCCACCAGCCAGACACCACCATCGTCTCCTCTCTCTAAAATGAACAGATCAAACCTAGCTGATACACTAGGGCAAAGGTTGGTTAAAGCTGAATCAGACAGTGGCTGGAGAAAAGAAGACAGAGCAAATGCAGTGCAGTCCACACCATCCAATGAGTACAAAAATGAAGAGGAAGAAATCAGAGAAAAGAAGTCATTTTTCCCATCTATAAGTATTCCATGGAGAGAAAAAAATGACAAAAAGCCTGAGCCACTGAAGAAAGGTATGTATTTTTCAAAGGTCATTTAGTTATTGTCTGCATTTTCAAAATGAAATACTGGAGGTCCAGAGGAAGAAACTTGGTCTTAAGATATAATTTTTACTTGGCACATTATCTGTGGAGTACCACTACTTTGCTTTGGGTTGTCTGAATGAATGAGACTTCCCATCCCCACAGTTTAATTCAGATACACATAAACTCAGTGTGACGAGTGCGACCTGCTTACGGAAGTTAATTTCAAGAAGGTAGCTGAAGTGTGTGTGTTTTTTCCTTGACAGAGATATTACCTAGTTAGTCAGATGATGGACTCTGTTCCATGTGTAATGGTGTCATTGGAGCAAAGGAAGTAATTTTTATAATTTACATTACATTGTATCTATTTTTTAGGGGAATATTATGTAAGTTAAAAAGTACTAAGATCTAGGTCCCCTTATAGTGCCTACCACTGGCAAATTCTCTATCTATCTAACCCGATATAGCTGGAGGCAGGAGTCTGCATTTCAGAGGCATTCTTCAGTAATCGAAACAATTACGGTAGCCATAGTAGCTCTTCAGAGGAAGGTTGAAAGCCCCTGTGGCTTGAAATAGTATTCTGTACAAGAGTGAAAATCACCCTTTGAGTGCAAGCACACTCAAAAGAGCAAGGCAGGAATTCAGCATTTAATCGGGAAATCCCAATTTTTTCCATTCTTGAATTTTGCAAGCATCAAGACACTTCTAAAACCATATCTCAGTGGAACTGCTGCTTATTTTTACAAGTTTTTACACCTTTTCCTTTAACTCCCATTTTTCAATGAGGATTTATGGGAACTAGTTAAGAGGCACAGCTGCTGGTCTGGGAGTGCAGGGCCCGGGCCAGTTGGGCGTTTCCATGCTCACTGAGCTCTGCAGGAGCACCTTTGCACCCTAGTGCTGCTCCCAACCACTCACGGCTCTATACTGGGTGCTAGCCCCAGTTTCATGCATGCTACAGGAAGTCAAATACTCAAGTGACGATTTGAAAAAAAAAATTTTTTTTAAGAGGGGCTGCATTTACAGAGTACATCATTTCAGCCTCCTTCTTCTGGCCAAAATTCGGACACTCTTCTTTGCTTAATTACAGCTGGAAAACCAGGGAACTGCAGTACATAGTGGCTGGATCCCTTTCATTAGAGTTATAAACAATCAATGCATATGTATCACTTTCACCTAAATATCTCATGCAGTGTGAGTACTTGCAGTAAATTAGGCTGGAAGTCTAAGTGTCTGGGGTAGGCTTTTTCACACAAAAAGGATAAATTTGGACAGCTGTATGAGTGTGTTGAATTAGGTCTTATTCCTGAGGCATAAAAACTGTTTCAGGATTTGACATAAAGACCACAAAGGTCTGTGAATGGCAAGGCATTCAATGGGCTGAGCTCCAGAGTTTTCACAAGGTAGAGAAATGGTACCTGTTTGCTTGAGATGTGCATTACTTAACCAATTCTTCTCATGTTTTCTTTCAGAAAAGCCAGTCCTCCAGAGCAGGCACTCTTTAGATGGCTCTAAATTGATGGAGAAAGTTGAAACTTCACAACCACTTTGGATTACATTAGCGCTGCAAAAGCAAAAGGGGTTTCGTGAGCAGCAAGCTACGAGGGAAGAGAGGAGACAAGCCAGAGAGGCAAAGCAAGCAGAGAAGCTGGCTAAAGAAAATGTAAATGATCTTTAGAAACCTGCCCATTAGAAATACTGATGCCATAATTATAACTGTTAGCTAGTTTTATTATGTGAAAGGGATTTTTTTTTAATGTTTGGTTTATAAGATTTCATAAAAGCTAAAATGACAGTGAGTAAAAAGTAGTTTGAAAATTTGGAGTTCCCTTTTTGCAAAACTGAGACCTCAGGGAGAAAATACTGTGCAATAGTATGACAATTTTAGTGTAAACTCTGATGCCTTAATATCAGGTGGTAGTTAATGGCGATCATAAGCATGACCACTGCACAGTTGATTGAACAGAAGAATTGTATGCAGCATGGTTCTTTCAAAGCTTGATGTTAAGCCTTAATGCTTGGGGAATAACAGCTGGAATACTCATTTATAAGTGAATATAGGTAAATATTAGTAAGTTTGAATTTATTTTTATTGTAACATATTATTTGGATAAAATGCAGATGAATGAAAGAAATGAACTGTCATGTGGAACATCCAAATGCCTAAAGCAGGCACGGAATTCAAGTATCACTTCTTTCCTGTTCTCTAAATAGCTACTTACTATCTATGGTTTTCTGTTAGTAAGAAAAACACTTCTACTTATAGTACAACATGATGCTACAAAACCAGTGATGCTGTATATAGATACCACAGATAGTAAAAAGGGAGATGATGGGGGTAACTAAGTATATTTTGCTGTTTGTTACAAGACCCAAATTTCTGATGGACACATGCATAATTACAGATGTAGATAATTGGCGGAAGAAAACAGCAGTGGGTGTGAAGTTGCCCACAGATGCACACGCTGTGTTTCAGTGCTGTATTTAACAGGTAGGGCTGGCTCAAACTGTTCGGTATTTTGACTGAAATGACAACATGACAAATTTAACTTTGTGGGTCTTTTTTTACAGTCTCTAATAACTGTTAGTTTTAGAAGTATTAGCGTGTTTCCATCCTTTGCCAAAAAGGAAGGTTAAGGAAAGGACAGGTGATGAATGAAAGCATCAAGTGTGACATCTCTTACTTGTAGCCATTACATGACAGACTGTTTATCATTCAGCAGTTTTCCGTCTCTGTTCTAGGCTGCTGTAAGTAATCAGCCAGAAAATAAAAGTAGCAGCAGCAAAACAAGCACACTGCAGAAATCTACAACTCAAGAAGACGAGAAGAAAATTGAGACTGCTGTGTCAAGACTAGAAAGAAGGGAGCAGCTAAAAAAGTCAAACACGCTTCCAACTTCTGTGACAGGTACAGTGAAAGATTCAGATTTACTCGAGGAATAATGCACTTCAGAAATGGTATTGCATGTTTTTGAGAAAGTGAATGAATTTGTTTTTTCCTCATATATTACCCCTAGAATTACAAATGCATTTGCTTTCAGCATGGAACAACACAACTTGTCCTGGTCTCACCTGCTGGCCATTATGCTGACAGTATAGAATTTCAACAGGTTTTTATCAGGTTCCCCAGGTTATTAAGGCTGCACTACTGCATTTCCTTAGAATTGCCCCAGTTCAAGCTTAAAAAATTAAGCTGTCTCCCCAAGCTATATCCAACAGTATTTTTGGAACATGACTAATACACATTAGAGGGATTTGACTTACTGTGAATTGCAACTGCAATTCCAAAAATGTAAAAACTAATCAATTCAGTTGAAGGTAGCCTGTCACTTTGAATTTAGGCCGCCTCCTTCCCAGTCACATTTTTGGTATGGAAGGTTGGAACCAGAACCTACTACTTTATCTGTCACCTCAGTTAAGCTGAAACTATTCCATATTCAAAAAGCAGGCAGGTTTAAATACTTCCCCAAAGGGCATACTATTTGGGGTGGTGATGGTTGAAATAGAGACTTGCCTAATATTTCTCTAGCCAACATTAGTCCTAGGCAAAAGGTTTTGGAGAAGAGTACAGATAGGTGTTGAAGAAACCTTTTTACAAGTTGCACAGTAAATAGCGTGGGCTTCTTGGAAAGTGAATACACATATCGGCTGAATCTATTCAGTAGTACTCCAAGCCAAGAACTATGAAATGCAACTGTTGAAAGCTATGAGGTAATTAATTTATCTGATAGTAAAGGCTAAAACAGTGCTACTGCTACATTACAGATTGTTCCAAGCCGAACAACCCGTACGCATGCCTATATTCAGTTGGTTCAGCAGCCGTATGTCCACACTGCAGCTGCAGGCCAATGCAGATAGTCCTGAGAACTTGTTTTACTTGCAACATCGTGGATTGGACTAGATGATCTTTAAAGGTCCCTTCCAACCCAAACCATTCTAAGATCTCGCATAGATTGCCCAAAACTTTCCTGCTCCCTGTTAGCCTGCTGCCAGTGCCCAAACTGGCTTTGGAGGCAAGCAGCTGGAGCAGCTTTACGGCATTCCTGTCAACCTGTTAACGGGGCTCTACTGCAGCCCTACCGGCAAAGATTTGGTAGTGTCATGTTATGCTGTACATAGTTCATTCTAGCAGAAGTCAATCTCTAGCACGACAGATGATGTCAAACTAGATCAAAGAAGGGCCAAACCCCAATTATCCTTGGTCTGTCTGCACTAGAATGAAGATTTCAGGAGGAAATTCAGGAGGAATTACCAATTTTGAATTACCAAAAGTGAAAGCATAGAACTGTGTTCGCCCTAAAGGAAAGAGTGACTGGATTTCTGTGTGATTACTGGCTACGTTTGGAGCCAGGTAGCCATTATCAATTGCACAAATATATGGTATACAAGTATTGGTTTATTATGGATGATGACAGTGATTTGGGTATCCCACAATTAGGGGAGCATTTAAGGCAGAAGACCAGCCTAGAACATGTTTAAAATAAAAGTTTGCCAAGTCCTTTGCTAAGGACATTGAAATACACCAACTTCTTCAAGTTTTGGGTGTTTCTTTAGACTTGCACTTGAATCTTGTACAACAGGAACTGATAAGCGGGTATAACCTTTAAAATAGCAAAAATTACCATAACCTTTAAAATAATTAGCTTTTCAAAGTGTCTGTCTACAGCAATAGCTGCTGCTACTGTTCATTTACTTATAGCTAAAAATACATGATTAAAGATGTACTAAAAAGAAAACCAAACAAATTTTGCCATCAATGCAATTTTAAAGCTTTTTAAAACATTCTAAACCTGAAAATAAAATGCAACTAGGAAGTAATTTGGACTGTATCTGAACATTTAACAAAAAAGGGGTTTTGGCTCATAAAAAATAAAACATGTAAAGGGGGATTAGTGAGGAGTTATTTTGTAATTAAGATTTTTTAGAGTTACTCCATAGGTTTCAGATAGGACTCATTTCTATGCCTTCAACGGCATTCACTGTCTCAGAATTAAACAGTCTTTCCACCTGACGTTTCTACAGTTCTGCTCTGTAAAGCTGCTTGTTAGGAATCATTTGCTTATTCAACACATTTTCTTGCTGAGACAGCTGTTTGCCTTAAATATACCATATTAAAGAAAATGTGACAAACAGCTATTGGAGAAAGCTGGTTCATTTCTTCTTCAGGATAGTCTCATGGGAGTGGTTAACTGAGGCAGAAAAACTATGGGACTGCTTTCTTCTCTGTGCTTATTTAAGAACTCTAATCTGAAGAGGGAATCTAAATCTTATTGAATACAGTTGGGTTACATGTGTTCAGTGGCTGCATTACCAAAGAGAAAAAAACCCAAACCAGCTTGTTTTCCCATTGTTTGCTACATTGCAGATGTAATTAAAATAGTTTATGTAAAGAAGAGTGACAAATTGGAAATTATTTCTTTGGATCTCACAGAGACTGAAAATTTTGTCCCTATTTTGTGAGTTACATTAGTTGGCGTCACCTCTGAAAAAGGAAACTCAGCTCCTCCTAACTTCATTATTTTGCAAATACAATAAAAAGCAAGATTTAATTAAAAGGGTTGGAATAAATATGAAGAATTAGATCAGACCATCTTCACAGAAAAGAAGCAAAATTTCTAGAATCCTGCAACTAATGTTTTTTTCTCTTCCCCTCCCCATCCCATCAAAACCAGTGGAAATTTCAGATTCTGTTCCGTCAACCCCACTTGCAAAGGAGGTGGCCAAGAGATTCTCTACGCCTGATGCTAACCCTGTGTCAACAGAACCAGCCTGGCTTGCATTAGCCAAGAGGAAAGCAAAAGCCTGGAGTGACTGTCCACAGATCATAAAGTAAACTGTAAAATTACATCTCTATTGCTGACTATTAATTGCTTTCTTTTTATTTATTCAGCTTTTTACACATGACAAAACTGAAAATGCATGTATTGAAGGACTGAAAACTGAACTGATTACCATTTTGCTCTAGCTCACTGTAAAGTCTACTGAAGTCATATATTCCATTGCTTTGACAAATAGCTAAATGAGGTCACAGCAAAAATTTCAGAACCAGACTCTCTCAAAAATTTAAGAATGCTCAGATACTGGATGTAAATTTTAGCAAGTATCATAATAAGGGCCAGAACTTCAGTTCAGAAGCTCCTTACATTCTGCGGGTATTCGGTTCTGGAATTTTAGATCTCTATACTTAAGTGGAGATCTCAGAATTTTTTTTCAACACTCCATTGTTGAAAATTAAGGCAAGATGCATGTTCCCTTCTCTTATTCCTGAATTTTTTTTAAGTGTTAAACTGTATGAACTGTCAGTTCTACCTGCTATTTGAAAGCTTCTTCCCTAACGAAGAACTTTGGGAGATATCGTTCTACCTGCAAATGATAAGTAGAAAGACAGTACCATCCAAATGCTGAGGTAATTTCTTTTATCATAGGATTAATACACTATGTCTATATTCCCTCACTCCTAGCAAGAATGCAATTCATCCTACATAACAAAAACCCCATTATTTAAACAAAAATCAGAAAGTTTTCTGAAAGAAGCCAGGAAGTCAAATGTTTATTTAAGTGCATCACTGTTTGTGCTTGGCCATATTTAAGATGCATAGAGACAAAGATTGCAGATTACAACTTTAAATCAAGCAACTGGAACTAAAATAAGTGAAACTATTCCTGTGCTCATGTAGCTGTAGAATTTGTCTCAGTAAGTTCCTACAGGAGTTAAGACTTGCAGAACTGAAATTAACTGAGAACTGAACATTAAGTCAGTGAGAGTCTCAGGAGTTTTAACTCCGCGTTCTTCCTGATTTTACTCCACGTGCAACTTCAGGTAGTTCAGATGACTCCCTGTACCTTGACCAATACACCCAGAACACTTCAGAAAGAAGTTTACTTACCCCATCTCAGGTATCTGCTGTGGCAATTGAACACTTTATTGCTTCTTGTAACTAAAATAGAAATGTTTGCCCCCTCCCTCTTACAAAAAAGGATAAAGTCCATAGTGTAATAAAAATCTTACTATCCTCAACATCCCACAGAAATACCTAGGGTGACTTTTTAAAAAGTCACCCTAGTAAATAAATCTGTAACACATCTGAGTTTGTTTTACAAGCAAGTCTTTTAACAAATTTGAACGTCTCCTTCTTAAAACCATAAGGCTCAAAGTAACCTTTAAGCCTACAACATCATAAAGGGAGACATTTTCAGGAGAAGAAATTGCATTATAGAATGATACCACATATGTTTCATGGCAGTATTTTAGCCAAACTGCTGTATGCAGCATGAGAAGTAGCACTTTAATTATGCAGAAAACAGAATGAAACCTGCCGTATCCTCCCATTCCAAGAGTCAAAAAGGGCTTGTCAGCAAAATTAATTATTGAATACTCTATTTCCCACCAAACAGAAAACAACAGTTCAGTTTCATGGTTACAATAGCACAAAAACAATGGATGTCTTAGCTTGAGTAGATGTGCAGCAGCAAGATGGGTTTTCTTGGGTCGCTTAAGCCATCAGTTTCGTATCTAAAACCAGAATCTCTAAAGTAACTTTTTACCCATAATGTAAGTATTTAAAATGTTTTATACAGAGATGGGGCAATGCTGGTCTCAAATGCTTGGGGAAAAAAAAAAATACTTCACACCTTCAGAGAAAATCTCTGCAAGCTTATCTGAAGAAAGAATTGGGCCCATAATTATTTTTACTCTGCTAGCACCATGAATTAGTGCATCTTAAATTAAATTTACACTTTTTCTGAGTTTATAAGCCTGCAGTATGTATTTGTAATTACAAGAAGTAAACTGCCTGAAATCCATCTTTATGATTATTTCTTGGGAGAAGGAGCCAGGCAGAAATATGGAGAAGGTGAAGTAAATCAGGATTAAAGAATTAAAGATGCTGGTATTCTGAAACACATAGCAAAATTAGGTGCTATTGTGCATGACGTAAGGATGCAATTTTCCAATACAAAACAGTTATAGCACATAGAATAGAGCTTTCATTAAGGATGGTCTTAATCTAAAGCTTCAAAGCAGAGATTTTTTTCAACCATAAAGGTATCTAGTGTAATAATGGAAACTGTATTACGTACAGTACTTGATGGAAACATTTCTAAAGTGTACATGTTCAACAGTGACATTTCATGTTAAATTAACAAAAATTTGCACTAAATACCAATGAAGTGAAGTGTTACTTTGCTTTAGCTTTGTTGCAGCCATTTCTGATAAAGTGTTGGAAATCTGTAAAAATAAAACCAAAACAGTACTACTGAGTTTAAAACAGCAAAAATGTTTTAAGAACCGAACAAACCACTATGTAGTATATTGTCTCAATTTTTTGTAACTTATACACACAAAATACCATTTCTTCTGACAAGGGTTATATATGATTAACCTCTATGTTCATACAGTAATGTATAAAAACTATAAGATGTACAATTGTGGGGTATTTGTTGTGTACTTTTTTAATTTTTCAAATGTTTTAAAGTGCAATTGTTTATTATACTAATGTCATTTTAATTCTTATTAAACTATAACCCAGTCAAAGTTATCTAATCAATGACGTGTGTTCTGTGTCTCCTTTTGCTAATCGTGTAGTTCAGGTTTGCATTTTACAGTGCTACAAGTGTCTTGCCTATGTGTTTCTGCTAACGATAAAGCAGAGGAACCAGAGGTGATGAAGCAACATAGCCAGTGCAACCTCTACTTTACTTTTTAATTCAAGATGTTAGAATTCAAAGTAGATGGCTCATCAGAGAGAGATAATAGTTTCTACTATAGTTCTTTTAGAAGACTCATAAGCAGGAAGAGGCTCTCAGTTAAGCATACTTCTGTCACGGCCAATACTTGATTGGCATTACTAAGACCACTGGTAATTCCTTGTAAGGCATTAAAGACAATCCAAACCAGTTCGCACCACCCTTTATTAATAGTTCTCTGTAAAGACACTGTATAAAGCATTCATTCAAATATCTTAAAAAATGATTTAACAATGGCTGATTTGAGCAGTGCACAATTCATCTGGGAACTCACACTGTACCTGTCATTGAAATTTAGTTAAGTATACACATGTAAGTATATTCTCCACTTTAGAATAGAACTAACTCCTACTGACTTCAATGGAGTTTAAGTACATGCTCAACTGAATTGAAGCTGAGGAGGCCCTAGGCTCACAAAGATGAACTATTTGGTTTATAAAAACTAGAGTAAACAGGCCACTACTACCAGGTATATGCAATGCAGGCTGTGCCTTTAGAAATCAAGTTAAAAGTTAGATTAAAAAAAAGGACTTGGGTTACCTTGACATAGCACAGAAACCTTGTCAGACTAGACAAACACCTGTCTGATGCATGGAAGAGCCAGGCACAGGCTAGGCTGGACTCAGAGAGAGGAACACATTCTTCCCACAGAGAGACAAGCATCTTATCCCAAGCTGCAGAGTATGGCACCTTACCACAGTTTCTCCCAATCCTGCAAGTGTTTGAAGCCAAACTACGGACTTTGATTTTCCTATCACACAGGTAAAAGCACAACATTCAAATCCAAACCATCTGAAACATATTCTTTCATGAATTGGAGCTAGGAAATGAGGGAGAGACATTGAAACTTCTGGCTGGGTGCTGAGCAGCCATCCTCCTTCCATCAGTACAGCAAACATCGCTTTACCTACTCTGGACACTGCCTGGTGCAAAATGGTACCTGAGAAATCTGCAAAGAACACCTCTTGCCTACAGTAAAATAGGCACCTGTGAGTTCTTAATTTACAAACGTAAACAATAAAAAGGAAGCAGCCTAACATCTTAGCTGTCTTTTTTCCTTGTTACATACAAATCTAGGCAATAAATGTAATCATTTCTACAGCCAACAACAAGCTTTGTTCCCCATACTACAGGGGAAGAGAAAACCTCTCCTGGAAGCTTATCTACTCCTTCTGCTGTTCCACTCTTGGCATTCAGGATCCACACTTTGCCATCTGTAGATACTGCTGCCAAAAGAATTTTGTTCTTTAAGTCACCACTTTGGAAAACAAATGGTGTTCCATATACACTTGAAGTGGCTTCAAATTTCCACAGTAAATTACCCTCCATGTTACAACAGTAGATAAAACAATCATGGGAGCCAAAAAATATTTCTTGCTTAGTTAAACTTGAGATGCATGGAGATGAAAACACTGGTCCGTTAGTGGAAAACTGCCAAACCTACACACAGAAAGAACATAACCACCCATTATCAAAGGTTGGTGACATCAGTTTGACAGCAACTGTAATTTTTTAATAGACTAGTTGTTGACAGGAGAGCATTTTATTTCAAGAGCATACTAGATTTCAATGAGGGCTGGTAAATACTTGTCAAATAAAAGTTAAGTTTTACACATAGAGTAAGTGATAAAAGACTCATAAAATAGATGTGCAAGAGTTCCACGTAAAGATGGCCAACTTGGGAAAAGAATATTCTTGGGCTGTTGTACCATAATTAGTAATGAACTTTGAGAATTCTGTTAACATGCTGTTCTTTGCCAAAAAGGCAAATGTTCCTTTTGTAATATAGATTTCCTCTGCTCACACTAACAATGTGCAGATCCCTCCTCAAGAGAATATCAGTTCTGCAGCACTGCTGCAAGCAGACAGAGCAGGGCATGGGCTAACGCGTATTTTATAATCGGAAAATGCTTAGGAATTGCCATGTATGCTGCATCTCATGCAAACAAACAGAAACAGTGTCAGTTGCTTTAACGCCAGATAGAAACCACGTTCATCTCTGAGGAACTAAAAAAATATTCTCATTTAATTCAATGTGAAGGCTGACACATTTTGCCGGAATTATGATCTGGCATTTTTTGATAAATGCATAAACATTCTAAGAAACCTTTACTTCCAAATAGCCACCATCTTACAGAATAGATGGCTTTAAACATGCTTGAAAAAGTCCAAAACCAAACCTATGCCATTTAATTTGCTAGCACTACTCTGGACTTTGGGTGTAAGCTCTGAACTAGAATTCTGTTACTGCATCAACCAACTTGAGAGTTTGTAGTTTTGCCAAGAACTGCATGGACGACCGCAGGCAAGCAGTTTTTCTACTTTCTCCTCTCTGTAACAATAGACACTTCCATCTGGTTCACAAAAAGGTATATGTTAATCATTAAACCTCAGGAAACAATATTAATAAAGCATCTTATTCAGGGTTTTGTGATGAACATGAAAAACCCAGCAACACCACTTTTACCTTTTCTCCAGAATGAGTGTAACAATGTAAGTTTCCATCCACACACCCAACACAAACGTACTTCTCATTGCAGTGGGGAGAGGAGAAGAGTGGTTTTCCCAGGAAACTTTTCCAAATCTTATTCCCCGTCACCTGTAAATGGCAGCATGGAATATCTGATGCTTAACACAACGGTAAGAAGCTCCACAAAACAACCCTTCCTTCGCAGCTTGACCCAGCCCTTAAGAATTGGCAAGGGGGAGGCACAAAGAAAAGGCTTCTCCCATCCAGAATGCATACCAGAAGCAAAACTACTCTTCAAATCTCATTCCAACAAAATGTTTAGTGGTTTCCATGGGACACTCAATACCCCTGTTTCACCCTTCTCTTCCCTCCCCCTAGGCAAAATGATAACAGTGTAGCGTAGTAGTTCTAATAAATGACAGATTCATTTTTTATTCCATTCCCAGCAACTCGGTATGTTATGAGGACCAATGAAGGAGAGGATATCTTGAAAGCAAGTCATAGTGATTATGTCCTAAACTGTAAATACTGTAGGAAATGCCGCAACCCACAACCTACAATTGTCACAATAAGCTCCTAACATAGCCTGCGCATTCCTATTTTTATAAATAATCACTTGGAGTTACCGCTGAGTTTCTCAACTACCTGTTACTCAGGATTATGGAAAAAAAAACCCCAAACCTGTTTTTTCTTAATCACAACCCACTAGAGCCACAAAATCATACACTGGTTTTCTAACACTAGGCTGGGTATTACTGAGGAAACTTGTAGTGGGTGGGAGGTAAAGATTGTTAGGATTGATGCTCTGGGTTGCGTGAGTACAAAAACATGAACAGCTGCTCCAAGGGACTGTTCCTTTTATCAGCCAGGACCAGCTGTAAGCCAACAATGCCTCAGAAAACCATGAAATTGCTCCACATCTATCAAGAATGCCATTTCCCTAGTGCAGAGAACAGAATAGCAGTCCAAGATTAAGGGGCACAGCTCTTTAAATGACTACGGGGAGGGGAACAGTAAGAGGAACAAAGGGGCATCTTTCTCTGTTCTGGTTTCAGTAAGTTCTGTGTATTTTTTTTTCTAATCCTACTGTCAAAGGGAAGGAGGGAAAAAAAGAATCTACAGACATGCTCTCACTCACTATTTTAACTGATAAGATAGTATATGGGAATGAGAAGACACTGATTCCAGCTTTGACCTACAGTCAGCATGTAAATTCAAGCAAGTCACTTCAGTTCTCGTATCACCAGATAGCTTTCTGAAATATAGGAATTATTATGGTAACCTTGTGTACAATAATAATAATAATAATAAGGCCCTCAAGTGAAAAATATCTTATGGTAACATACGATCATCTAGTTCCTTTCATCAGAAAAGCAATCTTAACTTCAGAAATGCATTCTGGTTTCATTTAAATTTGAGATTGGGATCAAGGACAAGTAAGCAAAGGTACATACTGGGTTTACAGCCAACAACAGTCCTCCTAGTGTAGCAACATAAAGATGATGTGGAGAAGAACTTAGACAAGGAGATGAAAACACAGCTCCACCTTCACAATGTAACTTCCATATACATGCCTTTTTCTGTAAGCACAAGAAAGATAAAATTTTCAACTGGAGTTAAAGCTCATGTTTACAAAGACCTTTGAATGTCAAGGCTTATCACACACCGCATTTACTCAGCAAACACTAGTTAAGAAGAGAAGATATAATCTACATGCTATTATAGCAACACATATGCCGTTGGCTACTTTCTCTTCCACTAAACAAAAGAAATTCAGCTAATGAAGAGGCAGTATCTGCCCCTCCTGTTCTCCATCTCCCTTCATCTACTCTTTTAGAATATAAGATTCTGTCTCCACCATTAAGCCACAGTTTTATTTCTAGCTGGGCACCCAGCTGAAACACCCACAGAGAATTTAATAACGAAGAAGCTTAAGATTTAGTTTTAACCAGGACTAGTAGCACAAGAACCACAGCTGAGAACAGCACTAAAACTATTTACTACCACATAATCCTAACCCCACTTCAAGCAGGCCCAACTATTTCAGAAGTGTAGTTGTGGACTCCTGAGAATACTAACACCAGTGGAGCTTCATCTGGTGCACAGATAGAGTCTAATAGAGTCTAAGATGGATATTTATTCTTCTATACATAAAAGTTAGTGGGTGGTCTTACGTAAATATCCAAAGTATACACATGTTGGTCATGCGATCCTATGTAGACTAGTCCACTGGAAGGGTCTACAACTGCAGAGCTTTTCACAGTATCTTCTGTGACAAAAGTCCAGTGTATTTCTCCATCACTGCTTTGAAGCACATACACCAAGCCATCATAACAACCTGTGTGAAATAAAACACAACAGGGGAAAAAACAATAATGATTACTTGTATTTATGGTGTGATTTATGCTGCTAGCTGCATCACTGCTGGAAAGAAGTAAGATGACTCAAGAGGCACAGTTTCAAAACATTTTCCAAAGCTCCTCCTCTTCTTTTAGCTCAAAGTCTTTGGTGATAGTTCACACATTGAGTTGATTGTTCTGTGTGTTCTTTCCAGGTTACATTTAGAATACACTTATTTCACTGCTTTTCTATCAAATTTTACAGTAATAATATTAGAAGACATGCAGAGTTGCTGAAAAGGGAGAATGTTTTTTTAATTATCTCTCTCCCTAATTTTTCTTTCTAAAAACAAAGATGCTGAAAGAATAAAGACTGTATGTTTTATAATGAAAACTGAACTGTATTTCTAGAAACTCCTTCAGTTTTAATGAAATATTCAATTTTGTTATCAGAGTAAATAGCAATCAAAATACTAGGAAAAAGATGGTAACATTAGCTTTGTATAAAAAAACTCACCACCTGGACATCTGTGCTAACCAGTGAACGTATTAGCTAAAAAAGATAAAACTAAGATGAATAACAGCAACTCCATTGACAATGGATATGACAAAACCAAAAAACTATCCTAACGTGTTCTTTACATTTCCAAAAAGAAGAGTCAAATGAGATAATTAAACTCTGTGAAAAATAATCTGAGGCACCATGTACTAATTTCTACCTCTATCAATTTTTAAAAGACATTTAAAGACTGTATCACCTTTCTATATTTTTTTAAAAAAACAGTTTAAAGGTCATACCTTAATCAACCACTAAAAAGAAACCATACCCATTGACTATTCCTTAATAAGGCCTTATTAATAAATTGGCATATAATAAACCATAAGTGTATATGTTAGATAAGCTCCATCACTGGTTATCATGAAACTTAAATTACTTCTTCCTTCTGTTTCTATTTTACAGTAAATTAGTTCTGAAACAGATATGGAATTTTATGGGTAAGTGTAGATAGAGGACATTCAGAGGTAAAAAATAAGATTCTCTGTCATTCATCTCATATTTAGCACAAAAAATAATTTATAATGAAGGCTAAAACAGAAGACATACCAACAACAATGAAATTTCCACATTTGGATACGCAGGCAGAAGATTCAATACGATCTCCAAGGTTCTTCTCCCATTTGATTTCTCCCAAATCTAGATCAATCGCCTGCATTGCATGAGAGTGAGAGCCAACATATACAGATGCAGATACTTCTTTAGATGGTATTACAACCAGTGGTGATGCATCAACACATTTTCTTGTATTTGACTTCCATCTTATGCATAATGCCAACTCTGCTGTTGTTACATGACTACATTCTGCAGGGATTTGCTGTACAGAGCAACAGTCGGTTTTATTTGCCTTGTTCGTAACTGTTAAAATTCTGTTCTCCATTTCATACCCTTGTGCATGGCTTTTCATTATACTTGGAGTGACTAAATGCTGAAAAGATGGCTGCTGTAGCAGTTCCACTCCTACCTGTACTGTATTAGTGGGCTGCATAAAAGACTTGGTGAAATTCATAGAAAAAAATTTATTTCCTCTGCTTAGTGCAATAAATGAAGTTAACCCTGAAGCAACCTCAAGACCTCTTTCAGATTTCAGTTTAATGTATTTTCCATGGAGTTCCTCTCCACTGTTCCCACTTAATTTTCTTTTCACAACATTGTCATAATTCATTAATTGGTCTTCATCTGAAAACAGAATTTTAAGAATATGTCCATAAACTTCTTCAATCGAGCGGCTGAGAATAACTTCAAGGAGTCCAGGTACAGCTTTGCCTACTAGCATCTCAATTTCATCGTAAAATCGTAGAGCCTTTAAGGAGTCTCCACCACTGTACAGAAATACCGCATCTTTAGAAATTCCAGTGGAATCACCTAGGAGACCCAGAACAGACTAGAGAAAAGAAGGAAAGAGGTAACAGTCCATAGGTGTTATACCATGTTGCACACATAAAAACTCAAGTTGGGTAAAATCCACCTGAATACCCAGAAGTCCCACTAAATCAACAACTGGGGAAACTTACTACTCTGCAGAAAAATCACGTGAAACATACTAGTGCCAATAGAGGTAGTGATGGAACAAGAGCTTGGGAGGAACAGAGAAACAGGGAGATACTAATTCTGTACTACAAAATATTTTGCTCAATTCCAATTCTGCAGTCTAAGAAATTAAAGCAAATTGTGCTGCATTTTTGTTGGCCATTTTCAATCTCGATACCATTTCTCAATGACAACTTTGCAGATAAAACATTGATGCCTTTTGATAAAATGGGTTTACATACTTTATTTTATTAATAAAACTTATATAAACTTCTTTTACTTTAGAATTAAGTAACCTACTTATCTACCCACTTTTGAAGCTATAACCCCTTCAATTCATGAAGGATTTTGGATTTGGCATTGTAACTACAACAAACAGCAATTACTATGTCTCCTCTCACTTGCGCTCCCTGCTTGTTAAGTCTGGATGTGAAGTCCAAATCCTCTGGTTTTGGAAGCCACCTTCTGCTGTCCATAATGGGTCTAGGGCACATCCTATCCCTTTGGGTTATCATTTTTATAGCCACCAATACGGTAAGTATCAGCACAGGCAAATTGTGTTACTAATTTCACTACGTTTACTTGTTCAAGTCCTAGCCACAGCAAATACCACTTTCAGGTGAAACTTGGAAGACTACATTCGGAAAAAAAAAAAAAAAAAAAAGTAATACTGTTTGGCATCACATTTCAATACTTTGAAAAACAAGTCTTCAGCACAGAAATTTAGAAACAATACAGACAGTCCAAGAGACAATTACACGACTGTGCCATCTGTTTTAAAAAGACTCTTCAATTCATAATTATCTTGAGAAATAAGAAACTCTACTAACACAGTAGCTATTTTGTACAAAGTTTCCATGTCCCAGTTCCTTGTTTCCCTTAGGGATACCTTCTTTGGCATGTAAAGCAGTATTCAAAAAGCTACTGACAGGTTACGTCCTTCCTATGCTAATTGCTTATACCTCAGAGCCTGCAGCTTTATCTGATAAGAGAAATATAAATGACTCCCTCTTGGCCACTGCAGAGTGACTATATTTAAGTATTAACTGAACAGAAAGAGCTGTACTGCTTCAATCTATAGGCAGCTAGAATGTTCTGGTTGCATTAGTCATACTTCTTAAAACTGTTTAATTCCTGACACATGTATAATGATCCACTTGCAAAGATAAAAAGGCAGCTCAAAATACTACCTTCCATAAATACTGCAATCTTTCCCACAATTCCTCTGCGCCACTCAGCTTACTGTCACGCCTTCTGGAGTTTAGATGGTTCTGGTAAATCTTGTTCAGTTCAGATATATCAACTTTGCCTTTGTAGAAAATAAAGTATGATTTTTTTCATTGCTCTTTTAGCATTTACACTTCCAAAACCTGCTCTGCCCAAATAGTCACTCTATTCTTGTACACATTTCCTTATTTATAGTCAGCTGCACCTGTATTTTTTTTTTTACCCAGTCAATCAACTACACTTAACAGAACACAACAAGGCTTTGGAAAATTTACCCTAGTCTCCCACATAATCCCACTTTCAGGGCCTGATCTTTCCCCAGCTGGAGTCAGGGTTCTGTTGCAGACAGCAACAGGAACAACAGCAAAGAAATGTGCAGTGTTAATATCAAACTGATTTTACTAAATTGATTTGACTCTCAAACAAAACATTATCAAGAAAATATAATACATGGTCATAATTTCTTACTAGGAGTTAGTTATCTAATCTAGGCATTTAAAAAGCCCAATCAGGTACTGGATTTTGATCAATTTAAAAAAAAGGAATAGAGACCATTAAAATAAGTGGCAAGGGTACTTAACAGTTTCATTTACCATGTGATGTTAAAGGCAAAGCTTTAATCAGTACAAGCTCATCAGGGACTGCATGAGCTGGTAGACGTTTCTGGAGTTCTTTAAGTGTTTCTCTCTTTTCTAAATCATCTTTGGGTACAACAAACAGGATAAGTTTTTCCTGCTGATACCAGGTCACTGCACAAGCTTCTACCTGACAAAGATCTTCAGCAGCCTGTAATTAAAAAGTATTAGTCTTGCTTTAAAAGGCAGTTCATCAATAGAGTAAAAGAAGTAAAAACCACAATTTTAAAAAGTACACATTTAAAATTTGTATTTGTCTCGCATTCCTACGTAACATCATATGAAATACCTTCTCTTGTAGCAAAAGTTTGTACTACTTCACAGAAAAACAAACTCATAGATAGATGCATTATTTGCCTAAATGCCATGAATGAGATACAATCCCTGAGTCTGACATTCAGTCTTGTAGAACAATCACTATATAAGAGTGCAATGCTCAGTATTTTTCAGGTGTTTATACAGTCCTCAATTCTGCTGGCAGAAACCATACAATGAAACAGATTTCCAAGAACTCCTCCCCAAACTCCTCCCTAAATTATGTGACTAGATTTTTGATAATACACCCTCCCAATTTCTTTAAGACTCCTAAAAGTCATCTGAAGATGAGCAAATCCACATTTCTGATAATTATCTGTTCCTTATTCCTGTTCTTATAACGGCATACTCTACTTACTAGATGTTTTATTACCTGCTGCAAACATTCAATATTAAAACGTTTGCCGTGACGTTTAATCTGATTGTCCTTCCGACCCAAGAAGAACAACTTTGCGTTCTGCACTCTTACAAAATCCCCTGTTTCTCTCATTGTGCCCAGGGGTACAGTTATTTCATCATCAAGGAAGCAGATTCGTTCTTCACCACCTACACAAGAACAGATCGTGGTCACATATATCAAATGACTAACTGTAAATGAAAATTATAAAAAGTATTTTATCAAATTCTCCTAAACTATAACAAGCATTATAAGCAAGTACTAAAAGATTAGTATCAGTGTCTAAACTTCTGCAATGTACAAACTGGGCTAAGCAGTTAATTCAGAGAAATTACTTCAACTGCGAATGTCAAAATGCAAGCAGGAAAAAGTCAATATAATGAAAGCACAGACTGCAGATAAAATTATGGTAATTTCCTGTTCATCATTCCAACAACCTAAAATACCATCAGAAGGTTCCCAGCCCAATGGGAACTTAAAATGCTGTATTAATCTGTACATCAGAGGCAGACACCAAGTAAAACAATCAATGTATTATTAAAACTCAATTAATTAAGAAAAGTATCTTAGAAGAGTAAGAAATATAAAATAACCTATAAATATTTGTCCCTCGCCTTCTAGAACAGCAGAACCGTTGGTATCTCTGACCTCAACTTTTGTTCCAAGGAGCGGTGATCCCAAGGGTATAGGGAAATCAGTTCTAAATATATTAAAGAGAGAAATAGCAAAAATCTTTCCCTTCTGAACACAAAACAACTGTTCCAGAAATGAGTTAGCATACAGTCTCTTAAAGGGTTGGTATTAGAGCAAAAGTAGATGCTTGGGGCTTCTTTCTACTAAAATGTTTCTTCTTTAAAAACATCTCAATTTTTTCAAAATTAAAAACCTCATCAGTGTGCATAGGTTTCATTATACATGAAAAAAACACAGAATAATAGAAAATAAGGCTTGAATGGACCCTGAAATACCCTGAGAGTACCCCGAGAATTTCAGCCAGTTTTTAAGTCCCCCAGGTTGAAAATTCCATCAAGTCAACCAATTTAAACACATGTAACTGCTTTCTAATTTATTCTTTCCCTGTCCTACCTAGTTTGAGCTTTTATTCTATTACTGGTGTTGTGGCAACAAGTACAACTGACTCTTTCAGAAAAGACTGAAATAAAAGAAACTGTAATTTCAATGTCATGTATCTATTACAGACTTCTTCTGTTGAGCTGCAGACCAACTCCTTCCTTTCTCTTCATTCTCTAGCCTCCTCAAGCACTTGCAGAACCTCATTTATTGAATATAGACACTATTTCTGAGTGGGAGTAGAGAATAATACATTTTCTTCAGTAAAGGAAAATTTAAAAAGCAAAGTAACTTTAAATAACTTTGGTAATATATGAAGTTAGGCATGGGTTCCAGTTCAACTTCTATCATAAAGACTCATATTTTAACCTAACAGTTCTTGTTCAATTCCTGTTATTTAGGCTGTTGAAGCTTCTCCTTTTCTCTGATCAGTCAATGAATTATTTATCTCAAGTTGATGAAAAAGCAGTCAAATTTTCTAAAATGTGTATTTCTGCCAAGTGAGAATCTTCTCCTCCTTTTCCTTTCTCTGGTCAGCTTCAAAATATAATTACTTGACAAACAGGTGTGAGAAAGCATCCCAGATATTCAATGTGTCTGCCCCATACCATAGGGAAGTCCCAACACAAAGAAGAGTAGAATTTAAATTCACCAAACAAAACGTCAAGATTCCTACATATACCATAGAACAGCAAAAATAAAAGACAAACACCACCTCATTTGGCCATTATGATCAAGAGACTTGGGATTAGACACTTAATTTTGCCAAACTTACCTAAGAAACTGAGGGATGCAGACCACTAAGGCACTAATTTTGTGCTGATTTTTTTTAATTTTCTAGTGTTCTCCAGAAACTGTGCCAGTTGTCATCATTCAGCTAGCAAAAATAAAAGCCCACTGTACTCCAACTGTCCTACCAATACTAAGAAATGAAGAAGACATAAAATGGTCTGTCCTGGTTTTCTTGTATCTGCATCTGCTTACTGCAAAGGAACGCTAATTCCCTTTGCAATGACGCTTAGAGGGAACTGGCTGCGAGGTGAAGGATGGGAAACAACAGTCAGAGACTATAAAAACTTCCATCATTCTAACTGCACATCAGTTAGGACTGAAGAACAACACATTACCTCTGGAGCACAGAAACTTTGAGTAGAAAAAACAGTTTCACTGAGGAGAAGGTAATTTTTGAAGTCAGAGAAACCAGAATGAATATGAGTTTTGCATGATAGTTTAGTAACACTTTATGACCACCCACCATTTTCAGTCTTTGACGGTTTAAGTACCAGGTTAATATATCACATCATTTGTCGAAAACATCCCATTTCACAAAACAAGTCTAACTCAAGTCACATGTATGATTATCATGTCAGGGAATAATCAGAGATTTCAGAGAGCAAATGAAACACTGAGATAACTGGAAGTACCTTTCATGACCCTGACACTCCTGCAACTCTCTTTATAAAATACAATGAACAACAACAAAAAAAAAGCAGTAATTGAGTGAAAATGGCAGAGTGCTAAATGATGAGAAGAAAGTACTTCTGCAAGTCCAAGTAAAATTACTGTGAGACCTTGTGTGAGCCACTTTGGACAAATTTCTGTCATCCATACTACTCAAGTAACATCGGTGGGATCATTTGCTGAATAGCGTATTATCCAGTATTAGAAAAAACACAGTACCTAGTCTCCACTTAATCGATTATTTGTGGAGTTTTAAAAACTGTAGGCAAAAGCATGGTAGCAGTAAGATATACACGTATATCTACTGATTACATTTGAAAGTAACCTTTAAGCATTTTTGCTTAAAATAAGTAAATCTCAGAAGTAATATTCTGAACTTGATAGAGCGAAGGTATGAGTATATCTTTGTTCCGAGGCTATGATTAAGAGTTACAGAGCCCCAGTTCTTTACTCTCACTGAGAACTGTGTTGGGCATCTTCTCTTTGAACATGCAAGATCTCAATGGAAAAGCCTAATGATGAGCAACAGCATGGCTAACTGAAGTTCATAGCAAATTGGGTAGGAGCCATTTGCCTGCAGAAGTGCAACACTAATTCAATACTGCCACACAGTCAGAGACAGCACACCCTGGACTAGGCTAGTTCAGGTTCAGCATGTGGAATCACAGGCTGGAATGAGGAAGAGGTCTAGATACAGAGATGACTAAAACAGAGACCATCATGATGCATTATGTGAAACTTAACAGGTCTACAAGTACACAGGATTACAGACTGCAGTTCTGTGGTTCAAGAATCACTCATCAAGAACTTTTACTTGAGGGGGCTGTGTTAGAGCATGAGAGGATAGATTAGTCTATTTGTACATAATAAAAAAAAAGTAATTTCTACCAGCATAAACACTCATAAGGACTTAGTAGTCCTGGAAACAGGAGACCAACATTCTATTTCTAGTGATTTTCATCGTTCACATGCCAAGCCATGAAAACAGTGAAATTTCCTACCTAAAATCAGAACTAAAAACCTCTTCAGGAATCTTGTAGCAAGTGGCCCAGCTTGACACTTCAGTAATACCATACAGATTAAAAATACTTGTTTTGTTCTCCTTGTGCTTCCAACTTTTCAAGAGATTCAGTACAGGAAATGCTTCACCACCAAGGGCTAACACACGGAGTGAAGTGTTTGCAGACAACACTGTTGATTTAATAATGTGAGCTCCAAACCTTCTGAGAAGTGTTGGTGTTGCCTGAATGATACATATTAAAGAAAAAAAAATTGAAAAAAAAAGAGTAAAACCTGTTACATTTTTTCAGTGTATGTGTAAACCTCTTCCTGCTTTATCATATCCACTGCACAGCTATATTGTGGATGTACTTAATCATCTACATATAGTAGATGGCATCAACCATCAGATACCAATATAGATTGTGCTGTTTTTTCCAAGATTTTGTTTATCCCTTAATAAGCACTATCAGCACCAATCTAGGTTCTTCTGCAGAGCTTCTAGTTTATTTGGATGTTATGGGTTCCATGTTGCACCTCAGCTATTATCTAAAGTGTGTGCACATTAGTTCTTTAGTTAATTACTTTGAAATAGAAAGCAG
This sequence comes from Haliaeetus albicilla, assembly GCF_947461875.1. NCBI lineage: Eukaryota > Metazoa > Chordata > Aves > Accipitriformes > Accipitridae > Haliaeetus > Haliaeetus albicilla. The sequence continues at coordinate 53,919,505 of NC_091483.1, read as the reverse complement.
CAAACACAGTCTTCTCTTGATGTTACTGTTTGTGCTTTTTCTTGCTTCATTCCAGCATGTTACAGCTAAAAATATAACCTATACATCTGATTAACCTTCTTATAGAAAATTTAAAGACCTTTCCATAACACTAAAAATTTGTAGGATGCCAGACTTCGGGTTGTTACTGATTTCTGTAAATATACCGATTTACAAAGATTAGTCTTTCTGAAAGCTTTCACCTCACTCTCCAAAATGAGCAGAGGAAAGGAAAAAAAAAAAAAAGGCGGGGGGGAGAGTGGAATCCAAACAAAACAGCTTCCTTAAATACAGCTACTTCTGTAAAGCTACCAGTGATGTAGAGCCCTTTCACTAAGGGGAAAAACAGCACATCATTTTAACAGACACTCACGCTTCACTCTTATTCTTAACCATTTTTTCTAGTAAGAGGACTGGAAAATTAATTTAATTATTTCTTACCAGGTTATTTTCTTCCAGTAATGGATGACGACCACCACTTTTCAACTGATCATTTTAACTTTAGTAAATTATAGTGAAGAAAAAAAGGGGTAAAAATTACTCTTCCCCTCCCTCATAATCACTTTTCAGACTTCTCAAGTCTCCTTGAGCAAGTCAAGAGGGGAATGTAATGCCTTGCTATAATTTAAGAAAAATCACAAAATTATTCATCATCAGTTAAGCTATAAGGAGAACATTTTTGTCATCAATTCAGCTAAGAAGCCCTTCCTTCACTGATTAAGACAATGATAACAACAACAAAAAAATCACAAAATCAAACTTTCCTTAGGAAGACATTTCAAATATCTTCACTGCACCAAATTCCACCTTTCTCTGTTAATGCTTAACATCTTTATAAAAAAAAATAATCTTAAAAAGTCTTAAAAAATGTTAAAAAATATTGCTAATAGTGGGATTTTTTTTTTCCTAAAGGCAAGCGAGCTAAACTGATCAAGAAACTTGTATGTTACAGCAAAATCTACACCACTGAGATTTACAGCAAGGAATAAAGTTACAAAATTTAGATTTTGTGGATCTTGGTGGATTTTTTCTGCTAGAATCTCAACTACCATCATTCCTCCAAAAGAAAAGGAAACCTTAGCATTTCTAGCAGTGCAAATACTTCAGAATTACAACATTAATGACAAGCAAGGCTTAGGGGTTGATTTATCACAATTAATAGACTAACCAGACCATGCTCATTTTGTTCAAAGTCGGTTACAAGTGAGATCCCTTTCTAGCGACTCTTGCCCCCACACCCTTTAAGTTTCTATACTCAATTAATAGTTTTACAAAATACCTTGTTACACTACAAGGCAAGGACTAGGCTTATTCAGCCATGCTGGATGCTCATAACTTCAAGCAAATTTCCCAAAACTGAACTTTGCAACTATTAAAATTGAGATCATATAGGAGATGATCTATTCCAAGGCATAAGGGGCACATGAAGCCTCATATAAACATGTAACCTGAAAACAGTTAGTGTTGCTGTGGAATCAATTATTCTCTTGCTCTCATTATTGTAAAAAATGACAAACATTTTATCACCCTATAAATGGCACTGGTTTAGTTGTATTTTTAGCATAGAGACTAAGTTGTTTATGAGGAAAGACTCCAAGATCAAGCCCATTAAAAACTGCTAAAAATGTCTCTAACAGGTTACTCCATTACCAGATTCTTTGGAACTAACTGCTTAATTAACAGAATAATTTAATTAATTCTTAAGAACTAATGGTTTCTTAACATGAATGTTGGTTTTATCTGTAGTTAATTGTTTTCTGTCACAAAATGTTTGAGGCTTCCATCAAATGGTAATATTTTAAACAGCTAACACTCTACAGCAAAAAAGGATAGCATGAGCTGCGCCTTCAAGGAAGGCCGCTCCTGTTCTATTATCATCAGTGTCTAGACTGATGAAAAAGCAGTACACATTAGCAAAGGTGAGAAGCAAGACACTGAAGACACTTATTTCAGGCATTGCCTACCTGCAACACTGTCACATGGTGATGGTGAAATAGGGCAGCAGACAGCTCCACAGGCATCATTTTAATAGTGTTTGGTACTACAAGAATAGAGGCTCCGCTTGTCAGAGCAACAAACAATTCAACCACAGATGGGTCAAATGTTAGAGGAGAAGCCAGGAACAGCACATCATCCTGTGTGATCTCAAATATTGATCTAAAATAAGAAAGCTAGGAATTACAAATCCGATGCATGTTGTTAAAAAACATTTCCAAACTAGAAGAGCAGCATGAAAGAAATGCGCTTTAGCAAAGCTAAGGTCTTAAGGGCTGCTCTGAATATATAGGTATATGCAGACCAGACAACTTGAGCAAGAGCTCCTGCATCAAGACTGTAACTATTGATTAAGCTAATGAGGTCCTTTACAAAGATATCCACCACGTTGCACACCAATACAGTATGTTGAAGGGCATATTTCAACTAATTGATGCTCATTAAAAAAAGAAAAAAGAAAAAATATGCTATTTTCCAGAGTAGATTTTTTTAGAAGGTATTAAATGAAGCAGAAAGAAACCTAGGCAGCCTAAAAAGGCATTAGGACTTAAAAACTACAGAAAACACTAAATACAACTGTGAACAAATAATTAATTTTTTTAATCTACCTCTTTTAAGTTGCAAGCCAGAATACAATAGTTACAGCAACAGCATATTATTTGAAGTACACCTGTTGAAAATTCAGGTCAAGCACCATTTAAACATTAAAAATACCAGTTAGAGAAAAAAAGTTTTATATGATACTATTTAGAAACAAAAGAAACAAACACAAATAAATCTGATACGGCAGGGAAAGAAGATGAAGTGAAGCAGTGTTAGCAAAAACCCCATCTACACTTCTCTGAAGTATTAAAAAAAAAAAAAAAAAAAAAAAAAAAGAGTCCCTAAGCATCAAATCTGTGAAAGCATTTAAAAGGAAAACCGGAAAACACACTTACTTAAGATGCTGAATATTTGGCACTATACATTTATGAGGCACTCTGACTATTTTCGGGATCCCTGTAGTTCCTGATGTATGCAAGGCATACGCTAAAGAGTATTTCTGTCCAATGTCCATGTACCCTCCTTCTGATGTTTTTACTTTGGTTTGATCTGGGCAAACAGTAGATCCTGGCTGCAAGTTACCCATAGCTTTGAAAGGTTCATATTTACTTTTCACATTGTCTACTTGTGAATTTAAATCAGCGTTGCTCGAGCACATTTGGAAGAGAGTTAAACCAGTATGTTCTATTGTGGAAGAATTGTGGTAAAAATAACCAACATGGGACGTCCGGAATTTCTGTAAGAGAAAATAAACAATTTAAACAGTAGAACTCAGGATGCACTCTTACTGTTCTAATATATGCAATGAAATATGAAACAGCATTTCATACAAATAAGCTGTGATTTTTCATGCCTCTACTTCTGGACGATACACATCAGTTTTAAGCTCATGGATTTTTATGTATTAAATACGAGTGAACACAGACTTTCTAATGCGAAATAAACAATTCTCTGAGCAAATAAGGAAAAGAAAGGGAAAATATACAAAAGAATTCTGCAGAAGACAAAGAACTCTGAATTATAACTAGATGGTGCAATCTTGTCTATTCCCTTTGCAATGAGTGAGGGTACACGATTTGGGAGGAGTTGGACAAAAGAAAAGCAAAGAATTAAACGCAGGAGGTTTTTTTTTTTTTCAACTATTGCAAAGATTTCCAACTTTCAACCTTTACATATGGAGAAGCAAGTCTGGAAAAGTCTTCCAATGCCAGTGCCAGTTGCCCAGACAACACTCTAATAGGAAAGTAGGCAATTTTTTTTGAAGAGAAGCACTTTGTACTTCTAATTTTAAAGATGTTCTTTTCTGAATGAGAAAGACCTCTTGACATGAAGAAACAAAACAAGTCCATCCAAGCTTATTAAAACAGAACACAATCTGAATAGCTACACATTTCTAAATTGCCCTTTAATGCTTCCTGTAGAAGCCTGAACACTTACATTTATTTTGTCATTCTCAACGAGAATATACTGAAGATTGCTTTTCTTCATGAAGTAAGAGGATAACACTGGTGGTGCATCTGGATCAATAGGAGAATAGGCAGCTGGAACTTGAAGGATTCTAACAAGACACAAATGTTTTAAACTTATTTTAAAAGAATTAAGAAAACCCTCTTAGATTTCTCAAATGTTTCTTTTATAGTTCCCAGCGCTAGAAAATGTAGTCATAACGTGACTTAAAGATTTTGTTGGAAATAAGGTAGGAAGAATAATCAGTGTTGCCTTTTGGTATCTTACAGCAAGGAAAAAGATTAAAGCTAGATGAAAACATTCAACATTATTTCTGGCCAAGCAGGTTGGTGATGACAAAGGTATCACTGATATCAACAGCACCACATTTTAAAACCTTCTGCTATTGACTAGGAGCAGAAATATAAGCTTTTCATTTATACATATGCAACATATAAAAACATATTTAAAAAAAAAACACCACAAAAAAGTCTGCACACCGAAAACACCTTCTCTTCTCACTAGTCTAAAGAATCCAGCATAAGAAAATCTGAGCACCTACTGGAATTTCTTCCTTAATAAAGAAGCAGAGGAACACCAAGTATCATTCTCTTGTCATTCGCTGCCCTTCACATTGTAGTGCTTCCTCAACAGTTGCTCACTACAATCCCTCCCTCTAGTGGCTCCATTTGATAAAGACAAGCACTTGAATTAATGCCACAAAAAGCCAAATATGAGTAAGTGGCGACTAAAATATGAACGGTTCCCATAAATCTTCACATTTCTTCCAGGGCTGGGTTCCCACATACAATTAGTTATACTTCCTCTTTGTGCAAGTGATTTATCACTGCAGTAATGACAAGATACAGAACAAAGACTTAGAAACCACAGCGCTCTGTGTACTCCCAGTAGCCACTGGTACCAGTAAGCAACTAAGCCTGCCTTGCATCACACGACAGTTAACTACTCAGCAACGATAGCTGTAAAAATCAAAACGCCCCAGCAGTTCCCAGTCACACAGCAAAAGAAACCTGTGTTGCTGCTCAGTTGATTGGGATATAGGACAAATCAGGTTGCAAGGGACCTCAGGATGCCTAGTCCAACCGCCTGCTCAAGCAGGGCCAGCTGTGACACCAGACCAGGTTGTTCAGAACTTGATCCAGTCAGGTCTTGAAAACCTCCAGGGATGGTGCCGGCACAACACCTCTGGGCACCTGCTCCACTGCTGGACTGGGGGAAAAGTTTCCCAAACACCGAGAAAGTTCCTCACTACTTCTGGGAGGTTTATGATTACAGCACTCATTCTCTCACTTCACTGAAATCTTTATACTCAACTATGATACATCTTCTTGCGCTACTGTGTATTTTATGTGCCGTGTGACAATAGGAAAATAATGACACACATCATCCCCCTAGAAAGCACAACTGCTGGTGTATACATCAGCTGAAGAAAATATCCTTGTGATGTGATTCCCTACTACATCATAAATGCAATGGATATAAAAGTTACATATATAAAGGATATAAACATTAGCATTCATCAGCAGAAGTAGGATTTTAAAAATTGCTGAATTAACATGAGTGTTGAGATCACAAACATTTCAATTTCCTAGCCATTAAGTAATCAATGTGACTTTAGTGCTGCATTGCTCACTACTTTTTTCTACAATATTTTTAATGGAACTTTAAATGTATACTCATTTAGCTTAAAGCATGAAATTTGTTTTCAATGCATCTTTTTTTTGCTAGCAAGACAAGAATACACTAAAAACCCTGCATCCTTCTTTTGTACGTATACATTTATTCTCTTAGATTACCTCCATTTCTCAACAAGCACAACAAAGACGCTAGTCATTGATTTTTATATTTCTATAAATATGCTTAATCACTTTTTTAAAAAAAAGAAAGATAGTTACATGCACTTTAGATCAATGAACTTAAAAGTTGAAAAAAACTTTAGCAGTGGCTTTTCAAAAGGTTATAATACTGCCATCTTTTTTCTTAAAGAATGCAAGACTCCAGTGCCTCTTGACTGTATTACTATGGTGTTACTGCATTTTTGTTGTTATTAAAAATATAAACAAACTGAAAATTTGCTTTAGTAGAGATGACCCTTAAAAAAAACAACACAGATTGCAAGCATTCAAACCATTACCCTAAGATCCAAGACGGTAAGTTTATTCCTGGATAGCAATAAAGGCCTATTTCACATTTTCCTTGCGGATCACAGTGCTTTTGAAGGAACGCTGTTAATTCCATGGCAAGCTTAACCACTGTCGCATACGTGTAGAATGTTGGAGGTTTGCCATTGCATTCATCAAACCAAACCGCTTGTCTATCAGAGTACAGGCTAGCTGCACAATTCACCAGTTCCTGAAGAGTCATCTCAGCCGCATCTCTTCAATCGCCCTGAAAGATTAACAAACCAGACTGCATTGTCACCTCCTAACTTTTAATACTGTGGTCAAATTATATAAGCACACAGAACGCTACCAAGAACGAAAAAAGATCCTTGGCAGAAAACGCAGTTTCACCACACCTTATATTGCACAAGCGTGAAGCTTAATACTTTTATCATTTCCCATGGGTCTTATCCTAAGGCCCAGGATACAGTGATTCACCAAGATTTCATTGCACAGAGGTAGTTTGCCCCTCACCGTTACACCTTTATTTTTAAAGCGAAGCACAACTGAATTAATAACTTCATTCACCCAACTCAATTCGTAATTTTCTCTTTAACGGAACTGTGAAATACGAATCTTGCCTTTGCAAGCAGAAAGCCCAACGCGTCGATGGCCAAGGCCTTTAGGGTGCTGCTGCACGCCTCTACCCCGCGGGCCCTCCCCACCACCGTACCGGGTACCACCGTACCGGGTACCACCGTACCAGGTGGCCGAGCCACGGACCCGAAGGCTCCGGGCTAAGGCCCCCCCTCTCCGCTCCGCTCCGCCCCGCCAGGGCCAGGACTCCGCAGCGGTCCCGAGCGAGGACAGGCGGCTCCTCCACACGCCGGCCACGCTCAAAGCCCCCCGTTTCCACAGACGGCCGGGGCGGGTGGCTGCCCCACAGGCACCGCGGGACCGCTCCGCGACAGACGCCATCACCGCAGCCCCGCCGACCACCACCGCCGCCGCTGGCCCCAAGGGGTTCGAGGCAACAACCGCGCCGCGCCCGTCCCCACCTGAAGAAGCGCCCAGCAGCACCCGCCGGCGCCCTCCTGCTCTGCGTCGCCACATAGCAACGGAAGGTCGACGCTTCTGATTGGCGGGACAGACTCAGTCCTGCCCGACTCGGCAGTAACGCGATGCTCTCATTGGCCGACGGCCGTCGCGGGCTTTGGGCATCCACAAGCTGCGCCCGGTCCGCCGGCGGCCTGCCTGGGGTGGCGCCATTATTTCTCTGAGGGTGAGAGCAACAGGCAGTGCGCCAGAGCCGTCCCAGCCCTCCCCAGCTACCCGGCAGCTCCATGCATGAGAAGGAGGCAAAAACAAACGCAGGGGCCGAGGTGAAGGGCAAGGTCACACTCACAGTTCAGTCGTCCGTCGTCCCCCCCCCCGGAGGTGGTACGGGCCTTCCGGCCGGTGCTCTCGCCGTCGAGCCGGGTCAAGGACGCCATTTCCGGGGGGGACGGGTGGCGGCAGGCGGTAGCGCTTCGCTCCTCGGCCGAGCTGCGGCGGCGGGGAGCGGGGCCCGGGGCAGCCCAGGCCGGGCTCCCGGTGTGGGACACTTCCCCCGGGGCTGGGCTGTGGGGGCGCCAGCGGGGAACGGGCGGGCGGGGGCAGCAGTAAGGCAGCGCGGGCTGCGTGAGGGAGAGAGGGTGATGTGATGTCAGGCGCGACGTGATTTGCTGCAGCTTCGAGGGGCTTTCGGGGTGACTTCATGACAGAGAAAGCTTCGATGCGTATTGGCGGCGAGCGGAATGAAGGGAGAGAGAACGAGAAGACCATTTCATAACCATATTTAATGTTACGCATGGCAGAAGTGAGACAGCAGCTTTTCTACCGTTTTGTCACATTTTTTAAATGATAATGTGGCGCAATTGCACATTGGTGATACAGCAGAAACGGTTTCACAGTAAAACATTAAAATAATACAAATAGCGACGCCTAAAACCAGAGGAGTTTTCTCCCTCAATGTACTCATTGTGTGTGCGTGTGTCTGCTGTACGGGTTAAAAAAGGCCTGGTAACCTGAAGCAGAAATCCAGCTGTTGGAGAATAAAATGACACTTGAAAGGTAGCTCCCCTTTAACTTAAGGTTTTGAAAAATACGTACTAAAGATGAGGCATGTAGTGTATCTAAAAATTAACAGTGCTTACAGTAGCAGACCTTGTAATTTCACATGCATAACGGAAAGGGAAAAAGGTCTCACTTTATTGAAATGAGAATTAATGCCACTTAATGCTCAAATCACATTTAAGCGATTATTAACCAGACTTAAAAAACACCAGTTTTGTTGAAAACATGTTATTGCACAAGCTTCATTTACAGTCTGTTCTATAGACAATTTCAGATAAATCAGTAGACTTCTGCTTGCAACCTTGTTAGAAAACTGTGCACCAAAGTTTTTATCTCCAGTAGAAAGGGCTCCCCACAATATCTATAAACTAAGAGCCGGAGTCGTCCCTTCTGTTAAAAATGATTGCTCTTTTGAGGGCAGGAAAGAAGAAAGGTGAAAAACATTAATGACAGTTTTTGTCTTTTCTCACACTACTCCCTGGTTAATCTGGAAGAGGGGGCAGTCAGAGTGACTCCATCCTGTTCTTTTTTTGCTCAATTTACTGTCCAGATGAACTGTTAACAGTTCTGTTAAAAAAACCAAACTTGCTAATTAGACAGAAGAGATCCACATACACCCTCCAATATGCAGATCTGGGCTTTGGTGAAGAACACACAGTAAGAGCCCGATGCTCGTGAAAATCTAAATTCTCCCATAGGCTTGACTGCAAGTAGGTTCTGATTCCACTACACAAGGCAGTCTTGACCTCATTGTATGTATTTACATGCTTTCTTGAATTGGGACTTTTGTGTTGTGATTGTCTATTGGGTGCAATTGCTACAAATCCCATGTAAGAAAGCTCCCTTTTGAATTTAATCACCAGTGCTGTAATTCTCAACTATATGGAAGATGATGGGGAAGGAAGAAGCTCTTAAACTTTTCTTTCTTTTTTTTTTTTTTTTTTAAACAATGTCACAAACAATTATAAGGCCAAAATACACAATATTAAATAGAAAATCTAAAATTAAGCTACTGGTATTCAGTGAAAAAAACTGAGGTATACAAAATATTTTTACAATTGTGCGTAAATTTGCAATAGTTTTCAAAAGGTGCTTTTGCATTTTCAGCTAGTGGTTCATTGTCCAAGTGATCTTCATGTATACAAGTAACCATGTAATTGTGACCAGTTAAAAAATACAATGCATTCAATAGCTAATGTTTCATCAGAACTTTTTTTTTTTAAAACATTACATTTATTGTAACAGCAGTAATGTAGTAAAATAAGACTATACCCAAACCAGCTCAATCTCAAGTTGATATATCGTTTTTACTGTTAAAAATGAAAAGTGACTTTATTTTTCTGTTTACTTTGGATGTTGACATATGAAGAGCACACTGAGCATTAGCTCAGACTTCAGAAATTGTCAGGACTTATCCTGGAGAAAACAAGATGTAAAACAGAAAAAAAAATGGCAGCGCCAAGTATTTTTCTCCTTCCATATCCTATTTGGAACTGATAAAAGCACACGAAGATAATATAATTACACTGGACTTCAAAAAAAGAATTTTAAAGTTATAAAACTAGAGAGCTTTTGGCTGAGCATTTCCCTGAGTCTTCATTATTTAAAATCATATGCTAGACATTATGTTCATAGAATCTGTTACAAAGGCCTTGATTAATAAAGGCTGTTTAGCTATATATGAAAAAGTTAGGTACTTCTAGTCTTAAAAGTCTAAGCAAGAACTGCCGAGTGAGCAATTTGATTCTTCAGAATCTGGTATTTTTCCTAAGGAGAAAAGCAAACTTCACATACTTTTGCATTAAGATTTCGATAATTTGAAATTACACCACACAATTCATGATTTGTGAGATATCTTTTGGGGCAAGATGGAAAGAAAAAACTCTGGGGCTGCTACATAATTAAAAAAACTTTGGTTTTTATAATATTTTATGAGAAAATAGAAGGCACAACTGTGCATCAAAACTATACGATTTTGTATTTTAATCTGCTTACATTGTTTTCATCAGCACGTCAGACTTTCTGTAAGTCTTTACTGTAAAGATGTGTTTTAGTAACCGTAATTAATTGGCTGTAATAAGCTTCCCGTATTACCTAAATGTAAGAAGACTATTAGCAAGACAGCATCTTTTAAAAAGGTACATTCAACAACAGATGAACTGATGTCCATCCACTAAAAATTCACCATTCTAGCTCTACAGGGTACTCTCCAGTGAGACACGCTGTGCAGTGACCAATCTTTCCAACACGTGATTTCTGGGTTTTAAGGCTGTTCTCATTCTCTTGTCTTGCTTTGATGCTTTCTTGCACGGATGATACCAGCCCTTCCACAGAAAGATAGACAACACTGTCTGCTCCTAAAGGAAATACAGAATTCATCAGTTAAAGCTGCAGTATTGTACCAAATGCAATGCTCTTCAGAAATGCAGTCGCATTATTGTAAGGATTATGATGCCAGGTGGATCACCTTACCTAAAGAGAATGGATATAAGAAATTATCAGACCATAATAAGCCTTGCCCTTCTCAAATTCTTTGTGCAGGGAGCAGACTCACTGAAATCTAGACAGAAGGTTCTAAGTTGGGAACCAATATGTCACACAGACTGCAAAAATAGAAGCAAAGTCCAGAGTGTGTATTAAGACTCCCTATAGTTTCCCAGAGTTACCCTGTAGTTTGTGTCTGGAAGCAGATGAGTGCGTGGCTGGTGCTTCCCAAACTGAGCACTTAGGACTACAAACCCTTGCTAGGTCTTGAAGGAGGGGAAGACCATCATGTTAAAAAAAAATTCAGTATGCAGTTCATGCAAATGTTCTAGCAGTAGGAGTTTGATAGCCTTTTCACATCATTAGTTGTCTATCATTTGCACTCATCATTTTCTGAGTAATACTTAAAAATCAGATCCTACAAACTTGAAATATTTCAACATGACTTCACAATAATTTTGGGGAAAAGAATTCATTGCAATATTAGACAGTGAGAGTAAGTATTTAAACACAGGAAATCCAAGTTTACAGTTTCCTAACTGTAACCACAGCTATGTTCTTAAACCATTTTTGAAAATATTTTGCAGCACAATAGGCCATATATGTAGATCTCCTCACTCACAAGCCTTCACATGACTGTTGCTGATAACCCTGTGAAAAGCACATTATTTACCACATCACAATCAACATAAGCTGTTGGTTCTTTTGTTCTGCTGCAAACATGACTCATTCTAGAGATCTGAGGATGTATTTAACATTCTTTGATTAGTTTCAAATGTCATGTCTTTCAAAGTGAAATACAGAATGCAGTTAAAATTATTTACATAAATTTAAATTTGTGGAAAAATCAGTGGGTGTTTACAAATTCCAAACATATTTTTATGAATACCTCATGAAAGTGAAACTACATTAGCTTTTCATTACAGGTCAAATTTTCACCACATATTTTCTTCCTGGTATTTTGCCTAAAGTTGTTCATTGTTGTAAAGACTTTCTGTAATTGGTTTGCGTGGCAAGGTTTTGGTAGCGGGGGGGTACAGGGGTGGCTTCTGTGAGAAGCTGCTGGAAGCTTCCCCCATGTCCAACAGAGCCAATGCCAAATGGCTCCAAGACAGACCCACTGCTGGCCAAGGCCGAGCCCATCAGCGACAGTAGTAGTGCCTCTGGGAGAACAGATTTAAGAAGGGGGAAAAGTTGTGGGGCAACAAAAACGGCAGCCGGAGAGAGGAGTGAGAACATGTAAGAGAAACAGCCCTGCAGACCCCAAGGTCAGTGAAGAAGGAGGGGGAGGAGGTGCTCCAGGCGCCAGAGCAGAGATTCCCCTGCAGCCTGTGGTGAAGACCATGGTGAGGCAGGCTGTCCCCCTGCAGCCCAGGGAGGTCCACAGTGGAGCAGATCTCCACCTGCAGCCCGTGGAGGACCCCACGCCAGAGCAGGTGGATGCCTGAAGGAGGCTGTGACCCCGTGGGAAGCCCATGCTGAGCAGGATCCTGACGGGACCTGCGGATCTGTGGAGAGAGAAGCCCACGGAGCAGGATTTCTGGCAGGACTTGTGACCCCACGGGGGACCCACGCTGGAGCAGTCTGTGCCTGAAGGACTGCAGCCCGTGGAAGGGACCCACGCTGGAGCAGTTCGTGAAGAACTGCAGCCTGTGGGAAGGACCCACATTGGAGAAGTTCATGGAGGACTGTCCCCCATGGGAGGGACTCCACGCTGGAGCAGGGGAAGAGTGTGAGGAGTCCTGCCCCTGAGGAGGAAGGAGTGGCAGAGACAATGTGTGATAAACTGACCGCAACCCCCATTCCCCATCCCCCTGCGCTGCTGCAGGGGGTAGGTAGAGAATATGGGAGTGAAGTTGTGCCTGGGAAGGAGGGAGGTGTGGGGGGAAGGTGTTTTGAGATTTGGTTTTATTTCTCATTACCCTACTCTGGTTGACTGGCAATAAATTAAGTTAATTTTCCCCAAGCTGAGTCTGTTTTACCCGTGACGGTAATTGGTTGAGTGATCTCTCCCTGTCCTTATCGACCCACGAGCCCTTTTGTTATTTCTCTCCCTGTCCAGCTGAGGGGGAGCGATAGAACAGCTTTAGTGGGCACCTGGCATCCAGCCAGGGTCAACCCACCACACTTTCCCAGAAGGAGCTCTAAGTATTGGAAAGTTGTGTTGTCACACCTTATTTGTAACTTATGATTATGCAATTATTCTAATGCCTTCTATTGTTTGGAGAAATATAATTCACTAACTGTGTTAAAAAAAAGTATGTAACTAAATTGGCTTGATCGGTAGGGTACTCACAATGCAGATATATAGTGTATCAACCTTATGATTTTTTAGTCAGTTTTGCCACTGTTGCCTTAATGTGTTGTCCTTTTGATGTAGACAATAAAACATCTACAGGTAAAATCTCTCTCTCAAAAAAAAAAGAAAAGGTACCATTTACCTATATAGTTTGCAAGGTCATGAAATTCAGGTCTGTTGGCAATGAGTTCTTCTTTAGTTGGAATGTTTATTCCCATGTAACAAGGAAATCTTATGGGAGGTGAAGCCACACGGATGTGCACCTGAATAAAAATACAGTTTCAAAACAGACAACTATAAGGTAAAGGTCAGCAGATCATAACACAATAGCAAAGTTCTAGTTCTGTAAAATAATTATGAAGAGCAGAACACAGCACTACACAGAAGTCATGAACGGGTTAAAAGATAAAGTTTTTTTCAGATGTCAACACATCAGGAGAAAGACAGTTTTAGAATTTATTTTTACAGGTTTTCCTAATGTTATTAAAAATAATAACATTATTTTATTATTTATTATTAATAATGTTAATCCATCCTGATTTTGCTTTTCTTCTGTGGTGTTCAATCCTTGATGTACAATCCTTGATGTACATTTCAGTTACAAAGTCAAATATTCTACAGAACATTTTTTCTCCAGTGACAGACTTGCACATTCTGTTTCAATTGAAAAATCTTAATCAATTAAAAATTTTATGCTCTGGTGACTTAAGGCACATGCCTGTTTACTGCAGTATGTGGTTGTACTTAATGCAGTAACACAAGTCACCCATAGGTCAGGAATACTACACCAAAATACTTGATGTTCTGATCTTACCTAATCTGTTTTCCATTCTCTACTTGCCAGATAGTGCTTTATAAATGGAGACCTGTTCCTCCTCCCTTAACGTCCCCAAAATCACAGTCATACAAAAGAAACTTTTCAACCTATCTTCATGATAAACATGCACTAGCCATTGTTTTTTTGCGCATTTGCTCTTTTAAATAAGGAAAAAAGTGTAGTACAAATGAAGACAAACCCTGTGCTTTACCCTCCCATCAATCTTCTATTTACATCTGTATTGTTGTATTGGCTTTGTGTGGCAAGGTTTTGGTAGCGGGGGGGTTACAGGGGTGGCTTCTGTAAGAAGCTGCTGGAAGCTTCCCCTGTGTTCGAGAGAGCCCGTACCAGCCAGCTCTAAGACGGACCCGCTGCCAGCCAAGGCCGAGCCCATCAGTGATAGTGGTAACGCCTCTGTGATAACATTTTTAAGAAGGAAAAAAAAGTTGGGACAGACAGAAACGGCAGCCGGAGAGGAGTGAGAACATGTAAGAGAAACAACCCTGCAGACCCCCAGGTCAGTGAAGAAGGAGGGGGAGGAGATGCTCCAGGGGCTGGAGCAGAGATTCCCCTGCAGCCCGTGGGGAAGACCATGGTGAGGCAGGCTGTCCCCCTGCAGCCCAGGGAGGTCCATGGTGGAGCAGATATCCACCTGCAGCCCGTGGAGGACCCCATGCTGGAGCAGGTGGGTACCCAAAGGAGGCTGTGACCCCATGGGAACCCCACGCTGGAGCAGGCTCCTGGCAGGACCTGTGGCCCCGTGGAGAGAGGAGCCCACGCTGGAGCAGGTTTTCTGGCAGGATTTGTGACCCCGTGGGGGACCCACGCTGGAGCAGTGCGCTCCTGAAGGACTGCACGCTGTGGAAAGGACCCAGGCTGGAGCAGTTCGTGAAGAACTGCAGCCCGTGGGAATGGCCCACGTTGGAGAAGTTCATGGAGGACTGTCTCCCATGGGAGGGACCCCACACTGGAGCGGGGGAAGAGCATGATGAGTCCTGCCCCTGAGGAGGATGAAGCAGCAGAAAATAACGTGTGATGAAATGACCGTAAACCCCATTCCCCGTCCCCCTGTGCCACTGGGGGGGCTTGGTAGAGAATCCAGGAGTGAAGTTGTGCCCGGGAAGAAGGGAGGGGTGGAGGGAAGGTGTTCTGAGATTTGGTTTTATTTCTCATTACCTTACTCTGGTTGATTTGTAATAAATTGAGTTAATTTTCCCCAAGTTGAGTCTGTTTTGCCCGTGATGGTAATTGGTGAGTGATCTCTCCCTGTCCTTATCTCAACCCACAAGCCCTTTGTTATATTTTCTCTCCCCTGTCCAGCTGAGGAGGGGGAGTGATGGAACGGCTTTGGTGGGCACCTGGCGTCCAGCCAGGGTCAACCCATCACAATTGTACTGACTGAAAATTAACTTACCTCTTTGGCTCCTGATTCTCTCAGTAGTTTTATTATGGGTGAAATGGTATTGCCCCTCACAATTGAATCATCAATGATAACAACTCGCTTGCCTTTAAAATTATCAGACAGAACGCCGAACTTCTTTGCAACACCAAGTTGCCGTAACCTCATATTTGGCTGGATAAATGTTCTTCCTACGTATCGGTTTTTACAGAGTACTTCAACATATGGTAGTCCGCACTGTAAGCAGGAGACAGTTAAACAGAATTAGCATCTAAAGAACTGTTTTTTCCTCAGTTACTGTTTTTTTAAAGCAACCTTGGGATTTAGTATGACTTCACAGTAACCAAAAAAACTTTGAAATACCTTAATATAGTGGAATAATGACAGAAAAAACAAGTGCAGATGACTCAACAGGAGTTCCCAGTATACTCAAGATATAAAGCTTTATCAAAACAAAACTCTAACGGCCCATGCCATTATACTCCACTAGAAAAAGAGATATGTGTAAATATGCTTGGGAGAAAAAAAAGGCAAGTTAACATATACCTTTTGAGCATAACCAAGAGCTGCTGGGGTTGCAGACTCTGGAACAGTGCTGACTAGGTCTGCTTCCACAGGTGCTTCAATAGCAAGCTGCTGCCCGCATCTTCTCCTGACTGAATACACCATCTGACCTAAGAACAGCAAGAAGTGTTTTTTCTGGTATACATAATACAGATTTCCTCTCAGTTTGCTGTACAAATTTCTGTGGCAAGTTGCAGGCATAGAAGTCAGTGAGAAAAGCTCTAGAACTAATAAACAGTCACTCACATAAGGTGATTTTTTATTTCCTTCCATAATGTCCTATTTTAACATTCACATTCATGTCACTACACAGAGAATTAAAATCCAGTTTGCCCTAATCGGGTAACTAAAGGTCCTCTGTATGTTACAAAATCTATTTATAGGAGGAAAGAAGTAGAAATTATGCCTGCCTGTTCATAATGTGCATATTCTATTTTTAGAGTCGTTTCTCCAGCAAAGTTTGTGCAATCCTTCAGTCTGTCTGCCTCTGCCTGCTTATTAACTTTGAATCAGTTGGCAAAATTGACCCCAAATTTAGTAAGGGGATAAGGGGCCCCAGAAGCTTCTAAGGTCCTAAAAAATTTGCAACATGGGAGGGAACTGAAGGTATCGTGATGAGATGAAGCACAGCAAAGGGTACAGCAGCAGTACTAAGGAATGCAAGAAGTGAGGATATTGAAGGGTAAGAGGATCATGAAAAAAAGGGATGTGGGGTAAAACTGGCTTTATAAAGGTGGGGAACTGTATAGGATCAACAGATGGCATGGCCATAGAAAACGAAGAGCTTGTTTGTTATATATGAGAGTTCTGGCTAATATCTTGTCATTGAGACAATTTTTGAGGGCTTCTACTGAAATAGCAATAAAAGCATTAGACTGACAACCCCAAGTACTTAGATAATGCATAGATTTGCAAGTTATATTAAAGGCATCTTCCTGAAATAACCCTTTCTTGCAAAGAAAACACCGCAATGAAGTTGTTTTGCAGATCCTATTTCATAAGTCTAATTTTTAGAAAGTTTTCCAAGAACCAGTAAAGTTCCTTTCTTAAGTCTCTCATGTTTAAGGGATATTTCCTCTACCTTAATTATGTTTGTGGCTCTTTTCATCCCATCCATAGGAGTACGCAGGCAGCCTGACTGAGGCCATATGCACAGCCAGGAACAGGAAGGTGATATTACATGCTCCTCCTGATGAGTTTTATCTCCTCAAGAACTGTGCCAACCCATTCTGTCCCAGCCCTGCTCTGCAAGCTCACATTCAGTGGTACCCTACTATGATCCCAGATCCTCTCCAGAGTCATTGTTCTCGAGGATAACGTCTCCCACTATTTCGGGAAGAGCTTTGTACATTACGTCATCTTACCTTCAAAAATACTGTCTGGTCTTGCAAAATAAACATATTCAAAGATGCAGAATGCTGACGGATCTCCTTCAGGTCTTGGTACAACATCCAGTGTCTGGACATCATATCTGGATATTTTCACAATCTCTCCAGGAAGGACCTCACGATAGTACCTTGAAAGAAAAATACATAGCATTTAGAAATGTCCTGAACCTGGATGATAATTTTGAAATACAAACAAGGTTCAACTGACAGGAAAAAATGCTTTTGAACATCCTAACACGACAGTTTGCTTCTATCTTAGGATTTGACCTGCAGTGTTTTAAGACCAACATACTAAGACAAGTGACCCTTAGTAAAACAGTCTGAATTAATACCCAAAAGCAGTAAATTAATATTTAGTACCAGAGAATTATGGTATTCTTTCTATATGTGAGATGTACAGTACTCGGTCTAGTACAGCCTTAATTGAGATTAAATGTATTTTAATAATTTAGTCCTGGATCAATACTAGAGGACTTTTCTATGAAAGCTAATAAACATTATAATGCAATATAAAAAACATAATCAAGAATAAAGATGGTAGCCAAAAAAATCCTGCCCTGCAAGCCAATATCTAGAGAACTATCTGTCTAGTGGTTACAGGCAGCTACCCCTGAATGGCATAAAGCTGACTGGAAATGTACATTCCAATTCTCATACCTGAAGAAATATGGAGTAGTATTAGGTTTATTATGTGACAATATTTAACCTTATTAAACATTTTTCTAGATCCTTTAATGAGTCCTCAGGTGGCTATTCTAACAATTCCAATCTAAAACTATCCAAAAATATTGGAATAATCTGGAGATATAAATCAGAGGTGAGCAAATCTGATTATTCACTGGTCAGATACTAGCATTAGCAGGCAGCAGCACTGGCTACAGCAGAAGTTTAGACAAAATTGCCTTTTTAGAAATCCACAGGCTTCAGCTGATGGTTCTACATGGTAAGCTTCTCTTAACAGAGAATTTGAAGTTTCAGAAAACAGTTATTCTTATGCATATGTATAATAAATTGTGTCAAGAAACCCCCTGTTACCAACAGCTAATAGTTCCTACGGAGACAGGGCAGAAGTTACAGCAAAATGACACAAAACACCACACCTACAACAAAACATTGCAGAATGGAATAAAAGACCTCTGAAGTACAGTCATGCTGCTTCCTGATTTTGCTTTACATTTCTTTTTATTTGGTAGTTGTGTTCTTAATGCAATTTTTCACAGTTTTTTATTTGAAGAGGAGCCGACTTTACTTATTAGTCTAGTCCCCAAATGCACATTTTTATAATGTCTGATTAGGAAATTAAATATGCTTCCTCATAATCTTTCTTACTTTAAATATGTTCTAGTTCACAATTGCCTTCCACTCCAAACTTCTAAAGATCAATTTGCAGTCTCCTGAAAAGCCTCTTGCCCTTCTCTTTTTGTCCAGAGAAAGTATCACACCTTCCTTTTCAGACTATCTTAGCTAGAGAGGTAACATGAATGTCATCTCATATTTTGGCTCTGATGGGTGTTTGCACGCATGGAAATAGTTTCAGGCGCCCATAATTTTTTTCAAACAAGGACGTTGGCTTGTCAGAGCACATGCTACAGCTCAGGTTAGTCCAGCTGGTGAGCTACCAGTGTAACCTTTCTGTAGTTCAAGAATTATTTTTTAATACAACGATTCTGCTGCAAACAAGGCTAAAATTAAAAATAACCAGGTTTAATGCAACAAAGAAGAGGCATTTACTTTACAATAGTAAAGTTGTCTTTACTGCTACTTTCCGAACATATAATTATTTTACATTAACCTGTTCAAGAAAATAAACTGGCAAAAAACAGGACTGGCAACCTCCCCCCTCCCCCCCCCAAACAGCCCAACAAACTAATCCTTGGTGTCTTTCACGTTGCTATATGTTATGATATTTGGCAATTTGAGGTTTAATATTTAATCGCTGCCTGAGGAGAGCTTTCAGATGAAGTGAGAATTGGGGCACTTACTCTGCACCGATAGACAAAAAGCTACAGGATTCAGAAGAGACTACCCATCCTTCTGTTTCACTGTTATCTTTTCCTGAAATGAAAGATTTCAGTTAGAGTCGACAATTCGTGTTACCATTACCCCCACACACAATCGCATTTCTACTGCAGTATCTGGCTTGCTATGGTTTAGGTTGCCAAGTGCACAATTAAAGACTGTTGTAATTTCTAACTAAAAGGTATAGCATTCCAAAGTTTATGTAATATTATTTAAAAACAACAACAACAACAACAACAACAAACTTAAACATCATAAACATGTTCTAGGCAGAAGTGGAAGTAACAATTCATGAAGACAGACAATTCAGATAACTACCTTTGTTATCTCAGCACTCTTTCAAACTTTTCCAATTCTAGTACAGTGACTTTAGATATACATAATTACTTTTGTTCACACAAGAAACTCCTTACTTTCCCTATGTTAAATGTGTTGATAGATAGATCCTTTTGATTACAATGGATGCTGGATTGCACTCCAGTAAGGAGAGTTTTCAGAGACGGGCACAGGAAGGAGCGAATTGTGTAACATAAGGTAGGAAAGTTTGTATGCTTTAAAAAAATCTTGATAATTTTTCTTGTGGTTAAAATTACGAAGTCTTGTGAAGATACAGAAACATTTACTACTTTGCCTTTGAATTATTTTATTTTTATATGAATGAACAGATTTTAATCTCACTTCAAGGAAAATGCAGGCTAAACAGGAACACAATGAATTTTTCCCATAAATTGACAGTATAATGTTGCATTACTATACTACGTGTGACTGGGAGTGCTTGGAATTTAGGAATACATTGTCAGTAATCCAGCACTTTTCGGCCACCTTACTACTGGTGAAAGGAAGAAACCAGACTTGTTTCTGGACTGGATATAGTCCTGAACAACCAGCTCTAGGTGGCCCTGCTTGAGCAGGCAATTTGGACCAGATGATCTCCAAAGGTCCCTTCCAACCTCAACCCTTCTGTGATTCTGTTCATCCCTGCTTTCCTGTTTAGGTGATGAGATGTTAATTACATTTTCACAAATATTCTATTACAGTTGGGCTGCCTAATTCTGACACTGTCATCAGGTGACTAGGATTCCCTTTTGCTGAGAACAGAAAAGATGTTTGCAGACTTCCTACAAATCATTTTTTCCTTACCAACATTTTTTTTTGTTTTTCATTTTCAAAACTGACTTTTGCATCACATATTCCTACTTACACCTCAATAAGTATAGCTTTAATTACTTATATCAGTGATTTCAGGCACAAGCTATATATATGCATATATATGTATATGAATATATATATGGTTTACCTTTTCCATTCATGTCCCCTACTGGAATAAGGCGACCAATGCAGAGTGGGCGATTCCCATATGGATCACGTACTGCATAGATTATGTCTTTATGCATAATTAGCAATGAATATGAAGTTGGAGTTTCATTCATTAAATTTTTTATTCTGAAATGAGACATAGGTGAACATAATCGTGTGTCACACAAACAGCTGTGTGCATTTACAGCTGCATATCATGCTGAGATTAGACTGCTGTTCTTGATTCTGAAACCCATCCTCCTTACCTTGCTACCCAGTCAGCTGTATCGTCATTTTCTAGAGGAGGTGTGAAAGCCAGCAGCTGGGTGATCAGTTCACTGTCAGAACTGGTCGACAGTCCTACACCATGCCGCATAAGCTTTTAGGACACAAAACAAAAGTGTTGCCAACATTAAAAAAAAATCCCACATAACACTGCTTAGATTTTAATCTAACAACACCTTTGTGCAATGAACAAATGTTTTAAAACATATCAGTCCTTCAGGTGATCAGATCATAAGAATGTCGAATTTCTTCCAACAAACCAACTACATAGAAAGAGCTGGTACAATCATCTATGCCTGGTACTACATTTCTCCCTTTGCATCTCATTCCTTTGCTCCACATGCAACCAAAATTAATATGACCGATATTCAGGGCATAAATTCATATCTGGGCCATTTAATCAGCTTTGTGCTTCTGCTTGCTCTGGGAAGACACACAAAATATAGAAGGAAAAATATGAAATTACCTATAGTAGATACAGAAAGAGATATCAAGGCAGAATGGTGGTTTGGGCACAAAGCAAGAACAGGAAAAAAAGAGGTGTGAAGGGAAGCAGAGTGGGATTAAAAAACTGAAATCCCACAAGCACAAAGCAAGAACAGAAAAAAAAAAAGAGGTGTGAAGGGAAGCAGAGTGGGATTAAAAACACTGAAATCCCACAACTTAAAAGTTTGTTAGACCCGGTCAGTCAAATTGTTCTGTCTTGGTGTATTTATGCTTGTAAGGGAACAGAGAATCTGCAGTGTATCTAGCCAACTATTACAACTCATTCAACACTGTATGCATTACAGTTCCTAATTTTTATCTTTAGAAATAATTTTAGATCTCATGTAACTCTGATTCTCCGCTCTCCATCTACATTTCCTCACCACTGTTCTTTTCTCCCATCCATTCATACACTTGTGGCTCTGATTAAAGACGGGCTAGGTTCCTTTGGGCATGCCATACGCTTGCCTCGCTTCAATGCAAGATTATATAGTCTTGCTTTTAGATGGAACATATCATAGAAGACATTTCACAATGAAACATCTGCTGAAATTTAGTTTGGTTCTTTAACACATACCCTTCTAGCCAAACATACTATAAAATCTGGCATTTGTTGGTTTTTGTCCTGACAGTGCTCCTGATTAATTTTGCAAGCCAGAAATACAAATAAAGATAATATTCCAAACTAGACATTTCATACTACCATTACCTCACCTTATTATGCCTCTCCTAACTCTAAGCATATGATTTGCTCCTTCTATCAGCACCCACAAAGGAGCAGAGCTTCAAACCAAGTTGTCTTTTGTTATGGTCTCACTTGATTAACAGGAATGTGACCATCTGTTGTGGAAGGTGGCAAAGCTGAGCTACATGAGCATGCGGACCACACCTGAATGAGAGGTGAAGAGCACATGGCAATAGTGGGAGAAGTTTGTGAGGCTATAATGGCACAGGAATGTATAGAAATTATAGAGGCTGTTAATGTGTTTTGGAGGGCTTTAAGGACTTTGTTTAGCTCCTTAAAAGTAGTTGCTCATGATAAAGCAGAACTTGTAGCTTGTATAATGCTTCTGCTTAACATTGACCGCTTCTCTGATGGGAGGAGAAAGAAGGTTTGCAAAGCCCCAGAGCCAGTTTGAGCCAAGAAAAGGAGACAGTAACAACTAGCCTAAAAAGCAGGAAAGAGAAAGAACCCGCCTAGAGATGAGAAAAAGGCCCCAACGAGAGAGAAGACAACCCCAGACCCGAATATTACTGTTGGACAAGACTATGGTGTGAGGGGCAGGAACTTAGATTGTAAGGGTATAACTGCCCAGGGATTTTAGTGTTTGGGGTCCCTCTTCGGAGGCACCCAGCTCGAACTGTCTAAATTTGTGCACCATAGGTAGAATAAATGACGCTTTTTATGTTGAAGGCCTTGATTATGGATTCTGCTTCAGGGCACCTGGGGTCGAGCCTGCGGGAAGAAGCAGGGCCCGAGGGTGAGGGTGTGTGAGGAGTGGGAAGGGCACCCGCCTGCTGCGAAGGGACTCTGCTCCCAGCGGTTCAGGTCTCAGGTGGTGTGTGGGCGACTCCTTGATTGCTGTGTGAATGCTCGGGCAGCGGCCTTCCATTCTAGAGGATTGGTGAATTATCCCCTGTGACAGTTACAAATGCCTCCCCTCCCCGGGATTTTTTTCCCCCAAAATGATCTATTTTGATTTGAGGGCTCTTTTGCTACCCTGAGCAGTTTGGTATTAAGGAAAAGTCACAGCAAACTTATTGCTCATTGCTGCCTCATACTCGGAAACAACGCCAGAGCCTCCCAAAGGAGATGCTAACCTTCCTCCTGAGTCGTACAGCATTTGTTAGCTCCCCATTGTGTGCCACAGCGATCTTCCCATGAAGAGTCTCTACGACAAAAGGCTGGCAGTTCTGGAGCTCAGAAATTCCCGACGTGGAGTACCTCGTGTGCCCAATACCGAGATTTGAAACGTACAGCTTCTTCAGGCTGTCTGCATTGAAGACGTGATTTATAAGACCCATTCCCTTTGGGAGAAAAAGAAAAAAAGTTCTGTTTGGTTTTGTTTTCCTGGCAACTTCCTCATTTCTCCTTGTGTTTGTTTTCGGTACAGCATTAACACAAGCTACTTTAAAAGAGAAAGGCAAGTACCCAAAAGACATGGGAAAGAAAGAATCTGAATAGGTGTCACAGTGATATATCAGATCCCATTACTCCTGTTTTTAAATAAAGCAATATACATTTCTGTGCTGAGGATCTTCATGGAACGATCTATTCCCTGACTAAAAATATATCTTCTGAAAAACACTACTGCACTCTTGTGTTGTTTAAAAACACCAGAAAAAAGACTGCCGGAAGACAGGCAAAGAAGAAAAATGTTGTGAGAAGGAAATTCTACGTAGAGAATACCTTTTACAAGTTAGCAGTATATTGGATTTACTTTTATACTGGGTCCATGTTAATATTTATTAGATTTCATTGTCATTCTTGCCAATGTCAGAAGCAAAGCTTTTTTTCAAGAGGTTTCATTGTTTACTTAAATCAAACTTTTCATATAGCCAGGCTGCCTTCTGTCTAAAGCAGAAATGCATCAAAACTTTTTAGTCAGCTCTCAGGAGCTTCTTTTGGCAACAAGTACTATGCGGAGACAGTTGAGCAGCAAGAATAGTCTGAAAAAACTGCACAGAGAGTAGAAATTAAGACTGTATTCCAGGCCCTCCTACAAACTCCTGCTTCTGCTGCTGCCTGTGGAAAATATTTACATCCTTCTCTGCAATGTTTCCCCATCACATGTGGTAATTGTGATATACATGATAGCACTCCTCTAGCACCTTCAAAGATACACAGGAGAGGTCTGAAGCTGTGGATGGTTCATAACCTGTGCTGTAGCTACAACAAGAGAGTGGGATGTGACAGGAAGGATGGAAATCAGGTGAACTGTTTTCAGAGCTCAACTATAAGAGCTTAAAGAAAGCTCAGCTTTAGGGTATGTTCTGCTGTGACTGCTATGGAGTCAGACCACCAAGAGGCTGTGGTTGCACATGTGGTTTTAGGATACTTACTATCATGTTAAGAAGTTACTGCCTCAAACTGGTATAAGTTTGCTTTAATTGTTTAGCAAACTTTATGCCAGATAATTATCATCTATTGTCTCACAGATGGCATAAAGGTAGTCTAGAGTCTACGTCATGTGCTCATATATGTACAGAAATGCAACCATGCACTCTTACTTTACTTAGGCCATCTTTATCCTAACAGGAGATTGGGCAGTTCACAGGTCCAGTATTAATGGATGTGGCCATGTTAAGCATTGCAATAGCTTAAACAAGCAATGTTGTTTTAAACCAGATTTGGTTACACAAGTACCTAATATTTTAATTGCAGTTTGAAATATTCCTCTGATTTAGATTGTGCTGGTATGGGGGGGCAAATGTGAATTACATCAGTATGAAAAGTTCCCAATGAAGACAATCTTATGTCTATATTAATACAAGGCCTGGTACATGCCAGAACATGGGTCTGATGAATAGCTACTTTAATATATTTTTCTGCATATCCAAGTGTGAAACAATCAGCAAAGCCCTTCTGCTACTGCTATCGCTATGACTATACAATAGATTTAAGTTTTTCCACATCCTGAGTTATTAGAGCTACAACAGTAATGTTTTGTTATACAAATCTAGCTGAAAGGCTTTGACAGACCAATCTGGACAGACCAATCTGGACCAAGTCTTTCTAGGAGAGTTTAAAACAAAGGATTAATAGCCTTTGTCAAGGGCTATTAATCCATGGTCAAAGGCTGGCAACAATCAGAAGGGAACACATACCCATGCATTAGGTGTTCCAGTTCGTACTCTTAATATATGTATTGCCTTAAACTGTTGACAAAAGTGAGTTTGCACGGAAGCATTGGGTAGTAAAGCAATGTGGTGAGAATGGGCACCTTTTCCATCCTGTTGTCTCTGCTATGAAGAAGAGTCAGTTTGGAGGACAAATGGAATCAGTAGCATCTTAGCTGCTGACATTTTTATGGACTAGTTTACCAGTCAGAGTCCTAAATATATTTTCACGAGTGTAACAGACCCAAATGTTTGTTACATTAGCACCACTTCCAAGATTAAACAAGACATTTAAACTGTACTCCACAGGCTCTTTATTACACTGTGGTTATTACAGATTTTAAAAATGCTGTAGCTGAGAAACATATTCCAAGGATAAAAGAAACCATCACATGCTCTGCAACTCTTAAAATATCAAAGCTGGTATGATGAGATGGCCAATTAAATTCTTAGCATGACAGCTAAGTATTGCAGCTCAGTAACATGGAAACACTGCAAATTATGATATAAGCTCCTGGAAGTTCATTCTGAGAAACTCTTTTTACTATGGGATATTTACAGCAGCCCACTTTAAAGGAAGCTGGAATTCCTGTAAACTTTAAGGAAAGCTGAAACCCAAGTAGGAGCAGGAATGAAGAACAGGTAACACTGTGCTGAAGTTGAGAAAAGCTGCTTTTAAGAGTGTGTCTATGTGTGTGTGTGTGTGTGTGAATCAGATAGGAGGGGGGAAATACCTGAAGAAGTGACAAACATGATGCTTGATGAGATGAGATTTTGCATGAGGCATTGAGCAGTCATGCATAGATATACATGCTGCTGCAGCAAAGCAGTTCTTGCTCTTGGGACTCATTTGAACAGTTTAATTAATCTTCCTCAGAGACCTCTGAACATGAAGACAAACTGCTTTCTGACTGCAGTCAGAGAACACACATCAAGAATTGCCCCATTGTTATTTTGCTGATGTAGTTTTATTTTCTGTCCTTCCTTATTTCCTTCCTTCCTGCTCTTCTTCATTTTTCTGCTCTTCCAGGATGGAATAGGCTGATGATTATTTTTTTCCTGATCACTATTCAATACAGAATGAGCAGAAACATCCCCAGAGCGTGCAGGTATTC
Source organism: Haliaeetus albicilla (assembly GCF_947461875.1). NCBI lineage: Eukaryota > Metazoa > Chordata > Aves > Accipitriformes > Accipitridae > Haliaeetus > Haliaeetus albicilla. The sequence goes on along the minus strand of NC_091483.1, from coordinate 53,893,273 downwards.
TCCTGGCATAATACTTCCGAGGCTATGGCCATTTTATGTCTTTTAACATCCCCTGGGATTCTCTGAGCTCGAGAAAGACTGTGTGACCTTCTCAGGCCTCCATTCAATCTTTTATTCTGTTTATTTTTACCTATGGGTAAAGCAGCTTCCACTTCCTTGAGTCTCACTAATGCAATAATTAGTCATCCATTTGCTTGTGCATAGCCTGTAACTGTGTTTCTTTTCTTTTGATCTCAAGTTGCATGGGTACTCCAGAGTTAACACCTTAGGTGTGGGCTGACTTTGGTAAGTAGTTTTTGTGACATCAACAGCCTGATCTGGATACTTCTGTGTGTCTGCCACTGTGTGCATGGAGACACCCAGCAGGGTAACATTGGTGGATTTGTTTTAAACATGCACTTAAGACAGAAATTGCACAAATGACAGAATTAGATGCTATCACTGACAAAACCAAAACAGTCCACCAAAACGTGTTACCTTCTCTCTCATTCTGTTTCCTAGCTGAAACAAACTTTCATGCATCTCAGTTAGGCATCTACAAAACATTCATTTACATTTTACCTTGTGCACTTTGAATGCCTGGGATGACTCTCCATCACTTGTCACAATTCCAGCACTCTCCTGGCCCCTATGGACAAAATATAATGAACATAAAGCACTGAAATGCTTGGAATGAAATGCTTTAACGTACAATGGATTGGTGGTTTTTCATCTGTTCTTTACAACATGAAATTTTAATGTAAGGTTATTTGTTCTTTTATTTTACAGGCTTGTAATCAAAACTGGCTTCTTGCCCATGTTATGCTTTATTTCAAAACAGTCACATAAGGTTTGTGCCTAAGCCCACTGAATTCAGTGGGAATCTTTCCACTAATAAGCACTGGCTCAGCCCTATTTCAGTGTGGGCATAAAATAACAGCAGATGCTTAATCTGAAAAGCCACTTTGCAGTGATAGACTAGGCTCGAGTAGTAGGCTCTATAGCACTACTCTATTTCTGCTTTGGTTTGGGGAGGGCTATTAAGAAACTGATGGTTTTGCTTAAGGGAATGAATACCTTGTCTCTTCCACTGATCACCTATGTGGAAGCTTTTGCATTCTTGCACTTAAGCAGTCAAGCTAGCATTTACACCTCTAAAAGGTATATGGGCCCTCTGATAAAAGTGTTTGAGCACATAAAACTAGTATCAGGCATCACAGCTTCTGAACTCAAGCAAAACAAGCCTGGTGTACAGCATCACCGCAAATGGAAATACTTCTCTTACAGCAGATGAGCCTCAGGCTGGCAGTTGTGCTTTGTTGAGCAGAAGAGCTGTATCAGCTGAAATGACGGAGTTTTCCCTAGCCTGCTCCCTGCTCTACCCAGCCCGGTGGACCCCCCAGGCTCGGTCCCTGGGTGCACATCCAGCCCACGGGCAGGCAACGCGGGCAGAATACTGCACAGCTGCCCAAAGTTTGTAATTCAGTCCTTATCCATTGAAAAGGTATGTTTTGCAGACTGGATTTTTTTGTGGGTAATAGTGCAGGCTGCTCCTGTTCCACTCTCATATATAATAATGACTGAAAAGCAAAATTTTCTTCTTAATAAAGGAAACATTTAGAATATTTTTAGAATATTAGATGAAGATGCTAGGGTGATTAGACTGGCTTAACTCAACTGAAGTCACTGGAATTATTTAGTATAAGCAACAATAAAATTGGGCACAAAAAAAATCTACAGAATGGATTCTAAACTACAACCGCCCATGCTCATTACAAATTTTCTCCAGTTCCTAAAATCCCTTTATCGGACACTAGCCCCAGTTGTACGTAAAGCAAAACTGTCAAGAACATTCGCTTACAGAAAATGAAACCAGCCAAACTTCACCCATACCTGAATGAATTTAACCTGTTATTGACACAGATCTTAAAAGAGAAAAAACAGAGATGAGGACATTCTTAAACACATTTATTTTAACTCAGTAAGATGTCCCACCTATAAACACAAAGCCTGGTAGTAAAACTTAAGGGTTGGTACAGTGCATTCAGCAACTTTTAATTCCCATGCTAATATTACAGGCAATTTCCATTGAAACACTGACACTCTCCCTTTAAACATCATCAATAGCGAGAACGAGGGAAGCCCCCATCCTGATCGCAAGGCCCTGGCCAAGTCGCTGGATTCCATCTTTCCTGTAGCACTAATGAAAGAAAAGGAAGCTCGATTTCACGACCCCAAAGCTTACACAACGTTACGAATTTAGTCAGATTTTTAAGGATGCAAGCTTTTTATCAACGCATCACCAATAACCAATGAGTATTAGCGTTAAAAATGCGTACAGGCGACCATCGGTTCAAACCCAAACACTACACGGACGAGGAGCTGCGCAGCAGGATGATCCTGTGCGCCTTCCCGTCGCCCCGACCCCCGCCGACTTGCAGCTTGCTGGGGAGGCTCAGCCCCAGGGCTCCCGGCTGGCACCCCCACGGCAGGGAGGAGCTGCCCCAAGGCTGGGGTGGGTTTTGGGTTTTTTTTTTGGGGGGGGGGGGGGGAGGAGTGGCGTTGTTTTGTGGTTTGTTTTTTTTTTAAAGCGACGAGATGGTGGGAGACTCGTGTTTTCCCCCTCTCCTTACCCCGCAGCGCTCGTACCGTCGCCCTCCTTGCCCAGAAGGGTTAAAGCCAACCACGTCCAGGGGCCGCCCGTCCCCCCTCCCGCCCCAGCTGCTTTATTCGCCGGCCTCTAATACGGAGCCTGCTTATTTGGCAGTTTCTCAAGTTACTCCCCTCAGGCAGCTTGAGCCAGTAAAACTAGATCCTTTCATCTCGGCGGAGCTTACTGACAACCAGCCGTCTGGTTTCCTAGGAAACAAAATCTTGGCTAGAAATAGTGAATCATTTCCAGGTCACTTTCAACATGGAGAGTGGAGCAGGGAAGCATTGGACTGAGGAGGAGGTTAAAGCCTTGTTAAGCGTCTGGTCGGAAAAAAATATCAGAAAGCAACTCCACGGCACCCTGAGGAATAAAGGAATATTTATCTACATTGCCAAGAGGTTGCAGGAGTTAGGAGTTTGCAGGGACTGGAAACAGTGCCGTGCAAAGTATAAAAATCTGAAGTACGAATACAGAACGGTTAAGTATGCCCACAACTCTGGGGATGTCACTAAAACCATGAAGTTTTTCCATGATCTGGATGCCATATTGCGATATGAACCTCTCACACAATTAGCAGCAGAAGAGAACGGCAGGTGTTCTGCGACTGAGACGCAGCTGAACACAAGCCCCACAACAGACAGCACGCAAGGTAAAAACCTGTTTTTGCTTCTATTCTTCTCTCTTTGCTTAAAACCCAAAGCGGACAAAACCGAAGCCTGAGTTTGCTCGAGCCGAAGCGGAGGTTGCGCAGCCCCAACAGCACTGTTAGAACTGACTTGATGCACTCCTCGCGCAGGGGAATAAAATGTTAGCACCCACCAGTGTCGAAGTCTGTAAATACAGCGTAATTCTAGCAAAATCATGCTAACGGCTTGTATTGCAGCCTCGGTGAGTACTCGCTGGTGTCAAGGCTCCTGCGCCGAGTTGAAATGTTAAATTGAGAAAAGCTGTTTTCTTTCCCTTTGACATTCATTTGCAGTACTTTGGAAGGAGGTTTTGTAGAGCTCCAATTCAGATGTAAACTTAAAGGAAGAGGAAAGTAAAGGTTGAAACGGTCATGATTTTTAAAAAGTCGTTAGTTGTGATACAAGTGCATTTTAGGATTTTTATTCTTATTTCTCTGCAACTGAAAATTTGGGTATGATGGCTAAAGGTAAATGAAGTTACTTTGTAAGTGATTCAACTTAAACATCTCAAATATTTAATAACTTCTCATTAAAAATTGTAATGTATTGAGGAAAGTAAAAATCATCATGTTTACCAGACTGTTTTGAGGCAAACCAAATGAATACAACTGCTTTTATTCTGGAGGGGTTTTTACCAAATTATTTGCATCTCTTGTTTTATTCAGCCCTCTCTACATCTGCATTTAAGCTGTGCTTAACATTTCATTAGGGTCAATCTGCTATTTGACATCACTCAAATCTCCTTGTCACATCCTAAATGTCACTGAAGCATAAGCCCCAATAATAGTTACAAGTACCAAAACGAGGTGGCTAAAAAAAGAAATGCAAAGTTTAGCCGTTTGTTCCCACAGTATGTGTCAATTTACATTAATTACGATTGTGAATCTTTTTAAGAAAACAAAAACCTCGACGTTAGTATCAGAGGAGATTGCCAAAGGCACAGAAAGGAGCTGGACATCTAGCTTGCTCTTGTACCATTCCACGTCTCCCTCTACAATGCTGTTTTACAGGTCTGAGGAAAAGAAATAGACATTTTTCTTGTCACTGTTTACCTTAACGAAAAGCTTGACCTTAATTTGTCATCCCTAACAGAAAGCCTCTAATCTGTCAAAGTCCCTTTAAATTAAAATGGCAATTTTATAATATTTTAACATGTGCTCTCTGCACTGTGTATTGCAATCCATTTTTAAACTTGCAGAACTGAAGCTAATAACAAGCTGTTACACTTCTGAGGACCACATGAAACTAAGATAGTGTCCTTCATCTGAGGATCCGCCCTTAGATTGCCCTCTGTGTTTTGATGTAGTTTGCACCGTTAATACTAATTCTCATCTGCCTTACACCTCTAGCAAGTTTAAATCAGAGAAGGTTCATTTCGGTTGTGAATCCTGAACTAGAATATATATTTTAAAAACTACCCCTGCGTGAGACACACCTCATTTTGAAGCAGGAGGACAGTCTGGTTTTAAAGGTGAGAAATGTATCGCTTAAATGCACAAGCATTTCTGTTACTCCCTTAAAAACAAACAAACAGACAATTTTTATGGATAAACAAAAATTAAATGCAACTAGCTGTAATAATGCAACACTAATGGTAAGGATTTAAATGTGAAGATTTTCACAACAGCCATAATTCAGCCACAAAGAAAACACACTGAGATAGAAGTGTGTCCTGCAGCTATGCGGAATGCGTACATCCTTAACAAGGGGCAGAGAGAACAGCTGTGAGAACATCAACTTTTGTCACTTAAGAATACAAGTCAAGCAAGTAACGCTGTACTAGAGGCCCAGTCCTTTTCCGACTGCCGTCAGAGTTGCCACGTCTGCCCAGCTCAGTACTTTCAAGGGCGCTTGTAAGGCATCAGTGGCATCCGTGGCTCTGCAGCTGATGCTCCCAAGTTTGTTTTGTGGGGGCAGAGCTGGCCGTGTCGCTCCCACAGAAGGAGAGGCGATTCCTCCCCGCCGCAGAGGCGAAGGCAGGCTGCTGCCCCGGCCCCAGCAGTGAACCTGACTGGTGGCCTGCGGGAGAAGGAAGGGGACTGCTTTAATGGGGTATCGGGGGGAGAAGGGCACCGCTTTAATGGGGGTATCGCCCTCCGTAAAATAAACTGGCCAAAGTACATTTGCCTCCCTGCAGGTCACCTCCTGGGCTTCTCCCTTTCAACCCAGAGCGTAATGGGAGGAGAGGGGAAAATGGTCCCTGCCCTCTTTAGAAAGAGGCCAAGAAGCCTTATTTTGACCGAGCTGGAGGAACGAAGGATGTCTAGGCTTGCGGCTTGGGTAGCAAAGACAAAATGCTATCAGCAAACTAAAACCTGTCCCAAATAATACTGTCCACCATGCATGTCTTATTTTATCTTAAGAACCTAGCAGCTATACTAATTTGTTTTGTTTAAAAAACGTGGTGAGGGACAGGGCATGCTCCCAAAGAAATGACTGTATTTTTACCATTCTGCTTAGCCTCAGTCTAAATATTCATACCCATCCTTAATGTAAAGCTACAAAGCATGTCTTTGTGTTTGATTTGCTTGATTATCTCAACTACTAGGAGAGTGCTGGGGAGGGGGAGGAACAGAAAGGAAGAAAAAAAGAGCCTGCTTTTATTGGACTGGATGGTATTTCTATCGTGTTTCCCTGAGTTTTTTTTCATATCTTGTAAAATCAGTTTTCTTTTGAAAGCGTAATTGAAGAAATGAATACTGAAAAATCACAATCAAATCTGAGAGAGAGGTGTCCGGACAAACTTGGTAGCAACACACCCCCCAATTCCCAGCTCGTTTGTGGAAAGATGACACTTTTTGCATAAGCACATACAGCAGTGCAAGCCAGCGATGTTCATGCTGTTCTCCCAAAATACAAGTTTTCAGAGGCAAACGCAGAGCCGTAGCTTAAATTATCATTAAATAAGACACAACTCAGCATGTTCACTTCTCTTAAAATTTAGTTTGTATGTTCTCCCAGTAATCAACAACCAAGAAAATCCATGTAGTGACTGACGGTGCACTATGAAAAATGGTATCATTCATCAGAGTTCAGATGAATGACCTTCCCATTTTATTAACTAGTTTTGATTGTCTCAAGTTAAGTATTAATAAATTGAGTACTTGATTTACAAAAGTAAAGCCCACCTAGTAATTCATGTTAAGTTACTTACGCTCTTTTATATTTCTCTCTATGTTTAAATATTAATGCACTGGCTGTTTTCCTTGCCCTTCACTTTACCACAGCAAATGCAGAAAAATTATCAACTCTGAGCAGAAATGCATCAGCAATGAGAATATTATCATACGTATAAAACTCAGACAGCTCCTAGAAATGCAAAAAGATCTTTCGGAAATGCCGACTTGAAAATGCCACTCATACATAGTTTTCCATGTCTGGACTTTAACATTAAACATGTCATTGACAAGTATTGTATATATATATATTTTTTTAATAAGAGTTACTCTTATTGAGTAACTTTTTTGCTCATCAGATGCTTTTTCCCCCCCATCAAATACTCTAACATCTTTTTGTGTTAACTGTTCTTGTTTACTTAAAGTAATAAATTGCTTCTTTTTAATACTGCAGTGTAATTAAACATGCTCACCCTAGTACCCATGGCACACCCAGCAGCCTTCCAAGAGAGGATTTATTTCCCCTCCCTGTAGTTCGCTTTGCAGCTCTTTAAGCAGATAAAACGCCAGTGCTGGTGCTAGAGGTGGGGGCATGAGCGCACCTCTCCCTCCCTCAGCCCGGCCGCAGGGGTAGCAGCTCCTGCCAGAGAAGCAAGGCGGACAGCTGGGAGCAGCCGGAGATCAGGCCACTGCATCTATGAGTCACTCTGAGCCTTGCTGAAAGTCAGGAGGATTTAGGATAATGTTTCCAAATTAATCCAAATGCAGTTTTCAGTTTCACTTGCGTCAGGGATACCAGGTTGCATCCTAACCGCACCTCGTTACTGTTCCTTGTGACGAACTACCTACTGCAGTACCTTTGAACAGGTAGCTTTGATCTGCATGACCTGCCTGGCTGGAGCTGACAGTAGCTAACCTCCCCGTACAGTGAATCAACATTTCAAACCTCCTGTCAACATCCTAGGTTGAATACAGCAGCATATTACCATAGAACAACTGACAAGTCTGTCCTCTGTGAAAATTAAGCTGGCTCAGAACCTGACTTACATATGCTGCTTTCCAAACTCACATAGCAATTGCTGTAGTGTTGCTTTTTAAGCAAATGTAGGAATGCTATACTGTAAAAAGCTAGACTGAGCCCTTTTGGCTACAAATACCTCTGTTCTCTAGTCACAACATTTTCCCGCCTTCCCTGTGCCATTAATGAATTCCATTGATTTCCAGGACTCTTTGCAGAACACTCTTGTTTTCTTCATACTCTAAATACTCTTCTTGGAATTTCTTTTTTTGTTATATAAATGGATTTGTGGTAATCTGAATCCGTGTGCAAAGTCCACTTTTATTTGTATGTCCAGTGTTTTCATTATCTACTTTCAAACTGTACTTTTTAAAACACACTTTTAATGTGCTGTCTACCCCAAACACTGAGAGTCAGAAAAGCATACAAGTCACTAGAATCAAGTCAGTTTCCACAAGAATTTTAAAATACATTTCAAACAGGCTTCATATGCAAGATGTAAAATAATTCAATTTGCCTCCTAAAACTTGTGTCCCCTTATGGGGACAGGCCAAATGAGTTTTAAATTTAATTTAAATACAAATTAAGTATAGAGATTACAAAGTTAATAATCTTCTCATTCTGTATGGACATTTTCACTTAAACTAATTTAAGCTAATTTAGTCCATACCTATTTTTCATCTAAAACCTTTTTCCTTCCCAGGTGAAATATCAATTTCTTTAGAAGATGATGAGGATGCTCCAGGAGATCCACTACTTTTTATGTCACATGTCAGACCAGTTCAACTAGGTATAGTATGATGGTGCAGAGAGATCAAAACCTAAAAAGCAGCATGGCTGACAGAGCACTTTCTGATAGCTTGAATACGCCGTCATTCTGGTTCTGATCAATACATCCTTAAAATAGCTACACTTTTTGCACCATCTCCTTCCCAGTTTTAGCACTCAGCAGTCTCATGCATCGCTAGGTACTCACTGCTGTATATGATGTAACTAACTCCTGCATGACCACCGTTCACATTCAAAACACATCCCATGCTGTAACTTAATCATATTAACCACATTAATTTTGTTAAATGCTAGTGGAAAGTATGCCAAATGGTAGTGTGCGATACCCATGTCAACTTGTGGATTTTCTCCAACTCATGTAATTTCTACTTAAAGCAGCATGAGTGATGGCCTGAGCCAGGAGAGATAGGCAGAGGTCAGACCTGTCCCACTGAGCAATCCAGATTTGCAGTGGTCTTCAAAGCAACTGTATCCTTTCTCCAAGCAAGGGGTAGTCAGAAACACTTTAGTCCAACCAACCATACAACAACTCATCTGGAAACCATCCCACTATAGTAGTTTTCCTCAGAAAAGTCATTACAGAGCAATGGCACAGATCTGGCAAGCCAGAAAGAGGGAGAAGATCCTAGGTGTGAGCCCCTTCAAAGGGCTGCTAAAGGGAAGGGAGAAACCTGAACACATTTTAGGCAGAATTAGGCAGCCAATGAGCTGATTCCTTGCCTGGACGAACAGCGGCACTGTCCTGAATTTCCTACGTGCTCTCTCCATTTCTTACATACCCTCTAGGCCCTAGCATACATCCCTGTTCGGTTACAACAACTTTAACTACAGAATCTCCAAGGTGCCATATTCAGGGAGAAAACAAGGGCCCAGCTAAACCTACAACTTTTGCGTTACACACTACGCCCCTCTTGCATGGCATAACAAGAAATTAAGGAAGAGACAAGAATCTCACATGGAATTATGTGCACATATATTTAAACAAAACTTTTCTTACAGTAAGTATCTGAATCAAATTTTACAGGAATATGTCTGGGTTACTCAGTGCTCTTGCAACACACTGCCAAGCAGGTTCATTTGGCCTGCTAAAAAAATCTTCAATTCTGAGAAGGCTGCTTTCTACAAAGCCAGCAAAATAAATTCAATTGCATGGGGTCTCAAGTATGTACTGATAGTAAAATGTCTTCTCTAGTGCCTCTCTTAAGTCTAGATTTCAGGCACTTTTTCAGACACCACTGAAAGAAAAATGTTGAGCCCTTTGTATCTATAGTGCTTAATACTTTGGTTTCATTTCAGCAGATTTCTCATTTTGAGGAAGCTTAGAAAAATATCAAATATGGCATACACACATCTTTCAGGTAAAAAAAAATAATGTATATTGTGGTGGGTTTACCCTGGCTGGTTCACCTATTACTCCCTTCCTCAGCTGGACAGGGGACAGAAATTACAAAAGGGCTCGTGAGTCAAGATAAGGACAGGGAGAGATCACTCAGCCAATTACCATCATGGGCAAAACAGACTCAACTTGGGGAAAATTAACTTAATTTATTGCCAGTCAACCAGAGTAGGGTAATGAGAAATAAAACCAAATCTCAAAATACCTTCCCTCCTTCCCAGGCACAACTTCACTCCTATATTCTCTACCTAACCCTGCAGTAGCACAGGGGGACAGTGAACGGGGGTTGCAGTCAAGTTTATCACACGTTGTCTCTGCCACTCCTTCCTCCTCAAGGGCAGGACTCCTCACGCTCTTCCCCTGCTCCAGCATGGGGTCCCTCCCATGGGAGACAGTCCTCCACGAACTTCTCCAATGTGGGTCCTTCCCACAGGCTGCAGTTCTTCATGAACTGCTCCAGCGCGGGTCCCTTCCATGGGCTGCAGTCCTTCAGGCACAGACTGCTCCAGCGTGGGTCCCCCATGGGGTCACAAATCCTGCCACAAGACCTGCTCCAACGTGGGCTCCTCTCTCCACGGGGCCACAGGTCCTGCCAGGAGCCTGCTCCAGTGCAGGCTTCCCACGGGGTCACAGCCTCCTTCAGGCATCCACCCACTCCACCGTGGACCTCCCCGGGCTGCAGGGGGACAGCCTGCCTCACCATGGTCTTCACCACAGGCTGCAGGGGAATCTCTGCTCTGTGGAGCACCTCCTCGCCTTCCTGCTTCACTGACCTGGGGGTCTGCAGGGCTGTTTCTCTTACATGTTCTCACTCCTCTCTCCGGCTGCCGTTTTTGTTGCTCCACAACTTTTCCCCCTTCTTAAATCTGTTCTCCCAGAGGCACTACCACTGTCGCTGATGGGCTCGGCCTTGGCCAGCAGTGGGTCTGTCTTGGAGCCGTTTGGCATTGGCTCTGTTGGACACAGGGGAAGCTTCCAGCAGCTTCTCACAGAAGCCACCCCTGTAACCCCCCTGCTACCAAAACCTTGCCACACAAACCCAATACTGTCTTAATTTTTTTTCAAAACAAATGAGCTAAAATACATTTGAGACATAAGGAAGATTTTCACAGTGACCATAACAACTTTGTTTCAAAGCAGTGCTTATGGGTAAGATATTTTGAATCACAATGTTTTTAAAGGGAATGAGGAACAAGGGCACCTTTTTCCACTCTGCATACAGCAGAAAGAATGAGCAATGCACCGAGTCACTAGAACTCAGTTGAACTAATATCCACAACCAAAAGTGAGATCAGTTGCAAATGAACTTACTAGTGAGAAATACTGGTCTACGCGAGGACTAAAAAAACCTTATCCCTCCCAGATTGCCCCATAATCTGTGGCTTTGACTGGGAAGTGCAGGGAGCACCTTCTGCATTCTTCTTCCTCTTTTCTTCCCCCGTGCCTTTTCTCTCTGTTCTCCGTGGCACTCTCTGGTAGTGACGGATGAACCACTCTGGAAATACAGATACTTGAAGTACTCCCGGTAACACTGAGCAGTGACTACATCAAGCCTATCTGGTGTTGGCAGTTGCCAACCATGGCAATTCCTATGGTTGCATTCACCTGTAAACAAGCATTTTCTTTCACTTCCTCACAAAGAAATGAAGAAAGCATAATTGATATGTTACCTGAAAACCACCCTCCTCAACAACGTATCAGTGAGCTGGCTGCTGCGGAGTTCTGACTAACACAGGACTCATAGGGAAAAAACTGCTATCTGTTAGTACAGCTTTTTCACAACTAGAATGAATTACGGAGACTAGCAAAGAATGCCTCTATCTAGGACAAGTTTGTCCCCAGACAGGTTATTATACACAAGTCTGCTCCACTGAAGCTGTGTCTACAAGCAAAGGTCTGATATTTTTGCCATCACACAAAGCTCAGTGACTGAAGTGTCCAACCCCCATAACCTGGCTTGCCCTTTTAGAATAAGACACTGGCAAAGGCATTTATCACTTCAGTATGATTGCAAAAAACTGTCGGTTACTGTGCACTTTCATGTTTGCTGTCTTTGATGAAGCACTGGAATTGTTTTTGTTTTTTTAATTTAGTTATTTTTGCAAAGATTTACAAAATGCATGAGAAACCACTTTCCAAACTAATTTGATAATCAAAATGAAATCTTAAAGCAAATTCATAATTAGAAACAAGGAAACTTTAAAAAACTGCAAGAGATCATATTTCAGTGTTTTAAGCAATTGCATGGCATCCTTTACCTCCTAATACTAAAAAATAAAGTTGAAGAGTGGAGAAAATTAAAAAATATATTAATTCTGCAGAGTAAGATAACTCAAACTTTAATTTTACTAAAAAAACCCCAATATTTTTGATTGACCTGCACTGAGAAAGGTGGAGGTTCTATACCAGGAGAACTGGGTTTGTTTTCACACAAATGTTCTTGTGTGACTGAAGGCAAAAAAAAGTCTCCATTCCTCAGCTCCCAGCATGCTTTGTTAAGAGTTAAGGATCAGATTCTTCAGATCCTTACCCAGTTCAAATCTCTCTATGTGTGTAAAACCAAAAGTATGGCATGAATGCAAAAAGTTAAGTCTTGATGCTAGTGTCAGTGACTCGGGGCCCAATTTATTATTGTGCTAACACAGCACTTAGTATCTTCCAAACAGCACTTTTCTCCTCTCTAATGTCTGAACAACAAAACAGCTCATCGGTTATTCTCAAAGGTGTTACAAGTAAAAGTTCAGTGTATTAGGGCACAGAAGAAAGAAATGTTCTTCTTAGATTAATTAACTGTACATGTGCTATCTTAGTATCGGTTTTCAAGAGAAGGCAAAAATGATGTCAGAATTAACAAAAATGCTGACAAATTAATAACCAATAGTTTGATTTTAATGTCACTTCTGCTCCGTCTTTCTCTGGAGAGACAAGCCGTGAGGAAACAGCATACTTCATTCTCATTCTCTCTGTCCTTTCCCGACCCCAACCACCCAATGCAGGTAACCCGTATCTGTGTCTCTCCCCTACCCCACACGATGCAGGTAATCCAACGTCAGCAATAGAGGCTTCCAAAACACCGGCTTTTATTCCAACAGTAGCAAATGAAGGAGGAAAACACTGGACTGTTAATGAAGTCAGAGCTTTGATACGCATATGGTCAGACAAAAATATCCAGCAACAACTGGAGGGCACAGTGAGAAATAAAAGAATATTTGAACAGGTTGCTGCTAGACTTCAAAAGTTCGGAATTGACAGGGACTGGAAGCAGTGCAGGACAAAATATAAAAATTTGAAACATGAATACAAGAGTGTAAAAGGTGCCCAAGACTCAGGGAGTACAAGTAAAAGTATGAAATTTTTTAATGAACTGGATGCTATTCTGGGGCACAGCACCATGGAACAAGGAAGTAAATCAGATAATGATGAAAGTGAGAGGCCTCCAGAATGGACAGAAGCAAAATCAGAAAAGGACTCCATAGGTAAGTACTTCAGCTACCCATCTATCATTTAAAACTTTTAGTTTCCCAGCACTAGAGAGACCTTAAAAGAACCCCCCAAAAAGCAGCCAGCTAGATTAACTGATTTGCTGGGGGGAAAAAACCACTGAATGGAAATTTACTGTTTTGTCTAGTAGTTTTGTCTTACATTATAAGGTAATCTTTCAGACTGAGTGATTGCCCCAAGCTTTTTTTAATAGAACTGAGAAACAAAAGGAGGGAAAAATGATGAAGAAGTAAGATAAGATAAAAGTGATACAGAGAGACCATTCCAGTAAAAATCATGGCAAAAGAGACTGTTTCCAGCTTAGATAAAAAATTGGATCAGAGAGATGGTCAGACTGTGTTACCAGAAAAATGAAGACATTGAGCAAAAGTCTGTAACTTTAGACATTGGTTAAAAAATTAACATTTAAGCTGTCTTTCTCTTATGGTCCCCAGTAACCCAGTTTTATTGGCCTTTGGAGCAAGACACCCAAACTAGTGGGATAACTATTGTGAAAACAGCAAAAGGAATAGCACCAAGAATGCTGGCAGAGCTTGCCTTTATTTTTGTGTGGTCATTGATGAATAACTTGGTAATAGATGGATTAATGCAGAATTAGAGTAGACTGATGAACCTACACTACCCCGGAGTTAAAACATTTTTTATTGTATGTACAACCAGAAACATGCCTGTTGTTTAAGAACAGAATTAAACATAAACCTCACTATTACATAGTAAGACTCCTGCACAGGGCTTGTGTCCTGGTTTCAGCTGAGACAGAGTTGTCCTCCTAGTAGCTGGTACAGTGCTATGTTTTTGAGTTAGGTATGAGAAGAATGTTGATAACACACTGATGTTTTCAGTTGTTGCTAAATAGTGTTTAGTCTAAAGTCAAGGATTTTTCAGCTTCTGATGCCCAGCCAGCAGGAAGGCTGGAGGGGCACAAGAAGCTGGGAGGGGACACAGCCAGGGCAGCTGACCCAAAGTGGCCAACGGTGTATTCCATACCATGGGACGTCACATCTAGTATAGGAACTGGGGAGTGGGGGCGGGGGGATTGCCACTTGGGGACTAACGGGGCATCGATCGGCGAGTGGTGAGCAATTGCATTGTGCATATATTCCAATCCTTTTATTATTGTCATTTTATTAGTGTTATTATCATTATTAGTTTCTTCTTTTCTGTTCTATTAAACCGTTCTTATCTCAACCCACGAGTTTTACTTCTTTTCCGGATTCCCTCCCCCATCCCACTGGGTGGGGGGGGAAGTGAGTGAGCGGCTGCGTGGTGCTTAGTTGCTGGCTGGGGTTAAACCACGACAGTGTGATATTACGGTGGCCAAATGTAAGACTAGAAGTTAGTAAAATAATGGAAGAAGTCAAGAAAAATATAACACAGTGTCTGGCTGAAAACTACAAGAACATTTTGGGGGAAGATTCACTCTTCAGTTGCCGTTTCTAGGCTTTTTGCTAATGCATCTACTACTGTCTGCTGGCATAAAGAGCATCCTAGGTTGGACAGATCTTTTTATTTGACACAGCACAGCTGTTCTTATGTAGTACACAAATGTGGTGCCCTAATTAACATAGCATTATTTACACAGAAATGCCTGGAGACACAGGTGAAGAGGACTCTGTTAGTAATATGTCAGAAGACCTACAGGTTGCAGATATAAAGAAAGTTTCTGACTCAGGTAAACTGAAAAGTCTTCTATTTTATATAAATCCCTAAATTTACTAAATTAAGATGGATTTCTAAAATAAGCCCACATTGTAATTATGGTTAGAAAATGAAGAGGCCTAAAAAATTTATAAGCAGAAGATAACATCATAGTGATAACCATACTTTCAATACAGGCATATGTGCACATCTACAGTGCTCTGTTGAATTTGATAAAAATAGTCTATCAAAGATTCATGACACAAGATGTCAAGAAGAAGAAACTATTGGTTTAAGCAAGTTGAGTGCAATGTATTACTGCATTTACTTTTACTTAAACTATGTCTTCCCAAGGATTAGAATTGTTCAGTCTCCTGTGCATGAACTAATACGGCATTCTCTTTTTCACAATATAATGTGATCGGTATTTAATATAATTGTGTAAATGCTCATGTCAGGGGATGAAAACTTCATTTAAGAGTATCACTACTAGCACTGAATATGAAGGCATATGCTCTTTACAAAGAAGTATTATAGCTTACATCTGAAAGCATAACTTTCAGGGGAAGCGGGAGTTTAACATTCAGCTAGAGACACATGAAAGTCTCGAAGGCTGACAGACTTGACTCTCCACAACAGGACCTCATGATCTCTTTCAGTAGCATGAGGCAGAATATGGTCTAAATTAGGCATTAAGGAGTAGTCTTACAGAATTTGAAATGGTCTAACATGAACTTGAAAGATTTTAATGTCAAATTAAAAATCTTCTGACAGATGATGTTACTGTAAATACTACTCCAGAGAATCAGGCAGCTCTGCATATAATGAAAGAAACAGCTATGACAAGTAAGTAAAGACATGGTTGATCATGAGAGGTAATTTGAGCTATACCAGACAGTAGTATTTTTGTTTTACCATTTAAGAGCAATTACATTTATTAACTTAAATTTACTAACAAAGAAATATATAACTGGCCTTTTACCAAATAACCATGGGCACTTGAGGCATTCATTGTAGAAAAATAGGTTGTTAGGAAAAGTGCATTGCCTATAGGGACCTCATTTTGAGAGAGACAAAATATATAAGAAATCGTAAACAGTACTTTGTAGGATCCAGTTAAGACTACTTGTAAAATGCATCGAATTCCATTTCTCCCCATCAAAAGTAAAATTACTACATACACGTGAACAGTAGTAAGACATGGTAATAATACATAGATTCAGCAGTGCCACTAAACTGTCATCTGACACAGTTTTCAACTGCCTGCAGCTACATAATATTGTAGCTTTTTGGACTGCAATCTTCCAAACGAGTTATTTAAGATAAAGTTAACTGAATACTTCTAGTAAAGTTCTGAGTACTCATTTTTGACACTTCAACATGCCTTTGGGATAAGTGTAGGTGTTAAGACATCTATAGCTTACCTTAGTTACCATTTCCCTTCTCAAATATATGTATTTTAACTGCCTATTTTGTTTGTTTCTGGGTAACTGTAATTGCAATCTGATTTTGTGGGGAAAGATTAAAATAGCCAGTGGTTCAGAAGTGTTTCTGGCTCAGCCTATCCACTCTAAAGACTACTGTTCAAACTTCTGTGGGGAAAACAAGGCAAAACCACAGCAACTCATCATGAAGAGATGCAGTTTCAGTTTCCAAAATTCTTTTCCTCATTCCCAAATGAAGAATACAGACTCAAATAATTTTATCACAGGTGGTAAAAAACACCTAGACTTTAATGTTATTAATGGTCACATAATTAGGTATTACATAAAGCAGAGAAAAGATGTGTGCTTTTTAAGTTACAATATCATGGAGATCCTTTATTCTGTAATTGTGGTACATGCCTTTCCTAGACAGTTCAAATAAATTTAAAGTGAGAAACTGGTAAGTAAAGAGATTTTATATACCTCTGTATTTATAAATTTACTTGCTGATAAATAGTGAAAAAGGCAGTCGGGCAGTGATACGTCACATTGGTTCTTTGATATCAGTAGATGTCTGACAATCGATAGCCTTTAGGATGTGACTTCTTAAGGACTACTCCATATTCAACAGAACTTTTGTAGAAAACTGTTTCTCAACAAGCATGTAATTATAATTAATATATACTCATATGCCTTTAAAAAAATTGGTAAAAAAAACCAATTTGACATAAATAAGAATTTAGAAATTCTGTTAACCTTGTATCAGGACATCTTCCTAATTAGTACATGGAGTTAATGTACTCTGCAGTCAGAGTTATACATACACTTGCCTCGATATATACTAGCTAGCTCGGGCAGACATCTGTTTTCTGGCAACTGCAGCTGTGTAAATGCACAGAGGTGCACAAGCTGCCTCAGAAGTGCACGTGCTGCTCACGAGTTATTAGCCACAGTAACATTGCCACCACTGCCAGTCTTTATAAACAGTCCAATCAGCTTTGCCGTACTCTAATAAGGAAAAATTAAGATGGTATTAGTCAAAAGACAAATACACCAGTTTCAGGAAAATACCTAGTTATTTGTTGTTTCATGGTATTGTTTTTCTCCTCTCAAATAGCAGCAAATGCCCACCTGACAAGCAAAAGGTGGAGGTAAATAAATCCTTACATGTTCTTCTACAGACTGAAAGAGTTTACTGAAATTTCTCTGGCAGCACTGCCCTGGAGTGGCTTTCCCAACAGACGGGCCAGCAGAGGGTGCAAGAGTATCATAGCAATCACAAACCCATTTAGTTTTTAGTAAAAGCAGCCTAGGAAAGGCTGGCCCCACTGTAATTTTTTCTCTTTTCTGGTAAAAGATACCCACATTAAATCAATCTGGAAATAAACCCTTATTTAGTCATTTTGAGTGATGTCTTCTATTTTATGGGATCACTTTTAAGGGCAGTTAATTCCAGAAATCTATTCAGAAGAGCCAATTGCTTCAGTTTGCACAGGCAGTAGTCAGTCAATTCAAACTCCACGCTCATGTACATTCTGCGTGTCAGACTCTCCAGTACAAACACAGACTGTGTATAGGTGTTTGATTAAATCTGAAGTGCCAGGGAACAACAGTGGAGATGAAAACAAGATTCTAAGGAATGCCAGTAGCCTGATGTTCTTAAAAAACACCTACAGCAAGTATTTTGCTTCAAACAAATGACTTTTCTTGTTATTATTTTTTAGGATTTTTGGTGCCCCACATACTTTACTATATGTCCCTTTCAGAACAAATTTGGAATATGTCATGACAGTGCCAAGATACGTTCATAAGCAAGGGCTTTTTAAAAATCTGTTGTTTAAAGCTAAGATCTTAAGTTGGTACATACTCAGGCACTTATGTTGGCTTGAATACTTGCTGCTGTGTGCTTGGAATTTTAAAATGATACACAGATATAAAGTCAAAAGAAAATGTTTTAATACATATGCCGCAGGCTGGCGTGAAGTAGTGTTTCAGAGAAGTGCAAACCTGGAAGTTTTTGATTATTCATTGGCTTAGCCCAAGGCATACTTGGGCTACAGACACAAACTCCTAACGGTGCATCCAAATTGTCTGTATCCAGTCTCATAGATCTTCATGACAGACATGGCAGCAACTTTGCAAGCTGTTGGGGAGTAAACATAGGCCACACACTGAAATTTTTCCCTAGCTTTGACATTTCCCGCTCCCGTTTCATACTCTACAAGACACACATGAGAGTAAGGATTAGGAGTCAAATTACTAATCTTGCCTCCTGAGCCAGAAAACAGGATAAACAGTGATAGTGACAGAGTGCCAGAAGAGAACAGAGCTTGTATCAGTCTGAGCGGGTAAAAGGAAAGACTGTGACGGCATTGCTCTGGTGGCCTTGTGAGCAATGCTTCAAAAACAAAGTAGAGATTAAGCATATTTGCTGGCAGCTGTCTATAGCTTCACTAAACAATGCGGATGGAGCCACCGTGTTTTATCCATGCCAGAAACTGTCGACGGTTTGTTCTGTTTGGCTCAGCCTTGCTCTCCTCATGCCTGCCTTCCAAAAACTCTGAACGGCGGCTTAGAAAAAAAGCCAGGCTCCCTAGCCACTTTCAGGGCTCGCTAAGAAAAAAAAATTAAAAGGCGCACGATGCTGGTCACATCGTAAAGAACATCTGATGCAAACAAGGCCGTATTGATTTGGGGGGTAATTTTTAATCAAATGGCTCTAGATTGTGCTTTATTGCTCAATGTTTAGGGGCAATATTCTTGAATGGACTGAGAACAGGCTGGTAGCCAGAAACTGCCGTCATCGATCGGCGGTGTGGCCTTCACCATTTAATCTCTGTACAGCAGTGTCCTCCCCTGGAAACGAGGAGGATGGGAAAGACCACTTGCATCATCCGCCTGCCTGTCCATCCCTGCCCTCGGTCCCAGTCGGAGGGGCGGAGGTCTCCCTTAAACACCAGAGGGCCAATGGCAGGGGAGGGGAGATCTCCTCCCCGTGGAGGGGAGCCCAGGGACACCTCTGTCACCCTGCCCGGAGCCCCGGCTGTGTGATGTAAACCCCTCGCAACCTGCAGCCCGGGGGATGCTCTCAGGACAGGCATTTAGGACTTTGTCTTGGTCACGCAGGCGGGCAGCCTTGCAGATCAATCGTCCAGGCAGAGCACCCTGATGCAATGCCAGGACCGACCAGTGCCCCTTTTGGGGCTAATTCAGTGACTCTCGGCATCAGTCGCTTGGGAGTCTTTCAATCATTTTAGTACTTATTGAAGCACCCCTTATGAAAGCCACTGTCTTGCCTGTTCCGCTGCGTAGGGGTTCACCAGCTACTACATATCTTACAACCACGATCAGCGAACCATTCTACAAATTGTGATCCAGGTTTAAATAACTTAAGAGTTTGCACATTTAATCCGTAAACATATCATGTAGCTGTTACGTGGTGTTCTGGATTTATTTTAATATGTAAGTGCATACATGCTGCTCCCAAGCCCACTACTGCAGAGAAATGGCAGCTTTAACATATCGAGAGACTAAATCTTTAATAGTAATCATTAATGGCATTCTGAAGTTGGTGATTCTCGAGACATAACTCAAGACCTGTTTAGTTAATAAGAACTCTGTAAATTGTTTTACAGAAATCCCTGAAGATGAGGGGGACATTGCTGACTCCACCCCGGCAGCTCTGGAAGCTACACAAATAAAGAAGGAGACGATTGACATAGGTAGGTCAAGACTGTGTCTTGATGGTTGTAACAGCACATGCTACTTTACTGGGAACTGCAGATTTCTAAGGTTCATATGCTATTCCCGCATGTTACATCATTCTACTTCCAGGTTATGATAAAATGTGGTTTTTGTTTGTTCGCGTAGTGCAAAAATGTATAAACACTTACTTCTCCTTCCCCCAATTAATAACAAGATCTTATTTTCCCAGACATTATACTCTTTATTATGCTGGATGTGATAAGTCTGTATTTGATTGTGACATAAATACTGTACTTCTTCATACACGGTTGCTAGAGAGGATAAATTGGAGAGCTAAATAGTTGTCTCAGAAACACTGAACATTTCATATCTTGTCTGTCTTTTCAAACTACTTCATGACAGTGCATTTAATTTCAGACTATTCACTATCAAACAATTGCCATAAATATTCTGAATTATTTTACAAGTAAAACTGAAATCAGAGCCTCAGCAATATGTAGAAGTCATACATTCAATGACAAGTACTCAGGAGAAGATATGATTTATTAAGAATGTTAAAATTTAACATTAGAATACAGTAGGGATATTAATCTTCTGGAATAAATGAGCATAGAAACCATGGAAGGTCATGAAAAAAGGCATCAGAGGAAAAAACAATGACATTGAAATCTATTGACCTGACATCCTGGATCAAAATACACTTTACGGTAGTGCTGTCTGTACCGAGAAATTAATGGAAAGAATAAAAAATTCCATTATAATGATTCTGTGAATGACAATTCTTTGGCCTTTTACACTGAAAGTTTCTACCATAAGAATATTTCTATTGTATGCATCAGTATTTCTGTGATCCAGGTGAGAGCTTCCTTCTCAGCAGTTAGTTATGTTATCTGGAGTATGGGTGTTGAGACACCCTATCCAACACAGCTTTTACAACTGTTTGCATAGGCTGATCTTGATTATGAAAGACAACTGTAACGAGTATGACGCTGAGGACAACAACAGAGCAATGCCATTGCAGCAATGACACACAGAAACAGAAGTTACGTTGAGGATAAAGTAAAGCTGTGTCCCTGAAAGTTCAGAGACATAGCGAGGTCACACTAATGCAAAGAGAAGAGTTCATAAAAAATGACACAGAATAAAATGTCATGCAAATCAACTGACTGCCTTATACACACAAATTCCCTGTTGCTGTCATATAATAGCCAATTGAGGATAGTAATCACACAAGTCATCAGTACACAAGTGCCATTGCTAAAGTCAGAAAGAGATTAGAGAGCCAGTATGGCTGAGAAAATGAGCACATAAATGAAAGCCATGGGGGTTTTTGGTCATAGTTTAAAAAAAAAAAATACTTTAAGAGACCAGGAGTAGACCTACTGCTCCATTTTGGCCCAAGGCTGTACTTCCAATAGCTGCAAGTGTTAAAGGAAGATGCAAGAATTTTCCTAAGAGTTATGGGGTACCCTATTTATGAAAAAACACTTTTTTTCTCGTATCAAGTAAATCACACACACATGCTTATGAGAGTATAATTTCTGATTCTAAGTTTTCCATAGGTATAAAATTTATTCCTGCATATGGCTTATGAAAAACAAGTATTTGCTAAATCACTTAAGAGAAAGCAAGTTATATATAAAGCAAATCTAAATTCCAAGTACTACTCTGTGCATATGTTAGCAAGTACCATTACTGAAAGCAGATCGGATGAACCTGCTTATTTACCAACAATCTCTTACTTCTAAAAGAATCTAAACCAGGCACTCGCTTTTTCAAAACATACGAGGAATATTTACTTCTACCCTTTACTGAAAACTGTATTGAAGATAATTGGTCTATGACATCCCCTACCAAAACAATGAGAACTAATCTTTCTCTCCCTCCCAACCCAAAAAGTAATTCCACACAAAAGTGAACTTTCAGCCTCAGAGAAGTCGAAGCATGAGGAAATGAGCCCAGAGTCAGGAGCGCTGGGTTTTGATGTCCATAAATGATTTCAGGAATTCTGAGGGCTCCTGAATTTTACTTCTGAAGGGAATAGTTTTTATGCTGTGAAAGAGTGCAAAGCTATTATAGCCTCATCTCTGCAGAGGGAAAAACCCTTGGCATGTAGACATGCAGAAAAATAATATAATGGAATTTTGAAGAGAACTCAGATGCTGGTAGAATAAAAAATAGTTCTTCTGTCTTCCCTGTTTTGTCATTTAAGCCACATAGAAGAGTTTTGGATAGAGCCATCCCTACATACAGAAAGTGCAATTTAAGCTGAGGCTAAAGATTTCCACGAAAGCATTAATGAATTGTCTTCCAATTTTTCTTCTGCTTATGTTATCTCCATCACAAAAGCTCTGTATCAGAGACTAGCCTTTCACCCCAAAGTAAATAAACATGGCTGTCTCCTAAAGGAAGGCAAAAGTATGCAACCTTCCCCACAAAGCCTAACATCCCTCCCAGAATCAGGGAAAGGCATGCCTCAAAGCCCAGCTTTGAAACCCACCATGGCAGCTTACTACAAGGGACTCTAAACCACTTTTTTTTGTGTAGTAGAAAGGAGTCCTGAATAGAGGAGAACAAGCAGGAATAAGGAGCAAAGGTCTCTTTTCAGTTTCTTTCTGCTGTACCAGGGAAACTTACAAAGATCTGAGAAAAGCCCCATCAGCAGTATGAAATGCAGCTTATGCAAAATCACCCTGCATGCAGGTCTGCCAGCAGGTGCCTGTGCCTCTTGCTCCTCCTCACTGCATCCAAATCACGTGCCCAGCAGTGGTCTTCTAGGGCCCAAGTCCCTGCTCATTTCACAACAGCAGCGGGGGAGCATGCACGACCCCAACAAAGGGAAAGGCTGCAGTCCAAGCCCTGTTAGCCATGAGTGAATCCGCAGACCTTAAAAATGCCCTTACAAATGGCACCAAAGCCTCACCAGGCCTGCCCTACTCACATCGCCTAGGAAAATAACTGTAGCACACCTGTGCTACTCAATGTGTACAAACATATTATGCAAATCAAGTTATATGTGAGATACAAACCATCCACGTATGCCTATGTGTTTAATCAAGTATTTTAAATCTGTGTGGCATCCACAGCTACCTTTTGGGGAATGCAGGGGCAGAAAGAAAGATAAGGCTTATGAGAAATGCCAATAAATAATTTGATGTAGGGAGGCATGTGGCAGAACACTTTTTATAACTAATGGGTTAGACTAATGGGTTAGGGCTTTTTTAGTTCAAGATAGGCAGGCGTTACCTGCAGAGGATGACAATAATATTAGCTATTTATTTGTCTAAGTCCAAAACTATTTTATTTAAAACTGTGTGTTTCTATAGATGATGATTCTATAAGCACTACCTCAGAAGACAGATCTTGTACGCCAGTAGCAAAACGGATGGTCGGGACAGGTGAATATTAATTTCCATGCATTTATTCTGAAACAAAATGCATTGCAATTTCAGTACCAAAGCTGGAGCAACCAGATCTCTACTGCAAACACAGCTCTACTTTTCTACTTCTGACTCCAGTCTAGTTTTATCACGAAACTTAAAAATTAGTTTCATAGCTCTATTCCCTGTCATGAGCAAAACTTGCATTAATGCTGTAGTTCAGCTTTGCATTCTATACTTACCTGATGAGCAGTATCTGCCTATTTCTGAATGTGTAGGTAAGATTTTTTTTCTTCTGTTGAATCCCCAGTAGCATTTTCATTTGCATTATATTTTGCCTTGCCATTCTAATTTGAAACCATACTGGAAAGCCATTTTCTTAACAATGCTGATATCTTGTTGCTTTTTAAGCTTAAGGCCTATTGCTTTCCTGCATGTAGCACTTGGATACATCTGTCTTTGATTTGACAACAACAGCAACAAAATTACACTCACAAAATGTGGAATTTTAGATGCCTTGGAGAAACAAGAGATTTCACTTGCTACATATTTTGCATACTTAAGAGAAATGTAATCATGTATGGATATTAACACTGTAAAGTTAAATGTTAATTAATCCTTCAGCTTGTTACCAAATCATTAGCTACAATTACACTTTAATGTATGTATATTCAGCAATACTCAGTTGTTGTTTCATTCATATTTTCAGACAATCACATTCCCTTGGAAGAAGCACAAAATCACTTTAAAGTTATTACAGTTAATGATACTGGAGCAGGAAAACACTGGAGTGATAATGAAGTCAGAGCTCTGATAAACATATGGTCAGATGAAAAGATACAACAAATGCTTGAAGGGGCCACGAGAAATAAAGAGATATTCGAGGAAATTGCCAGAAGGTTAATGAAACGTGGTATAGACAGAGACTGGAAACAATGTCGCACAAAGTACAAGAACCTAAAATATGAATACCGCGCACTGCAGAAGGAAAATGATCATCTTGGTAATCCCAGGAGAAAAATGAGATTTTATGATGAAGTTGACTCTATCTTAAGAAGGCAGCCTCTGGGTCCCTCGAGCTGGGGATGTGAAAGTTCAAGTCTCCTATCAGGTACTAAAAACTTCAGTGATGAGATAAAGTGCTTAAAATGAAACTTAAAAGTTGCCTGTTGACCCATGCTGTAAGGGTGAAATACGTGGCCAGAATGGGGAGGGAAAATAACCGCAGAACCTGTATCTGCATGGTCATGTAGGCAATAATCAGTGGACAAAAATGGTCTTTGGAGGAGCTGAGAAGTGGGAACATTAACAAAAAGTGAAAGCACCTGAAGTGTTCAGTGTTCTTGGAGAATCTTTGTGCTTTTGGGAGCTTAAGTGAAATACTGTGAAATGGTGCTAAAAAACGTGGCAGGTTTTAGAGGTGATCTAGCAGGCATGTAAAGTCTTATGGATAGAGAGCTGCAAGCTCATACCATTTAGAACTGCAGAAATCTGTAACAAACAAGCCAAGTGCAAGGACTCCAGAAAAAGCAAACTTCATTAATTCAATTCACACCACAGTCAAGAGAGAGAAAAATCCAGGGCAGTGATGTTTATTTGAGCACTTGTAATTATTATATTAATTTTGCTAAAGCAGAATCAGTTTTCTAAATAGAGCTTGCTTCTATTTTAGTATCAAAAGACCTCTGATCTAGGAACCACACAGCTAAACTTGTGTCTGCTGTAAGGGTTCTCATGACTGGCCAGCTGCTCCAGCTTTCAGGGGCACTTGCCCCTGCTCCAGGTGGATCAGATGCTTTTGCAGAAGCAACTTAACCACTGCAGCTTAGAGCTCAGTGAGTTATGGTAAACCAGAACTAATTCTGATTTTTCTCAATATGTTAGATAATAATTTGCAACATCACAAATGTTAGTTGAGGATTTGAACCATTTCTGCAGCAGAGGCCTGATGGACAGCTTGAGCAGAAACCACTGGAGCCATCCTTAAGCCAGCTGTCCTCAGTCATGAATCAGAGCCCTAATGTGGTGTTCCAAGGGCACCATACGGTAGTGCCATCAGTTGAGGCTGGAATGACATCCACACAACGATGGGATGACACCACTGCTTCTCATCTGCCTCATTCTTTTGCTTGATCATATTCTTAAGACAGACATTTTCTTCCAAATACAGAAACTGAAGGTATTACTGCTCATTTCCACTCTCCGTGAATGGAATTTGTCAACACCAAGAATATTTCAGCCAACCTGGCTGTTTCACATTTTAGCATGCTGGAAAAGGACTGTATAATCTGTGCTGTGAATGCTGATGCAGGAGAGAGTAAAACAATAACCTTTCAGAAAAGAAGCTTTAGTTATTAAGCTGTTTGAGGCATCTGCTAAATAAATGTGTCTCCACCCTGATTTTGTGTGCCAACCCAGCACCTAACTTTTCTAGAAGATTCTCATTGCTCCAGGTCACTTGTCCCAATGCATTTGCTTTTGTAATATAAATCTTTTTGGTGTGTGACTGACTGTGCTTTGATAATCTCCACAAAATACTTAGTCAGCTTGCTTTTCTCTTCTAATTTTCAGTGGGAGATGTTACAGCAAACACAGGATCCTTGAGTATCAAGAGAAAAACATGGAATGATGGTAAGAGCCCCTGACTTTTTAAAACATCTATACACTGCTGTTGAATTGGATGCCAGATTCTAGTTTCCAGTAGTCAAACAGTTAAAAATCCTAGAATTTAACACCAAGCTCCAAACCAACATTTTTCTCTCACCCTCAACAATCTGCAAAAGAACAGTCCTGATAAAAATGACGGCCTAAAGAAAACTGCAATTTCTTTGTTTCAATCCTCATCCCTGGTATGAGGTAAACATCAGGAAATACTTCTTTGATTTATAAGAATCAAGTGCAAGGAAAAGATAAAGATTTTAAAAAGAAGAAAATGTCTTAATTACCTATGTTGCTCAGAGGAAAATAGGGACAGTATCACAGTCATGGTTGTGGTTTCCTCCTATTATAATGTGTCAGTAAACGAGAAGAGAGGTTACATGTTTAGACACATCATGTCTAACATGTAGTGTCTAACGTTTAATGTCTAACATGTTGTACAAGAGAAAACAGGTTAAGACAGCTATTCTGAAGAGAAGATACAGTATAGAAGCACTGAGAGAAAAAAGAAGGGAGGGATAGAAATATGCAGCATACAATCTGCTATAGGAAAGGTCAGGAGCTTATTTTTCTTCTGGCAGAGTTGTCAGGCCCTAAATAATCAAAGAGTCCAACAATGAGGGATGACAAACATAGTTTTTAGGAGGCCCACCTGTATTTTTAATACTAAAATGATGTCTTGTCTACAGACAGATGAATACAAACAGATCCAAACACCACAACATTTCTGAATTCAACCTGCTCAGTTCACCATCACAAACTGTATTAATAGGACTAACTCTGTGTGATTAAATATACTTCCATTTATTGCCTATTAGATAAGTATGTCTTGCAGAAGGCAGTAGCTAGGCAAAGCTGACAGTTTAAAATATGAATGATTTTTACAAGTTCTGCTTCATTCCTACTTGCCATTATGCAATGACCTCCTACACAACACCAGGCAATGCCTGCCAAAAGAGCTTAACAGAAGGACAGCATTAGGAAAATCTAGCACGAGCTAAACTTCGGTGTCAGCAGTTCATTGAGTTGTGCACTCTAACTACATACTTTGCTTTTGTCCACAGAGGTGTCACCTGTTCCACTTAAGAAAAGTGCTTCTGAAAACACCATACTCCACTTCCAAAAACTATTAACAGAGAGAGTACACACAGTAACAGAAGGCAAAAAGTTACTGTTAGAAAGGCTTTGTAAGCAGGAAGAAATGCAAGACCTCAACAGAACACAGCTGTATGCTGATCCATCAGCCATACAACAGGTTGGTTTAATGAACTTTCTACAAAATTAGCATGCAAAGAAATTCTCTCAGATACTAAGAAATTACTTATTTATGAGTGTAGGTCAGCCATGTGAGTCCATGCTTGCTCCCCTTTAATATATTCACCTTCAGTCATTTAAACTAAACCAAGGTATGAGTTCCCATCATAATCCTTAACTATGAGCTTTTAGCAGTGACGTGAGCTAGTCTAATAAAAGATATAACCTCTGCCTACATTCCTTGGCTCACCTACATGCCACAGTTAACAGGCTTAATTGAAAGCAAATAACACTCTGATTGATCAAAGAAAACGTACAGTTAAAATGTCATCCCATCATTTCCAGTTACCATCTCTATGACCTTCCTAGCAAGTTAGTCCTCTGCAATTAACCAAACAGTTTAAGCCATAAGAGAACTTCTTTTTGGTTAGGCAAGGCTGGTGGGGAAAACACAATACTTAATTTCTTTACCAGCATTTACCCTCCTCCTAGCCTCACCACCTGCCCATGCTGGAGTTAGGGGACCATCCCCATCTGCCTGCTGAAGGTATGGTGCTGTGCAGCAATGAACTGGAGAATTCAATAAGGCAGAAAGAAAGTGTGCAAAGTTGATGCCCACCTGGAAGGGGCAGGCATGGGTTCTGGTCCCTGTTTTGTACTGGGCAAGGGGACTGCCTTGTCCAGTAACCAAATCAAGTACAGAAAACATAGAAACAGCGCAGGGAACAATGACGTGGAAAGTGACAAGTGCCATGCCATAATGTAACTATTACTCTGCAAAATCCTACTAGCCACTGCTTCATTTTGTGATTGTGTAAGTACTCTACAGCCTGTACTGCCTGCAAGGCATGCATTTCCAGGGTTTTTCTTTCACTGTATTCAAGCAGAACAACTCATTTCTGGATCTCAGTCATGTTTAGGCAGAGACTACACAGCCCTGACAAAGCTAGGTCAGTTCTGGGCACACACAAGGGCACAACTGAAGTCAAATAGTCAAGTCCTTACTTCAGCAGCAACACCTGCCAGGTTTTTTTATACACAGAGGCCTAAATTCCACCCATTCACAAAATCTTACACAAAAATATTACTGGATGTAGTGCTTTGTTTCCTGCTCTACAGTTAATTATTTTCTTGTTAATTCTTTTATCAGAGACATTAGAAAGGAAAATAATTTCCACCAAGACAGATTTTATCTGCCATTTGACTAGCATTTTAAAAACAATTCTCAGAAGGCAGAGAAGGATCCCTAGAAAATGATTTTTTTTTTGATCATACTCATTTGTACAGTGACACGGACATACAGTTGTTCCAGTGTATGCTTATCTACCACTTTTCACATTTTACATTAGTTTCGCAGTATAAACCTTCTTTGGCTTGTATTACTAGTGTCATCGTTGGTTTAAAAATCTTTCTTCTCTCTTTGCAATGAGTTCATTCAAAGACACATCCTTGAACTTGCATCATATTACTTGCATACAGAACTGCTGTCTTTGGTAGAACAAGGGATCTGTCCTTGCCATCACAGCAGTTGGGTATCCTTTTAGGACATGCTGAGCCAGCTGAAGAGCTCGCCATTCCTAGCAGTAGTAAAATCATAGGTTACTCCTTCCCCACGTGAACCAGAAAAATGTGTGAACCAACCCCAATTCACTCTAGTACATTTAAACAGTTTAGTTCAATTTAGATTAAGTTTTTAAAGTAACTGTACTGAAAATAATATGGATCACATACATGTTCTGCTCCACCTGCTCTGTTCCATGAGTGCAAGGCTGAAGCTGATTTGATAACTCATTGCAACAAGAAGATCCCCTTTTCTCCATGCTGCTCTGAGCAATCTGATGCTTGCTGGATCCCCTGTAAACCAGTTCAGCTCACTAACCTGACACAAGACTAACCCAGTTGGGAGAAAAAAAGTAAATTGTTTTCTGTGAGAGCTGAAGCAGCCCAGCAAGTTCTCAGTTTTGCTAGGCCTAACTTTGAGCAGCTCAAAGGTTGTTTTGTTGCAGTGTGACTGCCCTCACAGAAGAAAGGGTAACCTGAGGGAGGCAGTTAGCACTGCAAAGACAAACTGCACTTAAATTCTGAGTGATGCACAAGAATCCTAATCTTTCAAAAACTTTGCTGTCATTCGGTACAATGTCCCCCAAAAAACTTTCACTTCCAGAAAATAGAAAATACTTATTTTATTCATTAAAATAAGCAGATCTTTCAAGAAATATGTATCTGTTTTTAAATGCTGTTGTTCAGGTGAGAACTGCACAAAAGCACTGAGGCAAAGGACTGTCTAAACTCTTAGTAGGTCAGAGCAGAGAATTGCAGAGCACACTTGCAGTCTCCACTTGGAAACTGTTCATATCAACACTAGAGGGCAGACATGAAGCAAGAACTGACAGGAAAAAAAAAGAATACAAGTGGCTTTCCAAGTAAAAGGTTTTTTTCTCAGAAAACTTTCCAGAGAGTGGGATTTACCTGACAAACATCCAAAGAAGGTGGGCTTCCCTTTGTGTGGGGTTCCACTTCTATTCTGCTTTGTGGCAGCAAAGCATAGCTTGCTTTTTGTAATTATTTTGTCAGAAAGCTAACTCCTTCTTTCCTGCTGTTCACCTTTATTTTTGGCCAAAGATGGTAAGACATGTCAAATGCATGGGGCATTTGGTATCATCTAATATTTATGTGCTATTCCCATTTATACAGATAACAATTAATTTACCTGAATATGTAGAATGCCGAGATAGATAAATCAAAGTGGCATTGAGACAACCTTTGTTCACTGCAGTTGTAGTTATGATTCCACATCACTTTTTGCTTAGAGACAAAATAACATGAATGTTGCACATTTAGAATTCCAGTTGTCTAGAGATAAGGTCTGTCTCCTTTTGACAGCATCTCCAGAGGTAGTGACAATAGCGTAAAGAGAATGAAGGCGTGAAGGATTTCTCAAAAAATATTCCTTTCGAAAATAGCATTAGGTAATCCAACTCATCCTGCCAGTGTATTTTTATATCCACTTGAGCTTGTGCTGTTGTTCTGCTTTACATTTATTACAGTCACACAATATTTAGTCTAGGCACACTTATGGGTGAGTTAAACGGAACTTGGGACACCATGTGACACATGCTAAATGGGTATCTGTGAGAGCACTACCATAGGACTGAAAGGGTTTGGGAGGAGAGGCCTTCTTAGACATAGATCCACAACATGGTTCCTTTTTTAGCAGAAAGGCCAGACCAAGTTGTTTCCATGTAACTGCTCCTGGGAATCTTAATATAAATCACATCATGAAAATGATCCAGCTTAAAACCAACACTAAGTAATGATGGCAAGAGCAGCAATCCTATAAAAAACAGGTATCTTTGCTCATCTCCCTCCTCAAGTATCTGCACTATTACCAGGAGGCCATTCAGGTTACTGTGAGGGCAAATCTGTCTTCTCCCCAGTTTGCAAATGGCAATACTGAAACTTTTGAGGTGTGGCAGACAAATGGAGCAATAGCCGCTCTGATCTATATTAAAAAGTTCCATTCTTCTCTAAAGCACACTCATTCACTGAGAAGAATGGGTCACTTTACACCTCTTTGATAGCGCTGTTACCCTGGAAAGTCCTCTGAATGCACCATTTAGATTATTTCCTGGTAGACCAAACTATATTTGGGCCAAATGGGTGGAGAATGAGCTTCAGGGAGCAGAAATGCTTGCATTGTTGGATCCACAAGCACTACCAGCATCACTGTTGGCTTAAAAGACTCTCCCTCCAGACTCTTACCATTTGTTCCTTCTCCTGCAGCAAGGTCTCCTTTGTGTTGGCACAAGCATTCATGTGGCCAAGTGGTTAACCAACTGACAGAACTGATTTAAATTAAAACTAACCTCATAAAAAGTCCCTCCAAGCAACCCTGCTTTTTTTAAGGTCAAGGAAAGTTGTGTAAGTTACGGCAGAAAGAGCAGCCAGGACGGTTTATTTGAACTGAACTACCCAGCATGAACCTCCCATGCTGTGTACAACCCTCCCTCCATGCATTAGTCTCAAATTTAAGGTATGGGCAGACAAGAGCCCAACTGAGCAATCCTCTGAAAATTACTGGAGAGCTGTATCGTGCCTACATGGATGACTTAGCTACAGAAAACGTGAAGAAAAGCGAGCAGTCTCACTCCAACTCTATGGCTAGGTTAATGTAATGGAACATCTGTTGGCCACAATAAACATAATGGCTGTCTCTGAGATGTCCTCCTGTATATACATTTTGGCACCACTTCCCTCCCGTTTTTTCCACTCCTTCCTACATTACGTCATTGCAGTTGGTTACCCCACATCCAGAGATAAGAGCTTAGACCGAACTGCATTTTGTGACATGTACATCTTAGAGATTTGAACTTGCTTAGAATGGAAATCTGGCTTATCTTCACTTTCTGAAAGCAAGCATGCAGGAACCTGAGCCCTGCTGGAAGTTACGTAAAACAACCAAGAGGATATAACAGCTCACCACAGCAAAAAGGTCTCGCTCCTTCTCTCTTCCTGCAGGAGTAAGCTTTTTGGCATGTAATGAAACTGGGCTGTCACCACCTAGCAGCACAGAATGGCCTATAAACGTAAACCAAGAGAGAACTAAAAGATAAAGTGTTACTATATCCACACTCAGTTAAGTGTCTCTGAAAGTACTCAGGAATGTTTTAGCAGCACATACAGCATGAATGTTCTGGTAAGACAGCATACAGACTCAATCGCTAGCTAGACAAACATCTTACCCAGTATATTGCATAGGAAATTTACATAGAAATACGGTTCATTACAAAATTTGGCATTTAGACAATTAAAACATTTAACACTGCAGTTCTTGCATCTGGGGATGGGGGATCTGCTGAACCCATAACAGGTTCTTGAGAAGAAGAGGTAAATATGTTGCATATCAAATTTTCAGGATCACTACCTGTAGCATATCCATGCTCCCCAGAAAATTCCCATCCAAATACTATTGCAATTTTAAGCGTTTTGTTTGAAAGATTCATGATGTAAGACAGGATACCAATAGCTTGCTAAATAGCCTTTTAAAATATCCGTCTTGTAGCCAAGAGGTTATATGTAAAACATAGATAAACACTTTAATTAAGCTATGTTGAGCGTAGATACTTGGAAGGATGGCTAGTAGGAAGCAACTGGTAATTTCACTACACTGAAAGAGAAGTAAAAATTCTTAATTTACATTGGTGATTATTTGGGTTCTGTTGTGTGGGTTTTAATAGTAGACAGTAACGGGGAAGGTATCAAAAAAGCATGCTGGCCAGGCCTGCACTCCCCATTTACTTTGATTCTTGTAACAAATTCCATACATAGACCCAGCTGAGTGGGGACGAGGAGTATTCCCTGACTTAATAGGACTTCCACCTGCACAGAAGAGGCCTTTTAAAGACCTTTTCTAAAAATCAGTACAAAGCTGGATACCCTCAGGTTTCAGTACACAGTATTACTGCCAAAAATATTTTCCAGGGAATTTTGCAAAAAGTTAACAGAAATCACACTTGTTCCAAGATTAACTTTGCAAATTTGTCCTGGTCAAGGACTCAAATGACGTTTAATAGATTTGTAACTCAAAGTACTCCTCCTCCCTACCTCACTGCCCCAAAGAAAGTCCTCTCCTTACCAATATCCTCTGACTTTATTTTGGCATGCTGTCAGTGGCTTTTCCAGTTACTTTGTTCCCTGGCTTACAAATTGTAAAGATGATTTAGAACATCCACTTTCAAGCCTTGTTAATGTTGATGCCAGAGTAACAGCATTAGCTTTAGCAGCTTTAAAGTTTCAAACATAATTCACTGCTAACATAGCTGTAAAATGTGTTAAAACCAGATGAAAATCACTTTAAAGTGGTCTCAAGTTAAATTGGTACAATGTTCTTAGTGTGTAGAAGGCCTTGATTAGCCTGTGAGTAGGAATATACTGGTTTTCATTTCAATTCACAGCTCGCCATTATGAAGTAAAAGCCAATAAAAAGCCATGTTCTAACTTCTGCTACAAAGGAGCATGAATTTAAGCCTCAACGATCTAGCAGCTGCTTTTTCATTAAAAAAAGCCAAAACAAAACAAAACTTTTAAAGTTGTTGCTTATGTCAAGATAGTGAAATTCCAAGTCTATCTTTTATCTTTCATGATGTGCCTACTTGTAGGCCTGCTCCAGAACCTTGCTTACAAATACATACCTTTTTTTCCATGCAGAATAGTTTCAGTGAAACAATGAGCACCACTCAAACACATGCCATTGAATACATGCTTAAGTATTTTGGTGGCTTGATCCAATGTACGGAGTTTCAAGATTTCAGTTACAAACATCCTCACTGAAGTAAATCTCTCTAGTGCAGTAATATCTTTTTAACGCTGTAGTACAAACTATCAACTCATTTTAGGCTATTTATCAGAAACAGCAAAGTCCATCACAATGCTGCAACCAGCTAGATCAGAACATAAAGCACAAAGAATTTATGCTACATGTTTTCGTGGCATGTAACAAATACTCTGGATCTTTATGCATACAGATAAGACGTTCCCAACAGCTAACTCTCCTTTGTGGATCAGTCGTCTCAAAAATGCAGTTTGATACAATGCCATGCTTGAATATTCTGATTTTTAAAATCTAAGATGAATTAAGGGCCAAATTTGGTAATTTGGTTTATTGCACAGGACTAATCTGCATAAAACCCCCATGCCTATGAGTATCTAAGGCCAGTAGTCATTACCTAAACATCCTTACTAATTTAAAGGTGAGGTCTAAGGACTGTATTTTCTAGTGGCCAATCAAATTTCTGTTAGTCACTTAGGCCTGATAGGGACTACGCATTAATATTTACCATACCTCTCTTTCTTATTCTTAAAGAAATATGGTTAAGGGACACTTAATTCATTTTTAAGTTTAAAAGAACAGGCTTAATGAAATTTACTGATACAGTTAATGCTAAATCTTAATTCTGGTTTTCAAGAGACATTCCAAAAAGAAGGAAGAAAAACAGCTGTTATGCTATTACTTCCTGATAGGGATGCCTCCTCTCCTACGCCTCAGAGTAGGAACAATGCAGAGGTTAGGGAGAAACGTTAGAAGGAAGTGGGAACATTAACATGTCAGCTATTTAATAGAATTTTATTGAGTGCTTGCAGAGGTATACCTAACTGAACAGACTGTTTCACTTTACAGATGCAATAATGTTTATGTCTCTAAGAAAGCATCCTTAAAAATTTTGACAATTATTGAGTTAGAAGATCAGAATCAGAGGTAGTGCATGTATGCCTCTAGGTGTGTATCCTCCTGTAGAGCTTGTGAATTGCTTACAGTTTCAATCACAATGTTAGTATTACTGTCGACAGTTGTGTCCTCCACAGAGGATATTTGATATTAAAGAGCTCATGGAAATCAAATATACTTGTCAAGTGCCCATCAGAAAAAAAAAGAAGAAAAATATGTGTATTGAAAAATCACAAAATAAGGTTGCAGTGAAAATTGAAATCGTAAGATGCAAAGTAATGAAAATGCATCAATCATTTTATTTCCAACTAAGAAGCTCCAGGTCCACCAGTGTAACTATGTAAGCACAAACGAGGTAAGATTTTTTTGCAGCCTCTCCACAGAAAAATGGTGCAACCTAAAATGAGACTATTGATTACATGGCTTTGTTCTTTGGATTCTGCAGCTCTGTCGCTCCCAATAAAAACGTTTTTTGATGGACACTGGCAAATATATACAGTTTATGAATGATACACCTGCAAACCAAAGAGAATTATTAGTATATGAGAGTCATGTAGGGATGCAGCATTTTACCAGTAAAAGTATGTGCAACTCAGCTGTAATAAACAGAAAGCCTCAACGGAAACAATTTTCTGTTGCTGGTCCAAAAGAATTTCAGAGCAACCTTTACGTGGCTGCGACCTCAAATATGCAAAGAACATGCCATTTTATCTGTTCAGCGCGTGTGTACTTAGAGAAGCCCACCTCCCCAGGCTGTCAGGAATGTGGTTATTTAGCCCACTTTTCGCAAATGGAAAGTTAAGCACAGTATATAGGTGTTTGTACTACAGAAGCCTAGCGTGTTTGGCTGCGCGTGTGTTCCCACACGGGGGATGTACCTTTCTGGCACCACTGAAAAAATGACTCGTGTACGTCAGCGCATAACATTATTACTTTGAATACCAAACGGAGGCAGAACCCAAACTTCATTGTGCAGCTCTGCATCCACATGTTTCACAGTGAATCTAGTCCGTGTTACGTCGCCGTAGGCGTGTCGGGTAGGAAAGAAGTTTTACTGTATCGTGGTGAGGAATCTAACCGGCCGTGCCTAGCAGGAGCCCAAAACCGCTTCAGGACCGCTCCTTTTCGGCAGTCCCGAAGCGTGCGCGTTACCCTTTAACATCAGCATCTCGAGTAACGCCGAGAACGACGGCCGGGCCTCGCCGCGACGCCGGCGGGAGGTCAGCGCCCGTCTGACACCGCGGCGGCGGGGCTGGGTGGCCGGGACGGGGCGGCGGGGCGGCGGGGCGCATACCCAACGCCCGCCTGCGCGGCCGCGCCGCGGGCTGCGCGCACGGAGGCCGGCGGGCAGCGCGGGGCCGTTCGCACGGCCGGGGTCGGCGGCGCGGACCCGCCTTAAGGGAGATGCAGCCGAGGTCCACAGCGCGTCCGGGCGCTGCTCCTTCGGCGGGACCGGCCCGGGAGGGCGGGAGGCGGCGGGGCGTTCCTTGCGTTTCGCCACCGGGATGCTCCGCCGGCGCGGAGCGGGAGAAAGGGACGGGACGCGCCCGAGCGGGCGGCCCCCCCCGCCCCGCGCCGGCCGCGCCGCTCCCCTCCCCTCCCAGCCCGCTCCTCCCTCCGCCGCCGCCGGCGAGCCGGGGCCCTCCCGGCTGCACGTGCCGGCGCGGGGCCGCGACCACCGCCGGGGCAGCCGCCGCGGCCCGGCCCGGCCCGGCCCTGAGAGGCCGGTCTCGGACGGCGGCCCCGTCCAGCCCGACCCCGACCGCCGTGCCCCCCGCCCCCTTACCTGTGCTGCAGCCCCACCAGCCCCAGCGTGATCACATGGGGCACGTCCAGCTCCGTGGGCCACACGCCGGAGGCGATGCAGCCGAACACGCCGCACTCCTCCCGGATGCCCAGCTCCTCCAGCTCCATGGCGCGGGCGGCCCTGGCCCCGGCCCCGGCCCCGGCCCCGCTCCCGCTCCCGGCCCCGGTCCCGGTCCCGCTGTGGCGGCTCCCGCGCGCTCACTGCCGGCGCCGCGCGCAGCCAACAGCGCGGGGCCGCCGGTAGCCTGCCGGCGCGGCCTCCCTCATTTACATACGGGGGGGCGCCCCCGGCCCCCACACCGCCGCCTCACCCGCCCCCTCCCCGCCCCCCCCCCCCCCCCCCCCCCCGCTGCCAGTCAGGCCCGCGACCCCGGACCGGCTGCCCCCGGGGGAGGTGTTTGCCCGTGGGGTGGGGGGCCGGGCGCGGCGCGGCGCCGGCATTGGCCGGGGAGTGGGGCCGGGGCCGTGTTTGCACGGGGGGTGGCGGGGAAGGGAGGGAGCGAGGGAGGGAGGGACGACGGCCGGCCGGGGTTCGCTCGGGGGGCTTGGCGGGGCGGAGAGGGGCGCGGGCCGTCCCCGCCGCGTTGGGCGGCGATTGGCGGGCGGCGCCGCTGCCCGCTGCCCCGCCTGCCCGCCCCTTCCGCCGACCCCTTCTTACCCCGGCGGCGGGGTCCGGCGGCGTGCGCTGAAGCCTCTCTTCTGTGCCCTAGGTGCCTGCTCCCGCTCCCGCCGCCGTAGCCATGGCCCCCGCAGCATCAGGTAACCGCCTGTCCCCGTCCCGTCCCCCCCCCCCCCCCACCGGCGGGGCGAGCCGCGAGGGGGCGGCCCGCGCGCCGGCGCCGGTAACGGCGGGGGGGGGGCGGGGGCGACGACACACGCCGCTCCCGAGGGGCCGGTGCCCGCTCAGCCGGGCTCGGGGTGTCGGTGCTTGGGAGCGAGCGTTTTTTTGTTCCCCGCAAAGTTTTTAATTTTGTTGGGTTTTTGTGGGGGCGGCCGCGCTCCAGCCCGGGGCGGGCACGGCTGCCCCCCGCCCCGCGGGAGAGGCGGCGAGGGGCAGGTGAACGCTTCGAGCCGAAGCTTCCAGCCTCACCCGCTGCGGGCGGAGGAGGATGCTCCGGGCGGCTGCCGCTTGGCTCTCTGAGCTTCGGGTTTGTCCCGAAGTTAAAAAACTAAAAAAGGCAACGAATGGGTGAAGTCGGCACGGCTCCTGCCGGCACCGCCTCAGAGGGCGCTTCCGAACCCCGCGCTGGGTGGGGAGAGCGTCGCCGAAGGAGCGGGCGCGTCGCCGCTCCCCGCCAGCAGCCGCCCGCCCGCCCGCCTTTAACGGGGGAGGGATGCGCCGTCCCCCCTGGCGCCGGAGCGCCGTGGGCAGGAGCTTTGAGCGGTTGCTTTTGCCCTCGCTGCTCCGAGGGGAACCTGACCGAGTTGCCCTGTAGATTGGGGGATTAGCCTGCTCTTCGTGGTCACCGACTGCAGCGTGGGGTCCTGCTGGGTCTCGCTTGGCTGCCAGCTGATAAAGTGTGCGAACCTGGTGGGCTTACATGCAGAAGTAAAAAAATTCCTTTCAAACTGAAACTGTTGTGGTTTTGTGTTGTTTTTTTTTTTAAATTTATTTCTCTAGACCTGAAACTTGGTAAAAAAGTTAATGAAGGTAAAACGAAAGAAGTGTACGAGCTGCCGGATATGCCGGGATGTGTTCTCATGCAGTCAAAAGACCAAATAACAGCGGGAAATGCAGCCAGGAAGGACCGAATGGAAGGGAAGGCTGCCATTTCCAATACAACAACTAGCTGTGTGTTTCAGTTGCTTCAAGAAGCTGGTAAGTATTTCAAAGGTAGAATACATCCCTGTGTGTTACAGATGTTGTTACTAAACAGTATTGTTTATGTATACGTTGGTTTATCCTGCCTTGAAGCTCTGATGGGTTTTTTGAGTGTCTTTTCTATTAGTTTTCAGTTACACTTTTCCCTCTGGTACTACAGAGCTGGGTGGGCGACTCATGTTCTCATTTGGAACATGAGACTATCTGAAGTAATCTTCTAATCGCAGATAACGCTGCTTGTTTGGACACACCTCTGATCCTGCCCTCTACTTTTGTCAGTTCTTCCCTACCCCCACACCCACTTGCCTGTAGTACCAGACTGCATGCATCTCGTCTTTCTTACTACATCTGCCTGCAGAGAAGACACTGCTAGCTAGTGGCACTACCAGACTATGTCTAAGCTGTGTGAAATTTGTGTATAAAAGTTAAAAGATAAAATTGGAGTATCTTTTTTTTCTTTTCCCCTCTCAGTGTGCTATATTAATGTAAAGTTTCTGTATGCTTTGTACTTAAACACTTATGAGGACTATATTGCAAATGCATGTATTGGTCTGTATTGAATGTATCGGGAACTTAATGTTTATTTTAAAAGACTCAAAATATTTCTGATGCTAGAAGCGAGCTTTCATGCAGCACGTAACTAACTTGAGTCACTTCAAGTAAGTTTTGCACCACACTTCCAGAAATGGAGCCAGTATCTTTGCTTTGAGAAAGCATTTTGAAGTGTCTTCGACTGAGAAGCTTGCAAGTTGCAAAGAGGAATTCGTGCTGGTGGGTTTCTAACTTGAGTCCGCAAACAGTACTGTAACACAGGCACCAGTAAACTTCATTAAGACCACTTACAGCTGCATGCTCAGTGCACTTTGAAGCATTCGCACAAAGATTGCTTGAAGTACTAGCTGAGTTACTCTAGAAGTTGTATTATCTGTTACAAGGTGTAGTAATAGTTCTCAGACAGTCAAACAGTAGAGTCCTAGCATGTTTCACATGTGGGGAAGAGGAAGATGGTTTCTGTAGAGTTTTATCTACCTTAATTTTTGTGCAAGTAGTTCTTAAAATATGGGCTGCGACAAAGATACATGAAGTCATTCAGTATAATCCTCAGTCACTGGCTTTCTTGGGAAACCTATATTTGCAGTTGATGAAAACTACCAGTTTCAATGAGATGTTTTGCCTAATTCTTAAATGGCAATAGTTAAGATAACAATCAAAATACTTAATATCCTACAGATATGAACTTCAAATTTGAAGAAGCCATGCTGTAGACCTCTCAAAGATCCTTAAATGGCTTGTACTCAGTAACTTCAGGTGCTGTGGAAAAATATGCAGAGTAAACTGCAGCTCCGTTTTAAAGCAACAAAAGAACTTTCAGCGTTCTTCTCCAGTTTGCTTATTTGCCTGGCGTAAATCGCAGATAATGCGAATGCCTTATCATAGAAGTAGTTTGTTTGCTTTGCGCAACTCTTCTTAACCTACTTCTTCAAAAGTGATGATTTACAAAGTTCTGTTAAAGTTTCTCTCCCTTTTATAATAGAGCTAATGTCAGCCCTTCGAAAGCACGGATCTGCACTGATGAAAAATGTAGTAGTAAACCATGCAGGGGCCTTAATGCCTGCATTTAGAAGTTACTTAATGTGCAGTTGATTATTTAAATCATTCTGCCCTTGAGGGCAATGCAACAAAATCTGAAGGGTCAATGTCAATACTATATTTTAAGACTTCAATTTTTCCTTTATGGCTCTGGAACCAGAATGGAATAGAGCTACTTCTTGGTTTGACTGGATGCAGCTCCTTTGTCTTCTGTTTCTGGTAGATGCCAATTAGGCTTGGCAGTTGTCTTACCCTGGGGGGAGAAAGGTGCGACTTTCCTCAAGAGTGAAATTGAAAAAAGAGTCATTTGGCACTTACAGTGCCTATCTGCATGTGTTGGCTATCCTGTTTAATACGGGATCATGTTAGAGCTATGTGAGAAGGTTGACTTGCGGCAGAAGGCTTGTGTCTGTGCACACGCTTCTCTGAGTCTTAATGTCTTTTGCCTAACAAATCACTAAGATCTAGTGGCCTAAATGTTAGTTTGTAATGGAAGGGAGGACTAAGTTGTTCTGTTCGCTGCTCCATTCTCCTTTATTAAACAAAGTAGTAAAGACTACTGTGCTCCCTAACTCCTCTGAAAGCCTCCAATTACTGTTCCACATGTGATGGATCTTCCAGCAGAGAGCATGGCTGGGTATTTGGTTGCTGCTAACTTTTGTTTAAAAACAACCCGTTGTGAGGGATAGATTTATTTTTTTTTTTAAAAGCTCTGTGAAAAAAATTTATTTGCAAGAATAGGATTTCTGATCAGAACATAAGGTTGTGAGCTACGAGTGAGCGTTTTATGATAAAAATGGCAAAACTAACGAGTTGTGGAAGATAACCACGTTCATTGCCTTTTGCAAGGCTAGAATGGGCTTACAATACCCTGAAGAGATTCAGTGTGTCCCTTAAGTCCAGAGAAGAACAAGATTTAGTTGTAGTTAAAGACATTTGTGACTATTGTTTCAACTGTGGACTGTGCCTAATAATGGAACTAAGCTGCCATCTTTATATTTAGGAATCAAAACGGCTTTTGTCAGGAAACAGAGTGACACAGCATTCATAGCAGCTCACTGTGAAATGATACCAATTGAATGGGTGTGCAGAAGAATTGCTACTGGCTCCTTCCTCAAAAGAAACCCTGGCGTCAAAGAAGGATATAAGTTTTACCCACCCAAAATTGAGATGTTTTACAAGGTAAGTTTCCTTTCCTTTCCTGTGATGTTAATCAAACTTAAACAGAGCTAGAACTCTGTATTATCTCCTTTAAAATGCTGAGAAATAAAGCAAGTAGTGCTAGTGGCTGACCAGTCCTCTTAGGATTGGCAGTTTTTGCCATCCTAATGTTTTCTTGCATTCTTGTCCAACAGCTGTTTTGTCTAAAGTGCATATAATGTAACACTGGCTTACAGGGCCATCAAAGAATAACAAGCCAAACTATACATAAAATAGGAAAATGTTTTATCTATAAGGCATAAGGACTTTTTACGTATAAGCCTAACATATCAGTTGAAATGGATATGTTGATATATTTGAAGAAATTAAAACAGTACTTGCATGGTGAGGGTAAGCATCTAGCTAGTTGTTTAGGATTCTGAACTTCTCTGGGAATGTGTCCTGAAAGAAGCGTCTTGTGAACTGTGACCTAAAGTGTTGTTTGTAGTGTACCCTGTTACTCTTGTGGCACTGTCCAAACTTGAGGTGCTTTTAAAGATGTTCAGGTGTTACAGCAAGTGTTCTCAGTGATGCTGTCGCATTTTTTTTAGTGCTAATCATAAAATACTAGTTTGAAGCCTGTATTTGGTTTTTTGAAAAACAAGCAAACAAAACCTAGTATTATCTTCTGATGGCTATTCTCTTATAGCAAGCTTAAATTACATGATGTATATATTTTGGTTTTCTCAACAGGATGATGCTAATAATGATCCACAGTGGTCTGAGGAGCAGCTAATTGAAGCAAAATTCTGCTTTGCTGGACTTACTATTGGCCAGACTGAAGTGGATATTATGGCTCGTTCTACTCAAGCTATTTTTGAGATCCTGGAAAAATCATGGCAGCCCCAAAACTGCACTCTGGTAGACCTGAAGGTATAAGAACCTGATTTCTCACGATCCTGGTTCTGACAGGAAATACACCACTGTATAGTTCCTAAGATAGGGTTCTTATTGTCTTTTTAGATTGAATTTGGTGTTAATATTCTGACAAAGGAAATTGTTCTTGCCGATGTTATTGATAATGACTCATGGAGACTGTGGCCATCAGGAGACAGAAGCCAACAGAAGGATAAACAGGTAGTGTTTCAGTCTTTACCTTCTAAGTCAGTTGGGAAGGAGAATGAAGAAAGTAAACCCTACAGTTAAACATCTGCTTTTGAAGTGGCTTTTTCCAGATAGTCTTATCTTGTTACAGAGTAGCTGATAGGTTACCTAATGTCCAATCCTGTTCTCATTACATAGTTGAGTATCTGGTTTATGGTAGAAAAAAATCCTCTGCCTGTGTATCTTCAGTAGGAACGCCCAGCAGCACTATTGACTGGAGCTATTATAATGAAGTGTGGAGCTTCCAGGGGTAATAAGAATTTCTGACTTGTTGTGCAGATAATAAAATAGTTGGACAACAAATCAGTGGGAACAATAGAAGCTTTGGTTCCCAAGTCTGCCTCCCAGGTTTCTCTGTTTGTTCAGTGGTATCCTCTACTGGCAGAGGTCTGGTGATACATAAGAGGGATCTGCAGGGAGGACGCTTTCCTTCATTACTTATTTTGGTTAAGCTTGAATTCAGTGTTCAGTTGTCTCCAAGTGTTACTAACATACTGTGCCCACATATGAGGGCTGCAAACATAAGTTTGAAATAAAACTTGTCCTATATTTAAACTTGTAGCAATTATGCTTGTCAAATATCTCTGAATTACCAGATGAATAGTTATGAAAGAACTGGTTTGGGAATGCTGCTGTCATGGAGCTTCTGTGACAGTTGTTGAGACTAGTAATGGAGACCCTGTGAGAGAAAGTGGCTGTAAGCCACAGGGGAAGATTTCAAAGGGGGGTGGGGTGGGTGGGTATTACTTTTAAATTAGGAAGCACAACTGCTCTACTGCTTACTTTACCTGAATTATGTAGTAGCATGCTTGAGTGAATTGCTCTGACAGTGCTTTTGCTCATCTCCTTAAAATAAGGTATGTGATAACACTGTGCAGAACCCAGGTTGGCTAGTGCAGTGCTACTGCAGGCAATCACATCATTACATATCTAATTTTAAAGAAGTTTTATGTCTTTCCCAAATTTTCTCTTTGGGGAGCCTCCAAAACCTTGATACCCACGTGGCTAAAAGCCTTTCATGTTGCAAATGGCCATGAACTATAATGGAGAAGGTTGTTTACACCTACTGAGATGGTTCTTCATGAAATAGCTCTTCCTTGCTTCCATATCCACTCTTTCCTATAGCTGTACCAATGTCTGGTCTCCTTCCTGTGGAATTGCTAGAAACTGCATAAATACTTCAGTTGGGATATTCTTACCAATTATGGTAGCAAAACCATATGGTAGCTTTGGGTACCCAAACCACAGTAACTTCAGTATTTATTTTTTTCCTCTTTTCAGTCCTACCGGGACCTAAAAGAAGTGACTCCTGAAGCACTGCAAATGGTTAAGAGAAACTTCGAATGGGTTGCAGAAAGAGTGGAGGTATCTGTTTTTATGAACAACTTATCTAGACTTCAATAACTGCGTATCTTCAGTCCTGTTGACTGCTTTTCTTTCCCTTGCCCCCCGCTTCACTCTTTTCCCTAGTTACTTCTGAAAACAAAGAGCCAAGGTAGAGTTGTGGTGTTGATGGGATCTCCTTCTGACCTCAGTCACTGTGAAAAAATAAAAAAGGCATGTGCGACCTTTGGAATTCCTTGTGAGTTAAGAGTGACCTCTGCTCACAAAGGGCCAGATGAAACCCTGAGGATCAAAGCAGAATATGAAGGTAAATTACAAAGAACTACTGATTTGAATTCAAACAGTATCATGTTCAAGAATGACTTGGCAATTTAAGGATTTGTGTGGGATTCTTCCATTTTTTTGTTAAACAGAACACCAAGCTGTTCTACACTTGCTAATT
The DNA here is from genome assembly GCF_947461875.1 of Haliaeetus albicilla. Classification (NCBI taxonomy): domain Eukaryota; kingdom Metazoa; phylum Chordata; class Aves; order Accipitriformes; family Accipitridae; genus Haliaeetus; species Haliaeetus albicilla. Next base: position 53,849,543 of record NC_091483.1, on the reverse strand, counting down.
ACATAATGACAGGTTATAGACTGCACTAAACAGTTAATGTATTGTCCTACTGCCCAGCCACAACTTCTATAAGTCTAACCTCTGCTTTTATTCCAGTACCAGAACTACTTTGCCCAAGCCTTGATCATGTTAATACATTTATTGTAGCATCTTGCTGGTGATGCTGGCCTGCCTGAAACAAGGAGGAATGATAGTTTCTCTAGCTGACTCTGAATATCCTTATGTGTTATTTACAAGGAAGATGTTGCTCCCATTATGCTTTCCTGTCTGTTTCATAAAAACATTCTTGCTTGTTATTTTAGATGCCAGCAGAAAAAGATACTTGATTTAAATTCTGATCTTTACCAAGAAAACTTGACATCTCTTCAAAAGTGCTTATAGCCTAGCAGAGGAGAGATAAGAACTATTTGTTCTGTGGGAGTATACTTTCTACTCAGTGAAACTACAGATGTGGTAACCATAGTTGAGAAACACTTATTCTGAGGTGAACTGTGTAAGATTTAAGGAGAGGAACACTTGAAAATGCCAGAGGTTTAATGGTTATGTTCTCTACAAAGCTAAGCAGCACCTATTCCTCAGATACTGAGACTTCTCCTCAGAAGCAGAGTAAGATATGCTAACTTCAGTTGTGGTAAACAGTAGCTGGGATTTAAGGCTGCAAGATTTAGAAGATATTTCTGTAAAGAGGGAATTCGGACACACAATTCTAGCGCTATGTAATGGACTTGACAAAATAACTGCAAACAGAATTGTGGACTCAAAGTTCCCACAAAAGCAAGTGGTAAAGAACAAGGTGAAGGTGGATTGCTTATTTCTGCACGTCTTCCTCCCCACCAGGAGATGGAATCCCAACAGTGTTTGTTGCAGTAGCTGGCAGAAGCAACGGTTTGGGGCCAGTGATGTCTGGTAACACTGCTTACCCAGTTGTCAACTGTCCTCCACTCTCAGCTGACTGGGGTACTCAGGATGTGTGGTCCTCTCTCAGACTACCCAGCGGTAAGATGATCTTCCACTTATGCTCTTGTTCTGACCTAGCTCTATTTTTGTTGTTGTTCTAGTGTACATACGTGTACAAACACACATGGCAAAAAAACTGGAAAAATAGCTGGATCAGTACTGAACAAAGTCTTTGGAAATATCATGCATACAGTCTTTGACTTCTTGATGGCAAAAAGCCCAACAAACAGAGCAAAGATTACATAGGAGTAATGTTTAGAGAAATATAAACCTTGGCTTATCCTTGCTAAGCATTCCAGTTTGAAATTTGAGTCAGTATTATTGGGGATTTAAATAACTGAATTTTGTTCAGTTATAGAGCTGCATTTTCCTTATGATCAAAGATCAAAAAATACCCTTCTCCACAATCAGTGTAGGTAAGAGCTTAACTCTGTTCCTTCAGGGCACTGCTACCTGTATGATTTTTAACTTTGTTAGTGACTTGAATGGATGCTTGGCAACCAGAAGTCTGTTCCCTCTGTATAAGGAGAGTCATCTGGTATGCTGGCTTTGGGTTTAAAATGCCATGAAGCAGTCATGTTAGAAGTAGAGGAACACATGACACCTCAGTAGCTCTAAAACTAGATCATGTGGTTCCTGGAGGCTGAGACAAACATTATCTTAAGTTGTTCCTCAGAGGCAGTGTTTTGTCTGACTATTAAAATATGCTTTGGTAAGTGACACTCTTCTCTGCAGGTCTTGGCTGTCCTACTACTCTGTCACCTGAAGGAGCTGCCCAGTTTGCTGCCCAGATATTTGGGTTAAACAACCATTTGGTGTGGGCCAAACTGCGATCAAATATGTTAAACACCTGGATCTCCTTGAAGCAGGCTGACAAAAAACTTCGAGAGTGCACCTTGTAAGTTGTACTAACAAGTAACTTTTATTAGTTATGCAAAGATAATGGCGTGCATATTCATTCATATTAGGATTTACATCTGGATGAGTTCAAAAGTCCTGCATCCTTTTTTACAGAAGAAAGCATTATTAGAGCAGCAGATGAGGTCTGTGTCCTCATCCTTCCCTTGTGTATTTTTTTAATACTTAGTAAAAGATGGGGAAGTAGTATTTTAGATATCTCTTTCTGTTGCTCCAAAATGGTGCTCTTCTGCTTTTTAGTGTATACTGTTAACTACAGACTATGTCAAGAGAATGATTTGGTGTGATCTAAATAGAATTCAACTAGTCTTCTGTATTTCTGTAACAGTAATATTCTTCCATAGTAATGATGTATGTCTTGAACCTTATTAACTCAACTGGACTGCTAACTAAAGTCAGTGCTGATGCTGTTCTGCTTGCAATGATGGTATGCTTTCTTTAGCAATAAAATGGCAACATATGCTGTATTAATAGGAAAAGGGGCTGGAAAAAATGTCTTAAGAGCCTGAAATAAATACCTGCCTTATTTAAAAAAAAATACATGTATGTATATACATTTTTTAAATATGTGTGTGTATACATACCCCATTGATATCTTCTGGAATGATGTGATAGAAGTTGACACCAATTTTCTTGTTCATAACAAGCTATAAATACAAATGGTTTGAGTGAACTGTAACTAGGCTCATTGCCTGTTTGCTGTAACTCTTGCCTAGTCCAGTCTTTTAAATACTAGGCAGATCTCTACCTTCAGTAGTTCTAAAGGGCCTGTGTGATGTTGTCAAACTGTCTTCATACACTTCAATAACTCTGTTATATATCTATATTTCCTCACTGTTTCTATGGAAATTTTACTGAACTGAAGGGGGAATAAATAGTAAAGCAACGAACTACTGGGGGGAAATCTAAGCATGGCTGTCTTGTCTTTGCACACACCAATCTTCTAAGTAGGTACGATTCTAACAAATATGCAATTACTCAATGTATGTAACATTTATGCTTTTACAATTATAAATAAACTATTGAATTCAAAGCTTTGTCCTGGAGATTTATTGAATAATTACACTCAACTAGCCATCAGCTGTGGTACATAACTTCAGGACCTTAAGTTAGGTAATAATCTTGTAAAAAGGTTATGCACTAAAGCCTGCATAGAACAGTATTAGGTGACAGTCTTCTGGAAGATACTCTACTCCTTGATTAAGTGTCCCACTGTTAAAGGAAGCTGTGTTGTTTTGTTCCTAATGTTCTGCTTTATGGTTGTGTGGTAGGTCAGGCTTACCCCTTAGTGTAACTGGATTAAATGATGCTGCTGCTGGCCTTCTCATTCACAGAAAGGGACCACATCTTATGTGTAGTTGTATGGAAGAGCTCTAAGCAGTGCTCTCAGCAGTGCTGTCTTCTGGAGTTAGGTGCAGGGGGTTTTTAAGTGGTCAAAGTTTACACTAAAGCAAAATAACTAGAACTCTTTACTTAGTCTAGGGGGTGGTTGCTTTTCTAATGAATTTCTACATGAAATATCAATAATAGTGAGGGCTAGTGCTGACAAAGAGGTTGAAATTCCTTGGTGGCATACCATCTCTGTGGAAGCACTGACTTAAAAGTAAAGATCCTCAAGATGCTGGTTTTTAGCAAGCAAGCTATTTACCAAGGTTGTACTCACTTGCATGCTTAATGCTAGCACATCTGAAAGCCTGTGGTCAGCTAGCTCTCCTAACAGGATAGCAGTATGAACTTATTTCAACTAGCAGGAAAAATTAATGGGTGAAAAGAGATGAGTGCATGCTCTTTGTTTGCTTGGGTGAGTGAATTGGATCATATCTTGTAATCAGACAAGAACCAGAGCCACTGCCTGTTGAGTGCAGCACTTATTTCTCCTGGTGGCAGCAGTCTGCTAGCTCAGCTGTATAACAATGCATAACCTGAGGGTGAAGTTGCACAAGAGGTGAAGGTGTCATTTCCTATTCTTCCCAGTTGGTGTTAGCTCTGATGGGTAATCAACCTGACAAGCTTATTAGTCACCTGACTACCCTAGCATCATGGTGAGACAGACAACTGCAGCCAGCCATTTGTGTCTCTTTTTCCACCTGCATTGCTGTGTTATATTGCTGTCTCTGTACAGTCTTCACCCATGCAATAAAAATTAGTAACAGACAATGGTCCAAGTGTTACACCTAGAATACTCTGTACTGTCTCTAGTTACTTTTCTCAAATTACTTGCACCCTGATTATACTAACTTCACTTGTAAAACTGTGCCAATTTACATTGGGCACAAGCATGCTAAGTGCTTCAGTTGCCAAGGAGATGGTCATTCTTCAGCTTTTGGATGGGGTGAGTTGTTTGGGGGGGTTTTTTGTGCTGTCTGTACTGAACTCTCAGAAGCAAACCCTTGCTTGAGCAGTTGCCTTGCAAAGAAGTACTAAGACACAGCAGCTAGCATTAACAGCATGTTGCTGTGATCAGCAGATAAAACCTGCAAAGTCTATCATATCTGCAAGGACTTTATATAGTTGTTGTAAAGGCTGAAGTGCTGCATATTGGCTGCTTAGGTGTTTTGCTGGAAGTTCTTCACAAAGCTTTTGCTGTGAAATGAAAATACTTCCCTGTGGTTCAGCATTCCAACCATTACATTGATGCAATAACCTGATAATTTTTTCAGCCAGAAATTGTTCTTGTAGCACTTGCTTATTTTGTCCAATTTTAAAAACTATCCCAACAAATTCTTAAAAAGTGCTATTATCTTCACAAAAACTACTACATAGAGAGGTTACTGAAATTTATTTGCATTTTCTAAATTGAGCTGGAATACCTGTAATGAAAATCTAATTTTTAAGCACCTGCTGTGGAACATAGGAACCTGAATTAGATCATGTCCTAATTAGCAGAGCTACCTGCTTAACAGTTTATGTTCTTTAAAGATACCAGCAAGAAGCTGTTTAGACTTAGCAGAGGGAAGTGCTCAGGGCAGGGCTTGTTTTACATCCTGCACTGTGTCAGGTACAGGTGAGTGGCACCTGGTGTTCAGCTTTTATAACATCGTTTCCAAAAAAAGCCAACCCCAAACCCAAAAAACCCATTCTGTAAAAATGAGGGGAAAACTAGTCATTGCTCCCACTGATTTATCCTCCATCCACAGTTCAAAGGTTAAAGCACCTATCCAGGACACCGAAGGTATGGTTTTAATATCCTCTGCCTGTGGAGAGCTGTAAGAAGTGAACTAAAGGCCTCAGAGAGGATGCGATCTGTCTAGACTTCTTGGGGGTGGCATTAAGGCACTCTCTGTTTTTGAAGCCTTTCTTTTGAAAGCTATTAAAGTAATTCATACCCAAATTAAAATGATGACTGTTGCCTCACTAGAGTGGGCATTTGAACCTTTTCTCACAGCCCCAGTAAATTTCTTTAAGCAATGCAACCTAACTGTGAAATAGTGTTAGAAATCTTGAGCCATGTTTTAAAATAAAATCAGAAGTGCCTGTTGCACTGTGTTTGGATCACATTGCAGCAGGCATGTCATATGCATTTTCAGAGCACGCTTCCCTGTTCAAAACTTCCAAAAGCTTACACACGAGAATGCTCGATCTCTGGGCTCAGACAAAAATAAGGTGTAAAGGTTGCCTGAACAATCAAGACTTGGTTCAAGGTATATACAAGAGAAGAACTTTACATAGAGGGTTGATTTAGAAAAAAAAAAAACAAAAAACCCACTCCAAAACACAAACCCCAAACTTCCTGCAGAGCTTAAGTACCTCTGGAACTGGGTTTCCAGTTCCCAAACTCCTATTCCATTTCAGATTTAAGCATCTGCATTCAGAACTCATCAGAGTTGCTGTGCCATGGCTACTTGAGTGAGAAGGACCCAAAGCCACTTAAGCAGCTGCTGTTGTGCTTTTGCAGAAGCATTTTGGATCTTGACAGGGCAGAACAGCCTCTTACTCATCAAAGCCCCATCAGGATACACAAAGTCAGTGCTCCAGCTAGGATCTCAAAGCATAATATTCACTCAAAACATAATACACGCTCTATGGGTTAGAGCAGTCAGCCAGGTTATAAACAATTTAATCCCCTCTTTACTGGGGGAAAGGGACAAAACTTAATTTCTCCCTTGCTACTTCAACCACCAGAGACATGCAGAGATCTGTAGGAAGGGAAGATCTTAATTTACCCTTTTTTCCCCCCACTGCTTCAATTTGTTTCCTTAAATAACTGCAACAGGGGTTGGAGCACAGCAGTGCTGCAGCTGCCTCTAGAGCTTTGGGTTTCTGCCTCGGGAGTCTTGTAGCAGGCCTTAGACAGATCCTGTTGCCTTTCTTTGGTATGGAAATGATGATGACTATGAAATATCAGTTCAACTGGACTGGGAGCTTTCTGAAGGACTTACTTCCTCAAGAGTGTAAAGAAGATCTTAGACTTGGAAAAGACAGAAGATTTGTTGCTCCCAATGGAAGGCAAAATTCAAAACTTCTTGAGGAAGGAATTAAGATGTATTTGCATGGAACTTGGTAAAAGAATTAGCTATAACAGCTTTTCTCTCTCTCCCCTCCTCCTGATAACAGGAGGATATCTTGATAGAAAAACAGCACAGCGAACAAGCTGCCAAAAGCTCAACAGACGCTTGAGAATATCAAGCATCAAGTTCAAGTCTTTGCAAGGCCAGAGCTTTCCACGGGAAAGAACAGCTTGTCTTTCACGGGAGCTAGGAGCTCCCACAACACTGGGGTTTCATCCAGCAGGGGACAATTGGCTGGAACACCCAATAAACAGATCCAATAAATGGGCTTAGGGAAGAGGCGGGATGAGCTGGGGCAGCCCCAGCAGGTAGCCCTCAGCCAGAACTAAGTAAGGTCTGATGCAAGAGGGGAGGGGGAAAAAAAAAAAAGACAAGACAAGAAAAAGGAAGAAAAGGGAAAAAAAAGAAAACCCCCAAACAACCACCACCACCTTACAGCAGTGTCAGGGAGAAGCCAGCCCACTTTGCCAAGCACCTCGTATAGCTCTTTACGCTCATAACATCCCTAGCTGACAGACCAGAAAGCTCTTGAACACAAGGAACCAACACTCACACAAATAGATAATGTAATTAAACAGTTTAAGATGGCAAGCTCCAGAGAATTTCTATTTGGATTGGAAAGTGACTGTATTTGTCTTAATACAAAACAGCTCCCTGTCCCCAGTTTCCCAGTACATCCCTTTTCTAACACACTTAAACATCTAGTAAATGGCCAGCTTCCTAGCTAGTACATGATCATATTCAGTCTGCTTTAAAAGTTATTTCCAATATAGGACATTCTTCCATCTTGCTTACCAGACAAAACAAAACCTCTCAACTAGAAGTACAAAGACTTCTTTACCAACTTCTCTCTAGTATTCAAAACTTTTTTTCCTAGAGAGCCTGCCACATACTCAGAGGCACTCCTGACCACAGAAGCTACATCACTTGTACTGTCACTAGTGCAATTACGTTTTTAAATCCATGGTGAAATCCTCCTATTGGCCTTTGCTTGTAAAAGCAGTCACGAGCATCCAAGAAAGTGTAACTTCACCAAAATCAAGGCTCAAAACTCCGTGGACCCTTTATTTTGCTTTCTGGTAACGGCTTTAGAATAACTTACATCCTAGCATTAAACATTTTGCAGCTTTATGGGGTTTTTTTCATTTGTAGAAAAGCACAGAAAGGAGAGCATAATGGACAGATTTCAGCATGATACGAAGTGGCATGGATACCTGTTTAAGGATTATTGTATCTCGTATCTACTCACTAACTGGAACAACCTTCTTCCCATTAGAAATCCAGTTGTAGATAGCCAAGTTTCTATAGTCAAAGACAGTACTGAAAGAGCAACATCTCGGACTTGGTCAGGTGCAGGCTAGGCAGCTGTGGTTTGTCTACTGCTCCTGCAGACCTGCTCAAAGCCAAAGTTTGAACCATTCTCTCTGGGAACTACCCCCACCCCAACTGATAATGTCAAGAGAGCAGTGCCTTGCACTGTAAGTCTCCCTTGTGCTGTTGTTCAGAAGACTCAGCTGTGCAGATCAACTCTACCCTGTCTCACTTGTAATCAAGGCAAATGAGGCTATAGTAAAATTTCAGTATTTTAGCAGATATTTACCCCACCCCACACACACTGGGACAGAGCTCAAAGGAATTGGTTAGATGACTTATAAAACCAAAAGGATGAGCATACTGTCCTTCCAAGTCTTTGAAACATTGCTAAAGGCTTTACATCTGGCCTAGTCTTTCGCAGGTTCAGAGCAAACATTTCTCCCTACTAATGTTCTAGTATCACTTCAAGTTTCGTAGCCACCCCCACCAACATATCTTACAGCCATCTTTGCATATTGTCCTTAAAGAAACTTAGGACCAGTAAAAGGCCCACAGAGAAACAATTTACTATAGAGAATGTGATGGATGAAGTTTGTATATTTGCCAATTTCCAAAAGAAAAATCAAGTTAGATGGAGAACCACGAAGTCGCCATCTCGCACCAAGAAAACTGAAGTTTCTGAACCTAATGTTCATTGGTTCTCAGCCAGGGCACCAAGTTGTTACAAGAAATTATGTTTGGTAAGAGTAATTTAAGGTAAAGAGACTAGAGGCAAGTATTAATCATGAACTAAGAATTTCAGCGAGATCTCTGGCCACAATTTAGCAAAACTGGAAGAGGTCCTTGCCAGAAAGATTTGAAAAATAATTTGAAAAATACACATCAGTTCCAGGCAGATACTTCTCAGTACAGTGACTCCAATCCCTCATGTTGAAGTTTACGACCTTTCTCATACTAACATACATGTGCATCCAATTTATTGTATAGCTATTTACAGATCACCAGTCTTCTGAGACACATCTAGTTTTGTTCTCACACTTACATAAAGAACGCATTTACATCAACTTGTCAATTATACGATTGAACAGGCAAGGCACAATCCATAAATAAGGCGCCCCAACACTAACTTGGGGTAGCTTTTGTTGGCTGGGCCAGGGGTGCTGCCCAGCGAAGGAGATGTCCTTATGTCATGATAGAGAACACGAGAGGTTAACAATTTTGCTGACTGTTGCTCATCATCAGGTAAGACTAATCATTAACAGTGTTGTACCTTGCCAACACAGCAAATGAGCCTTCCCCTCTCCCCTTTTGCTCATGCCTAGATTGCTCGCATTCCTTTCAGGCTTAATTACATTAGTTGTCAACTTATAATAAGAAGTTGATCAAACTTGGTCCTTAGTTGCCATTTTATCATTTGATAGGTAAAGAATCCTTGCTGTGTAACATGTGGGAGGGGCGGGGACAGGGAGGGGAAATAATCAAAAGAGTAGGGAAGTACTCCCAGAATTCAAAACGCTAACACTAGGCACAAAGTACAGCATGGTATCTCTCCAAGATATTTACTGAAAGGTCTATGCCAACATCCAGGCGAGCTTGTAGTTCTGCCCCATTCTAACTGCACAAAGTGACAAAATCTGGTCAACAACCACTTGGAAAAATTCCAACTTAAAAATCCTCTTAAAAATCTTTCCTCCCCATTCTCAATTTCATATCATTCCCAACAGCACCTACAATGATCATGTGTGTGGAATAATTACCGAAGAGTAGTACTTATGATCAGTCTTAACACATCATGTGTTAAGCACAGTAACTTTGCTTTTTTGTTGTTGCTGTTCCTTTTTGATGACGTTTTCTCTTACATGGTTTACAATTCCAGAAGTAGAACTTACATATGCACACAACAATGCAAGCCAACTGACACTTTATCTGAGTTTTTATTTTATTAAAAAGTCATGGGAACATATAAAAAAACCTAGAAGCCCCATCTTCCAGCAGACTGGGGAATACTCAATTTCAAAACTAAAGCTCTTGGCAAGAAAAAAAAAAATTACCACTAGATTATTTGGGTATTTCAAGCCTGGCTACAGGGACTTTTTGCTGTCAAGAAAACAAAAATCCTGTCACCCGCATTCTTAAGAGCAGCACAGTGATACAAAGATTAAGTTTCTAAGGTTATAACATACTAAGTTGAGAAATAGAGGATCCCCTCTCTTCTTTTATTATGCAAATAAAGTTTTCCAAATACTAATCCAGGACTTTATTCATACAATAAAGGTGACATCTACCCTAGATAGAAGCCCACATTAAAAATGATCCAGCAGATTTTGGGTTGCCTGTACTATCTCAAGCCTTAAACTCCAGAAGAGAACAAGGCAAGAGCATCTGATTAGCAAGTCTGTGAAATACCTAACTGTTCTGCAAGAACAGTTTCCCACAACTTTTAAGTTTTTTGAAATGCAAACTTTCTACCTGAAACCACCTTAATTTAAACACAGTAGGTAAAAAACAAGACACCAGCAAAAAACCTGCCTGACCAATAATCAGTCTGAGACAGGTACTGTAATCAGAAACAGATTATGTACATACCAATTACGTCATGAAGTGCCCACAACCTTGGTGTAGGTTTAACAGCTGCTTCTGGATTTACTTAAGATGCCAGAATAGAAGCATATGGAAAATGAAAATGATTTTTAGTTTCTGATAAAGTTAAAAATATTACAAACTTTTAGCTTTTATTGAAAATTAAATATATTAGCAAAAGCAAGATTTAAGAAATATTTTACAAATGATTTACATACAAGAAAGCCAGTATCAGACATATTCACAAATATGCAAACCTTTAATTACAAAAAGTACCTATTGGCAGCATGATGCTAACCTTGCCACTGCAGTGTGCTCTAATATTGATATGAATAAGGCATAGAACTCACATTTGCACCAACTTAAAAAGTTCAAATAAAACTTTAAGCTTTTAAATCCTGGATGCACAATCCCCAATGCACACACGCACGCACGCACCCTAAGATTTCTTCTTCTAAGCTCTATACACTAAGTGTGTGCTCTGGAAGAACAGCCAGCCTGAAAAGCCCAGTAGAAATGTAACTGGTACTAGCATTTAGTTTTCAGTTTCCTCTTTAACATGTACAGGCCTAGGTATGTAAACCATATTCACAGTTTAAGTATTTTTAGACAGAAGTACCTTTTGTTTTTTTGCATTTGTTCCTTAAAATTGGCTCTCAGTTCAGCATACAGTTCATAATGTCACCTGTTTTGTGATGCATACACTTACAAGATAACTCAAAAATCTGTGCCACGTTCATGGGTCAAGATAATTCAACAAGAGTAGTAATATCCAACAGTGACATTCAATACTATATTTCAAATATTTGTGCAAACAGCAAAAGAACAGTTGTATGAGGCAAACATCTGCAAAACCTTTAATACCTCCTCAATGTTGTAAACTTGGACCGTCAGCCTTAAGTCCTGCACTTCCCACAGCTTTAAAAAGTCAGTGGCTAAAATTATCAAGTCTCAAAAAGGTTCTCTTCTACATAGTGCAAATTGTAATGTAGATAACGTGAAAAACATATCTAGCTGGATTGACTTTGTGCAATTGTCAGTGGTCTTCTCTCATAGTTGAAGAAAGTGTGCATTCAAAGAACCATGTGGTTCAGGAAGTTGGGAGGGTGGGGAGGAGAGAGAAAAAGCAGTTCCATTACACTTCTCAAACCAGTGCTAGATGTGCAAAGGCAGCAAAAATTCCAGCTGCTACTACAACCAGAACAGAGTAACTTTTCAGGAAGACCCAGGCGGTTAGTCACTTGGACTGGTCTCTAGAAAAATATGTGAGTATATGTTGGATTTTGATCAGACGGTCTTTTAAAGACATCATGGAGAGAACCGACAGCTGATATCTGGGGTCTACTGGGAGAACAGCTAGAAGCCACCAACACCAAGCAGGACCATTGGGCATTGCCTAAAAATAAAGGATAAGTTGGTTACCCGTAACCAATGTAGTATAGTTGACTAACACAAAGACATCAAAAGACAAAGTCATCAATGACGAAGACTAGTTTAAAGTTTGATACTAACTAGAGAATTCCAGATCCATGATATCAGATCTTCTGATCCCTCCCCAACTGAGAAGTACCAATAAGCTTGATAAAGCAATTCTTTTTAAGACAACAAAGGAAGTTCATAGCTTCCTTGGGAAAAGATGGCTAAGTATAGGACAGTCACCTAATAACAAACCTCCCTGATAAAAACTAAATCCATTACCTGTCATGCTGTTCTTGAGGCTTGAATATTCTTGAAGCCTAACATTTTCATTACAATTGTCTTTGTCATATTTGAAGGACTCCTCTATCACCTCCCAATTCCACTTCCTTCCCATTACCTCCTAGACAAAGCAGGACTACTTAATCAGTTTCTTCTAAGTTGATAAAACATACTACGTAACTTTTTCCTGTACTTTATTCAGTTCTCTACACCAAGCCTTCGATGTCATGCCCAGAACTGGACATAATACTGCTCCCTCAGCCGAGGTCCTATCAGTGCAGAGATTAATTACCTCAAATGACTTGCAAAAATATTACTGGTAGTGGTACACTCCAGGATGACATTCCCTCTCTTGTATCTGTACCACACAGTTGACACATTTGTGTTCTATTATAAATCTCAGGTATATACCCACAGTATTGCTGCCCTGCTAGTTATCCTGGTTTTGCACACTTGTTCCTCTTTCCTAGTATGTTGTTTCAAATCTGTTTTTTTATTAAATTGTTCTAAAATCACATCTGAATTCATGCACTGGCCTCCACAGCATCTACAGTCTTCCCAGATTGGTTAATATAGTCTCATAAAAGTATGTAGCAGATGGGTGAGGGACAGGCTCTCATAAGATCCCACTTCATATATAATTCTACTTTGAAAGCCAAATCTTACGTGTTTTTAAATGTTAGTTTTCTCCAGCCTCCACTCTCTAAGGATCTCACCAACCTTCATTAATTGTTTATAATAACGATTAAAATAGATTGCTGCAGCTAGTTTCTTAAGAAGCATTTGTCAAATCCTAGCAGCTACAGCAGTTTATGGCACTAGCTCAGAAAGGAATAAAGTGTTATTTGTGATTACCTCTTTGCCAAAGATTACTGCCTGCACGTGTCACAAGGAAGAAAATACAGGGTTTTTTCCATTTCAATTCTAACAGCTTTACACAAACCAACAGTTTAAAATGCTACTGGAACTTAAGTGTTCTCAGTTTACTAGTTTTATCTCCAGAGCAGCATATCCTTTCCTGCAAAAACAGTTGAACAGTGACAGAATTGCCTTTTGTTGCTTATCATAAGAGAAACAAGATGCAAGCCTCATTGTCATCGAAGTTGGGAAAAAAGTTGTTTGTTTTTTTTAAATGTTCATGTTTAGCAGTTGTTAGCAGGGGTTTTATTTTTAGAAATAAGCACCTAATAATTGATATTAAATGATGTCTCACCTGTATATTTTCCTCCCTGTCAGGCATTGGCCCGAAGTGCTGAAGAATTTGAGTGCGAAATTTGTTTCTTAAGTTTTGGAACCAACTGCAGGCCTGATTGTAAACAAAATTGTGAAGTTCTCTCAGTTTCTTTAGTTCTTCTTCATCAGCAACCTGTAGGAGGAATGTTATGAAAATATCATTAGAGATAAAGAAACAATTAAGGTGTTTAACCTAAAATCAAGAAACATTCAATTTCAACTATATTTAGATACATTTCTTGCATTCTCCTAAACTTTGGCAATGACTGAATAGAAAGAAGTCCCGTGATATTTTAAAGACTTACGGCTTCAAACTATTGTTCAAACAAAAACTACAGTATTTCCTTGTTGCTTTATAATAATAATAAAAAAAATTAAGCTAGCTTCCATTTCTTTCCTCTGCTGGCACTGAATCTTCCAGTGGTCTAGGGACCTAAAAATTTGCAAGAATGCTCTCAAGAACAAATAAAGCAACAATCTTGAGATATTAGTACTAGTAAGTATTTAGACAGCATTCTGGATACCTTAACATCTTCCAAATATTCGATGTCTGCAGTGCAATAACCATCTTTCATCCCTCTCCGTAAAACTCTAAATCTCTTTCCACCAACTGTATCAACAACAGACCGTCCATCAGGTAGAAAATGAACGTTCCTAATTTGCAGCATGCATCCATAATCTGCAAAACTAGAGAAGAGACCTTGTCAGTAATGCAATTACACACTTCTGAAAGGACACTTTCTATAATTAAAAAAAAAAAGAGAGAGAGATGAGAAGCTTAGAATTAGGATGTAAACCTACCCATTTTGAGAATCACTTATACACATCCCAAACTGTTTAGTTCCAGTTTCCATACTTCTGCGAATCATTAGTCGGTATCTTGGCTCAAACACATGTAGAGGGCAAGGCACAGTAGGATATGCCATAGTGCAAACAAACATTGGAACATTCTTGGTCAAACTTCAAGAGAACATCAAAAGAAATATGTGGCATAAAAATCTAAACACTGAACTATGCCAAGACAATACATTTTTTTCAGTATGTTTGCTACATTTGAGGTCATAAAGCGCTCTTTTCAAAGTTTAATAATAAGCACATCATAATAACTTCCATAAACAATAAAAACACCTACTAACAACAGTGACTGAATACCTATGTACTGATTTGAATACATACTGGACAGTAAGCCTCATAAGTTATGTAGTTAGTGAGTATCTAGTCAGTGAATGAAGGGCTTTGTTTTGGGGACAGGGGCATTAATTATTTTTTTCCTTTTTGTTTTAGTTTGAGCCATACAAGCCATTATGCCCTCAGAGTCACAGTTTTCCTGGAACTAAAAAGATGTAGCAGTAACTACATAGTAGCTAGGTCACCATTTAGATTATTTTCAATGATGGACTCCAGATCACAAGATGCAACCCAGGGTACAATTTTTACCTTGCAGTATGCCTCAGCAGGCCTAATTGAAAAGCAAAATTTTTTTTCATGCTATTTTATCAAGTATGTACAGTTGATAGTTGATACAAACAAGTTAGCATTAAAACATTACCAAGTATTTAATTTTAATACCTTTCAGACTATAAAACATAATTCTAATGTATGGATTCTGTTACATAAGTTACATGAGCTATAGTTTTCCAACATTCATATCTACAATACATGATGCTTTACATATCTGAAGAACTCGACGAGAGATAAACATCAAGATTACAAAAAAATCCCAACAATTTCTTTTCATCACATCTATCTTTACACAATTAATGTCTATCATGAACTGCTTTCAGAGAAATTCAAGTATCTGAGACTCTGCAGCCAACTCAAGAGGACAATTCCATTAACAGCAGCAAAGCTAAAACTGAAGCTCCACAACAGTGCACGCAGAAAGAAAAACAGAAGGGCAAATGTATTTTGTAGAGGACTTAGAAGCCTTGCATTGCTACTATCAAAGTGTGATTTTTTTTTTTTATTTCCACAGTAGTTAAAAAACTGTTAATTTTCTGAAACGCACATTTAAGACACCAAATGAATGTCTTTATACTCCTTCTTGCATCCATAACATACCATTATTAATAATCACAAAAATAAAACATTTCTAAAAAGGATTTCCATACTAATCTCTCAAGTTTTCTAGAAAAAAGACAGCGAGCTTACTTTGAGTGTTCAGCGGTTTCTTCAGCATGAATTCTTTTTCTCTCATATAATTCATCAGACAAGTATTTCATTATTAATTCCTCCAGCAGTTCTGTGATGCTGTATTTTCTGCTTGCAAGGTACTGTAAGCAATTTAAAAAATATATTAATATTTCTTTTCACATACATTACCAAAAGGCTTGAGAAAATGCAACTTTTATTTAAAACTACGATATATGAAATGGGTCATAAATTATATTTAAACCCATGAAAATTTACAGCTCTGAAGTTCTTATGTTTCATTACTTAACACCTAATGTTACTCTAATATTTGAAAATGAAATTCTCTATTTTAGCTCTTAAGTGTCTGACAACTTGAGTGTCTAACTCGGTTTGTATTTCTGTGCTTACCAGAGATGGAATTGATTTCTCAGGTTATACAGCCATACAAATAAGGAACGTGTACAGAAATCAAAAAGAGGTTTTACTGAATAGTTACCAAAGCTTACAAACACTCAGGATTTAGTTACACCAACAAAGTAGATGGCCACAGAAACATAAAAGCTCTAAGACCCTGAGGCAAACCTAATCAACTTTTATTGACAAAGTTTGTCTCAAGTTTTTCCTTTCTAGCAGTAATCCATAACCCAAATGAATCCAAGTTGTTGGGTTTAAGTGAAACAGCCTTTAAGATGATACAGTATTTGTGTTTGTGAGATCTACTGAGAAACAGTACCTCTTTCAAACTCTCCTTACAGAGCGGACACTGAGGAGCATGGTCTAAACACCGTTCCAAGCAACCTTTGCAAAAAGTATGTCCACAAGGAGTTGTCACTGGCTCAAAGAATAGCCTGAAACAAAGTTACTAGAAGTTAGATGCCATGGTGTGTATTTGCTAAAAAAGTCGGTGATCAACCTGTTTAATTTTTAAGACTAGTTATACCATAACAAAGCAGAGAAAAATTAATCCCATGTCTCCTTATTCTGTTTTTTCCCTTATACTGCAGTTTGTTTCCTTTTAACACTACACCAGTCATTTCTTTTCTGATTAATCTGGACACATTTCAACACTTTAAATACCTAACGTTTATCCCAATGTACAGATTTTGGTCTCACTACATAGAGATTCAGAATATGCAAAATACAGTGATTCTTTGAGGACCCAAGTTGTTTTAATAGCAGTATTAGATACTAGTAACATTAACTATGAGCAGTTTAGTATACACGATATGTTTTAAGGTATTTATTCTGAAACCCAAGACAACTCAATAAGAGCTTTCAAATACATCAGCTACATTTAAGTAGACTAACATTCTGAAGTATCTACATCTCCTAGACAAATACAAGGTTCACAGGCAATACTTCTAAGCATCAGCCTTCCCAAAATAGGAAGTTAAATAGTTTTATTGACTGAAAAAAACCCTAACATTAACCACTTTTGTGGTTAAATCCTTAGATCCTGTCTTTTTAAGGTTACCAGTTAACAATGCCAAGTTTCATTTACAAGGCACCTTGATTAAAATAATGCTGTATTATATAGCACTATTGCAAGCAACACATTTAAATAAGCATTCAACTGCAGGGATAGCGGAAGGCTGAAAATTATTGGCTGATATCAGAACTCATCACAACCTGCAAGTACCTCAGTTTGTATGTGTAACATACATGGCCAAGCATCTATAACTGAAATACTGAATCAAGGAGAAAAATCTTACCTCATACATAGCGAACACTCAAAATCTGATACGTCAATCAAATCCCCTGGAATTATTCCAAAAGCCAGTGTCATGTCCCTTTTTGTACCTTCTAAGGAAAAGCAAGACAAAATATTCCTTCAAAGAAAGGCACAAGACAGTAAATACTTTGAAATTTACAGTAAGTGACTGTTTACCTCCTTGCTTTTTGTGTTTGTTTCTTCCATCTTCACATACAACTGTATCCTGTTCTGAAAAGGAAAGCTTTCTTTTCAACAAAGCACCTTTTTCTTGGCCAGAGAGAAGGGGTTCAGAAGACACTCTCTTTAAGCCATCTTCCTTGGCACAGTCTTTTGTTGAGTTAAGAGCATGGGCAGACTGTGCACGATTTAAGCTTCCACTGACAGGCTCCAGTACATCTGATCCTCCTAAACTCTATAACAGTAAGATGAACTGAACTGTACTTAAAGAGTAACACATATCTAAGTATGAAAGATGCAAACATGCAAAGATATATAAGCCAAACTGATACCCACAGTTAGTTCATTAGTTAACTAGAGAAATTCAGTAAGTCAAGATAGTACTGAAATTTGCTTAGCATTAACAATTTAAAAATCTTCATCTGCTTCAAAGAGAAGAAAAATTGTATTTCTCTTTATTTTGAAGTCACTAATATAAAATCTCAGTACCTTCTAATAAGTAGTTCACTGGAATGAGGAGTCTAACACTCCAAATGAAAATACATTACTCCCAAATCCCAAATCTTTTCTTCCAATTTAGCCAATTACAGAAAGTCAGCATTTAGGCTGGAAAGTAAGTATGACAAATAAGAATATCAGAACATCTGATGTTTGCATATCAGCCAAAGAGAAAAGTTATCCTGTAGTTTTTGTTACCTGCTCAGGACAGAGCTGTAAGTTGCAGTAAGACTCAGTCACCTCAGAACCAAGTATAAAAGGTTTATTTCGAATATGTGGTGAATTCCAAGCAGATTCCTTCAGACTCTCTCCTAACTTCTCTGGTGACAGCACATCACACAGCGTCTAGAAAACAAACAGCTAAATGGTCATAATAATGAAAAAGGATCTAGACATAGCTTTATTATAAAATTACATACCAAAACCAAGAATTTAATCTATATGAAGTTATCCTCATAAACAGAGCTTTATTTAAGCAGTAACTGAGAAAGAACAGTTGAGAACAAGCAGAAACCTACATACCTACATTATTAAAAATAAACTTCTCTAGAAATCTTTTCTACTACAAGCAAGTGAGCTCTTTGAACAGAGTTAGACATTATCAATTCAACACCATGCAGCTTTTTCAATGTAAATTTTTATTATCAAAGAAAAACTGTTGTGCTCTGGGCACGAAAGAGTTCAACTTAGAGTATTTAACTTGCTGCCTGCTTTCCTGTTCTCTAGATTTTCATTTAGTAATTTCAAAAGCATATGTACTTTTAAACATGTACTTAAAACGGGTACATTAGGACTATCTCTTCAACATAGTATGATATATCTTGACACCTGAACCTTCTCTGTACATATTGACAATTTTTAGATACTCAAAGTCTACCATAATGGGAGCTTTATAAAGGAATCAAGTCAGAGATAGTATTCCAGTTTCATAAATAAAATTACCCTTTCTACTTCTTGCTTGGCTGGAAGAAAGTCCTCATCAAGGGCTAAGCACTGTAGAAACAGTTGTAAGGCATCACCTACAAAGCCAGAGTCTTGCAGCACTTTTCCTTTCCAGAAGTAGACCTGAAAAACAGATACCATGAAGACATTTCTAGAGAGTATGTAGAACTGCAGTATTCATCTTACAGGCATTACAACAAAGTTAGAATTAGAACTCTCCATGACAAAAAGAAAAGTAGCTCTTCAACAAACTTCAGCTGTGCACAGTGTGGATGATCTATATATGCCTTGCCTACCATACATTTCATACAGCATTTTGAAGAGAGTCACAGGATAGGCTGGTGTTAGTCTCCTTCCAGCTAATTTGTTTTGGCTTACATGAAGAGTTAAAAATCTTGACTAGTGCTGAATTCACAAAAGGCCTTAATTTCCCCCTTCTGTGAGCCTTTGGAGGGGAAGAAGAGGTACATGAAATGCAAATTATTACATAACCTCATACAACAGCTTAAAGAATACCCTTTTTGCCCTCTGTTTCATTAAAAGCCTTATGGTTCCAGCCTGCAGGAGAAGGGTAACTACAAACAAAACAATCCACACAACCATGCATCCCTTGCATACATCTTAATCTATATTCTGAACACAAAACAATGCACTTTTGGAACTGCTTCCTCCAACTCTATTTTATTCTTGAACACTAGACAGCAGCTAGGGAAAAAAAAAAAATCTGGATACTGAAAGAAAAAAAAGGGGAGAGAAAAGACTACTGAATTTTGCTGAACCTACCTATAACTATATGACGCTGGGACTAAGAAGTCCCCTATCCAACTTAACTCAATTTTTAAAAGTTGCATTTGCAGTAATATAAATCCAAGTTAGAGAAAAACAACAGTTATCTAATAAAAGCTAGATAAAAACAACAATATCTAGCTGTATATGAGATTTTGGATAATGGACCAGAAGCAGAACTTAAAAAAAAACCCAACCAAACAAAAAAACCCTCAGAGTGCAGTTTCTATGGAGCAACTGCCAGTATTAACAGTAGCATCTGTTAAACAAGGCTGTCAGATGAGGGCATGCACCATCTTTGATGCATTTGGGCAGTTTCATTAAGATGTATCCTGAAGAAGGGAAGTATGCTAATCTTCCTCTTAGAGACAGCTTGTTTTCCTACAGAGACAGGAATTGTTAGAGGAATCCATCAAACCAAGCTCAGTTAAGGGAAGTGAGGTTTCTTTCCAAACATATAGAAAAAAAGTAAACAGTACTACCAACGCTGAGAGGTGAAAAGTAGGATGGCTCTCTGAATTTGAGGTAGCCATGGAACTGCTGAACACAGGAGATACCAAGACAGCGGCAGTCACCTCCCCTTGTGTGGCAAGATCTTGCTGCTCCTGCTGTGCTCAGAGTTTAGACAGCGCTGCAATACGCAGTTTCTTACAGTTCTGAAAGCCAGTGACTCCCCAGCTGCCTGCACTATTTGCAAAGTTCAATTCCCACTGAGTTTCTTGGGGCTTTTCAAAGAAAAACTTTCCAAGCTAAAACAGCAAAGTGTCCTTCTCTTAATAAAAATTAACAAATAAACAAAACAAACCCCAAACCCTGGCTGTTACAGGTTACATTACCATAAACTATCCTACCTCCAAGTGGGATCAATCAACTCTAACCTGCCATACTCATCAGTTGCCTGTCTTGTATAAGTAACTGTTTTAAAAGACATCTTTTAGCATTTTGCATCTCTTACAAGATAACGTTTAAGGTAGCTGACCTAGGTTCTTAATTTGATGCAAGTATAATCCAGAATTCATTAATTTTATAGATAAACATAGATTTTGGAAAATGAAGAGTTCACGTCAACTTACCTCTGGCCAATTTGGCATTTTAGAAATAACAAAATTTAGATCTTCTATGGCTGTTTTATATTCTTGGAGGCCAACACATGACTCAGCTCTGTAAATTCTTAGCATCAAGTCACTGGAATCTGAAAGCAAAATTAAGTAACATTTTTAATAATTCAGAAATTTGTAAATTTTATTAGATATGCTTTCATAGTGATATGTAATAACCAGACTTTTTTGTACCATACTTTCAAAATTACTGGAGTACATTCTCCCCCACCTCCCAGTGTAATTCCAGGGTCATGTCTTTCAAGCTAAAGATCAAATTTTGGACCCTCTAATGTATCTTGCAGCAACAAGAAAAATGTATTTTAAAAGATCTAACATTAAGGCCGACAGAATAAAGTATTGCTCAGTACTGCTGTGACAACAAAAATTGAGGACTAAGTAGACTTTAGCTTTACAGTACACCCATTCAAAATGACAGAAATCTTGGAATTCACCGCAGTTGCATTAAAAAGCATCACAAAGTTTGCTTTCAAACGTTCAAGTCTTTCTTTATACTGTCATTTGTTTTTATAATGTCCAAGCCCTTCCAACTATGGCTAGAGATACAGATGCCACCTTCACAATGGTATCCATCTGGTAAGTACTAGAAGTAGGTTTTATCATTATGTGGTCTGAAAAGAGACAGCCAATCCCGAAAGCCTTCAACACCAGCTGGCAGCCCTGTTGTAAGGAACTGTACTTAGTGGAACTTCTGCGATGAGAAAACATTAGTATGTGTTCAGTAAAGACAAGTTCTCATGTCCAACATATAGCATTTTGCACTTTAAGTAAAGCAACCTCTAAATGGGAAGCACACCCATCTCCATGCCACTAAAACTACGTTTTTCCTAACACAACTAATTGTAGCTGTTGCTTGGAAAAAAATGCCAGCACACTGCTTCTGCTTTTGATTTATTTTTTTAATACACCTTTCTCATTGAATGAGATAAACATTGGTCTACTATAATTGGTATACTAAAACCAAATAGTTCTTTAAGTTTGTTTCAACAAGGTTTTCTTGGGAGGGGATCATTTAAATCTGATATTCTATCTTAGTCTATTCTAAATATCTAGTTTAAATTTTCATCGTTTCCAACATTAGCTTGTTTTACATTTAAAAGCCAGACTGGTCAATGTTCCCATGTACTCCAACACACTGATTTGTATTTAGGTCCACAATGCTACATGTGAAAAGACCTTAATGGAAAAGAAAGGGTTAAGAAAATCAAAACTCACAGAACACTTCACAGCTGAAATTAAAGGGCCTTTCTGATTTGAGTTGTCTTTCTTTTGAGTTGACACTTTCCTTTCAAATACAAATATTCCCAAACCTGGTTTGTTTAGTTTTTATTTGATTTTAGACATAATAAAATGTTTGCATTAACAGAAGTCTGAGAAACTGTCTTTGTCTGACTTCAACACTAATTCGGCAAGCAGAACAACTCTGAAGCCTGCTTTCCCGTGGCTTTGTGTTTTGTCACTGCTATAGCCTAGTAAGGCAGGAGCTCAGATCAAACTCTTCAGACCTTTTTTTCTGTTGTATTTGACTCTGGCTTCCCGCAGAGTTAGTATCAAACCAAATTCTTTTCTTCAGAGGTAGTAGTAAGTGCAGGTCTTTGGTCTCTGATAAGCTACCTATTTGCACATAATCAGAGGGAGCTCATCTTTTTCAGACTTTCAAGTGTATAACATGACCTGAGAATTCCGAGCCTTCTTTTCAGGAGGGGAGGGTGAGGGGTAGTTTGAAGATAAATATGTGAGTTCAAGTCTACAGCAGGTGGACATTTCGTCAATTTCTTTTTCAAAGAGAAAAGCATGATTCCAATTGAACTGGTACAAAATAAAGGGCTAAACCAAGGAGTTTAAATGGGACCCCAACTCTGCTGCTGTACACACACAACCACAGGCAATGAATGATCAATACACATAACAAATTGGGTCTAAATATTTGCAAGACCAAAGGATCTAAAGCTATACATCCAATTTTACAACTCTAATTTCTAGGCTTTGTAATTGTGAAAACATTGTTTGGCAATGTTTTAGCACATATTTTAATGTTTGCCACCTAAAGAGAGGATGCAAAGCTATTTCAAATCCTTAGACCGTAGACTAAACAGAGCAGAAACACAATTTGTGCTTGAATTTTCAATTTCAGTAACCCAATATATTGTAAATACAGAAATCACTCACTTCTAGCATACTCAAAGACAAATTATTGTAATAAAAAAAGACACCAAGCACTTTCAGTGCACAACTGTGTGTACCAGTTACTATTAAATTGATAGGAAAGTATACAAAGGTGTACACACAAAAACCCACTCAATATGCATTTTTTTAATGTTACTTCCAAAGCATCTGCTCCTGGCTACTGTCAGCATAAGCATACCAATAAATGGACCATCTCTGGTCTGATCCTGCATGCTTTTTATGCGGTTCTTAATAATATATCAAATTCTTCAAAATAAGAACCATGCACATCACAACCACTATGCAGAAAAACTTTAGGACACAGTATTTATTAATACAGTACTGTAGGGTCACCCCAATGATCAGGGGTTAGAACACACAACCCATGAGAAGAGGCTGAGAGAACTGGGCTTGTTTAGTGGAAAACAATTCTCAAAGGCCTTGGGAAAACCCAACAGCCTTCCAGAATCCCAGAGGAGGCTACCTAGAAGGCTCTTTACTGAAGTGCACAGGGAAAAAACAAGAGACAAGAGTTAAACTGAAACAAGGGCAGTTCAGACTTGAAATAAGGAGAAAATTTTTCACTATGAGGATAATTAACCTTTGAGTAGGTTGCCCAGAGAGGCTGTGGAATCTTCATCCTTGTAGGTTTTCATGATTCAGCTGGACAAAACCTTAAGCAAACTGCTCTGAACTCAGTGTTTATTCTGCTTTGAACAGGATATTGATTGGTCAACAGACCTCCCAGAGGCCCACTCCAGCAGGAATGAGTCCGTGATTCAGACCAAACTCAAGCCTATTAGCTGCGTGTTTCAGGATACTTGATTAAAGACAAGCTGCACTTGTATTTTAATCCAATAGACTTCCTTTAACTAAACTACTTCATTTCAACCCCTACAAGAAATGTATTAACCATATGACTGTTAACATCCCTTGTGTTTTTCAAAAGTCACTTTTGCACCGTGGCAAATACTTCTCTTTTAGATGTTTCAAGAAATGCAAGAAAGTTACCAAAAGATGCCACAACTAAAGGTTTAGTGCCAATGCCTTATTAGGACATCAGATTTACGTTTATCACAATTTTTTAACTCTCTATCTGCATTAAAAAGAAACAGAGATGAACTAGCAGTGAGGAAACACTGAAACAGAACATGAATGATTTTAAACACGAACGCATTTCTTACGCCACATCTTTCCCCCCCCTACGTGTTTTCAAGATTCATATTCTGGAGGAAGAGAGAAAGTGTACCATCAGCTATTAATTAGTTCTCTATTGGCCTGAAATCACCTTCAATTTGTAGTTGCGAGCCCACAGCTCTAAATTCACATTTAATGTACATCCGCATTCTGATTCATGAAGTTCTTTAATATCTTTACCAGAATACTTGGAATATCAATAGTTCTCAGGACTGGAGACACAGGAAATAGTTGTACAAAGGATCTTAAACTGAGCTTCTAGCACATGTACTGAATTTGAATAATAAAATTTTGGATAAGCATCACAGCTGGTAACTATTCTCAAATTTTAAACCCATTTCAAAGCCAAAATTTAAGATGTAGCTTCACAAAAAAAAGGAATCAAAATTCTTTTCCCATAGATATCTAAATGGCATTGCTAAATCCGTAAGAGAAAGATTAACTAGAGTCTGTAGAATTAATTTTCTCTTTTATTCTTTCAAAGCAATCTTGAAACATGAAATGGAACCCCTGCAAACATTTCTGATCAATAATGGATTTATCAGTTTGCACCCTGGAGGCCACTGAGTTTTGACTCCATTTCTTCATGACCTGTATGAATCAATGCCGTACCTCAGAACCCACAAAGTCTGCTGCTTACAGTTCCTAGATCAGCCACTTTCTCAGGTCGCATCTATCCTATACCCTACATTTTGGAAACACCCTGGCAAATAACGTAGAATTGAAGGCCACAACTGAACCTCTTTAAATTAGGTTGCCAAAGGACGTATATCTGAGATTTAATCCCACCTACACCGAAAACACCAGTTTATTCTGGAACTAGATCTAACGTATCTCTCCAGAACAGATCGAAAGGATTAGACTTATGCAAGCTTTTGGGTTTTTTCTCCGCTGCAGACAACTGTACAAATGTAATACACTTAATCCGTAAAAATATTAATTCCCAAGTTTCTGAAGAGAAATAAAATGGCACAAATGAAAATGGAACCCCACAGGTCACCAGGTGTTAAAATCCACAGTCGAACAAAATCAACAAAGGAATCGGTCACTGGATCCATCTAGGTACATCAATCCCACAAATTTGACTCCCTCTACGAAGACTAAACTGAAAAACTGGCCGTAGCTTAAGTGTTCATGGTACCAGATCCACTGCTGGCGATCGATATAGGGTAGTCTAAAAGCGTGCCTCTACCTCCCGTCTTTGCACCCTCTCTCAACACTATATTATAAAACTTCAACCACACCCACCTATGATGTCACTGCCATTACACAACCTGTCCCCCTCCATGCCTGTCTGCTTATGCAACTGGGCCCGGCCTGCTGGGAATTGTCTTGGTGACACTTGAGACTGAAAATAGGTCTCTCTCAGGAAACAAGGTTAAATACAGCAACAGAACTTCTCTTGCCCGTGCAGAGCGACTACTGAACAAAAAAACAAAACAAAGCCCACAAACTCTTCTGTAAACAAGTCCCACGAAAGCCTGCGGGGGGGAACCCAAACACCCGAAGAAGCCAGTGCTGGACGGTCCTCCATGCCTCTGAAGCGTACCCCACTACCAGGCTTGACGCTCAGCTGAGGTCCCAGCAGCTACACGTCCCCTCGTCGGTCCCTCCACTCCACCAGACTACTCTGGGGAGGCTCCTGGAATCCTCTCAGCAAACTCGAGAAAACTTCGGATGTTCTTTACCGGTCCATTCCGACCACCGACTGCCTCAGCGGCAGGGGAGAGGGACAGAAAGGCAGGGAGGAAAGGGCCGCCCGCCCGCCCACCGCGCAGCACTTCCAGCCCCCCCGAGCCTCCCGCGCTTTGCCACCAGCTCGTCACCGTCCCGCAGGGACGAGGGCGGGAAGCTGCGGCTCGGGCCCGCGGGCCCGGGCGGCGGAAGAGCCCGCTCCCCACAAGCCTCACCTGCTCGCAGAGCCTGGCTGGCGGCGGCCAGAGCCTCTCGGAAGCGGCCCTGGGCCAGCAGCTCCTCCAGCCGGCTGCCGGTCCTGGCCCTCTCGCACTCGCCCGGGAACCACTTCTCCGCCAGCTGGTTGAGGACGACGCTGGTCCGCAGCGGGGCCGCGGCCGTGCTGGTGCCCCCCGCCGGCAGCAGCCAGTCCCGGCAGCGGCGGCAGCGGGCCCGCAGCTCCCTCCGGAGACAGCGGCGGCAGTAGGTGTGCCCGCACGGGACGGTGACCGGCTCGCCCAGGAACCTGCCGCAGCCGCAGCAGCGCAGCGGCCCCTCGGCCGCGCCCCCGCCCTCCGCCGCGGCCCCGCGGCCCCGGCTCCAGCCCAGCCCCTGCCGCAGGCGGTAGTTCAGCACCAGGCAGTCCAGGAGGGTCCCGAGGCGCTGGGGTCCGGCGAGGGGACCGAGGCACAGCGACGCCAGGGACGCGCCCACCACTTCCTTCAGGCGGCTCCCGGGCACCAGCCGCTCGCCCAGCCGCGGCGGCGGCTCCCGCTCCCCATCCGCCTCCTCGCCCGGCCTCCCGCTGCCGCCCGGCTCCGGCGACACCTCCGAGCCCACGGCCAGGGGAGAGAACGCCATCGGCTGCCCGGCTCCGGCGAGGGGGGTGTGGCGCTCCCGCTCCGGCCGCCGGGCTCGGCTCCGCGCACGACGCTGCTGAGGCACTGGCGGCGCGGGGAGGAGGAGGAAGAGGAGGAGGAGGAGGAGGAAGCAAGGCACCCTCGCGGGCGGGGGGGGGGGGGGGGGGGGGGGGAAGAGGAGGGGGGGTCACGTGCGCGCCTCTGCGCGCGCGACCCGGGGCCACGGTCCCCCGCCCTCCGAGGCGGCGGCGCGCGCCCGGCGCTGCCCCCCTTTCAAACCTCTGCGTCGCGCGCCCTCGCCCCGCCGGCTTACATAAAAAGCTACGTCAGCTGACCGCCGGGCGGGCCGGCCATTGGCGGCGGGCGACGCCACGGAGGGGCGGGGCAGGAGGAGGAGGGCGCAAAGATGGAAGGAGGTTACAAAACACGGCTCCATGCGCGCGCCGTCATGGGGCGGGGGGCGGGGTTGGCGCCGGGCGGTCCAGGGAGTGAGTCGGTCACGAGGGGAGGGGGGGCGGGAAGGCCCGTCCGGCGGGGTGTGTGTGGGGGGGTGTCTCGTTCCCTCAGTGCCCCGCCGCCCCGGAGCGGAGCCCTGGGCGCAGCCCTCCTCGCCTCTCCCGCCCCGGGGCTGAGACAGAGTGCGGCGCGGCGGGGAGGGAGCGCCTTAGCGGGGCCGGGGGTGGTAGAAGGAGGAGGAGGAGGAGGAGGGTAGTTTGCCGGGGAAGAGGGACAGGCCTGCGGGCTCCGGGGAGCGGCGCCGCTCTGGGGAGCGGCTGCTCTGGTGAGGGCGGGCGCGGGGGTCGGGCGTTAGCAGCGCTGCTGGGGCTGGGTGGCGGGTGGGAGGCGGGGGAAGCAGCCGGGCGCGGAAGGACGGAGCCGCCGGGGCGGGGAGAGGGGTCTCCAGCGGGTCTGCGAGCGCCTCGGGGCGGGACGGGCGCCTGCAGCTGCCGTGGCCCCGGAGGCTTCAGCCGGCGGGTGCCGGCCGGGCAGCCCGGGCAGGGCCGTCCTCCCGGCGGCTGATGCTCACACTGGTCCCCGGCCGCTCGGGCTGGCCCCTTTTCCTTCCGTGTTAGACTTTTTTAATGGAGGACACGATAAGATAGAAGTCCCAAGATCACGAAAAAGCTCGTTGTCCTTAGGGTTTATGTGTTTCCCCCTCTTCTCTTGAATGTTTCCAGCACTTGGTGCAGCATGCCCATCGGTTGGGGTCTGATGCTGTGCGTGTGCTGTGCCGTAACAGCCAGTTGGTGCAGTAAACCTTATGTTTTCCACAAGTGTAAAATAGTAAGTCGAGCGCTTTTGGGGAAGTACCTGGTCTGTTTTACCTGAACTAAGTAGTAGTCACAGGGCGTTTTCGTGGGGACATGTTTGGGGTTTCCAGATGTATGTCAGCCTCTAATGAAACTGTAAAGTCTGTTGCGTAAGTGCTATGTATTTGCAGTTGCTACCATGCCTTTTTTTTTAAGTTAGAAGTCTGTCATAAATCCAGAAGTCTCATAAATATAACACTTCCTCTAAAACCTTCCAGGCAAGGCTTACACATCAGGAAAATTAATTTATGGCCTTATGAAAGGATCAAAGCTATATTTGTCTTCAGCTGTATTTCATGTATGACAGGCTGGAGGATGATACGGAAGGTTGCTAAGAGTGCTATAGGCAAAGATGCCATGAGCGGAAATAACCAGACACATCTGGATTTACATCCAGGTGTTCTGTCTGGACTCAGCCACTCTAGACTGCATCCTTTGCCTTTACAGTGTCTTTCGAGTTCTTAAAGAAAAAAGATGTTATGGTGATTGAAATATGAGAAAGAACACAGGTATATTTTAAAAATGGTTAGGAAACATAGTCTCTTAGACTAATTCATTTAAAAATGGAGTGAGTTAGGAAGTGACAGTCTAAGGAAAGATCAACATAAGAGATGCTGGTAGTGTGAACTTGAATGGTGGCGGGATGAGGTAAAATCTTTTGAGTTGTTATGAATGGTTTTAATGGGTTGTGGATTCTGTTTTAGACACATCAAATGTGAGTTAACCCCTTACAAAGTATCAGGGAGGTAAGCAGAGAATTTGCACAGAAGTAAAACTGTGAAAGAAGTACTGTGGGCCATCATTAAAGAGAATGGTGGTTCATTATGCATTTCAGATTAGATTACCCGTGGAAATGGAGAAGAAAAATAGAACAGGACAAAGTTCAAGGGCTTCTGGGACTTCCTTAAAAAGCTGGTGTTGGGATAGTAAGGTTGTCCTCTGCAGGAACAATTAAAAACAAATAGAAATGAAAACCTGTTTCTTTCCACCATTGCCACTTCTAATGTTTCCTGTAAAAGTTCAGATGTTAGTGTTTATGCTGATGATTCAAGCAATATTGTCAGCTACAATCAGCTATTTTTCATAGTTCCTAATGTACAGGAACAAAACACTCATGGCTTTGCCAGCCTTGGGGTCTTGGAGCAGAAGAGTTGAGGTTTTTCCCATCATCTTTCACTTCAAAACAATTAAAAACAGTGAAAGAAGGGAGTTGTAGTAGGATAGATGAATAGATGGGTAGGGACCCTGACATTTTACACTGCTCCCACCAGTTGCAGAAATCTGTCTTTAGTTAGTACTTTTCTTCAGAGCTTGCTCTTTCTGCTAGTAGTACTTGCTGTCACTGTAACCCCTCGCTGTCTCCTAATGTTTGTGATACATGCTGTTCTCTACATTGGTAGTTGCCCTTACTGTCTTAGGTATCTTGTGGAAACTCAGGGTTTCCATGCATCAAGAAACAAAAAATTGTCTAGGTTCAGATAGACAAAAGATTTACTTTTCCTTAAGTTTGTCCTGTGTGGTTGGAGGAAGTTGTTAAAGTTCATTAGATTAAAGATACAGACTTCAAATTTGTTCCTAAATACATGTCAGCAGTATGCTGCAAGAGTAGAGGGAATCCTCTGGAGATCAGGTAATTTTGGAGCCTGGCATACTATGGCTGGGTTCAAGAGTATAGAGTTCACAGAAAAGCATCCATTACATAAAAATAATCACTTTTGTGTCAGGAACTCCCTGAGACATAGGTCTCTGGAATCTGGGAGATTATTTGGGGAGAAATCTGGCTGTATATTCACCTCATCCTTATCCTCTACACGTTCATTTTTATCACCATTGGAAACAGGGTACTGGGCCTAGTTGGACCTTCATAGTACCCAGTGTGGTCATTTTTATATCTTTAAGCTACAGTTGATTCTTCAAGCTTTGGTTTTGGTGTATTATTTCACCTTTGGCATATTTAACTAAACAAGAACAAAATAAATTTTCTAATCTCTCACTGTTACCATCAAGATGTGATAGTTATGTAAGAGGGGAAAAAAAAAAGACATGCAACTTTTTACTAGATTAGATAACACACGCAGCTCCACCACCACTCCATTAAAAATAGTGCATGCACAAAAATCCATTTTGTTGTTTTTTTTCCTTTTGTAGGGTCAGATAAATGATACTTTAAAACAAAACCATGCCATTGTGCAGTTCACGTGGGCCATTCTAAGAAAGACTTCAGGGATTGTCCTTTCTCTTCCTACTGTAGAGCGGTATTTTACAACTGCTTATGTAAGTCTTGATTGTCCTTGTTCAGAAAGGTCCCTACAAAGTGATACGCCCTCAGTACAGTGAGGTAGAAGTACATTGCTTTCTTACACTTTTTAAGCTGTTGATTGGATATTTCTATAAGCAATTCCTTGTGCAAGTAGTGTGTGCAACCCAATTAAACATGAGATGACAATAAAATAGTGTTTTCAGTTGTATTTGACCCTGCTTTAGGTAAATTATACAAAATTATGCTGATTTAAGATCTTCAGAAAACAGCAGCAGTATAAACAAAATTAAGCAAAACCAACTCAGGCTAAGGCAACAGGCAGTGGCAGGCAGCGGACCTAAAAATTAATACCTGCGTACTGGAAACCTGGAGCCGAGCCCCGTTTTTACAGTCTTTCTTGGCATATATCCCAAGAAAAAGTAGTTAACCCAAAGAAGGTAGTTATATTCGAAGAGAAATGTGGTAATGGCTTTCTGGCAGTTTTCCCTCTATTTATTTAAAGGTAGCTAGCTAGCTATCCAGCTGTTGTAACTTTTTGCCAAGATAAGTGTAGCAAAGGCAAAATAAAATGCTTTGGAGAAAGGTTAGATTAGGCAAATAAGAGTCACACTCTTTAAAAAAAAAAAAAAAGCATAATGTTCTTGAGAACTAATCATTCTACTGAGAAAACTATTGACACCTTTTCTTCTAGAAAAAAACAAATAAACATATTAAAGGAAATCTCAAACCATACTAAAAGAAGCAATTCTTGAATGATTTCTGAAGACCTTAGCTGATGATGTTTGAGTCACTTCAGCCCTGGCTAAGAAATAATGAATGCTCAGAACCAACTTGGTTTTGTTTTGTTTCAGTTTGTTCTTTGTTGCTTAGTAGACTTTTGGGGCTTTAGTGAGATAGTTCCGGCAGGCAGACTTTTAAATGGAAAAATGCTCAGCATCACTGCAGTAAAACAAACGCTAACCTTTGTTTGTGCAACAGAGTGTTGGGCAGAAGTTGGCTCCGAGTAACTTTTTTTTTTTTAGGTACAAGAGGCCACAAAGCTGCATTTGCGGCTTGTTCTCAAAAGTTAGTTATGGTGAGCTGAACAGGGCTAGACTGCTATCACTATCTCTGGCATTTCTGTACAGCACTGCAGTATGGGTTTTCCAAGCGATCTGAATGCCCTTTGAGAAAATTGGAGCTGTGGGTTCTCAGTACTTTTGAAATAAGGCCCTTAGTAAATTATTTAATTACACTTAGTAATTATGCCTGCACTAGTGAGCATAAAAAACCCAAACAACTACACATAGGATAAACGGTTAACTACATGTTAGAAAGATAAGGATCTCATTAAAAATAAAAAGGGAGGCAAAACATAATAGGATCTAAAATACTTAACCAGGTAGAGTATAGACAGAGAGAGTTTATTGGCTAGATCCAATAAAGGACTTAAGTACCTAAAGCAGGATTTAGGGAGAATTCAGGTGCCTAAGTCCAAAAATGTGATCTGAGAAATCTCACACAGCTGCTGCCTAACGCAGAAGATGCCTAAAATCAGAAGGCTCTTCCTTGATTTTAATTTGTCTTAGAGTGTCTAGGATTTTACTTCTGTGCACTTTCAGTGTATAGCAGCTAGAGCAGTTTAGTAGTTTCCCATTTGGCAGTTTCCAATCTTCAGCTTAAGTGTTCAAGGGCTCTATTTTGTCAGTATTCTTAGGCCATGTCAAGCACACATTCATATTCAGAGATTCTTTTTTTGGTGTAACTTGTTGCTTTTAACAGGAAGGATGTGGAGTTTGAATAACCTTTTATTTAACAATTTATCTGTTGGATTATTGACACAAGAGTTGGAAGATTCAGTTTGCTTCTATCTGAGAGTGTTCAAACCCATCTCCTCTCTCCAAGTAATCTATCTTAGACTGACGGCATGAATTTAAATTGTCTTGGGAGCATGAATTAGAGATGAGGATGTGTCACTCCCTGCTAAATGCCCTGTTCCTTGGGATAAATCTTACACATCGTTTCTCTTCCTACAGACTATGGAATTCTTTGCTTCACAGTGGCGCAACTTTAACAGGAACAGGAGAGAGTCATCTTTGTTTTCAATACCCCTGTCTCTTGCTGTGTAGGATCGCTTTTCTGCCATATGTTGACTTGAATCTTTTTTGTTTAATGGGGATACACAGCAACAATAGGTTGCTATATGGGAGGCGTTTGCTTTCTCACTTCCTTCTGTTATCCCGGCTGTGCTTTAACAGAATACAGCAAGCCCTGCTCCGTTTTTTTAAGAGAATGGTAATTGGATCCTACAGTTAAGAGAGGACGCTAGGCTGTGAATTGTAAGCACAGAATGGTGTCTGTCTTGGCCTGAGTTAAGTTTCTAAGGAGTTGCAATAACACTGCTGCATTTCTTGCAGACTAGCATTAGACAACTGTGATGCCTCAGGATGGTACCAAATTTCATCATAGATACTGTATAGCATACGTGGCTATTTCATGTGGAGTTCTAGATTCTTTGTTGGGAAAGGAAAAACAGAAAACTGAAAACCAGTTTGCAATCACATAATTTTACGTGTCCAGTTAACTCGTTCCTTTGCTTGTACCAGGACTGAATGTATCCCCTTTTAAAATGCCACACAGTTGTCATACTTAATATTGGCATGTTTGGATATATATGGATATGTTTGAATGGATATTGATATCAACTGCTATTAATGAGTGGGGTTTGGTAAATCTGACAATGATACTGTGAAATTGTGGAAATACATTGACTATCCTGGAAACACTAATGAGTCACTCATTTCTCTGTTTTCATGTTTATTGTATTTTTTTCTTTTCCCATATATGATGATACATGGTTGTGCATTCCAAAAGATAGCTGAATGTGTCTATGTGTGCAGGACAACAAACTTAAAAATGTGATCAAGGTTTTGTTTTACATTTCTCCAGTTTAAAAAAAGTAATTTAGCTCCAGATGACATGAGTCATATTTGTCTTTTCTTTAGGAAGAGAACCCTTGGACTGATCGGACTCCTTCCTTCTGCCATTGTTGCCTGGTAGGAGAGTTGCATACAATCTATGGATTTTTAAAAGCTAAATATTTAAGTGGAATATTTGCTTCTATTAATATACATTGTAATTATTCAAATAGTCATGCACTTAGAGTTTGAAATACTAAATTTAAAGAGGTACAGACCTCTGAATAATCAGTTATTTATTCTTGAAGTTAAAGCTCAGTGCAGGACTGTAACTGAATAATGAACAAAAAGCATAATAGTTAAGGAAGTACAAAAGCCTTTCATTAAAGGATTTTTTTTAAATAAAAACTGCTTACTCAGAAAGTATGCAAAAAGCAAGTAAGTCAGCTTTTTTTCAGTTTATCAAGATGTTTTTCTTCAGCTGAAAGTTGCTGGCTAACAGTTGTGTTGCATAAACTAATTTTTTTTTTCTGGGTGTTGATGCATTCACATTAAAGAAAGTACAAGCTGATTATTTTTAAAGTAATGTATAGCAAAAGTAAAAGATAATGATTGGGATATGTGTTCTGTGTTCTAATTTGATATTTAAAGAACAATTTATTTTGGTATCTGTTTATATATTCACTAATATTTTCTAATATGTTCCTTGATACATATATATTCTCTCATATATCCCTTGCTATCAAGTTGGATGTTTTGCGCCTACTTATGATCATCCTCCAAGATAAATTATATTGAGATATATTTAATTTTGAATATATTTTGCCAAATAGGAGAGTTCTCTTTTAATTGCTAATAATTATTGCTGTTCATTCTTACACAATTAAAAAAAGGGGGAAAAATTATAGTCATTACATCATATTTGCATGAAAAGTATGCCTGTATTGTAAACCCAAATCTTAAACCAGGGGAGAAGGAAAGAAAAAAGCTTATTATGCTTGATATCTAGCCTCTTGAAAAAAAACTTTCCTTTCTGGGTAGTCAATAATAAATGTGGAATTAAATTCAGAGTTTCAGTCAATTAAAATACATTTTAAGAAACGGATATAAAAATCAGAAAATACTTTACAGCCTACTTATAGTGGTGAGGGGAAAAAATTATTTGTTACTCCTGGACTGGACTTCAGGCTGGAATGGGGTACAGTGCTATTGACCATGATTGTTAAGTACCTTTGCCTACAGCCAGACAGTGTACATCGGTGGTGCCAGTACTAGATAAGTCCCTGAATTTCCAGATACTTAATGATAAAGTTACCAGTCTTTAAAAATTCAAAAGGAATTGATATAGTTACAAAATCTGGATTTACTTATTCTTCTTAGATTAACTCTTTAAGATCAGGAGCAACTGCTCCTTGTCTTATCTATTTCTCATTCATAGAGTTCCATAGAGTTTGCATGTATATCTGCCTTTTCCTTACTCAATGAGCGTCCTTCCTTCAGAGGTTTTAGAGTGCTGGGCAACTATTTCTCGTCAATGAGAACAGACAATACATGAATTTTCTTCAAAGACTGTGAATAGTACTCTTTACTAAATGTGGTGTTATGTGAAGAAATCTGAGCTGGACAAAAAGTGATTACTTTAAATTTAATCAAGGTGGCAGAAAACATTTAATTAAATTGCCTAATTGGCAATAATTTACCTCTTGGCAACAAGATGAATGTTAGAGTTTATTCTGACTATTCAATATCCCCTTTCTATTTTGGCTTGTACCTATTTACTGTTACTTATGTCCTATTTGTTTCTTGAACGTTAGTAGCATCACACAGTACTATAGTCTGGGATATCACAGCTACATCTTTTCAACCTTTCCTACAAGGATACTGCAGGAAATGTATGCCTTTATATCACTTCTGCCAAAGACAGCAGATGACAGGATTGAATTTGGAGACCATTAGTTTTTTCAACAGAGCATGGGATCATACAGGAGAGAAGTGAGCACTCTCAAATTCTTCATTTCAGCATGACTGTAAAGAACATTCAGTGTTTCAGTCTTTCTCCTACTTATCTCCTTCACCATATTTATACGACAAAACAAATGAGTATCTGGTCTCTGGCTGTTGTCCACAAATGATCTATGTAGAGACAAAAGAACATCTCAATTTAATTTCCATTCCTGAAAAAACAATAAAACTTTTTTTTTCCTCCAACATATATTGGACATAATTTATTCATGCAGTGGTACAGAGTTTCAGTCATATGAGTCTAGGCTGATCACACTTTCTCACAGGTGGCTCTGTGGCAAATAGCCCATCCCAAATGGATTCTGACTGTCTTATGTGTTCTGTCCTTGTCATACTACATATAAGCATTGCATTTTAGGGATCTTTTTTAATGATTTGTGTCCTTCAACTCCTGATTGTCCTGGAAGGGTTTTACAAGAGCTGAAAGACTGTGATGAGCCCATGCATATGAGAGCATTTTTAAAATCACATAATATATTCTATTTATCTTCATATTTCTACCTCTAATAAAAAAAAAAATCACAATGTTTTAAGTGAACAGCTTATCCTGCTGTTCTTCTGGGGTTTGCTGGCATGCTGGATCTGTTTCACGTTTGCATTTTGCTGGGCTGGTATTGGTAGATCACCTGAAGCCCCACCTCACACCCAGTTCATGCCTGTCCTTCACTGAAGAGCTGAAAACCTGACAAGCTGTTGTCCTTGTTTTCCTTTGTGACACATTGCAGAGCCTTCTTGTTAACAAAGTACTAGGTTTGTGTCCTGGGGCTCTCAGCTGTGGAGATTTGATGTATGGCTCACTGCGTCAAGTTTTATCACTCCTGTAATATTTTATCCTCCCACTGGTACTGCTTTAATACCCCAATTCCTGGCCATAAATCTAAGCCAAAAGTTAAGTATGTAGTCTAGACATAAATATTTATTATTAATTGTAGAAATAGAAGGTGCAACATGTTTTTCTTTATTGTATTTAAATATTTATTAAAAAAAAAAAACCTCTCCGAGGTTCTTTTTTTGGTAGCTGGATTACCTTGATAAAAATCGTGAGTGGAATACTCTGATGTTTACAGTAGTAACGCATCAGAGCTAACAGACTCAGAATTCTTGAGTTCTGCAACATCATTAACAAAATTAATAGTCAGGCCAGCAACTGATTACAGGCTTAAAAGCAGGTTACAGTGATTGTAGGACTGATTCATATCTTAGGCAGAGTAGCTCAGTTAAGTAAACTGTTATGGTTAAGTAAACAATAACACATCAGAATGAAAGGTTTCCAAATAAGCTATGTCGTGATAGATTACAGCATATCAGAGTCTGCATGTCAAGAATGGTGAAATGTGAGCAAAGGTGGCGGCAGCCTGTAGTCTAATTTATCCGGGTGGCTTTCTCACTGAAAAAGGCTTACATTGTAAGAGAAATATTAGGTATTAAGAGGGACGTTTAGGTAGAATAAATATTGGGGAGGAGGTGGAAGCAAAAGGGAAGGTAGTTCATTTATGTTTTCCAAAGTAATACACAAATGTCTGATAATATTTACACTAGTGAGACTGAGCTGTCCCTCTCCTCACTGAAATCACCTCTTTCCAGATGGTGTAAAGCTGGCAAGTCGTGGATGTGGCTACTTTCCTACTTTCTAGCGTCACCTAAAGCAAAATATAGGTTGTGTTCCGATCGTACCATAGCTCATATTTCCCTGTGTCCACAGAGTTTTGGGAGCACAATGATAACTGGAAGGAACCTCTGATCCTTGCTTTCCTGCCCCAAACAGAAGAATATGAATGATAACATGTGCCAGTAAATCTGAAACAAGTCTTCAGTCTTGGTACTGCTTCATTTTGAGTCAATTACTACCTTTCTGTAGATATCAATAGAAAGCCATAATGCTTTTATAAATTCTTACTGCAAATAACAGTTTCTCCCCAGAATGTCTGTTTTAAGAAATCTTGCTTTAAAATAATAATTTTTAAGGTGGTTTATGTAAGAAATAACAATGTCTGTAGAATGATTGATCATTGTTTTTAAATAAGCACTTGTACAATGTCATTGTCTTAGATGTTCTAGTCAGTTGATTTTTCTTTTAAATTTAGGATTTCAGAATACTGGGTTTTACCTTATATTCCACTATTGTTTCCACTGCATACTTCATTCCTACAGTTCCCATGTCATTATCTTATTAATATATACATGAAAATATACATATGTACCTGTGAACAAAGTATTTACAACCTTTTTAAAAACAGTTTGCATCAGCTTCTGTAAGGCTTAGTGTTTTCTGAAACAAAAATTAAGTAGAGTTTTAAATGAAGAGAGTAATAAGTGCTATTAAATGTAAACAAACAAACAAAAAGACTGCTTTTGGCCCTGTTTGTACTTCTGCCTATAAAAGTGGTATGGCGTGCTTTTCTGCATTCCAAAAATTTCAGTAGTTTATCTTCCCTGCGATCAGCATGCAGTATGCTGTGCAGGTCCTATTTTAGAAAGGCTTACCCCCTTTTGGTTATTTGAGCTATTAAAGGCTTTTCTTAAAAGTAAACAGCTCAGTTCATCATTTCTACTGTCAAACAGGAAGGATGTTCACATGAGAACTCCTTGCTGCACTTTTAGATAAAGGGAAGGACACGCAGGTGGTGGAATCACCGGTACCAAGTAAGAGCTGCCGGTTGCAATGAGCTCACTGGGTTTATCCTGCAGCCGAGCGGTATGTGCCACACAATACAGGCCTGAAGGCCAAATGGGGTGTGCAGTCCAGGCCTGGTGGACCTACTCAGGTTAACTGCTGTGTAGGTCACTAGCTCCTTGATGTACAGTTGTCTTCTGGTCAGGATCCCTACTGCATATTGCAGATTAAAGGAAAGAAAAGGATCTTTTGAACTGTTCATAACGTGTATGAGCTTCCCTCTGAAGAAATCGGCATTAGTTTCATTAGTATTAGCTGTGCATACCTGTATTCCTGCTTTAGTCCATATTACAAACTGGCCGGCACCATCCAATCAAAATGTACATATTGCTTTGTGAAGCCACTGCTATTTCTCCTGCAGCAGAGACACTATCTTGTAGTTCCACTATTTGGCTCTTGGAGTTAGGAGCAGGCCCTAGGAGAAAAGTCTCTGAAGATGCTTAAGAGCAATTAAAAATTAATTGTGAAGCAAATTTATGATACTTATTAGAAATTCCCTTGTTATTCATGGAAGGTGCTAGGTAGCACTGAATGAAATTAGGAAGTTTTTTTTCTAAAGCGGTGTCCAATTTCTTTTTTTCTTTCATTCCAGATAGAACAAAAGGTTTTGCCCACTCAGTTGAGATACAGACAGATGGACACAGAAACACATATCCCTAAAATTGGATTTCTTTTTAAATTGTTTATTTTTTAACAACTGACCTAACATGCTTTATTTTGTGTAAATTCAACTTTCAGCATTTTCCATTTTAAGTCAGCACCACACAGGAATTTCAGAGGGCCTTGATGTGCCTGTTCTGCTGTGCAAGCTAGATTCTCTGGCCAGAATGTACTTCGCATGATGCAGAAGGAAATTTGTAGATCTCCAGGCAGATGTTTTCTGCAGGGTTGGCCCTTAGAAGGAATGGAAGTTTGAATTCCTGCTTAACTTGGTAAATGTGCTGAGTTGGAGATGTATTCAGTGTTTAATAAACTAGTTGGGAACAATGCTTCAGATGAGATGGAGAAAACAAAATATCATAGTTTGAAATTATGTTTGGTTTTCCCACTAGAAAATTGGCAGTTAACAACTGCATTTGTCAAAAAATCTTTCAAGCAAGAAACTGAAGTCAGCTCTATTTGCACGAAACTAATGGTCTAAGATTTTTAAACAATTTTCTAATTGCTTCCTGTCATACCTAATGCATCCCAGA
Source organism: Haliaeetus albicilla (assembly GCF_947461875.1). Classification (NCBI taxonomy): domain Eukaryota; kingdom Metazoa; phylum Chordata; class Aves; order Accipitriformes; family Accipitridae; genus Haliaeetus; species Haliaeetus albicilla. The sequence continues at coordinate 53,810,714 of NC_091483.1, read as the reverse complement.
AGCAATACAAGTTTGAATGTAAAAGAACTGCACTTTAGGAAAGTGAAGATAAAGACAAAAATAGAGATTGTTGCCAACATTTCAAATAATTATTTAGTATGGTAAGTTTGGTAGTAAAGTTTTTGGTAAAAACTGCATTTTTAATTGAGGATATTCAGTTTTCAGCAGAATAGTGCAGTTACGGAAAACAACAAAAAGAATAAATATTTTTTAGTAACAGGGAGCAACAGATTAATTTTTAACTGTTTTCATTCCATTATGCATAACTGTTTCAATTAGGCAGAAATTTTAATACATAACTGCAACTTTATATTTAATTCCTTTTGTTTGTTGTCCGAGTTTGAATTTCATGAGTACCACAGGACAGTTTCCGTACTTGATCTGCATAATCCCCACGGAAGACAGCTGAATTCTGGGTCACCAAAGCTTCATTCATATTAGAGATTGTGGGCGTTTCAGGCGTTAGCAACAATATGGAATCCCTTATGTTCACACAGAAAAATATTCCTTCTGTGGAGCAATTCCTGTTGTACTTGCTTTTAAGCAACTGACTTTTGTCCTTACATACTCCATCCTTTGGCGGCCTCCAGTTGTGTTGTGTTGGAGCAGAATGAGATGAGGTAGCGATAGGAGTCCCTGTGCACTGTTTTATTCCTTTTGCTCTCCTTTTACCTCAACTGTTGCATCTGCATAAGTGCTAGAACAATGATATGCCTGGTGTAGCCACAAACCTCCAGTTGGTTTTGCGCTAGAGAAATTTCCACTGAATACTGTCTTTGAGCGTAGGCAAGGGTATTAGGCTGCTGGGAGCAATTGCTGTCTGTTCCATCTGTGCCAGAGCTGCAGCACTGTGTACAGCCTGTAGTCCCTTCCTCTTGCTGCTTTGCTGACATTAAGGGGGGGAAGTGTTGGAAAGCACAGAATGGTAGTTGCTGCGGAGTTGTCAGTGGCTCTTCCCAGCCATTATCTTCATGCTCTCCTCCTTTTCCTCCTACTTTATGGATCATGCAGCTAGAGAAGTAAAACTTGTTTTCGAAGAACTTGCTCTGACTTTCTAGGCACAGCTCATTTCCTCACCCACCCTCCACCCCTTTGGATGACAAGTCCTTTCTGTTTTCTGGAACCTCAAATGGTATAAAAGTGTTATGACATAGATCTGTTTTTTAGGGAAAAACTGTTTGCAGGAGTAATAGTAGGAAGTGCTTATGTAGGAGTATGGTGGGAATTTAAATTTGCTTTGACACACTAGTGATTGACAGTGAATGATGTTTTGAGTGATCTTTTGTACAGCTGAAGTGGAGTTAGGCTGGTGGTTTGCAACAGTGGAGATTTCCAAATATTCCCCCAATATATGTACAACTACAAGGTGGCATCACTGCAAAGAAGTGACAGAACAAGAGGCGGTGGGCACAAACTGAAATACTTAAGAAAAATATTTTTTACTGTGATGGTGGTCAAACTCTGGAACAGGTTGCCCAGAGACCTTTTGGAGTATTCATCCTTGGAAATACGAAAAACCTGAGTGGATATGGCCTGAACAACCTGCTCTGGTTCACCCTCCTTTCAGCAGAAGGTAGACCAAGACCTCCAGCAGTCCCTTCTGGTCTCAACCAATCTGTTATTCTGTTGTTGTAAGAAAAGCATGCAGTAATCCTTTTTAAAGTGAAGTGGTAATGCCCTGGAGTATTGTTTCGGCGTTCCACAATTTGTGGTTCAGAGACTTCTTAATACATTCTGTTGTCACTTTAGCGACCTTTAATTATTGCAAAGGATGTAACTGTAAATTACACATGCAAAAAAAGAGACACCGAAATAACTGTTAATATATAGCTCCAGTTGTATAGTCACTAATTAGAAACATTTTGAGTAATAATGAGACAGATTTTGGTTTCTTTGAAGTCTGTAGTTAAAAATTCCATTGACTTCATGGGGCTAGGGATCTGACCCATTACATCTTATATCTGACATAAAGTATGAACTAAAGCAAAGTGAATAGGTTAGTTATATATTTAAACATTCTATAAAACCAAAATCCTATGATAACAGGAAGTTCAAGTTACTTCTGCCTCCAACCATCAAGCAGCTATCGCTGGTCTGCTCTTTCCACAGTCTTGTAATTGCTGTGCACCAGCTATGTGCATTACTTGCTGGTGTGATGATCTGTCTGTTTGGCAGGAAGGAAGAGCTGGGAAGCTTCATTATTCTGTAGAAAGGCTTTTAAATGTCTAGAAGCAGCCTGGGAGTGCACAGTTGAGGAATGGGCCCTTTTATATGACAAGCCACACTTCGTACTTTGCTGTACAAAGAAATCTCTTGATTTCTGATGTTTGAGAGTGGAAGATACTATTTTCCTGTTTGATAAATGAAACTGTCTCCAAAGCAAGCATATAAGTAATAGAATAAATATATTTTCTCACTAAAGGGATAGTTTCAGGAAAAGAGGATTAAAATTCTTGGAAAATCAGCGAGGCAGCTACAAGTGTCAGGTGATTATATGGCCTTATGTAAGTGCAGTGTTTGGTGCCTAGCCAAGTATTTCTAAAACTTATAGGGCAACTTCTGTTCACATTTAGGACAGCATAATTCTGAAAGCACTTCAAAAAATCAGAGTGCAGTGTTTGCTCCTATGTTAGAGCTTTTTTCTGAAAAGAAAAAAAAAAAGCCTGTATCAAAAGAAATTTCTTTACTACAGGGAATTCCTAAAGGGGATGATGTGGTTAAAACAGGGGCTTGCAAGAACTGAATTTTATTCCTGCCTTTCTTGTAGATCTTCTGTACTGTATGGGACAAGCTATCTTTGTGGCTCAATTTCTGTCTTAACCATAGCATGTATTGTGTTTGTGTATATCTGATACTCAAAAAATATAGTGAGTGTGTGTAGGTGGTGGTTGGTAGGTACATTATCTATTTGTTGTATGGACGTGTATTAAAATAATTTTGTTCATTATTGTTTTTCTTTCATGGAGAAAAACTAGTTGGAACTAGCTGGGAGAAAATCTTTTTAAGTGAGGGATTTTTTTGAAAATTTTAATCCCATTTAGTCTAGTAACGCAGGTGGTAATAAACTGCTTCTGAAGTGAACCCATCTTAAATAAGTAACTTATTTGTATTGTTTGGTAGATTTTTTTAATGTGTAGTAATCTTTCAAAGGCTGTTTTTTTCCAAGATAGCATTCAGAATGCAAATTGTGTTCCATAATGTTATTTTTCTTGCACATCCACTCTTTTTTATCTCATGCTTAGTTTTTGTGCAGTTTATATCCCATTACTTTTTCACTTCAGGTTTGAAATATCTTTAAACTTGGCGAGAGGCATAATACCATTGAATAATTCTCTTTGACTCATGCAAATCTTCAGATATTTAGAATTAGAAAAGCAGGATCTTACATTGGTAGAACATTGTTTCAAGTACTGAAGATGACTGGCTAAATCTGTTGAGTACTAATTAGGTAAAATTTGTCAGTCTGTCAATCAGTAAGTGTTACAGATTTTCCTGATCACATACTGAACATACACAAAGCAAGAGAGTAGATACAGTGAGTTCAAGAATTGTCTTTGGAATGATCCTTCTTTCAAAAGAGATTTATGAACTGATGTTCAAACAGAAGCATAAAATATTTCCACATGACAACAGAATGAAAGATGTCACAGAGATCTCAGGAAAGGAAGTCAGCATAAGCAAGAATGTATTTGGAAAAATGTTAGCTTTTACTCAAGGTGCAAATTTGGACATCGAGAAGTCCTGGAATACCTGCCAGGCTGTATTCTCTGTCTCCACTAGGCTGTTAGCACTGTAGTTGCCCGCCAGGCAGCATCAGATGAATCATCATGAAAACCAAACAAGACAACTTTACTTGAGCGAGAGAATACAGAATATGAACCCTTGCTGAGACAATCCAACTGCCATCTGTATGTTTTTCCAATGAATGGCATTATCGTATCTTTTTGTGCCAAATGAGTAAACTATTTTCACCACACAAATACTGTCTACTCCAGCACATATTACATGCGAACTACCAAGCACAAATTTCAGGGTGATCTTTGCAGTGTGAATTCACTCTGCCAGTTGGAAACCTATCCAACGAGTTCTGGTTAAAAAACTAATGCCAAAAGAAGTGTAGGCCTGTGACGAATGATTAGGTCATCAAAACCCCACAGCGTTCCAGGAGCTTATAAAATGCTACTGCATCCATCACTGCCAAATTAGTGAGTAAGTACATATTAGCAACCAGTTGACTCAGTTACAGAGAGATGTACAAGTTGAAAATGTGTAACAAAGAAAAGAATGATGGCAAATAGGAGGTTGGGATGCAAGAACATTTCAGTGAAGAATTGGAAGAGAATAAAGAGAAGAATTAAGATGTTGAGGTATTCTCTAGTGCTTTACAGGAACCTTACAGTACATCTAACCTGGTTTCAGTAAGGAAAATAGCATTATTGGTTTACTGTCTATTTAAGTAATATGAATATGTATTCTATATTTGTAGTAAGAACTCTTTTTAGTAAATACCTAATCTTTATAAAACAAACATTTTTTCATAATAAAATAGTTACCATAGCTAAACTATCCCTCAGAGAAGGTTTTCATATTAGCAAAGCCTAGAGATCTGTATTCTCAAAAAGCATTCACTAGCTCAGATGTAGCAACTTCTAAGATCTTAAATTTTGGCTCATTGAGTAGTGTTTCTTTGTGCAGTCTGTCTTCCCATATAATAAAGCCTGCTCACAGATTTCCCAAAGCCTCTGTGCAAATCCACAATTTCTGGCAGCTCATGTTTATGCCATGATAATGTGATTTCAGTGGAATAATGTTAGTAATGGACCAATGGCTGCCTGAGTGAAGCTCTGTGGAAAGAGAAAAGCCATAGGAAAGCTTCAACTTTTCATATGAATTCGAGGAAACTAATTTACAACAACAGAATATAAATACATTCAGAGTTCACATTATAAGATGAGTATATAAGGGAAACAATGTAACGTGTTTGACAGGTGTCATTCCTGGTCTTGGTGCTGTTTGATGTTTCTTGTTCTGTCTTACACAGCACTGTTCAGTACTAAATGCTTTCAAAAACAGAGGATATCAAATGGTGTTAGCACATTCCCTCTTCATAACAGTGGTAAGTGCAGCATTGAAAAATGCTGCCATTACAGAGCAATAAAAGTAAGATTTACCATAAAGAATACCTTCATTATACAGCTTTCAACAGTAGTGCAAAAGGACTTTCTGGAATTGCGTTGGTATGACTTCAGTCTTTGATGACCCAGCTAGGATTTTGGTTATGCTTGTAACAGTACATACTGCAAACTGTTGACAAAAAGTTACACTTCTTTTTATTATTCCTTTGTTTAAGATGTGTCTTTATCTTGCATTCTGCTGGTTCCTTTCACCTCAAGATATATTTAGTAAATCATTTATGGAGCACTGGAGGTTTTTTGCCCTCAGTTTTGGGTGGAACAAACTGCTGTATGTCAGCAACATGACTTGTTAGGACAAGAAGTAAAGCGCAATGTCTATTTGATATTGCAGTGCAAAGATTTGAGAGACAAAAAATACACCTTTACATGAGATTTACCTCTTGACATTGGAATGGACATTTCTACTCCCCCAAAAATCATTAAAGCTTACAGAAGTTGTTAGGACAAGAGTCTTGGTCTTGTCTGAAGAATGCTGGTTTCTGAAATACTATTTTAGTAGAAATATCAAGCTCTGACAGTGATTGAGTAGAGGATCAGAGGTTACCTAATGAATTACTTATGTCACTTCCTGCTGCACCTTAGATTTACATGCCACCTCCTTTAGTTGGGTATGTGATCAACTGTTTAACTCTGGGAAAAATAAATAAGAAAACAAGAAGATTACAGGCTGTAAATTTAAAGTGTACAAAAAGTTTGAACAACTTGAAATTTAATCAAATTTGGAATATTTCACCTTTATAACAAATAAAGCTAACACAAAGAATTTTTCAGTATCTCAGACTTGTAATGCAGTGATTTGTGTCTTGACGGGGGGAGCCTTTTTTAAGCATTTCTTGATACTCTCTGCCAAACTCTGTTAAATGATTTACTGAGTGGTTTCAGGGCTCAGTTATTGCACAGTTCTTCAGTGTTACTATGTCACTCTCTCAACTGGAATGGAATTACCAAGAAAATTATTTCTCTTGATATTTTCTTGGAAGCAGTAATCATTTTTCGTGTCTCATGACATTTGAATTCCATGATGGTTATTTAAATGTCTTTAATTTTTTTGAAGTTCTTTAATCATTTCCGTATCATTTCTTTGTTTGTCTTTCACAAGAACCTCTAATATTACCAGTAGCCATTCTCTTTCTCTGTGTCATTCTTTGCCCTATTAATTACCTCATTGACTTTCCCTTGCCACGGGGGAATCCCATTTTTCTTCCAAATTGTCCAATTTTTAGAAGTAAGTAAAATAAACTGGGATCAATTTGCTCAAACGTTTATTTATCCTTTCAAACCTGAACAAATATTTGTGTCCTCCAAACTTGTCTTTTTTTCCAACTACTTCAGGTGCTCTTGTAGAAGACAGTACTTGTCCCACAAACCTTACCTTACTTTCCTGTCAAGCGAACTGCATTCACCAAGGCTATGGTATGACTAAAATATGGCTGAAGGAGGAACGTGTCTAAAAAGAACTAGGGATTCTGTAACAGTTAATTCTGATTCTTCATTAAACCTGGGAGATGAGTGGGAGCTTACATCCAGTAACTCTCTGCTATACAGTCATGGAAGACAGAATGGGTCTTCTTCGGGCCCTGCAGTCCCTCCCTCTGCCATGCAAGGCTGTGCTCTACATTGAGTTGGAGTTCAGCTTTTGAGCTTTAAATGTCCCAGGATGAGAGTTGCAATCGGTTTACTTGAGAAACTGTCCCTTAGCAGAAGCCCAAACATGTAAGAAACTTTTTCCTGTTCTTCAGACTAAGAATTATCTACCCTATTTTTATGGAATTCTTCTAGTTATTTTCCTGCCTACAATCCTAAATGTTACATCTGCAAACATGTATGACCCTGCTAGTTGTTGCTTAGCCAGTTGCCTTCTGACAGCACATTCGATGTCCAAAAAAGTCAAAGAAAAAAGTATATTTCATTAGTTATTCTGGTTTTGCAAGTAATTTTCTGAAACAATTTTTGGTAAAAAATTTTTCAAAACAGAAACTTTTTGTAAGGCATAAAAAGCAGCAATAAGAATTCATATTTTTAGTTTGTTGTAACTTCTCCAAAATGTCTACCGTGTTGTTGACTCAGAGTAGCTTTCAGAGTAGCAGAACTGGATCTCAGCCATCATACTTACATAAGAAAATAAAAAAAAAAACCAATTTGTTGATCTTCAGTCTTCTGACTGCCTAGATTATCCTCACAATAACCTTTGTAACCTTTAATTGAAAAGTGCTACACAGAAGAAAGTCTACCTGTTAACAAAGCTTAGTTTACTTGTGCTGGAAATTAAAAACATGGTTGACTACTTTTCAAACCAGAATAGTGAATTGTGTTACAGCACTGAGAAGGTTGATACACAAAAGTAAAGCAAAGCAGAACAAATGCATAAATAAGAACTCTTGAAACTGATTAATTAAGTTATGATACATGGTAGCTTTGTTAATTCCTCAGAAAAGAATGTTATTCTTTTTTAACTTAATGAGCACGAGTCTGTTTATCACATGCTTGTATAAATAAGTGTCTTTGCAGATGTTTTCTCTTTGTTGAAAATACTTTTTCTCCCTTCAGGGCATGCTACACTATTAAATTAAACTATGAATTTCCTTGCTTACTACAGAAAACACTTAGAACATTGTGGCAGGCATAGCACTGGCATAACTTTTTAATATCAATTTTAAGAACTATTTACAGATTATTTCAGTAGTAAAGCACTGACATATTTTATCTGGCAAAACTTTTTAATATAAATTTTAGGAACCATTTACACATTATTTCAGTAGTTCATTGGTGCTATGTCTGGTTAATAAAAAATGATCGGCTAATTTCATTGATGGTGATATCTCTGTTAATACAATAAATACCATGAATTTCACTGACAGTTAAATGGTCTGGGTCACTTAGGGTAATTTTATTAGCCTAATTGATTAGTAATTATTTGCCCACCCTATCCATATGTCCTATATATGCAACCCCCATTTCTTTCATACTGTAGTTCAGATTTACAGTTATTGTCTAATGTCAGATGTCATGTTGTTAGTGTTACCTCAACAAACCCATCTGTTAATGACCGGACGATTTCTTCAACAGACAGAATAAACACAATCACAAAACTATTTCTGAAGAGGCTTTATAAAACTCTAAAGAGGGAAAGATGAATGAAAATCAGGAGTTACTGTGTAGTTTAGGGAAAAAAAGGATTCTGAATTACAATACATTCTGATATAGTCCCGGTTATTTTATATTTCAACTTGAGAGAATTCATTACTCCTGTCTTTTACAGTGGAATACTGAGATCACTTGGAAACTTAACAATTAGTAAAGAATAATAATAGCTTTCATTTGTATGCCCTGCTTAAATGTGGTACCTGCTGACTTCTCAGCAGTGAAATTTTGCCTTTTTTTTTTTTTTTAAGTTAAAATTTTCAAATCTGGGTCTGCTGACTAAGCTCACACCTAGAGAGTTAAATATTATAAACCTAGAATGTCTTTCCTTTCCAGTCAAGGTTGGCCTGTACTGATGCTTGCAAAGTTAAGCAGTTGTCACATTCTTTAAATATAGCTCTCTTGCCTGGGCATAAGAAACATTCAGCACAGTTTGCATACACTGTAAATTACTTTGGGCTCTTTCTAATGACAAGTTCCTTGGCATAGTTTCTAAGATGCACGCTTTCCTTATTAGAACAGTGCAGGGAAATTAGGTACAAAACCACAAGAGGTGATAAAGAGCTGTAAAATTAGCTTTGTATTTTGTGACAATGTTTGTGAAATCCTTCCTCAGGTGATACAGAGTGGACATGATGTAAAAACACATTGTAAAAGAAGCCGAGGCTCTATAGAACCATAACAGACTTCCTGACAAGACAGTGTTCTAGCACTCCCTTGTGTAGTGGCCAAGGATGTAGATACCTTTTGCAAAGAAATTACCCAAGGTAGTGCTATGTCATCATGTAACATTTGGTTCCAGTAGATGGCCTTAGTTTGAATCAGTCACCAACAGAAGAAAAGGAAGGAATGTTGGGTATGTGTTTAGTTGTGATAAGTTATTAGTGTTCATGCAACACTAACATCCATCAGACACTCTGAAGGAATGGAATGCAGTGGTTCTGCTGTGAGGATATGTTTATGTTGGATTAGCCTGTGCTAATGCCGAGTGTGATTTTCACCATTTTAATCGTGCCACTATAGTATCTCTTGTAAGTGAGCCACATTACAACCTTTCTGCTGTGGGCTGTGACTTGAGCACTTTTCACATGTAGAAATGGTTTGCTTTCTGTATCTATAGTAACTAACTGCTGACGTTTTCACTAAGTGCTGTGCATAGGCTGAGAGTATATGACTGTTGTTATTATCTGCTTTATAACTTATGCCAGAAGGCAATGTAGTATATAGTACCTGAATTAGCTTGAAATAAAACAGTTTGTAATCTGAAGTGCTCCAGCTGTGGCAGCAAAGATGCTCATGAAGTTTAACTGGCCCTGCCAGAAATAACATTTAGTATGTATAGAGAGATCCTTGGGCATTATAATTTAACGTTCTTGGTCTGACTACAGATAAATGACAGTGGCTGTGTGGGCTATAATGCCCCCAGCTCCTATCACTTACCTGCATAACAGACATGCCTTTTAGTTGGTGATACAGTAATGGGCAGGTAAATTTGTGTTTTCTTCAAAACGTTGCTTCTAATTAAATGTCTCATCTTCTCATCAGTGTCTAGCTCTGCTGCACTGTTTCTATTAAACTCATAAACATTCCTTTGCACATTACATATATGGCACTTAGTGGCAGTTACATATGGTGAAGGATTACTCAACGACAGTGTCTTATCTTACCTATGTGTGGAAGGCCAGAGGTTTTATGATTGTGAAATTCCATGTTCAGCAGAGTTTCTTAATGAGGAACCTAAAGAAATTAGTTTGAAAGCAAAGCTAAGGGCAAAGAAATCATTGGAAAGCAAAATCATGACATATTTTCAGATAGAATATTTTAAAACTTCTTGAGCTGTCACTGTCTGGCTTGTACTGCTGTGCCTCTTCCCTAGTACCCGGCCATGTAGGCTTAGGGGCTGTTGATTTCCTCCTCGTGTTTTTTTTTTACTATCATCTCCTTTGGGTTGGGGGGGTGAAACATGAATTGACTTGGGAGTAAAAACCATGGGGGAACTAGTGATACTGCAATCAATATTACTTTGTTGATATCGTTGCACCTTTTTAAGTGAAAAGAATTATGAAGAAAATGTATCTCTCACTCCATGTTTCTTGTCACCTTCTCTCTGTCACTATTTTACAACATGTATTTTGCCATTATAGCCTATTTCTTAATAGGTAACATGTTACAAAGCATGGAGTAGCATGTTGCAGAGCACTCAGTGCGTATGTTAAAGTCCATACGGTTTATTCTAGCATGTGTTATGTAGAGAACTGTTATGACCTAAAATATTTTGTTGCCTTAAAAGCAGATGATATAAGATGACTTCTTGTATATTGTGAATCTGAAGTCAAAGTGGAATTCATGTTACATCACTTTGTAAATGCTGTGGTTTTAGAACTGTGGTTGACAACTTGTTCTGATATTGGCATTACATAATAAAGTTAAATGAGTGTTTGAGAACAGGGCAGTATGTTCTCTGCCATGCTGAAAGTGAAAAATGCGGCTCCAAATACTGGAAGTTCCTGCCAGACTACACAGTTTGTGTTAAATCATCCAACCCTTATGTTGATACTTTGCTGCAGTGGTCCTTTGCTCTGTTCTGCCCTGTGTAGAGACGGTTAACAAAGATTTGTCCTTGCAAGAGAAGGTAAGTAGGCTAAACACAGTCATCCTGATTTATTGCTGTAACATCAAGGCACTGTAAAATCTGCAAACAAAGCAGATGGGAGAGGAATCGACAGCTTTCCTAATCCACTTATATAATCTTCAGCTTTTCAGCTCCATTTTTATGTAGGAAGAGAGCACCTTATCACTTGTACATACAATCTCTTACCTTTCCCATGCACATAATTTTAGAACTTTTGAAGTGTCATGATTCCTTCATATCTCTAAATATATTAATTATGAAATCCCTTTTGACTGGTTGAAATTAACCTCCTCCCAAACATCCACAAATAATGATGGTTGTTGGCTATTATTTTCATCACCATTGATAAACCAGCAGATGATGAATGATCAGACAAGTATTGCAATATTCTGGCAGTAATTATTTGTCTACTTAAATTATAAGTGATAATCAAGGGTATGGGTTTATCATATATTAGCTGCTCTGCTGTAAAGCCCGTCTGTACGGGTAAGTCTCAGTTTATATCTCCTTACTGGGTGCAAAATTCCTTACATTCTTGTAAACATGGGGTAAGAGTTGCATAATGTATAATAGCTGGCCTTTTATAAATTCATACTCTAGATTACACAGAGATAACATTTTAGAGTTAAAATATCAAGCATTTGTCTGTTTTTTCAGTCTTGCCAAAACCCACAGTATCAAAGTCATAGTTCTCAAGGGCTTGGAAAAGAAGTTGGGTATGATTTTAAACTCTGCTGCCTTGCTGACAAGGCATAAGCATAAAGCAAATAGACAAGATAACACTGATCAGCAAATAGCAGCTTCTGGCTCCTCTGAAGTTTCAGCTGTCTTCCTACCAGACCTGTGAAGTAAGCTGTAAGAATTATCTTCCTTTAGGCATTAGGCAGCAGTTTCCAAGTCAGCTTGCTCCACAATGCCTGCAGAAACTTGGTGGCAACAGCAGATTTTATCTTGCCTGGGGATTGTAGTCTTCTGCCTAAAAAGATGGTGGCGACAGTCTGTTCCCTATTAAAAATGCAGTAGTGCAGTATACAAATTGCATAATCATCCACTATGAGGACTGTAATAGAACTCTCCAAAGCATGTCCTTACCAATCTCCTTTTCATATAAGCAAGGACAGTAGCCCTGGGTTTCATCTGAATACATCTGAAGAACAAATTGTGCTTTTAGGATATCCTTGGCTCATCAACTTTGCTTGTTCATTCACATCTGTATGTCAAATATGTAGTTTGAAAAGTCTCTATTCTGGCAACCGATCCCCTTGTACAAGGGACTGCATTGCCTTGCACATGCAAAAAACCTGTTTCTAGTCTTATTGGATATTAAGAGAATCACAGAATCATTTAGTTTGGAAGGGAGCTCTTGAGATCATTTAGACCAACCTCTGTGCTCAAGCAGGGTCAGCTAGAATCAGTTGCCCAGGACCACGGCCATCAGATTTTGACTATCTCCACAGAAGTAAAATTCCACAGCCTCTCTGGGCAACTTGTGCCAGTGTTTGACCACCCTCACAGTAAAAAGTGTCATCTCATGTTCAGATGGACTCTCCTGTGTTTTAATTTGTGCCCATTACCTCTTGATCTGTTGCTGGGCACTACTGGAAAGTCTGGCTCCTTCATCCTTGTTCCCTCCCATCAAGTATTTACAGAATTATAGAATAGTTTGGGTTGGAAGGGACCTTTAAATGTTATCTAGTCCAACCCCCCCTGCAATGAGCATGGACAATGCTCTGCCACTGAGGTGTACCCCCACCCGACCCATTATATCTATTGATGAGATCCCTCCTGAGCCTTCTCTTCAGGCTGAAAAGTCCCAGCTCTCTCAGCCTCTCCTCATATGAGAGATGCTCCAGTCCCTTAATCATCTTTGTACTGGACTCACTCCATTAAATCCATGTCTGTCTTGTACTGAGGAGCCCAGACCTGGTCATGCAGTGCTCCAAAGTGTGGCCTCACCAGTGCTGAGTAGAGGGGAAGGATCACTTCCTTTGACCTGTGAGCAATGCTCTTCATAATACAGCTCAGGATAGTGCTGGCCACCTTTGCTGTGAACGTGCATTGCTGGTTCATGGTAAGCTGCTTGTCCACCAGGACCCCAAGGGCCTTCTCTGCAGAGCTGCTTTCCAGCAGGTTGGCCCCCAGTGTATATGATGCCTGAGTTTATTCCTCTCCAAAGTCCTCTTCAGGACTTTGCATTTCCCCTTATTAAACTTTGTGAGGTTCCTCTTGATGCAATTCTCCAGCTTGTCAAGGTCCCACTGAATGGTAGCACAACCATGTGGTGTTTCAGGCACTCCTCCCAGTTTTGTATTATCTGTGAACTTGCTGAGGTGCACTCTGTCACATCATCCAGGTCATTAATGAAGCTGTTAAACAGTATTAGCCCCAGTAGTGATCCCTGGGTTACACCACTTGTGACCTGCCTTCAGTTGGACTTTGTGCTGCTGATCACCACTCTCCAAGCCTGGCCATTCAGTCGATTTTCAATCTGTCTCACTGTGTAATTATCTAGTCTTTAATTTGTCAGCTTGTCTATGAGGATGTTGTAGGGTCAGCCTTACTAAAGTTGAGGTAAACAGCATCAGCTGCTCCACCCTCATCCAACAGGCTAGTCACCTTGTTGTAGAAGATTATCAGATTGGTAAAGCATGATTTCCCCTTTGCAAACCCATGCTGACTGCTCCCAATGACCTTCTTTCCCTTCATGTGTTTGGAACTGGTTTCCAGGATGATTTTCTCCATCACCTTCCCACGGATTTAAATTGCTGCTATGTTGTTTGCTTGTGGTTGCAAAGCTCCGATAATAGATTTGATAGGAAAGCTGTTCCATTCATTTTATTTTAGGGACACGTAAATTCTGAAATCTCTAGATCCTGGATTTTCCAAAATGTCTCTGAATTATCTCATGGAGATTAAATTGAAGTTTATCTTGCAGCCAGTGAATGGGAGAAGGCATGGAAGAGGAGTGAGTAGAAATCCTGTAGAGCATTGCAGACAGTGAGACTCAGAGGGACTGAGGGAAGAGTTTGTCTGGGATGTGAGGACAAAATGTGGTGTTTGCAGTGAATGCAAGACTGTCTGTTTTCCCTGTTTTCATAGTGTTCTCCTATTAGAACAATGCTACATCACAATTGACTTGATTTAAAAAAAGGGGGATGTCAAACATTCCTAGTTAATGCCTATATGGGGTTTTTTTTGATGAAAGCATAATGAAACCCTGAAAAGTGATGCAAAACCAGTGGTGTTACAAAGGTTTGGGTAGATTGCATAAAACTGTCCTTCAAAATTATTTACTTCTATTTTGGTTTTTCAAGATCGTGGATAGACCAACAGGAATGTGTGAGGGCAATTCCCTTCTGTTGGATATTGCCTTACCAGGACTGGATCTGGAGGACATACTGGTGGTTTTGTGTGGGCAGGTGAGATGTTGCCTACTGAGCTAATCATGACAGAGAGAAAGAGAAACTGGAAATCTGTCTGAAGATGCCTCAGAGCAATTCATATTCTGATAGCTAATTTTCATTTGCTTGCTAACCAACGAGGACAAAATCATGCCTGCTACTCAGACACTGCTGGGGTTTTTTTTTCAGTGTTTCCCTCAAACATCAGTATTCCTTCTCTTTTTAGATGTGGGGAAATCAGACAAGAATCTAGATGGAAAGACAATGGGGCAGAATGAAAATATGAGGTTTTATAAATAATCCTGTTTTGTTTTATTGTTTTTATCTACTGAATATACTCAGAGAAGTCGTGTTATTGGATGTGACGTAAAATCAAAGGTCTAAGAGAAAAATTGAAGACGACTGTCAAAAGCTTTTTGCTCTTGCAATTGAAGACTAGAGAAAAAAATAGTTTCATTATCAGCACCTCATTATGAAGTGTTGAACAGCCTGATTACTGCAGCAATTAAAAAAAAAAATTATGAAAGTTAGCTGTGCTAGCCAGATAGATAGAAACTAAATTTTTCTTTTTACCATGGCCTGTCTGAGAGAATGCTAGTAAGAATTCATTACACCGACTTCTGAGAGCAAAAACATCAAACTTCCAATTTCTTTCTTTTAGGTATTTAGGTCCCTCCTTGCAGTTTAGAATTTGGTCAGGGGACTAGCCCATGTATTGTCAGAACTGGTTCTGAAATGTCTTTATCCTATTCTGATCATTATCTTTGTCCTGCCTTTTTACAGTAGTTTTATGACTTGGCCTGGTATTCCATCTGCTCTTGCTTTTGAATTATTTTTTTTAAGTGTTTTCCTGTAGTATGAAAATAATGTAAGTAATGCATTTATCATGTCTTCCGCGAAAAACTCTTTTCTATTCCACCTCTTGCAAAGGGACTTATCAGCCATGATGAGGTTCTTTTGAGACCAATAAACAACTGAGAGCTGAAAGCTCATCTGTTATGAAAATGGTTTATCTCATGTTATGAGTCACCTAGGATTTTGAATATGGAATAGTGACTGGTAGTTTAAGGTCAACCCCTATATGAAATTCAGTGCCTACCAGAAAATGCCTGAAACGTGCAAGTCTGGTTTAACTGCTTTTTCTATTTGTGCTCAGTGCTTCTCTGTTTTTGAAGAGTGTTATTAAGGCATATGCTACTAGACACTCTGCAACTAGAAAATGTAGCACGAGGAATCACCTGTAATTGTGCTAGAGGATTTTGGGGTTTTTTTTATAAGTTCAGAACTGGCATAATGTGCAGGCATTGCTTGATGTTTCTGAAAGGCTAGCTATCTTTGATTTAATACCATCCTGAATCCTACAGTTTTCTGTTGTGACTACTACCATGCTTGCATATCCCGATGTAATTTACCTCTTAAGAAACTTATTATGTCTGTTTCATGTGACTAGTTTCTATTCTAGCAGTAGAAGAAAGAAAAGAAAGAATCATTGTTTTGTGATGACAGGACAAAAGGTATTGCTTTAATTCTTTCTTTATTGTCCACAGACCTAAGAGTAATTTTGGAAATCTCCTGATTTAAGAATTATCTCCACTGATTCTCTCCTTGTAATAGTGCTTAGCATTTTGGTTGTTTGACATCCAGGTAGAGCAGAGTATATATGGATCTCTTGGGATAGAATGTTCCCTGCTAACTGTAGAATGGTCAGATTTGTAGT
Source organism: Haliaeetus albicilla (assembly GCF_947461875.1). Taxonomy (NCBI): domain Eukaryota; kingdom Metazoa; phylum Chordata; class Aves; order Accipitriformes; family Accipitridae; genus Haliaeetus; species Haliaeetus albicilla. The sequence continues at coordinate 53,794,628 of NC_091483.1, read as the reverse complement.
TTCAGACTTAATGGATACAGTCGGCAGTTTCATTATCTGCTTTGGCTTGGAAGCATTGGTGCTTTTATTTTCCTGTGGAAGGATTCTGATCTCACAGTTCTACAGTCAATTTTGTTTTGGCATCTAGTTCATATTTTCCCAAGAGACATAGTTCTTGCTGATCAACCCTCATGGCTGAAGGAAAATGCAATGTACATTTTGAAACCCGTTCCTGAAAAGCAGCTTCTGTGGGATGCTTACATAAGCAGACTGCGGCGTACTCTTTTTTTTTTTTTTGAAGGCATTTCTGGTACAGTGTGTAATTTGCTGGACAGAACCATTAGCTGTCACTGTTTGTAATACTATTGAGATTATTTTGTTCTTCTTCCATTTCTTTTCTTCATTACATGTCACAGTCTCCTTTCTGGATCCCTTTGTGTTTGTACTGGTTTAGGGAGATACTGTTTCTAGACATTCTGCAGTATTTTTCCTCTTGTATCTGGGCATCCTCAGAAGATGGCGTTTATATAGTGACTTTGGAGAACCGTGTTCCTAACTACCTCTAGTGGACTAGATCATTTGGGAATTTTGCTAATAAGTGCTTATCCCTCAGCCCCATATGCTGGCTTGTTTCTATTAATACTTTTTTCATATTCCCATAATCACAATGCAGGATTAGACTGTACAGGGCTGTTCTGAAATTATTTGCTGATTCATGTTTATTTTGCTTTGTGAGTGAGATTGTGCCTTCTCAAAAATCACACTGTGGTGTGGCATGAAACTTACTTTTTTATTGAATAGTTTTATGTAAGCAGCTGTAAGCCTTCTGGAATAGATTATGCCCTCTCATGCACACCCCATTAGATACACCAGGGTATTCCTTTGTCTCTTGTTGTTGATCTAAACCAGATGTAATCCCTAGGATCTGCTTATCCAGCGTGATCATCACTCAAGAGAGAGGTCAGCTAATGTGGCCATTTCTGTTGTTGCTGCCTTTGGCCAAAGTGGTGTCACTCTTTAAGGAATTGGACTGATGCCTACTGCTGAATCTGGGCCTTAACAACATGCTTATGCTCACTGCTTGTTGCATCCTTGACTCACTACAGTGCTTTTTCTTTGAGCTTTCTGTGTTTTTCGGTCTGTTGTGCTTCTATTAATGTTCAAGTTCTAGGGCTATTGCAGCTAAGTTGGAGCTCTTGCTTGCCTATTTTTTCTCCCATTTCCTTTTGCTAGAAAGTCTTGTGGATCTTAGATCCTTATCTGATTTGATTTCTAATACCAAATGAAGATTAGAGACTCAATTTACTGGAGTTAGAATGAATACAAGAGCATTTTTCCCTTATTAATGCTCTCTAATGTTCACCCTGGACAGTGCACTCTTCACAGTGAATATTTTTAATTTTAATTTGGAAGCTGGATTGGTAAACAGCTTGGATTAAAAACACATATGACAGAAAGGAAGAAAGGCAAACATAGAGCACAGTTACCATTCCCACTCCCGTCCTGGATTTTTTGTCTCTTTTAAAGCACAAGTGCACAACTTACTCTGTAGAACTCTGAAAGAACTAGGACCTTGCAAAGTCACTGTGCAGATGGTGGAAAAAGTGTCTATTTCATTGATATCGCACCCATGTTTGGAGCCTGCTTCTTTCCCTCTCTCCTTTTAATCTGCCTTTGAATCTGCCAATCTGCCATGGCCTCTGCTATTGTTTTTTTGTCAAGGGAGCCCTGCCTTTGACATTGATAGAGTTATGATTTTATCCTATAGATTACACAAAAACATGCCTAGCAAGTGCAGTTTGCCTTACTGTTTGACTGTTTCTTTGAAAACCTTTCCATTTAAATGGAAAAACAGATGCATAATTTGTCCAGCTGCTCAACCTTGTCATCAGGGACATGGTCCAGGGATAAGCAGGATTTAGCAGAGGTTAAGGGGGAACATTTGTACAAGAGCTACTTGTTAATATATTAGTGACGTATCACAGGAAGATTCACTTCGGGCCGGAGCTAAGTGTGGGCTTGATACATCAGCTGATCTCTGACAATAAGCTCCAATCTAAACTAGATCACTCGATCTTTTGATGTTCATCAATTTCTAGAACAGTATTTATTGCTTTTGAAATGTTTGAGTAAATGCTAACACTGACAAAGATTTAATGGAGGAAGTCCAGTATTCATAGTCCTTTTTTGACCTCAGGCAAAGTGTAGTTGAACTACAGTGTTAGCTTTTAGTACCTTGACAGCTTCTTCAGAAATATGCTTTCTTTGGCATAAGCACTTAACACATAACCTGTGTCAGTTATGTCTTGCATATTAACTGCTAACACAGGATATGAAATAATGAAACCCAGAGCATATCTGAATTAAGTTTGGCGTTGCTGTAGGAAAGAGCCAGTTAATGTCCTTGTGTAATGCTTATGTAATAGATTAGATTCTCTGTCTGACTATTCTAGTTGTCTCTGGTGGTATATAAAAAGCTTGCCACCTTGCTGGTACTCAATTAGCTCATTCACCACAAGTAAACTAGTTTTCTAGCTTATAGGAGGAAAGCACTTCCAATCCTCTAATTGGTTTACACATATAATCTTTTCCACACACCAACAAGTGTAAAAGTTGACTAGCTAATAGAATCAAAGAATAAAGTGAGAGGGGAAAAAAGATAAAGATCTAAACTCAAGCTATACAGACAACTTGTACAGTAATATCACCATTTGTTATCCCTTCAGTTCTTTTTGGTTACTTGAGACAACAGGTAATTCTTAATCTAGACAAAAAGGGATCATAGTCACCTAATGGATAAAAATGTTTGATTTTATTTTTTTTGAGATATACAGTTGCTGTCAAACTCTCAAACCAGCTTTGTGCTGTATATATTATATTAATGTTCTACATATTTTCTTTATAATGTTTTCAAAGGATGCAAATAGGCCTTAGTTATTACTTGTTATCAGTTTTTAATGGGATGTTGTACATTTTATAAAGCTTAGATTATAAATCTGGTAAAAGAGGAAATTCTATCTTCAGAAAGTACATTTGGAGGTACCATAGTATTAACCCTTCAATACTAAGGAAAACTTGGATGTATTGGAAAGCTGTTGGTAACATCTACTTCATGTTCTGCTTTATTTACTTTAAACAGTTCTTAAACCAGCATAATCTTCTTTCGAGATGCTGACATGTTTTATAGATATTTTGCATCTAAATATGCATCTTCTAGCTGTCTAATCTCATAACTATAACTTGTTCAGAAATCAATTTTACATATGAGCATAGCAAATAATATAGTTTTTAGTTTAAGAACCTGTTTGAGAGTAAAAATTAACTGAAGGCTTAATTCTCCTACCAGAGTTTAAGCAGCTCCTTGCCAGGTGCAGAAGAGAAAATAATTTCCCTGAAGACTTTTGATGGTCTTCCTTCTTTAATAATAATTCAAATTTGAAAAATCTCACCAAGGTGCAATTGAAAAGCTTTATGTAGGAAATCAGGGGCTTGGTTTCACTTGACCTATGATTTTAGGTCCCATTAAACTTCAAGAGAATAGCTCAGAAAATAGGTTGAATTATTAAAAAAATGGCCCGATCAAAGAAAAGATGTAGTTTCCTGTTGCAACATGACCAGGTACACTTGTATTCTGCCAAAAGCTTTGGCCTGTGCCACTGAACCCACTCTGTTCATTGGACAATGTATTTTCCACATAGAAAATTTATATAACTGTTTCCCAGGACAGCCAGTGTAACTCTGTGAAGGAACTGCACCTTCTGGGTATTCTCAGGCTGGACACCTGGTTCTGACTCTTACTGGGTAAGAATGAAATGTCTTGCTGTTTGCCCGTTCCTCTGAACCTCTTTGGTTTCTTATAACCCCAGAAATGTTTATCAAAGAAGCTGGATATGTTGCTTCTCCCCAAGCACACTGAGTCTCTGAGACAGAAAAGAATGGCGCCTCGTAGGGTTTCCTTCTTGTACTGACTCGGTCAGAACAAATAAATCTCTGAGAGCTTCCATTCTCTCTGAAAATGCACCTGTAGATACTTTCTTTTCCACAGAATGAGATGGTGACTGAAAATGGTGATGACCTTAATAGCAGTCATCAGACTATGCTCTATTGCTGAGGGTCTTCCCCTGTCCCATGACTCAGGGTGGAGGTATTCCTCAGATGGGAGCAATGAGGCTGCTGTGTGTAAGCATGGGGAAGGGGAGTGGGTCTGACCTGCAGTATGCCAAAGAGTTGAGAAATTTGCAGTCTTCAAAAAGAAACCAACCCTGAAATGGCTAGCCAAAGTGGGCTTTCTAGGTGTGGAAAGGATTTGAAGGTTGATTGATTGGAAAAAGCATTTTGGTTTCACAGTGGACTGCTATTGTAATTTTTCTTCAGCGGGGTGTTACAGCCTCAGAAGAGCATTCATCTGTGGAGTTGGAAATATGTTCCAAGTTACAAAATGCTAAATCACTGGTTTTGTACAAACATCTTGCTTCACCAATATTTATTTGCAGTTTGAATCTCAGAAAAGTTGCCCGTTGGGTTTCACTTCAGTCAAGAAACCACACATCCTATTTCATAATTTGTTTTGCTGTATAAGAGCAACTTGGACGTTTTCTGTATCGTCCACCCAACTATAAACCCAGGCCACGTAGCTGGACTTGGGTCTCTCTATAAAGTTGGCATCCTCTATAACTTTGCAATTAGTTTGTCCTATGGTCTCCGTTAACGGAAGTGTCGGAGAGCGGTGAGGGCCAGCTGCTCTGCAGTGGAAGGTAAGCCAGAAGCCGAGCACGGTTACGAGGGCAGCAGAGGGAAGTGCCTCGCTAGCCAGGGCGCAGGACCGCGGTGCCCAGGCACGGCGAGCAGGGCAGGTCTGGTCAGGGCGCCTGGGCTGAGGCACAGCCCAGCCATCACCAGGCAAGTCGGTAGTGATGAGGCAGGGCTGAGGCCAGGCCAGAAGGTCAGCCTGCACGGCAGGGCCTGGGTGTGAGTCAACAGGGCTGATGGGCAGGCGCAGTGACGGCTGCAGGGCGGTGGGATCCACAGCTCATGTGGGAAACAAGCGGTAGTGGCTCAGCTTCACAGCAGCTTGTGTGGGAAAGGGGAGCTGGCCTTGGCGGAGGCCTCCCCACGGCGCTGTCTGGAGGGCTCTGTCCAAGATGGCCGGCAGGAGGGGGACCTCCCTCAGCTGTGCTATCTCTAAGCTGGCCCCAAGCCCAGGCAGCCAGACCTCTGGGAAGGGGTATGCTCTCAGGACCCATACAGAGGGATATAAATGTGTCTCTAGTAGAACATTTCCAGTGATGGATGTGCCTTTCTGTGCAGTGTCCAAACCTCATCCCTGTTCAGCAGCTTCCAGCACTGATTCCATGCTCAGTTCATAAGTCTGCCAAAGGTTCAGGTCGCTTTCTGGATGTGACGGAGAATGTCCATCACTGTGGCAGAATGCTTAGGAGAAAAATAAACTCTTGGGTGACTGGGAGTTCAGTTCTGCTGATAGATATGGAAGAAGCTATTTGTTAGACAGATGCAGTTTTCTGCAAACTGTTAGTCCAAAGCTGTCTGCAGAATCTGAAGTTTTATGTATTAGCAACTGAAAAGCTTGCTAGAGATGATCCACCATTATGCAGTCATTTACATCCAATAGTACAGAAAGGTTAAATATTCTCCTACAGTGCAAAAGTGAATCATGAGGCTTGCTTTAAGGTCATGTATTGCTTTATCTGATACTACTGCATAATATATTGCAAACCAAGATCGATCCTAAAACACATTTGTCTTTCATAATGCTTGTCATAAGGAAGAGGTCAGATGGATTTTACGAGCCTGCATTCTGCCAAGCATTGTGAAGATCCCTCAAAACTGACAAACTTTTTTGGACTGCTAAATCTTTTTAGAAGGTTCCACATCCTCTCATATTGTCATAGTTAATCTCTGTCATAGTTTAGCAGATATTCTTTCAAGAATGCATGGTGTTGTATTTAACAAGAAAAACTGTTAAAATACATTAAATTATATTTAAATATTTCATTTAAATGATTACTAGCAAAAAAAAAGTTTGCAAGTTTATGATGCAGAGACTTCTGTGATGCTCTCATATGGTACAGGAAAGGATGACAAGAGCTTTCTGGTTTTTGAACCTACATTATCATACCACTGTCATTTACAGACCTGTGTTTAGGTGGAAGTCAAAATAAAAAGACTGGGCTCTCCTTTGTTTAGTGTCTGTGCCATGAAGAAAGGGATTGGCATCCATGAAATTTTTCAGAGACTCCTGAGAAGGCAAGCCTTTCATGAAGACAAGACAGAAATGCTAACTGTGGGAATAAGAGTATTTAGTGTTTGTGACAAGAGATTTGCTTGAGGTTCTTTGTTGATTCCCAATGAAGAATCTCAGGCAAAGTCCTACACAGCACGAATACAAAGCAATAGAAATTTAAGGTATGTTACATCTTATGAAAAGGCACTCTTCCTCTTAAAAAGTATATATTTTAAAATTAAAATGCTTACTTACTGTTAACCAGTTAAAAATGTTTTCTTTGAATGAAGGTCTCCCATTAAAATGAGTTTGAACTTCAGTGATATCTTTTGCATAGATTGTCACATGTCTCAGGCATTGTCACATCTCTCAGGCATTGTCACATCTCTCAGGCATTTGTGGAAGAACAGTAAAAAATGGTGACCAACATCTCTGGTTTGCTCAAGAGCATAATATTTGGACAAGCAGTGTCCATTCCATTGCATATGCATTTTCATTTCTTTGTGTGTCAAAAACTTGAGGGTAAAAGATGTGATCAATTTCCAGCCAAATCCTTTTCATCATGCCTACATTTTAGAGGAACTCATTATTACCAGTCATGAATTTCTGGTTCTTTTCCCCCTCCTCTTTCAATTGTTAATGTTTAATTAGTTTACTACTTGTTTAATTAGGTATTTGTAGACCTCTAAGGCCCTGTGCAGACTTGGTGTACTGCAGCTAAAGGACCAAATCAAGTGGATTACTTTTCTATTGTAAATAGTTGAACTGATTCTCAGTTTAACAAATATTTATGGTTTATCTTGGTTAACAGAAAATCTGAAGAGTTACCAGCAGATTATAACTATGGCAACAAGTACGGAGAAGATAGAATAATTTCTTTTCAGGGTGTAATAGGCAAATATGTCTCAGTTTTTTCCACTACTGATACTCTGTTCACAAGTCAGAACTGTTAACATGTGATACCTGGAACATTTGGCAGTTTCATTACTAGGAAATGAATGCAAGGGGGGATCAGAAAATGATTAACCATGGATGTTAAACAAGTTTGTGATTTGGAGAAAATGTCTACACAAAATTTGGTAAAATTGGTGTAATCACAGAGGACAGCTCCTTGTTATGCATGTGGTTGAAAAACAATGAAAACAAATAATTAAATCAGTGCCAGATTAAGCTTCTACAGCATGGAAGCAATTATATTTTTCATAGAAATTAGCAATGAAATATTCACAAATTCCAAGTTATTTTAATGATAATTATAACAATGTGTATACACTTTGCATATGACAGAAAGGTCCGTCTTCAAAAATAAAATCAGTTTATTGAATTGCTCTAGTGAGGCTGATGAAACTTTAAGCCCTTTATTTCTTCTCAAAATTAAAAGCTGTGTCAGTGATGGTTGTCACTATTTATCATGGTTCTGGGCTTCTTTTAGAGACGTTTTTCCTCCACTGAAATGTATGTTCTGTACAACCTGGGTCTCTCTCCCTCTATGCCCTCTGCCACATGCATAGGGACTCTGGAAGATGTGGATGAGTTCTCCACCAGCAGAACCTAGTTGCAAGGGTCCGTTGGCAGCCCAGCGATGCCAGGTTCAAAGGTGACTGTTTAATGAATCGGCATGGAAGAGAAAGAACCCACAGTTCTGTCTGCTGGTCACAAACACTGGAAATCCTTTGGTGCTTCATTACAGTTTTTCTCTCGCTCTCAAACAAAATACTTCTTCTGTTCACTTTTCTGTGACAGTTATTTTTTTCCCTTTTTACCACTGAGAAAAAAAAAGTCTCACTCTAGTGCCTGACAGCTCTCCTGTAGCCACTGCCCATGGTGGTCTGTGTTTCCCAGCTTGTTGTCACTTCTTAGAAGAATCATAAGGATCAGGTGAGAGTCCAAGTCAGTGGATTGAACACATCCTCCCGCTGGAGGAGAGAAAGCCTAATGTCTCAAGTGGAGAGATTCCACTGTCTTGTAACTGCTACCTCTGAGCACTCCCTGTGCAGTTAGCCCTTGCCAGCTCAGAGCATGAGTGTGAGCCCAAGCTTACCCACAGCTCAGGGAAAAGCGGCACCACTGAAGGTTTTTCATTCGTAGCTGGTGCTGTGGTGGAGTGGCTCCATCTCTCCAGGAACTTCTACCAGCTAGCTAGCATTACCATGAGGGTTGAGGGAGACAACTTGACTGCAGGAAGTAGAGAAGGGCTGACCACCTCTACAAGCAGTAAGCATTTGATTAATCTGCTGAGCAGTATCAAGGGTCAACGATATGTTTATGATGAGTCATCCTCACTCAGGTGAAGAGGATCATGGAAATCCTATGGGAAACTAACCCTTCTGAAGAGAACAAATCATCTCTTTTTAGCAACTGAGTTTCTGTTCAGACTGTTCATGGTGTTGGAGGCTAAGCCAGTCATCACTGAGCACTAAGCACTGGGACAGAAGGTTGTTATCATCTCAACAGTTTGGTGGAGTAGAGGTGGAAGAGGCAAAGGGAGACCTGCAGACAGGTTTAGGGGCAGAAGCTAATTTCACATCCCTACAGAACTGGTAGCTGAGAAGAAGGTGGGGGATGCAGGTCTCCCACAGGAGATCACACAATCACAAGCAGTAGCTTTTCTTATTCCACAAGTCTCTAGCCTCTTTGCAGCCTCTGATGTTAGGATTCCTGGGATGAAAGTGTGCAGCCCCAGCATGGGATTCTGGGGAACTGAACCTACTAACTTCAGGACATACATAGCAGTCAGGTGGGGGGGTGAGTATTTCTTCACTTTTCTTTAAACACAAAGTGTCCAAAGGATAGCCAAAGCAGGTAGCCGCCTCTTTCTTCTCAGTCTGTTTGTCCAAATGATGAGTGCCATAAGGCCCAGAAACATGCTAGGCTCAACTCTTCTATCCTCCTTATTCGTGCCTTGTCTCACTGCATTCACCTAGGTCTGCTCTCAAATTCCTGCCTGGTCTGCTAAACCTGCTGTATCTAGTGAAATCTTTATGTTCTTCCCGATAGTCCCACTGTGTTTCACTACTGGAAGTCAGGACCTTATCTGTTTAAAGTTAAAAGCCTGGACCTAACTAATTGTTTTGCCTGTCTGTTAGCCCTGTGGCCAGGGTAAGCCTTTAAAGGACTGTGGCTTTTATACTTGTAGGTGAGTCCCTATTCTGTTTTGAGGACTTTGATTAAGATCTGCTTTCTGGACTACCTGTAGCCTCTTTTGACTGAGAAGGCTTGGTTAAGAATTAGGGGAATGAGTCAAAACAGTGTTTGAGAAGAGGATCAATAGCTAAGACAGAGTGGGGATAAATGTGGCACATGTGGGTGAGGGAGCTTGGCCTTTGGGCTTTTTTTGTTTTGCTGAACTTGTCAGTAGTGGTCTTGGCTGTGACTTCAGCACACATTCAAACAAGTAACTTACAGTTCAAGTTTTTTATATAATTGCTCAATTTTTTAGTCTGCTGCAATGAATCTGTAGTGCATATATAAGAAAACAGCTTTAATCACACATTGAAAATAAATCAGTTTTAGATTCAGCAATTCAGATATTTATAAGAAGGGCAAAGACAGGTTTGCAGTGCAAAAAAAAAGTTCCTGTTAAGGTGGTTTAGCTTGATAGTGATCAAAGGATTGCAAATGTGTAGAAATGATACGTTTCCTGCCTCTTTCAAAATTAGTCTAAATTAAAAGTGAATTTATGTGTATCTAGGTGCTTCCTGGAATTTGAACAACAAAATGCTTAATTTTATGCTTTTATGTATCTATACCGGAACAAGATACACTACATATTTAACTAATACATTTAAATTTAAAAATAATGGCTAGTGACTCTGCTGAACATCCTGGGACATCCGTATGTTGCTGCAGCGTACCCGGAGCCTGCCCTCTCGGCAAATCTAGCTCCGTTTCTTGTGGAGAAGTCCTGACTTCTGTAATTTGTTTGCAGAGTAAATAGCGATGTGACAGCTTTCATGCCATTAGAAGACGTTTTGTGGAGGAGCTGCGTCCTGTTTCTCGGACGATGTTGCCTTGTAACGGAAAACATGACTTTGGTAGCGGTACCCGAAGTACTAGTGCTTTAGGGTTGTGCCTGATAATTTTGAGGTTAGCTTTCTTACTCGGGGAAAAAAAATTATTAAAGCGTCCAATGAATCAATTCTGCACACTGATGCATATTATGCACTTCCCGTCGGCACTGCAAACAGAGGATACCATCGAAGGGAAGGAGGGAGACTTGTGACGAACCTTCATCTGTGTTAATTACGGCCGTTACCCGAGAAGCAGGAGTGACGTTTGCTGCGCGGAAGGCGCCGCCCGCCCCTCCGCTCGCCGGGGAGGTGCTGCCGCCCTGCGGCCCCGCCGCCTTCCCGCCCTGCGGCCCCGCCGCTCGCCTCGCGTCGCCTCGCCTCGCAGCACCTCGCCTCGCCTCACCTCACCGGCTTGGCCGGGCCCACGCCGGCACAGCTGCTCGCAACGCACCCGTAAATCTCGTCAGGGTGGCGGTCCGCTTTCAGCTTCTCCTTAATGGGGGGGGGGGGGGCCGTGATAAGTCTTTTCAAGACTTGAGGCAAAGCCGAATGATGGCGATGCAAGCGGTATTTTCTGGAATTCCGCAGGAAGTAGGTGTAATTTTGTCTGAAGAACACTGGGACTGTTTAGCATCTACAGTCTTGTCTGACAACTGCCACATTAATGTAGCTCTAATAAGTGTTTAGATTGATATTTTCTCTTTAGTGTTTTTATGGTTTTGTTCCTTTTGTTGTTGCGATTACTGCGTTTTTGAGAGGAGTATGTATTAGGGCTAGTGACGTTTCATTTGCAAAAAGCTTCTTACTGGAATCTGCCCATTTTAGTTATGTATAAATATAAAATACCACTTGCCTGTATAAGACTGTCAGTTAGTATCTGTTTAGACAGTAGCAAGAAGTCCACCGTGGAGCAAAACAATACCAGTGAGACCCCAGAAGGTTGTATCAGCTGATACCAAGACCTCCTTCTCCCCTCCAGTTTACCCAGATGCCTCAATCCCTCTAAATTCTAGAGCAAACCGAGGAGCTTGAAAACATATTCTGAAGGTCAGCATGTTTTGAACCTCTCCAGTGAAAGTATTGCAAAATCAAGGCACATGGGTATCGAGCATTCTGCCAGGATCTCCCATTATTTGCTGACTGAGTAAGGTTTGGCTGGGCACAGGCCTCATTGCAGCATAGTGCCACTTACAAACATTTTAGGCCTTAATTGCACTTTAGAATGTTTTATTAGGATATCTATGGTTTAATACAAAGATGCACATGTATTTAACCTCAGCCTGCATGTGAGCTTTGCGGCTCTTTACTGCTTGTTTTCTAACCCATTTTAAGGTATTGCTTTTTAAAAATAAAAAAAGATTTGCCAGGCTAGGATACAGACTATACAAACATAAAGTATTAGATACCATAATTATTAATAGCCAGGTCTTGATTAGCAACCTTAAGCTATCTTCTACTTTATTGCATTAAAAGTTTCAGCTGTCTCAAATTTCTCAGTCTCAGTGTCTCTCAAATTTCACAGTCATATCCTCTACCCCAGACATGGGCTTATGTTACAAGCATCCAGGACACTCTCTTGTTACATGAGTTGTTATGGGAGGAGACGGGTATGAAGACGAACAGTAGATTTTTCTGGAAACTAGGAAGGAATATTTCCATACAAGTAAAAATTGGGAAATCTAATTACTTGCAGAGTGACTCTATTTTCTGTGAAGCTTTGATCTAGTAAAGACTAAAATGACAATAGAATCCAGCATAGATATCTCTGTGAGTGAATCTTTTTCTTTAAGGACCTGACTGTAAGATTGAGGTTATTCTTCTTTATCTTTGTTTCTGGAAGCTAACTAAAGCAGAGGTGAGGGGTAGTGGACAAATTATTGACTTTTTCATTTAATGGAAATAACATTTTCCGTTGCTACTAAAATGATCTTTTTGGCGTCATTTCAGTGCATCCTAGACAGGGAGAGTTTAAAAAGTTTTTAGCATATGAGTAGGAGAGTTCATGATGGAACTGAGGTGGGAATTGACTTACTACTCTCCAAAATAAATAGGTCAGGTTCTGGGTGTTGTAACCTGTTAAATCTCAGTATAAAAGATTTGATGATTTATACCCACACGGAGTGCTACTGACATCAGTAGGACTTCTTACACAGTTTTACAGCACATCCTGATCTGGCTGCTGTAGAGAGGCAATAGGAAGGGGTACGGGAGGGCTTGGCAGCCTCCCAGTCCTGATATTATCAGATGTGGGAGTGTATATCACACCAGGCTGTGCCAATGGAGGGGAAAAAGACGATCAAGGTGCCCCCCATATGTTTGGATATGTTTCTGGGGATGGTGAGTCTTGCAAATGCCATGGTGCAGATAACAGATGCTGTGGTGGGAAGGCAGAGATGGGTAAGGAGGGTGTTTTGAATCAATATATTTTGAATAAATATAGTCTTTTTTTGTTTAAAAATCAGTGGAAGAAGCCACTCACAGGGAAATAAGAAGAAAAGAGACGTGAACGAGTGAAAGAAATACAAGCTAATAGCTGCATGCTTTAGTTTGCCGGTGGAAAGATGCAGTATTTAATTTCTCCCACGGTGTGGTGGTGCTGAGCGGAGCTGCAAGTCAGCAGCGGCCCAGGGGATGGCTGCAGTGTCCTTTCCTAGCCCTGCCAAGCTTCTGACTCTCGAACAGGCTTACAAGAGCAGGACCATCATCTCCCTCGGATGAAAGTGCAGTTTGATGCTTATTGCCGTTATATACTGGGAGAGGGAGAGAAGAGGCTTTGCAGCTTCTTTCTTTCTCTCTTTTTTTTAGCCTATTCATAGGCTGTATTATCAGACACTGAGTTAAATGATTTGCTATAAATAGGATGAATGGATTAACTCTTCAATCGTTCTTTCACTTGAGCTTTTCCTTCTCAGTAGTAGATTATTCCATTACATTACACATCCTTGGGAAAAGGACACTTGTGGCAACTAGGGCAAGACATGGATGTGTTGTTTTTTTCTTGTTAATAATATTCTTCAGTATAAGCAGTAAATCAGTACATCTGGACTCACAGGAGTGACTTTTAAAACTTGTGGGATACTGGCCCGAGTCTTTCCGACAGTTTTGTCACTTTATGATCTTGTTTTTCTGTTTTTGTTTTCTCTTCTTCAATGACCGGTCTTTGTTTGTGTGTTTAGTTTCTGTCAGCCTAAGACTGTAGCTTTACAAATGATTTTACTAGTGGGTGATCCAGATACCAACCCTGGCCCACTCCCAGCTATGCATTATCACCACCTTGCTGGCAATTACCACCCCAACTGTTTATTCTGCTACAATAGCAGTTTACCTGATTGCTCTATCTGCTATAGTTTTGTAATTAAAAAAATCCATTTTATGATGGGGATTTTACCCTACATACCTTATGCTACTCTTCTGTTTTTAAATTTAGGATAATTTCACAGGTCTGTTTAAGAGAGTGGTGAAACGAATATTAGTATTGAGCAGAACTGAGATAATGGTAACTTCAGCAGCAGGCTGCAGGGTTAATTGTGTGATAACTGGTGATAGGAGACAAATGGACATTTCTGTTCCCCATATATGACCCTATATATTTCCCATATATTCCCTACATGTGAAAGTTTTTTTGATCAATAACAATATTGTGTTCTAGTTCAAGGCCAAATTTTGGCAAAGGAACCTTACAGCTCTTTACAGGAATTTGCTCACAGTAAGAAACGACATTTGTTCACTGTCAGAAGCTGCCATCCACCTGGGACACTCTGTGGTGTTGTCCCCATCTTTTAAGCCTCGTGGGCTAGGTGTTTGAATCATTTCTGTGTCTGCAGACAGGAGACAGCACACTGCAATGCTGATACACTAGTATTGTTTTTTGGGAACAATGAGTTATCATTAGAACTTTCACTGGTTGAAACTCTGTTAGAGATGACTATAAAATCAGATTTATGACAAATATATTCATGTAGTGTCACCATTAAGTACTTATCATGAGCGGTGAATAACAAGGTACTCCTCTGCAGTTTTGATCCAAATAACGTTGACTATGGTTAGGGTAAAGTATGGTTGAACCAAGATTTCAAATTATACCTTTTCCAGATATCTAAATTGTTACTTTTTATTTTGGATGTACACCTGTGATGCTTCCAGATGAGAGCTTTGAGGTGCTGATAATTAATTTTTCATAAAACTAGGAGTTTTCTTCAGCTCCGGATTAAGAAGACCATGCAACGATTCTTAAGACAAACATACGAATAGAGATTATGTATATTTTTTTATGAATTGCTCACTACAGAAATCAGTTGTATAATTTATTTTGTGTTGGCTCTCATCAAAGAATAAATTTCTGAAATATGAAACCTGATGGATTTTTCCTTCTTTCAGTCCCAGTGTACCTGAAATGGATTTGCTGCTTTCCTAAATAATTTTTTTCTTTTAGCATGAGTGAGCTCTATTTCAGATAGATGAAAACATGGAGAGTCATTTCTATCTAATATTTTCCCAGTGCTTTCCTTTCTCTCTAAGTGCATAAGCTCTGAAGTTCATTTAATGAACTCTTAGGCAGGGGGGGTTTATTGTTTGGTGGTGTACTTGTATTGTTTTATTGACAGAACTGAGCAAAAATGAAAATTGTCCTGGTACTTTAAAAATAAAGAAAATAATTTGTATTCTAAACAGAAAGAATTAGTAAGAATGTGCATGAATTTATATTGGTTAATTAAGATGCCATACAAAAGTGTTGAAGCTAACACATCTTTATGTTAAAGGTACGGCACTATGGGTTTCAATTTGTTGATCCTTTTTTAAGAAGAAGAGCTGAAATTAAGTTGAAGCTGAAATTTCAGATACATGTGATTCCTGAAATTTGAATCTTAAGACAAGCTTCACATTTCCCTGAATGTATCAAATATAATGATAATACCTATACAGCCCAATCTATTGAAATCAGGGAATAAGCAGTTCCCTCATTCTGAAATGCATGTTTGCTGTTTTACATTCTTATTTTATTATTGTTCTTATTTTATTTTGTTATTTTGATAACACTGACAGGGAGTACTATTGGCAGCTTTGTAAGGAATAATATTTTTTCCTTCTGCTCATGCAACAAATAGAATTTGAAGTTGGACTGCTGGTGTTTCATAATCAAACTTCTCTGCTTTAGTGGGTGAAAATAAGCTTACCAGAAGACATGGAAAAATAGAATACAGCAAGGGCAGTTAGGTGGGGTAGTACAGTATTCTTTCCCTTCTCTGCCCTGCCCTTGTTTCTAATATCCTTTATCCAACCTCATAAATTTTGTTGGAAGTAGTAGTGGCACTAGTAGTCCACATAACGATTTATAACTTGTTTGTAGTCCTTCCTACCTACTTTCCAGATCTTGGCTGATGCATAACTCAAATGTTTGCCTCAGTTTACATTAAATTCTCAGGGCATTACACCAGTATTCTGAACAGGCTCTAGAAACCTCTGTACATATCCAGGTTAGATTTTTTCATTTGAAAGCATGCTTATTGTAGGCTTGGAGTATTGCTTCCAGGAATCCAAAAGAATATTACTGAGAAAATTAAAATTAATTTAGAGGTCAATCCAAGTATGATTACTGGATCCTGTAAAACAGAAGTGCCTTTCTGGTAAAACTTCAGTTGATTTATGAGATATATCTCATTGATTATCTTTCAGCCAGTAGACATTTCAGTTTTATTGGTAGCATTACAATGTAGTCTAAGTACATTGTAAATTACAAATGTAGTTTATCCACAGTTATTTGTCTAAAATTATTGAGGAGCTTTGCCTAAGCCAGAAATGCTACCAGGTTACCTATTTTCCATGGATTTTCTGGGGTTTTTTTGTTTGTTTATCAGACTTACTTTCTGATTGATTTATACCATTTTTTAAATTATGAAAACATACAGGTCTTTCAGATAGCGTGAAAATACTGACTCTTCTCCATCCTATCACTGACAAATGTATTACTGCCCAAAATAGCATGCACTTGTAGCTGCATCTGGTATTCAGCATAAACTTCAGAAGAACTCAATTATCAGAATCCTGCATAACAATAGTTGCCAATTTTTATTGCTTTCTACTGGTTTTCTTAAATCTCCTTTAAATGTTTGATTTGTACTCTCTGTTGTTCCAGAGCTCAGTAAAGTTGTTGTAACAGGAGTGGGTTAACTCCTGATCTGGTTGCCACTACAATATTTGGAAGTAGTTTGACCACTAAAGCAGTTTCAGAATTTTCAGGCTTCTTTGATGGTCACAGAGAACAGTATTTTGCTTCATGCTTTGCCATTCTTCACCTTTTTCATATTAGATCCAGAAAGGATCTAACCTGCTATGGGCTTTTGTCATTTATTGCTTGCTTTCTGTTTTTTAAGTACATGCATTTTTTAGTAAACTAGATTTTCAGCCAATTAGGCCACATACTGCATCAGATCTATACTTTTAGCAGTTGCATTAACAGGGGAGGCAAAGTTACTGTTGATCAAAAACTAGCAATTCTGTAAATGCTTTGTGAGTTTAATAATAATCTGAAAGTAATTCCACTTGGTCTTTTGGCACTTGAGTTGCTTTGGAATCCAGCCAGTATTTCAGAGTTTCAATGACTGCAAGCAATTCAGTGCTGCAGGCCATTTTTAGTATTTAAAAATTACTGTGGGTGGCTCATCTTTGTGTGCATATTCAAGGGTTATACGATGTCCCAAACGTTTTCCTTCAGAATCATAAAAACCAGAAAGATCAACAGCACCTTTTTAACATTGATTAAAATTCACGTGAATGGTCAGAGCAAAAGAGGGTTTTCTCTGCTAGATTAGAACCACTACCAAAACAGTCCTGGGGCAGTCTGTCTTTCTGCAAATGTATTTCCTATTAAAGATGATATTTCATCAGTAATTACCTTAATTTGTTTACCCACTACTTATGTTGTCCCCAAACTAATTTGACACTAAGTAGCTCTCCTTCTTGAAGGCTATTTGGAACTACATGTTGGATCAGGGCACGGTGAATTTAAGCCAATCAAATAATCAAATATATCAAATGAGAAGTAGTATATGATAAAGCAAATACATTTGTTTATTGTAGATTGTATTGGTCTTCCACTGAAATACAAAAAATCTTGTAACAGGAACACTGATATTATTGGTACATGCTTATTTCCTGTTTCAATTAAAAACAAGTTCTGATGATGACAGGAACAATCCCTTTTTTAGTTGAACACCTTTTTTATATACATTATATTCATTTCCATTGAGCTCTTTCTGGGATATTTATAGAAAGACCTATTAATACTAGTGTCATTAGGAATAAAATTGCTATTATATTTACCCAGTCCTTTCAGGAATCTGTGCCAAGGGGCACTAAAAGAGCGAGGAACCTTTTGGATTCATTTACCTTCTCCTGATTAGATGCTTAGCTGCTTACAGCCAAGTGAATGTTCATTCGCAGCGAATGAATATGCTGTGGCTGTGGAATAATGGCTGTCTTGCACTTTGAACAGAGTCATATCATTTTTCCAGTTCTGGAGTTGCAAATATAGGTTCAGTTCAGATGTCTGCACTGTGCTGCTACTTTTGGCATGGTTACATAGAACTGAACCAGCTCAGGAGCATATGTATATAATATGGACATACTTGGAAAAAACAGAGCTGCTCCTCTTATTCTCTTTGAAATTATCCATAACAGAAGTTTTTGTATTTGTTTTTTTTATGTATAGCTTTACTGATTATGCTCTGCATGAAGTTATTTTACACAATATACTGAAAATTGTAATCAACAAAGCTATTCATTAAAGATGATGCAGAACTGCTTTTGCACTAATGAAATGTTGATGGTCATCTCTTATAGCTAAAGTGCATTTATGTATAGGTTCTAATTCATAAAACACACTATGCTGTGAGGCAGATAAAGTCGCTTATACAGATGTGCAAAAGCGTAGTATATGCAGATGTCCAAAAGCAAGAAAATAAAAAGTTTATGCATCAAACAGTATGAGCTGTTACCTTATTTTGAAGCAAAATTTAGGTCCACGCATGTTGTCTCTGTCAGGAAAAGCATGAAATAATGTGTCATAAGGGCATTCCCCCCATTTATTGACAAAGAATTAATAATACCCCCAAAACCAAAACACAAGTGTTTCCTTACAAGTGGATAAATTCATTTTTTTTAGGATTTCAAGAATTCCAGTCAACATTTAAACTAAAAAAAAGTTATTTCATATGGTAATCCTGTGAAATCACAGTTTTATAGCATCATTGTTTGGTGGGAAAGCTCTTTCAAAGGTTCTCGACCTTCTCTACAATTGCCCACCCTCTCAAGTTGCATTTTTGAAGCCATGCTGTGTACATAACAAAGATGCAGATAGGAATGAGCAGCTGGGGGCAGCAGAAACAAGGCAGGAATGCTTTTAGCATGGAATTACAGTCTGAATGCTTTTATAACTGCATTTTGATGTTACCTTTCCTTTATACTTCTAGAGTTTTGTTCTTTTTCTATCTCCCTCTCATTGAAACAATATCCAGAAAAACGCCCCTTATTTTGATGATATTTAACATAACCTACCTGTACTTTTCTATACAAGACCCATTCCGCTCTGTTAATGTTAGAATTACCATTGCTCTATTTCCCAGTAGGGACTACAGTCTTCTAGTAGCTACTGTTCAAACTCTGATCTGCCAGAACAGAGCATCACTCATTTCCAACTGTACCTGCAAAATCAAACTCTTCATATCAGAGGAGGAAAATTCAGATTTTGAGTAGGTAACATGTTGACAGGTGAGTAGACATTAATATCGCTGAAAGAAAACCCATGTCCACCAAGCCAAAAATAATGAAGTATGTTTTTAATGGTTGTTTCCATTAGACAGGACTATCTGCATCCACCTAGAAGAATGTTCACCCTGGATCTCATTGGCTGCATCTGGTGTCCCCCTGGGGATGTAAATTTTTAGCTTGTGCTTTTCCTGCTGAAAATCACTGCAGTCATGTAGGGATTGTGTTGGGGCTGTGTGGCATTTTTATAAGATGATACCACAGTTATTTACTGCATGCATGGAGCATGATATGTGAGTGTATTGCATTTGTGTGGCAAGGTTTTGGTAGCGGGGGGGTACAGGGGTGGCTTCTGTGAGAAGCTGCTAGAAGCTTCCCCCATGTCAGACAGAGCCAATGTCAGCCAGCTCCAAGATGGACCTGCCGCTGGCCAGGGCTGAGCCCATCAGCGATGGTGGTAGTGCCTCTGGGAGAACAGATTTAAGAAGGGGGAAAAAAAACCTGCGCGACTGCAGCTGGAGAGAGGAGTGAGAATATGTGAGAGAAACAACCTTGCAGACCCCAAGGTCAGTGAAGAAGGAGGGGAGGAGATGCTCCGGGGGCCGGAGCAGAGATTCCTCTGCAGCCCGTGGGGAAGACCATGGTGAGGCAAGCTGTCCCCCTGCAGTCCATGGAGGTCCACGGTGGAGCAGATATCCACCTGCAGCCCGTGGAGGACCCCATGCCAGAGCAGGTAGATGACCAAGGAGGCTGTGACCCTGTGGGAAGACCGTGCTGGGGCAGGCTCCTGGCAGGACCTGTGGCCCCGTGGAGAGAGGAGCCCACGTTGGAGCAGGTTTTGTGGCAGGACTTGTGACCCCACGGGGGACCCACGCTGGAGCAGTGTGCTCCTGAAAGACTGCACCCCATGGAAGGGATCCATGCTGGAGCAGTTCGTGAAGAACTGCAGCCTGTGGGAAGGACCCACATTGGAGAAGTTCATGGAGGACTGTCTCCCATGGGAGGGGCTCCGTGCTGGAGCAGGGGAAGAACGTGAGGAGTCCTCCCCCTGAGGAGGAAGGAGTGGCAGAGACAACGTGTGATGAACTGACAGCAACCCCTATTCCCCATCCCCCTGTGCCGCTGGTGGGGAGGAGGTAGAGAAAATCGCGAGTAAAGTTAAGCCCAGGAAGAAGAGAGGTGTGGGGGGAAGGTGTTTTTAAGATCTGGTTTTATTTCTCATTATCCTACTCTGATTTGATTGGTAATAGCTAATTTCCTCAAGTTGAGTCTGTTTTGCCCATGATGGTAATTGGTTGAGTGATCTTCCTGTCCTTATCTTGACCCATGAGACTTTAGTTGTATTTTCTCCCCTGTCCAGCTGAGGAGGGGAGTGATAGAATGGCTTTGCTGGGCACCTGCCGTCCAGCCAGGGTCAAGTGACTACAGTGAGGGTAGTAGAGACATATTAGAGAGTCCTGGTCTATTGAGGATGAGTTTGCTGAAATAGTGTTGGGGGACTATGCAAGGAGGAAAGAGCCATCCCTGGTGTCATCTTGTCCATACTACATTTAGGTTGAAGTCCTTGGAAAAAAGTACCTCTAGACTGCACTTAAGCTTTGTCTTAGAGTAACTGGACAGTTTGCTCCAAGTTAGAGCCTAAGCAGAACTCAGATGCATGCAGTATGAGTGATCAAGGGACCAAGATCTTGGGAAGAGCTGAGAGGTTGCATCATTTGATGATATAAATTAACTCCTTGTACACCTCTGATTATCTGTTACGCATATATTTCAGCTGTGAGAAACAACTCTAGTCTTTTCTTTATCTGTGGATGCAAGGACTGATTAATAAAGAACATCTGACAAAGTAACAGATGACTTTATGAAGACTAGGATATTCAGACAAATGTGTCTAGGGAATATTCAGAAAGATCAAAAGCTTGTTTCCTTCATAATGCTGTTAGGCACTGAAAGTAAAACAATAAATTTTGCATCAAAGTACCACACTGTCTCATTGAAGCATGAATAAAACCCGATCTGATTTACAGCAAGGTTACTGAACTGCTGGTCTGTGAACTGTCTGGCCTGAATGATGAATTTGTCTCAGGTCTGCATAATTTTGATGCAGTTATGCTGAGCATCTAGTTCTGCTGAGCCTGTCCATCTCCAGGAAATGATAAATTTGATTTTTAGGAGTCCCAAAACTCATACCAAGAAAGTTCTTAAAATGCTAGGGAGCCCTGATTTAGAAAATAAGCTATTTCATTATAAACAATATAGTAACTGCTTTTCCTTTTAAATGTAATATAGTAGTAAAAAAGTAATATAGAAACAGAATACTGGACTATTTGGTATGTTGTGAGGTAATATGACAGCTTGATATAATATGAACTGTATTATGCATTGAC
Source organism: Haliaeetus albicilla (assembly GCF_947461875.1). Lineage (NCBI taxonomy): Eukaryota > Metazoa > Chordata > Aves > Accipitriformes > Accipitridae > Haliaeetus > Haliaeetus albicilla. Next base: position 53,773,248 of record NC_091483.1, on the reverse strand, counting down.
AACATCCAATAACATATAGTATGTACCTGTAATAGAATAAGATAAAAATAATAAATATAAGCATGAAAAAATTAATTTTAACATAGCATTTTAATTATATTTCATAGGAAATGTTGAGAGTACTCAGATTTGTTCTGAAATGGAATGAGGTCAGATTTTGAAATGCCTTTGTTTCCTGTGAAGCAGAAATTTGAAGTGCTGATCAGCTCTATTTTTAGTGGAACTTTGTAACTGATTAGATCTCAGACTAATTACTAGAACTTGTTTTCAAAAATTCAGAAAAGGAAGCTGTCACTTTTGAGTTCCGCAGTTTATACATCTTTGTAGTAAATCTACTCTTAAGTCAATCATCTGTAGGCATGTGTAAATTTGTCTTTATAGATGGCCTTTTTTTCCCCAATCATAAATAATAGATATAGCGAACATTGCTTTCTTCATTACTTTTCCACCTATCATCTGTACAGGAGAAACCGTGCTAAAACTGAGGTTCTTGGAGAAGTCAGAATCCTGAACTATTAGGCTGTAGTTACTTTGGATATCTGTGTAATGCACAAGAATATACATGATTAACTGAAAATCCTTCCTCTAAAATCTTCTGTTCTGACTGATTTACCTGATTAGCCTGCACATGATTTTCAAGGTTTGACCTTTCAGCTTCAACTTAGAAAATTATATATACAAAGATTGTTGAAGCTGCTACTGTGCAGTTTCCTTATTATAGGCAATATCAGAATGAGTTAAGAGATTTGTGTTTACATGCTTTCAAATTCTGATTAAATGAAATGTAAATCTCAAGACTTCCAACTAGTATTTCAAGTTATAATTTATCTTTGCCTATAGCGTGAGAAGATAATAGCACCTCAGTCTAGTAAAGTACAGGTATGTCTTGTGGGCATTTTTGCATTAGTTCATCAGCACACCCCCACTGATCTTTTTATTGGTATTACACTGAAAGAGCAATAACAACCCCCAAAGAGACTCTGAGTGAAATATAGCCAATGGAATTGGAACTTGGAAATACTTGCACAGTATTTTATAAAAAATGCCAGTGTACTGAGTATTCATAAACTGTCATATTTTGCCAACAGAGGAATAGCACCTTTTCCTGTCCTCTAAGCCACATAGGCCAACCCTGTGTCTTCATCTGACAAACCAGCGACGTGTTCAGGCTCCGAAATAATCTATGGTAATGTGTTTTACTCAACAAAGACAGTCCAGTGAAAAATTCTGCTCGTTTTTCGATCTCAAGATTCACACTGTATCTTTGTCCTTTGAAGTCTTTTAGAGAAACATAAAGGACGTGTCAGTTAGTTAACAATTTGGAAATGCGTCAAGTACATCCATTTTTCATACAGAGTAAACTCTTGCCAGGAAAATTTAATAAAGTAATTTGCTGAAGCAGAAGAATGTTGATAATGTTGGATGCACTCAGCATATCTAGCCAGCATACAATACTGGCAGCTAGTTCTTTTTCTAGATAAACAGAGGATCTTAGACCTAAATGTTTAAGTGATTCATATGTGCCTACATTTGAAAAAAACAACATGTAGGATGTCATCACCTGGCAATTAGAAGGAAACTGATCCCCATGGTATCTTACCAAGGCATCTTAGAAGATTTTCTGTTTGCATTCCTATCATTACAGATTTTCATCCGCAATGGCAAAACTGTGTTACAGAAAATTCCTGTCAAATAGAATTCTATGGCAAATGCTTTATCATAATATTAATTCATAAGAACCAAAGGCTTTTTTTGAATGAGGATGGTTCTGCTGCATTGTTTTCTTGACTTGTTTAATTTTCAGTTTCTTTACAATATTGCTGTTTTGAAAAGTGTTTTTGTTTTGATTGTAATGAAAAATGGTTGAGACTCAGAAGACCTGATGAAATTCTCAGTTTAAAATTTTGATTGAACTAATCCAATTGCCTATTTTGGAGACTTGGAATAAAAGGAAAGATGGAGGGATTTCTAATTTGATTTTTTTTCTTTACTCAGATTTTTCATCCCATTGTAGTTTGAGGGTTCATTTTGGCATCAAAAATACCTTCAGGACTGGCTTGAGGTTTCCAAATTATCTGACAGACCTAGCTATGTAGCTTGCTGGACACTGAAACTGTCAATGAAACTATTGCTGTTTTTCCGTTGTGGCCAATATTCTTGCATCTCTAGTGGTGAGCTGATTGAGGAATGGCATATGTGAATGTTTTGCATGAAACCTTGTTGTGCTGGTCCAGTAGGATCATGGCAGCTGGGACATGTGAGGGCCATGAACAGTGAAGAGGCGTGAGTTTAGATCTACTGAATTTTCACAACTGATGTCAGGGCCAGATCTTCAGATTATATTAATGAGCTGCTATGTTGACTTGGAACTATATTGGCACTATATGAAGATCTCAGAGGATAATGGTATTTTAAAATTCCACCACAGTTGTGAGAAATAACTGATAAACAGCTTTTTCTGATCTAAAATTAGTTTAGTAAGGAAGCTGCATCAAAACTGAGATCACGATTTCAAATAATATTGGAATGTGTCAGTATATTTATATGGTAGAATGGGAAATCAGGATTGAGGAATTATATAGCTATACATCCATTGTGATTACAAAATAGGAATGTGCAAAAGTAGAAGAATATGAGGGTTTTCAAGTATTTGTTTTTCTACCATATGTCTGTGGTAGAAACCTATGCCGTAAAAAGCACAAATGGTGATTTTATATTTTCCCTCTTGTGCAGGGATCCATAAAGCCCAGACTAGAAGTCAATTGTTGTAAATTAGACTTAGCTGATGTAATAAATAGCAAATGAATGTGCTGTATCCAGAATTTACTAACATGTAATAATCTGTATATTCATAATGAATATTTTCATATAGCTATTTGTTTTAAAAAACTGTGGCAATCAAACTATTTTCTTACTAACTTAACCCATGGTCTTTCAGGTAATTTGGTGCATTTTTATGGCCCCCTTTTTTTTGTTGTAGGTGGTTCTCTATCAAATGAATTTCTATATTATTACTGGAAGTTCTAATCCATTCAAGTACATTAATTTTTATTGTGTAATTTATCTATATAATCGTGAGATGCTTTAGACTGTAATTCTTTACATGCTGGGACAGCAGGCCAACAAGTATAAATCTTTTCTAAGGCAGGAAGATGAGAAAGATACCCAATCAAGAAAAATGAAGTGGAACGGCCTTAGAGAAAACTCCCTGAGGGAAGCTACTAAGCCTCTGCTTTGTTAGACTGTTCTCTTCAGTTTTGTTGGACAGTATGTATAGTAGACTTATATGCATAATTAAATTGTATCAGACTAATGATCATAAAAGCTTTATCTTAGCATTTTACAGCTGTAATCTTCACCTATTTTAGGTTGGATAATAACTTGGTGAAATGCCTAGTAATTTGGCAGATTAGTGGTTTAAGTGCTAGCTTGGTAATATCCAGACTATTAAAATATTTTCTTTCCAATGATCAAATAACCCTGATACATTTAAGTAACCATTAAATAGTTTGTCAAGCTGGCAACTTTAATTGCTCAGCGAGTAGTTGGATTGATATTGAAGCACACTGTGCAAGTTTTCAGAAAAGGCTGATTTCATTGACATCTTTTCTCACTCCTTCAATTGCTGGGATATGGTGAGCACACTGAGGTCAGTACTTGTTTGAGCAGCTGCTGCCAGTAATGTGCTTGTCTGAATGCTGTGCTAGCTGCTGGAAGTTCTGTAATCATATTACTACAGTATGTGCTTTTCTTTGGAGGTGAGGAAGCTGTAAAGCCTTAAACCTCGGGTCAACTAGTGTTCTATTTGCTGTTGCAAACAGACTTTGGCCAGGGTAAATTTGTTGTAGGAGTTGTTTAGAAAGCAAAACATGGCGTGGTATTTTCACCACATCCTTTCAGATCTGATATAAATTTAAAAATGGGCCTCAGTTGTGTATACATTGTCTGTACAAGAGAAATTCAGAATTGACTGTTCATGTCACTCAAACCATGAGTGACTCTAATCCACTATAAGGCGTTTAAATCTGGCTATTGGCTACTTCAGTGTTCTGGAACTGTAACACATTTTCTGACTCAGACCTTTTGCCTGACACTCTTCTTTGGGAGACAAACTGTAGCCAACTCCAAGTGCAAAGTCCTCTAGAGCAGGGTTTGAATCCTTTCTAGCCTCAGGACCTCCAGTCTCATTCATGCTCTTTCAGAGTTCTTGCTCAATGCTCTGAAGGACAGTGTAGTAGTAAATAAACTAACTTCTCAGCTATAACTGCTTTCCTCTCTAAGGACTGGAAAATCTCAAAAGAAAAAAGAATTTCCAGTCTGATATTAGTCTTTTTGGATCTGTCTGCAGATTTATCATAGGCAGGATCATTTTCTAATGGCAATTACATAAAGCTTAATTGACTTGTTCAGTGGAAAAACCACACTGTAGACACATATTCTCCCTCTTCTTACAGAAGTAGCAATAGTTTATGTGACAGCAAAAAGTTAGTACAGGCACAATGGTATGCTAAAGTACCTTATGGTGCATCTAAGCTAGCTGGGTATCTCTGCTCCACTGTGCTATGTACACATATTCAGGGATGAATATCGGAAAGCAAAGGCCTGTGAGGTTGATTGCAAACTGTGATATATTTAGAGTAAGAAAAAGAATTGCTGTTTCAGATTTCTTACTTAATGGTCCTGTTGTTTCATAGGCTTGAAAGAGGAGAGGAAATGGCTGAACTGCTTGCATTTGGTATAAATTATTTTGTAATTGTGCCAGTAGACTCCAACTGAAACAGGACCTATACTGTCATAGGTGTTATAATAGCTCACCTCTACCTCCAAATGGTCTTAACATTCAGATAAGAAAATCCAACAGGGTTACAGAGAAGCAGATTTACAGAGGTGAAATTACTTTCCTTGATTTGTAGATCCAGATTCTCCCACTGAATAAAACTCTTCTTTCAAGACAGTAGCTGTATCTATCTGTTCTCTTTATTTTTTCCAGCCATGTGTTCCTTGAGTAATTAATACTAAGTGAAGTTTTGGATGAAGTTTTTAGGTATTTTTTGAAAAAGTATTGTTATAGAGGCCTGATTATGCAAAACAGAAAAGAAGATTTTCCATTTTGCAAATGCCAATTAGCTTTTTCAGTGGCTCAGTGTAGGAGTTCAGCATGTTTTCGATATTTTGAAAATAAGAATTGCTGACAGATTAGAACAACGTGGATTACAAGAACCCAGGCATCATGTTCTAGAAATTATTGTCTTCCCTTCACAGTTTTGAGTTAACAGAGCATATCAGAAATGGTGTTATACAAATGTCTCATTAAAGAAAACAGAATTGCAAATACAACTTTTTTTCTTACTTGGAAAACTTTCTCGTTTTTCAGTTTTGATTTAAATATTTTTCTTCAGGAGCATGTCAGATGGAATTAAACTAGTCACCAACAGTATACATTTCACTTAATTTCATGTCTACTACATCTCAAGTTAAACCCACCTAGCATTTTTTACCATTCATTCGCAAAAACTGCTACATTCATAATTTATGTTTCCTAAAGTGTAGCCAGTGAAAGGAAGTTTTACAGCATGAATTGCTTCTGTGCTGGAGTGAAAACTCAGAATTTCTGGCATAGATTGAATTTAAATATAACTCAGCATGATTGAAAATCTTCTCCGTGTCCTAGATTTGCACTTTAGGTTTCAATTTATACTAGGCGTGAGTAAGTGTTGTTAGCTGCATGAATAATGCATCATTTTCTTCAGCTCAGCTCATTCTTTTCACATGTTTATTCATTTATGCTGTTTAAATGAACAGAAATGCTTGTATCTGTATTCACTGGTGTTCTGACAAGCTGCAGGGTAGATCAGTTTCCTCAGGCTTAAAAAAAGCACAGAACAACTTACCCAAAGACCATCTTTTCAAATGATCATTTATATTTAGTTGTCATCTGCATTCAATGAGAGAAGCCCCTTTCATACTTTTATATCATTATCTTGAATAAAATGATTGTAAAATTTTATTTATTTTTGTAATATATTACTGGTGTCAGAAATACTAATTGAAGAAAAGAGAAGTAGCTTTACAACAGAACCCAAATACATCCAGGGCTTGAGACCTGAGGGTGGTTTTTTCCCTTAGACACATAATACCACAATCAATCCATACCTTTTCAGAGCTCGGAGTCCATAAACAAGGGAGTGGATCAACAGAAGGAGGAAATAGGGCTGAATTTGTCATGTTTCATTGTTAGACAAGCTGCACAGGTCTGTTCGTGTTCACAAGGGCAGAAAAGCAGCTCTATAGAGACTAATATTATCTAGTTTTAGATTAACAGAGACTAATTTTGTCACTTCATTGGCAATTTATGTTTTATCATTCTATAGTTTAAATGTAAAACTTTTTTTTCTTATGTCAGTCATTCAAACTTATGTGGATACATAGTTTACTACTGTCTGTAAGCAGATCATTAGTATATTTCTTTTATATAATGAGGTTTAGTAATATTTGTTAAAGTAGTACATTTTTATTGTGCTCAAAGCATAAATTTCATCTGCAAAAGGAGCTTTTTAAAGATATTAGTGATAGGTATATGACACACAGCCATCAGCTTCTGTATGGCTTGTTCCTCAATGTCTTACAGTCACCAATATATTTTCCTCATCCCAGTGCTTTTGTTGTTTTTTATACATTAGGTACTGAGAAACACAAATAACTTGCACACAGTCACACAGGAAAATCGGTGATAGAAAGGAAACTTAATTTGTACTACTTGAATCCGGGTTATTGCCTGGATTCTATTGCCTGGATACTACAGTACCACCCATCATTTTTATACCACAGTTTTGTCTTTGAAACTTATCTCTAAATTAAGACTTACTAGCTATTGGAGTTATTCAGATGAAAAAGGTGAGAAGAATCTGCTTCTTATTTAACCTCATCCTCACATCCTCAGTTCCCCATTTCTGTAACTGGTATCCCACAAAGACTGCTGTTTCATTTAAAAAAAAAAAAAAGAAAAAGAAAAAGAGCAAGGATTCAGCAAAGTTGGCTTTATGGTTATTTGTGATGCTGGGTAGAATTTAAATTTTCTGTATTATGGCAAACGTAGCAACTTTGCAAAATTTTGCCATTGTGAAGTGAGACAAACCTAGAAAGTTTTAAAACTTAACCCAGAATGAAAATGTGAATAAGTCTTTTAGTTTCTGAAGCAGAATTTCTTTGAAATTCCACAAGTAACTTTTTGATAAAATGGGACAATTTTTCCAAAGAAAAGTTCCTGATTAGCTTGTATATTATCTCTCCATCTTCCTGAGACCCATGTAATATTCTTTAATCAGTTATAGAAATAAGCAGCTATTACATATTTATGAAATAGTAGGGCTACATGAAATAATAAGGCAATGAGAGCCTTGAGCTGTGAGCTATTGGGAACTGTTACTGTCTGTCAGTTTAATAAGACTTTCTCAGAAATGAACAGATTTTCTACCAGTGCAGAATATAGATTTTCTGTCAGCTCAGTACAAATAGAAGTACCAGGAATTTTCAGAGAAAAATGTATTTAACGTGCAAAATGAAATAACACAATGATCATTAAGGCTCATGTACAATTCAGTGAAATGACCTTAAAGAATGATAGATCCAAGAGCTAGAATCCCATAAAAATTTTCCCGTTTTTCAAATCTTAGCTCTCTTGTGTCATTCAACTTGGACTTTAGAACACATTTCTGATGCTTTTCCTAGTTCTTTTCTGAGATGGTAAAAAATGGGCCAGTTAGATTAGTGTGGCAGCATTCTGCATGAATTGGATCCCTGCACTTTGGAAATAACTCATCTGAACTCAATGCCTTGCTATATCTGGTTTACAGAAGAGCCATTGGGTGACAATAACTTCTAGTTGCTCTTAGCCAAGGTTGGATCCAAACCAAATGTTTTTAGAAAAGTCTGCTTCACTAAGCTGTCTACATAAACTGCACTATTTGTTAGTCTCATTAGCAGGCTCAGAAGTTGGAAGTATTCCTTTGCTCCTTCCTCCACACACGTGCTGCCTTTTTATCAGCGTTGGCACACACTGCATGGAGTGTGGGGAAAAGCAGCTGTCTGAGATAACTGGCAGTATAATAAATGGGAATTAACTGCCAGTAAAATAGGAATGCTGGACAAGCAAATCCATGAAAATGAAGGAAGACTGGCCTTCATGAAATAGTAACAATATGAAAATACAACTTCTTTTTAGGAAAATGGTTCTCATGACTACTTGCTCTGATGGAAGCTTACTGGAATGGAATTTATTTCTGTTAAATGAGGTGTGCAACTACCCTGTTCTGTAGGGATATAGCCTTGTCGGTGCTTTTAAGGCCAAGTTCCCCAGCTCTCCAAATGTATTAGTCATATGAACATCTTTAGTTTTTCCATGACAGCACCCACCTGGTATTCCTTCGGGTGTATCTAGTCCTTAATGTGCCTTCTAGGGCCCATATATGTGTGGTACTGATGATCTGCATTCATAAATGCCTCCATTTGTGGCATAAATGAGTATTTATGGACTTGGCTCTGGCTTGCAGCCAAGAGCCCACACAGCCCCTCGCTTACACCACCCCACCCCCCAAAGTGGGACAGGGGGAGGAAAGAGAAAGGAATAGGAATAGGAGTAATTTCTGATTCAGGTATTAGGAAACACCCCCCCCCAAACTTAGGGAGAAAATACCGCTCCTCCTTTCCCAGGCTCAACTTCATTTCAGATACCTCTCCCCCCACTTCTAGTCCGCACTTCACTCCTGCACTCCAGACACCTATCCTTGCACCTTCTTATTGCCACAGGTTACACTCGGTCCCTTCAGTGAGGTGACAGGTGCTGCAGGGGCTGGGATCAGGATGCAGTGCTGGCCCTTCTTCCTCCCTCATTTCCTATGGTCCAGCATGGGTCCTTCACGAGCTGGAGTCCCTTTGCGGTCTACCTGCTCTGCTGTGTTTCCACCATGGACTGCGGTCCCTTCAGGGAGTACCTGCTCCACTGGGGAGCACCTCCTTCTCCTCTGGCCTTTTTATTCCCTCATTCCCTCTGCTGTTTCTTACTCTTGTTCTCTCCTTCTCTCTCTGTCTGGTGTTTTCTGACCTTTCTAACATATTTTTTTCATAGAGGTGCCACAAAGTCCTCTGAGTGGCTGAGCTGTGGCCTGCATTAGGTCTGTTGTGGAGCCAGCTGTGGCTGGCACAGGGCAGTCACTGAGCTTTTCCCACAGAGGTCATCCCAATAGCCCCCCATCCCACTACCAGAACCTTACCATTTACACCCAATACAGTGGAGACTTAGGATTTTTTCGTTTTTTAAAGAATATGTGCACTAATGCAGGTTTGGAGGAATGACTTCCCAGCTGGCACCAGAGGCCAGGTGAGGGAGGCCTACAGCTGTGCCAAGGACAACAGCTCCCATTTGTGGTGGAATTTTCTCCAGCTGCAGATATGCGTTGCTCCTGGGTATACCTGCCAGGGCATGGATCCTTTCTTAGCAAGCTTCTGATCCAAAGGATATTTCTGGAAAGGTTGAGGGAAATGCACTGGGCATTGACACTTGGCTGTGAACCTGTACTTCCAATAGATAAACCATTAGACTGATGACACCAGCTCTCAACTAGGTACCTGTTTCCTGACCACACTTTTGACTTCTTCCCACTTCTAAATCACCGTTGGACATCAGACCAAGTCTGTGATCTGTCTTTACATAACTGAGGATCTTCGTTTGGTATGATTAGCCTCATGAGTTAATCCCAGACCATGCCAGTGATAGCCTTTTCCTACCATCTGCCTGGTACTTGATGGGCAGGAGGCAGAGCACAACTGAAAAAGGAAGGATCTGTAAGTGTTTAATTGCCCTCAACATGAATTATTTTTCCCATATATCTAGCTACAGTTCCCCGTGCTGCAACTTGTGCCTACTGCCTTTTATCCTTTCACTGTGCATCTCTGAGAAAAGTCTGTCTCTGTCTTCTCTAAAACCCCCATTATGTAGTTGAGTACAGCAATGAGATCTCCCCTTAGCCGTCTCTTCTTGAAGCTGAACAAACACTGCTCTCTTTGTCTCTCCTTGTATGTTATGTATAGTTAGCCCCCTAACTATTTTTGCTGGGCCCATGGCTGGGCTCGCTCCAGGTTGTCAATGTCTTTACTGTACCGGGAATCCCAAATTGGGTGCATTACTTCAGGTGCAATCTTGCAAGTGACAAATAGCAGAGAATAATTACCTCCCTTAACTTGCTGGCCACACTGTTAAAGCACAGTTATGTTATTAGCATTCATTGCTACAAGGGCACGCTGTTCATTTCTATACAACATCTCATCCATCAGGATCCCCAGGTCTTTTTCTGCAAAGCTGCTTTCTAGCCACCTGGCCCCTGGGCTGTATTACTGCATGAGATACTCCTCTCCAGGTGAGGAACTTTCCATTTGTCTTTCTTGAGCTCTATGAGGTCCTGTCAGACCCTTTCTTCACCCTGTCAAGATCCCTCTGAAAAGCAGCCATAAGTTCCAGGATATTGACTGCTCTCCCCACTTTCTCTTTCCAAACCGCTGCTTTGCTTTTTTTTCCCTTTGTCTACTTTCTACAGTTTTGGAGGGTGTGAGACATTAGTAATAGAGGGCCATTCAGTGCCAGTTGGCCTTTATGTCAGGGAACAGAACTTTTAATTTAGTGGTGTAGTCATATCCCCCAGTTCTCAGGTGAAAGAGAAGCACACCTAGATAGAGCTCAGAGCTGCAGCGCTAGATAGTAATGTGTGCTCTGGAAAAGCACATGTGTGCGGCGTTGGATGTCACCTTCCATGATCAGAGCCGCGACCACTGAGGCTGTGCTCTGGTGTTGGGTGCTGGGCTGTGGGCAAGCCCACAGGTGTCCTGGGAAGATGGCTTTGGAAGCACTTGGACAAGGGGCTCCTGTACTGTACTTGCAGTGGTTAGTGAAGCCATGGGAAATAATGGGAGTATTACGCTCCCTGATGATGACAACCAAAGCCCCCTTCCAGGGAACACTGGATTGGAAATGTGTGTTCTTGATGATCTTGGTATATTTAGGCCTATGATTTGGCCTGAAGGTTCTGATGTTTGAGACCCCAGACAGGGTGTACCCAGATGGTATATTACTTCACGCAGCTCTACTGTTACGATCCTGGCAGTGGATTTACTGACACAAAGCTGTTTGTGCCATGGATTCAGATGAGAGGTATAGTAAGATTTCTTGGCATCAAACTGACCCACTTCTGGGACAGGATGGATATGTAAAAATGAGCATGCTGTGGCACAAGAACGACTGCCAGCTCATCACTCAGGACTATGCAGTGGCCTTGTGCATTCAGATATCAATGGCCCAATAGTGGTTATTCTTCAGCTGGTGGATGACCACGTCCCCCCCCCGCCTCCAAGCACCGGTGATTTGGCATCTGAACCGCTGTGCCATGGCTTTGGGAGTGGGTGGCCTGCACAAGGCTGGAGCTAGGACTGATCATAATAGACATGACAGTCCAGCTGCCGAAGCATCCTCCAGAGCCCTGCAGGGGCAGCTGCTCGTACCACCAGTCAGACCACCACCATCCCATATAAAGGAGCCTCATTTTTTCACTCCCAGAGAATTAATATTGTAGTAACATCGCTACATATTATTATGTTCTAATTAATATTAAGTTATTAATTATACAATATTAATGTTGTTGGGGTTATTATTACATAATTACAGCCCACATACATAAATACACAGCATATTAATTGTTTTAAGCTTATGAAATCTTGAAAATCTTATGATTTTAAAATCAAATCATTGCAGGTTTGCTAATCAAGGAAAAATGCAAGTTTCTGGCTTATTCCAGTGAACAAAAATAGTTTAGAAATGACCTCCTTAGAGAACTTTCTTATTTATCAAACATTATTAAGAGCTGCATTTCACCTTTTAAGTGCCAAAAAAAGTGAAAGTGATGTTTAAATAATATAGAAACTGGAAGTCTATTATGGAAGCAAATTCTTATCTTGCAGCCACCAAGAGTGATTACTGAGGAAGTGTTTATGTACTGTAATCGGTATATTGTGTATAATATGGATTCATAGATTTGTTGAAGAATGTAATTCATCATAACACTTATTTTACGTAAAACAAGTGAGCTGACCAAAGTGAAAAATATCCCTACAAATAAAAGAAACCCAAACCCTTCAAACCTGGATTAGTTCATTGATCTGATTTGTCACCTTAGCCCACAAACAATTGTTCTGGTATAGTGATTTGGGCAATGTGGGTTCACCTTAAGTTTGCACTAATGGAAAGAAAAAGGTATATGAAACTAGCTGGCATTTGTGGATTAACTTGTTAATTTATTGGTATAATATGATTAAGATCCTGATTCAGCAAAACCCTTAAAAGACATGTTTTAGATTTCACCAATGTCACAAAGTAGTCACTTTTTTGTATATAAATATCTTCACAGTGTGCTCATTATGTTTTGATGAAAATGTCTTAAATAAACTCATTTTTCTGCTGTCATGCTTTAGACAGAATAGCATCGTGCCAAGGCAAAAATGAGATTAAGCCATTTATCTTTTTTGATCAAATTGAAGAAAAACAAATTCAGTTTTCAAATGTTTCTGTTTTAATGAATGATGGCAGCTAACGGAGGAGATGAGAATATTTTGCAATCTTTTAACATACCAGTAATAATTTGTAAACATTGGGTTATACCTTTCTTTTGTCAACACTCATCAAGCATGTGTCATTTTGTAGCTTATGTATTCTTCAGAACAGGATATGTTCGCTCTGTGCCTAGCACAAAAGGGGTCTTGATCTTAATTAAGCCCTTTGGCTTCTATGGTAATGTAATCTATTAGGGAACAATAGCCTACAAGACTGTTAGGAGTATCAGCAAGGACATTTAAAGATGTCATTAATGTCAGTTAACGTTTATGTATCATATGAAAAGCCATTATTACTATGAAGTTAAAACCAGCAGTAACAAGATGTTATTAAGCTTATAAAATTTACTCTGCTTTTGCGGGGTAGGATTTTCATAGCAGCAAGTTACTAGTTTACAGTCTGGATTCTTCTGATAATACATTGGATAGTAATTTGGTAGAAGTGTGTGGGTGTCTAATGTCACTTCTATTTATCCTTTCCATCACCAGTGACCTGTACGCTCCAAATATATAATCCTTTAGGGGATTCACATTTCAGAATGAAATAATTTTTGATGTATGGAATCACAATGATGCTTTCCTAGACATTTCAGCATTCTTTTGCTGTCAGTGGTAAAATTTCTGATGGGGTTGAGAATGGTAATAGCCTGCCTGATTCTTATTATAAAGAAGAGAAACTCAGCAAACTTTTGTTCCCTTAATAAGAATTATTTCCAAATAAGAATTATTTTTTCTTACTACCTCCTCTTCCAGTTTAGAGATTTAATGTAGCTTTATATGAAGATCAATCTCTATAAACAAAAAGTATGTAATCACAGTTCTTCTAGGAAGAATCATAAGCTCAGAATGGCCAGGGTGATACATGTAGCAGGAAACAGAACAATGAAATTGCTTCTGTGTTTTTAGCATCTTTTGATCCATGTAATTTCCTTTTTAATGTCCAGTGTAAAGTGGAAGGAAATATTATATTTGTGCAATTGTCAGATTGCTTACCAAGATTGACCTACGTAGATTCTTTAAGGTTTGCATGAGGTTCCTGCTTGCTTACTATAGCCATTGTCCAGCATTCAGCTGGTAGCTAAGGATGGAGTCAACCAACCTGAGGAGGCTTGATAGTAGGTAGTCGGAGTTGTCATCCGCCCTCTGCTCTTTAAGGCTGTTATCTAGTGTTTTAGGAACTGTCATTCAGACAAAAGCAAAATGTTGTCCTTCCTCTGAAATGAGCAGCCAAATGCAGTGCTGTTAGGATCTCATCCTGTGTGCTCTGTTTCTTCTTCTTTAGTTACAGGAAATCTCTAAGATAATAGGCACTGTGATGGAAAATTCAATTTGAGATGGGCAGCACAGCATTCATAAAGATCAGAAAAAGGAAGCATATGTATATTAATTAAAAACTAATGATAATAAATAAGCAATAATGGTAAAAAGATTGTCTATAAATAACAGTTAATCAAATACTGTTGTATATGCGTATGTCATTCTGTGTCCTTACTGTCACAAGCTGTTGAGTCTATGACTGTGTCCCTTTTTTAAGGTCTTGTCTCCATTAAAATACTCTCAGTATTGTTTAAAAGACTCCAGCTGGGCTATACAAAGCAGTTTGTTAGCTCAGGCTAAAACATGCTTACCTTACCTAAAAATCCGTGAATTTTCCAGCAACCTTCTTGTCGTTTTTCCAGATGAGTAAGTTCTCATATTGCTGACTTAACTTACCAGATAAGACACTTGAGCTCAGCAGTGCAAAAGACCATGGGATGTCCCCATAGCACAGAAACAGTGAGGTTACAATTACTTGTGCAGGGACTTAAAATGGGGAATCTGTTACCAGGCTAGGCAGATCCTGGGACTCAGATGAAGGCATGCTCTCTAGTGTAGACATCATCCCTGCTCCAGTCAGGGTAATCACATAGGGCTGAATTTCCTCATAGTTGGTGGGCTTATTCCATCTCCTTTTTTAGTGGTCTTGGTTTTGTACCTCCTGGTATGCTGTCTTTAATCCTTAGAAGAGTTTTTGTCCAACTTCCTTTCCAAGTTTTACTCACATAGAATCATAGAATCGTTTAGGTTTCATTTAAAGGAAATAATTTAAAGGAAAAGACCTTTAAGATCATCGAGTCCAACCATCAACCCAACACCACCATGCCCACTAAACCATGTCCTGGAGTGCCACATCTATGCGTTTTTTGAACACCTCCAGGGATGGTGACCCCACCACTTCCCTGGGCAGCCTGTTCCAATGCCTGACAACCTTTCAGTAAGGAAATTTTTCCTAATATCCAATCTAAGCCTCCCCTGCTGCAACTTGAGGCCATTTCCTCTTGTCCTATCACTAGTTACTTGATAGAAGAGACCAGTACCCATCTTACTACAGCCTCCTTTCAGGTAGTTGTAGAGAGCCATAAGGTCTCCCCTCAGCCTCCTTTTCTCCAGACTAAACAACCCCAGTTCCCTCTCTGCCGTCAAATCCCCCTTGAAGCACCACTTGCCCAAGGATCATGTCTTTGTTGTGAGAACTCACTTTGACCTCTCTTTTTCAGTAGCTAATATTCTGTTTCTTTTTTAAAGCATTCCTTTTTTTTCCCAACCTTTGACTCTTCTCTTTTGTAAGGAGAAAATGTAATTAGTTGCGGAATACAATGTAAACATGTGGTACTGTAGACAGGCCTGGATTTGTGAGAAAGATCAGCTACTTGTCTGCACTTCTAGGTGATGTGACACCACATGATTGTGCAGCCCTTATTTCCTCCCCTCTACTCCCAATTTTACTTTCAGTAATATGTGACTGTGCCCGGTGTCAGCATAACTGCTTTTCCATGATAGCTGTAGCTTATGGAGTTACTGTACCTATTCAACAGGAAGAAACTTCTGGACTTAGATAGACCTGTTCAGTGACAGCAAGCTAATACAATGAAGACCAAATTTACGGCTAGGCACCTGTTTTCCTGTTTTAAAGGGGCACTGTCTTGTGCAATGTAGCTCAGCTCAGTACTTGATTTATTTCAACTAGCTTAGTAAGGAATGTCCTATGAAGAATAATACTATACTTCTTGTCCTTGTTTTGTTAAATGCATCACCCAGAGGCATATTCAGAAGTCATGTAAATTTGATGATAAGGAATTGGCTGCTTTTTTTCTCCTCAGTGCTCCAGATAAAACAGCTGTGAGCATAGGGATGTTATTTCTAATGCAGGAAATGAAGAAGAAATTTGTCTTCATGGTAAGCTAGCATAAAAGGAACGAAATATTTAACTAGATGTTTAGGCAGAACTCATAACTGCAGTATCTGAATATCTGTTTAATAATGAAGGCTGTCTTGAAAATGGAAGATCATCTTATAATATTCACAAGGTAGTAAATGAGTTTTTGTCGCTAAAATCAGAGCCCAACATTATAAGCCTGTACATACCTCAGCACAGCAGGCTAGCTTGGATGTTGCAGTGCTCTTATATTCACAGGTTGTGTTCCTGTTGGAACAATATTAACTCTGAGACTAGATAACTGAAAGTGTTAACTCTGAGAATAAGTCACTAAAAATGCCATTGCATGAGGTAGTTTACTCTCTTTAGTGTACTCCAAGGTAATCTACATTGAAGAGTTACAACAGGATGATGAACTAGGCTATGAAGGTTAACTTCCCAAGCAGACTGACCTTTAGGACACCTAAAACATTCCCCATCCTTTCTATTGTAGCCTGAAATTCATCTAGTGAGTTTACTGATCTAATCAGCTTCCTCAAGATTTGTTCTTTAACATCAAATATAAAGAAATGTAAAAGAGGAGATCATTAATTATCTTCTAGAAATAGCTCTAACCATTAGAAGTATTCATGTCATATCCTCAGATTTAATTCATAAGAATCTGACATGATTTTCAGAAAGTTGTCACTATGTCACTAAGATTTACTCAACGTTGCTTACAAACAAGGGGTATATGTCCTCAGAGATAAGCATCATCCTTTGAAGTTGATGTTTCAGACATCACATTAATATGAGTAATGATAAAAGAGATTAATTTTATGCATATTAGGGACATTGTAATTGTTGCCTTTTTTTACATAAATTCATGTCAACATGATGGTTGTGAAGCCTGAGTAGCAGGAAAGAGAAATCAGCTCTGTCCAGTGTATTAGAGCTCAACTGAGCACTTAGATTTAAAAAAATACATATTTTCTTGCAGGTTTAGCTTTTGTTTTCATTCATAAAGAGAAGGAAAACAGAAGAAACTTTCAGAGCACTGTTTTGTATCTTAAGGATATGAGTGATAGCCCATCCTTTGCTGTGATTATTTAGGGGGATTGTGTGAGATATTTTCAAGCATTCAGTAGAAGGTCTTACACTAGAGACCTGACATTAGTCATAGAATTTTTGACTCTGAAACAGAAAGCCAGTAACTGCCAGGCGAATGCAGTATTTCAGCTTACGTAGGATGGTCCAAGTGTGGAATGACAAGAAGACTAAATGCCAGAGTCTCCTGAACACATAGTTTTCTCAGCTGGGTGTTGAAAGGAGCAATTACTGCATGATACTTGCCTAGAAGAGGAAAAAAATGCTGTATGTGCCAAGTTTGACATTTCCCATGATCGGAATTTTCTTGTCAAAAATACTCCTTTAGCACCTTTTGGTTTGGCTTGCAGAAGTTAATGTATTTCTGCTGCCTGTATTCTTAGAAAAAAATGATGGTGTTCCTTCACTTTGGGATGATAGTGTACATAGATCAAGTCTAGTGAGTTCTTCTGAGGCAGTGTAACGACAAGCAAGGTCACAGGGATACTGGGTTGCGTCATTGATTGGCACTGACAATTTTTAAGGCACAAAATGACAGTGCTGTTCAAGACTAATAGAGGATCCTTACAGGAGAGAAATAAAATAAAGAGAAGAAAAATAGTATCTTTTCAAATGCCTGTAACGAATGCACTGAAGACCCTAGAGACTGCTTTTTTTTGTCATTAGAGTTCACACCAACTGCCAATATGTCTGATGAATTATTTTCTATTATGCACACCGAAGTCTGTGAACCAGAGGAGTTCTTTTAATATTTATATGGAAATGAGTTCGTTGTTTCCAAGGCAATTTCCTCTAAATCTCTGTTCAGTCTTCAGGCCTATGCCCTGTAGGATGCTTGGAAAATCCTAAGAGCAAGTCTAATTTCTTAATGCCAGAAATTCTTTCTTGGGGAAAATCTGTCCTGCTTTAAGAGAAGATCTAATGCCCTCTTTTAGGGGTATACAGTGTAAAAAAAAAAAAAAAAAAAAAAAAAAAAAATCTTTTGGGAATACAGAAGTTTATTGAAATTACTCAAGATAGAGAGAAGCAATGTATTTTCACAGAATTAAATTAGAGAGGTGATGTATTTCTTTTGGAAGAGAAATAAACCATTCTGGATGAGGAAACTGGGAGGTGAATTGGCAATAGTTATATGCCTGCTGGAGGATAAATAAATAAATAAATAAATAATGCATAAACATGCAATTAAAAAATCCCTCCTGATTTGGGGCTAGTACTATATTGCTCTTGAAAAGCTAATAGAATAACTATCCTGGAAAGAGCACCAAGAAAGAAAAGACTGGTGAGTAGCCAGCTGACTAACACATGTAATATTTGTAGTGTTTGTGATGAAAGACAAACTATCTTTTGGGCATTAATCCTAAAGCAGCTGTTGCCTTGACAACTGCAGGTAATGGATGGTTGTAGTGTTCATCTCTCCAGATTCACTTTTAACTGCTAATAAAAAATTAGAACAGCTTGTCTTTTAAATGGTTTCATGTGGCTTTCCAAAGATTTGGTGCTCAAGTGATTAATCTGCTTCTGTGAATGGCAATTTTGCAAATAGAAATGCATTTGGGGAACCTGACACATAGCAAAGACAGTTATATATGATGTCATCTAACTTTGTGGCTGGCTTAGTGGGAAAATCTTTGTATTAGGGAAATAAAGCACATTCTGTTTCTATACTGTATTTTAAATGCAGGTCCTCAGCCTGTGTCTGAGCCCAGACTCACCTTATGTTGTATTATCTGAACACAGACAGACTGCTGGTGAGCTCACCAGCATGGATGGGCTCATATGTTTCTCTCTGTGGGATGGACGCATTCTGGCCATGCCTGCCTGGTCAGGTATTTCATTGCATCCCCCATACTGCGTGGTGGTAACGTTACACGGCATGCTGGCTGGGGTCTCTGGTGGAAGAAGGCAACCTCAGGTAACAGTGAAGCAGAAGATACATCTTGCAGCATAGTCATGTGAACAATGCACCAAGAAGTATGCCATATTTTAAATTGCACTCAGCAGTGGCTCTCTCAATGATCTTCTTTTACTGACTGTTCTAGGTCAGCATGGTCCGGCTGGTGAACTGCTGCCCTTCCCTCAGAGGAGATAGGGAATGGCCATTTTGGCATTTCATGATGCTGCCCTAACAATGGACTGCTTTCTTCTGTTCCGGCTCATAGCGCAGCAGTTAGAATACAAGCCTGTGCATGTTTCTGACCCTGCTTGTGTGGATGTGCAGCCTCACCCACACCTGGATAATGCCTTTGTGCGCTGTGAAGGGAGTCTCTAAACTGGAATTTGGGCGATCCACATATGACTCCCTAATCAAGTACCAATGACTATACTTTATAAATGTTCTTGATTGTGCTTAATGATGACACTGTTAAAGTAAATATAATATTAAGGCTTCAAATTTTCTATGTGCAAACAGATCCTTGAAACTGCCCTTAGTGCTCCAAACTGGATTTCTGGGGAATTCATCAAGGTTAGCAAGAACACAATTTCCTACTCACACTGCAAACTAATATTTTCAAATATGCTGAAGTTTATAGTCAGTATACAGGCCTCTAAAAAGAATTGGGCTTTCAAAGATCCTCGGGATTTGCATGCATTTTGTCAGTTCATTTGTTTACTGCTAAAGCAAAGGAAGTTCAGCAATAGAGATTGGGTTTTGATAATGAACTCATGACAAGAAGTTATACAAACATCCTTGTGGGCCTTTTAGTAGATTTTCCTTTATGGAAAATATTTGTTAAATCATATACTTAGTTCTATCACACTCTGATATGTATTTTGATGTTTATCTTCTCTAGCACAGAGGCGTTATGTTTTCAGCTGATGTACATCCAGTTACTTAGCAATAGAATTTAATGTCTTCTATATTAATAGCATTGTTCGAAAGTGCGAACAGTCCTTTGACAGAGCTATTAAGTCAGCCTTGGGAGCTACTGCTATTTTTATACATGAGAGAGAAACAGAGAAAAGTTTAATATTGATACTGAGAATTTTATTCTGATCCATAGCACCTTATCTCTGGCTGCTGTGATATATGGCATAGCCTCAGGGTATGAGCTCTACAGAGCTGTTCTCAGAAAATTGTGTAACTGCTTGCTCAGTTCTGGTAATTCTGGCTTTTGTCCAGGATACATTAGCTTCTTAGGTTTTTGTGCATTTTGTGCATGTGTGTATGTGTATGCGTGCGCATGTTTTAAATTTTCGTTGTAGAAAAACTTTCAATTCCCCTCTTTTTACCAACACAAGAAAAATATTCAAGGTGCAGGCCTGTGAGATTATTAGAAAGCCACAGGTCTTATTCTTGGCAATGAAACAGAATTATGTAACTGAACACTATTGACATATTCATCAGTTTGATTTGTTCACTAAGACTTTGTACAGCAGCAGAAAGGCTTCAATATCCTTTGCCTACTTAGTACTACAGCTGTTACTGGTTAGGAGAACACAACACAGAGGGTTATCCAAAATGACCAACCAAAAATCCAGCAATGTTTCAAAAGTATCCTCAAGAGAATCAGCAGGGAAGCTGCTTCTCTCTTTTTGCCTGCCTCTTTCTCTCCTGGGATCATCTGCCTGCCACCTTCTTCAGCTTTACCTGGCCTTCCAGGTCTACTAGAGATCTGATGTGCTTTCTTACCAATAAATTGGAGATTCTAATCAGTTGGGTCATATCAACATGTATGGGTACTGAATAAAGAAAACCTGGACATATATTGAATGCTAGTTTGAAGGCAAGTGGAACAGAAAACAGCAAGGCTTGTCCTGTGTCATAGCAGGTGCTGACAAGCTTAATACAGTTAGGAGTGTATACAATTAGAGTTAATACATCACATCATTTGATACAGAGCTAGAGGGGGAAGAGATCTTCCTCTGTGTTACAAAACAGTAGAAACTGTGTAACACTTTTAGCGATTTCTTTTGTGAGAAAAAAAAAATTGGGGAAGTTTCAGTATTTCCACTGGCCTTAATTCAAGATAGAAATAAAGAGAATTAGCATCACCTACTCTGTCAGGTCACTGCAGAAGGCTCTTTGGCACTCTAGCGAGAGCAGTTTGGTTGCCAGGAGACGATAAGTTAATTTTGGAAGGTAATGCCCTCCGAGCAAGTAATGCCATCATTCTAGTTCAGAGTAAAATCTAATGCTCTATAGCCACAAGCTTGCCTTTTAAAAGGATTTACCTCTCTACCTTACTGAGAATAAACAAAGTGTGCTGCTGCATTGTCTATTGCTGGCAGAATAAAATCCCAAACAGTAAAATCTTAGGGTGCTGTTAAATACTCAGCATAAAAATAATGCTCCAGCAGGCTCATCCAGGTTAGGCCATCTGCTAACTATGCTGGTACATATGTCAAATGACAGATTGCCAGAACTATTTTTCATGACCTTAAAATAAGAGGGAGACCAATTAAATGTTACAAGGGCAAATTCAAGACAAGTCTTCAGCTGTGTGGCATTAATTTCACAGTATGGGACATGGTAGCTAAAGGCTTTTGGGACACTAAACATTTACTGATGCTGTTAAAGTCTATAAACAAAACTGTACTGACACCTCAGAACGCAAATGGCAGCAGAGCAATGTAAAAGTAAGAAACACAAGAAGCTGTATCTCTGACACCAGTGCCGACTAAGGCAATGCAGAAAGCATTTCTCTTCAGACTAGCTGCAAAACTGGATCCTTATCTATTCAAATTCAAAGTTGTCAGAGTTGTGGAGAACACACAGAAGACAAGGGTTTGAGACAGGAATCACTCATGAAATTGTCTGAGCTTTTCTGAGTGCGGATGGGTTACATAATCATAGGAGTTGGTCTGACCTGAAAATCTGTCGATCATTGAAGAATTTGGGAAAATGGGTGAACAGGCACATGGATTGCAATGGTCAGTCAGCACATGGTCTGATGTTGAATGATTTTGACATATTCTGCTTAAAAAAAGCTGCATAGAAAATATCTTATAGAATGTATGTACTTCTTAATCTATTTCTAGAACAATTCTATACCTTCTTATCTGTTTCTAAGGATGAGTGGGAAAGTGACAGGATTTTATAGTAGCCCTGAAAATGAACAAAATTGCTTGTGTGTGCATGTGTTTCTTTTCCTTAATCTACTCTTGCTTCATTCTGGACTGGTATGCAAATTGGTAGTAGAGGAAGGGAGATCTAGAGAAGATATAAATTACTGCTTTTTTATAAACATGGTGCTTTTCATCTGAAAGTTCACTGAAGACAGGAAGTGCTTTTATACAGATTTTATGGATGGGGAAACTGAGGCACAGACCAGTTACTATGAATTGACAAGTTACCTAGCACACAAGTGGCCTAGTAATGCAACTCCCCTTCCAGAGTATCAATCCAGTGTTCCTTTTGATATTTTCTCCAGATGTAGAAGGATTTCTGAAGAAAAAATGTCCCCAGCCCAAAGAAAACCTCAGAGCATAGCACACAGGCAAGGAATCTAGAACAGTTTGCACTAAAGCAGTAGAGAATCATACAGCTTCCATTCAGCATTTGGGATAACTCTGAAAAACATTTTGCTCTGCTAAACCCCAACTCTAAGCAAAGAAAGACAATTACAAGCGTCTCAGAAAATGATTTTTGAAGAGTCTATCAGGAAAGGAAAAAGAAGGATGTCATCAGACACTTGGACGATGGGTATCAGTGATCATTTTTTACTATTTTTTCCAGTTGTCTCGCCATGTATTGCATGACACTTCATGGAATCAAGCCTTGCCACCATCATGAGATGTATGGGAGGGGAAGGTCCCTGCTTGCTCTGCTATATTTAGCTATGCATTGTAGGAGAAGGACAGGGAAGAAGGAAAGAATGTGAGGATAATGGGAGAAGAAGATGGTGGCAGAAAAAAAGCAAAAGAGTGCTACATAGAAACTGGAGAAGGGCTTAAAAGGTAGAGAGTAAAAGACAAGGAATGTGGGGAGTAGTGGAACAGGGGAAAAGTATCTTTTGAAATGGAAGTCCAAAACCATTATTTTCCTTAATTACCTACAAGCTTTGTAGGAGAACAGACACTCATGTCTCCTCCTGCGTATCTGCACTCCATATTTTCCATTTTATATAATAATGCTCTTAGCAAAAAACATAGCTTATAATTCAGCCTTACCCTACTTTCTTGAAGTTTGCTAAAAGCCTAGGGCAACAAATTCTAAACTGTAGTCTGCCTTTCATGCTATTCCTGCTTTTCTACAATGTGACAAAGCTGTATATTTAAAAAAATACCTCTCAGAATACGTCTTTTCAAAGCTATTTTGCCCGATCTTATTAGTCTATCCTGATACATTTTTTGTTCAAAAGAAAAGGTTTTTGGAATTCATTGGCAGTATGTAATTTCATACTGTCTTTTCAGCCTGATATGTGAGGCAGAAATGGATCCGTTGTGACTTGTGAATCAAAACATTATCAGCTGTGACAAGTTCATAAGTCCATAAGTCAGTAGAATAGACTGAAATAAAATTTCATTGGTCTGAAAAACACCTTTTTTCTTTTTTTTTTCCTTCCAGCCATTGCTATGTTCTGATGGGAAATTTTGTACAGTTTCTGGCAAAAAACAAGATGGGAGTAGGATCAATTTGACAGAAGTGACCTTGGAGGTCATTGGACTAAAAGGGAGTAAACTGGAAAAGCATCTTCATGACATAAACCTCAAAATGCAGTGATAATTGTGGTAGCTATCATTTACAAGTAGGAGTTTTTAGGATGTCTCACTAAAGGCTAATCACATTAAACAGGAAAACCCAGTAAGGATGAGAGAAACAATGATGGGTGGGGGAACCCTGCTATGCTCATCAGTGGAAACAGAGCATCCTGCATCAGCTGATTCCTAAAGACTGTCAAAGGAGAGTGATTTGCCTGAAGCCTGAAGCCCATGCAGAGGAATCAATCAAAAGCTCTCTTCCTAGAAATCCCTGCAAACTGAACAGAGAAATTGCCTAAAGGGGTATATGGGACTTGCTGTGAAAGTAGGGGGAGAGAGGGACTAAGTAAAATGTATGCTTTAAGACGATTGTAGGAATGTGTCAAACTTCCTAGGATTGTTTAGGGGAAGGACAGAAGGCAGGAGAAGGGAGTGATCAAGGTGGGCTGGAGAGGAACAAACGTAGGAAAATAGAGGGAAAATGAGATAAAAGGGTCCAGTCAAGTGGGCGGCTGCTTGGTGGACTTACCTGACTGAGCCCTGTACTTGATCACCTCAGTCTGTCCTAACTTCTTATTAATCTTATTCATGTCTCCTGGGTGTGTGCACTCTCTTTTCTGAGCCTCTGTGTGTGACCACTAGTGAGCTTCAAGTTGGACCAGCTGGTGAGTAGGAAGAGGAGTCTGACTGCCAGCTGCTGAGCTGGCACTGGGAGCCTTTGGGGTCTGTAGGTCCAGATGTCCACAACTCAGCAGGCTGGGGCCTGGAGGCCAGCAGATGTACAGTCTGAGTGTCTAGGGATTGTGTCTGAAGTGACCTGGACTGTGTGTGTATGTCAGTGCCAGGGAACTTAAATCCTGATCAGCAACAGGGGACTAACAGGATCAGGCTGCCTGTGCTGTTCATGTCTATGTGAGCACCCTCTGTGCTTATGTGGGTGCTGGTAAGGGCATTGCTCTCTGGTGGTCCATGGGATCGGTTGTGTGCCTATAGTGTGTTTCTGCATGTGTATGTGCCTACTGGGCATACATGCTTAGTCTGGCCAGCAGCTGGACTTTGGGACATGGAGCTCCAGCACCATCCTCACATCTGTTGGACTGGGATAGGAGAAGTCCCCTGGATCCTGAAGCTCACTGGATTCAGCTACCTTTCGCAGCAATCATTACTGAATAGATCTTTTCTTATTGTGTTTCCTTGAGGGTAGGTAATAGACTACTCAATATTATCATCAATGATCCAGAAATCAGTGCTGATGAAACTAGCAGATATCACAATAATTGATATACATAATTGATACAAAACAGTTTGAATTATTTTCGCAAGTGTGCTATTCAAGAAAAATAAATGTTTAATATGAAAAATGCAAGATCTTATATCTAGGTATAAATAGTACAGGCCTTCTCTAGAGCATGGCAGTGTGAAAAACAGTAACACTTAAAAAGATGTAGTAGATGAGCAATACAATGAATGCTCCAATTCTGATGCTGTGAAAAAGACTAGTGGAAATTTTGAAGTAGTAAACTAGTAAGGAGGAGTAGAAAGGTGATATGACTTCTGTATGCAGCATTTGTTACTTCCCACAAAAGAAAGAGGGATTTGAATTTTATATAATAAGTCTTAGTCATGAATGCTTCTTGCTGAAGAGCATTCATACTGAAGCACCTGTATCTAGCCTATCTTCCACCTTCTTAGTGTTGCTGAGTTGTGTGTACTCCTAATATCCCTTTGAACTTGATCAATTGTGCACACATTATTTTGTTTCTCTGCCGCAAATTTTTGCTATTTCAGATTAGTTCAGGACAGTTTTGCAGTCAGGGACTCGCGCAGTACCTGAGAGAGTTCAAGTAAGTAAAGTCAACAAGTCTACCTGACTGGTAAAATGATTGTAAACTGTAATGGAATTATAGTGTTTACACAGAAAAAAATAGTGAGGCCCCAAAGAAGAACTGCAACAATTATTTGAAAATTAGAGAAAACATCTTATAATGGCATAATTAGTGTAAGATAACAAAAGTGACTTGATTATGCCACATAAAATATCCAGGAAAATATTATCAGGTAGTAATATGCTCTTTCAGTCTAAAAAAATAGCACCACAGAACCCAATATCTGAGAATGAAAACCAAGCAAACCTGTAATCAGATGTAAGAACAGATTTTTACCAATGTTGATGCTGCAACAAACTGGATGCTTTATGAAGTATGAGATTTGGTGAAACACAAGTAATAGGGCTTGTTAGGAAAGCAGATAGAATTATTTAGCCTGTGATGTCCAGAGGGGTGTGATCGAATTACTTCTGGTGGTCTCTGAACACTATGTCATAAAAGATTTTTAAAGGTGTTTGTGCTTCACTTGAAAAATTATAATGGTCCACACATTCAGAAAGGATGAAAACTGTCTGACAGGATGCAAAAGCAAGCCAAGTTCATAGTGAGGTAATATCTTTTATTAAAAATGGGAAAGTACAGTTGTGTCTATATATCATCATTTTAATGTATAGTCTAAAATACCCATTTTAACTTCCAAATCTTGAAGTCTGAATCTAGTAACTACATTTTCCCTCTTAAAAAATGATAACAATTTTCATAAATAACTTGACATATCTTTGCAGGTTTTGCCATGTGGCAACTTTGGTCATTAAGTACTATGCAGTTAATTAAGCTTCTGTTCTGAGGTGCATCTTGTGTTTCAAACACATTAAAATAGATAAGAAAACATTAAATTTATATTTTTAATCGACTTGTGATTTTTCAAGTAGTGTAACCATGGTGGTTATTCCTACATGAAAAAGAATAAATTTATGATTCTTGTTATTAAAATGCCTTACTCCAGCTGAGGCTTCTAGCCTAGAAATATCCAGTTCAAGACAAAGATTGCTACAGCAGCTAAATTGGCAGCTTTGATAGAATAGATGAAGTTGGATGGATAGCAATGAAGTTACTGTAATGATGTCATTCGGTCTGCTGGATGAAACAGGACGTAGGACTGTCCTGAACTGTTTCCCGTTTGAACTAGTCCATATCCCTGGGGGGCCGGTGTGTGTGTGTGTGAAATCCAATTACAAAGGTGGACTACAACCTACAGAGAATATAATGTGATTACTATGCAGCATTTCTTTAAGGTGTGAAGAATCTGAGCATAACCACTTTTGGGCCTAGACAGATGTATTATTTTACCGCAACCATCCAACGAGAGTGTTGCAGTATTAGATGCTGCAGTATTAGATGTTACATTAGATGCTACTAACGTGCATTGCTTGGATGCTCTGTTTTAATCTTGAATGTACATTTTGAGTGACCACTTATACAAGAGCTGGAAGCCCAGGAGGTTTTAAGAAGACATAAGGAGTCTAATACCCATTACATTCCCAATCAAACTAAACCCAGTTTCCTTAACTTCAACTGCAGACTCTCCCCACCGTGAAACTTGAGGGCAAATCATCATTGAACATACAAGCATCTGTTGTCCTTATTCTTCCAGAAGAGAGAGAACTTGCTTAGGAAAGCTGATAGAAGCAGCTAAGCTAACATGAAAGTCTTATGATAGAAAAACAGTTGATGATGGACTTAAAGGGGACTTGCAAAGATTTTTATTTTAAATTGATCTTGTCCCTTTTTAGGTGGGGGGCTTTTAAGTTGAGAAAAGGTAATCACACAGTAAGTGGTGTTACAAATTGTGCTCTTTTATGAAACAATCTAATCCAATGCTACAGTCTCTTGGCTAGCTCAGCTATCATCAACTCTCACACTTGAACCGAGGCCCGGGACTTGTAATGCTATAACAAAATACCCATGACGTTCTGATGTTAAATGGATATTAGCTAAACCTCCCCCATGCAGTTTTTCAGCTCTTTCCTTTCCACTCTTGCGTCTTCATTATTTTTCCAACTGTTATGGTTCTTACAGGCTAAACTTGTTTTGTAGTTGTGATGCCAAAGGTAAATCTCCCTGTATTTTTTAGTACATTTTAGGCCATTTTCATAATGTTAAATAAACCTAATAGGGCATAATTCCCTCTTCACTTTGAAGTCACTTTAAGACATCTAAGTGTTAGATTTATTTGGTCTTCCCTTCCCTTTTGGGTGTTACATCCATAGTCATTTTGAGCCTGTTCCCTCTCTTTTTCTCACTCACTTACAAACTGCTGTAGAACCAAAAGAACTGTTGAACATTCAGAACTAGTATTATTTATTGTGTTTGATTATTTTAAATGATAAATTCCTATATAAAAGCATATTAGTAAGACCAAATTGACTCTCGAGTGTAAGTGTTTTCTAATTATTATTGGAGATTATATTTCTAATTATACTGGAGAGCAATTACTTGCCGTGCCCTCTATGTTGGGCTAAAATCTGTCTCCTTTAAAGTCAAAAGAAGTTTACATTTTACTTCAATGCAGGCAGGATCTCATTCATTAATTACTGAAAATTAAATATTTAAAAGTGAGCTTTTACCTAGACATCTAGGACCCCTCAAAATAGAAAGTATATGACAGAATGAGCTCAGAATATAAACCAAGTTGTGGGTACTAGGATTTAGAAGCAGGACATTCTCTCCTCCACTCAAATACTGCATGATAATCTAAAATAAAAGAAGAAATTGGACTCTTCTTGTTAGCATTTGGATTTCTAATGAAAAACTATGTAAAATAATTAGAAAATATACAGAATCTCAAAAATCTGAAGTAACTTTCTTTATTAGTAATATCTGAATCACCCCAACATAGTATGGGGCATGAGAGTAATTCTGCAATGGGGAAGGATATTTTCAGGAATTTTTGATCAGCCAACATTCCCAGTAGAACAGTAATGAATCCTTGTAGAAGGGATTATTTCATTATGATCCGCTAGATTTTAATTCTTTGACTTCTCTGGGTTTAAATTTCCACTTGACAGTAATTTTGTTCAAGTATTATCCAAGATATTTAAATTAATGTAAAGAATTAATTGAATCTTGGCCTGTCAGAAGAAAATAAGCATCACTAGCTACAATGTTTTAAACAGTAAACCAAGTCTTCCTCAGCTAGAATGAAATAATGTTAGTTTATCATTGCTTGTTAATTTTTTTACATCCACATGACATAAAAATTGCATATTAAACAAGAAGATGATAGATGATGTGCAATGACCTGTTAGCATTACACACTATGTCTACTATGGCTGATGTTTTAAGTAGCAATAATAAAATTTATGAGTAATTTTTTCTCATATTAATGTATGTGACGCCATTTTTCCTGCTGATCTTCAGTCTTGTACCAATCACAGTTTATCTGGGTAAAAGAATTTAATCTTTGCAAAGCAAAGACAGAAAATTCAAGAGACAAATCAGCTTGTCTTTGGCTTCCACAGAAATCTGCTTACTGTGCCTTGTGCACAGTGCTGCATATGTGCACTGAAGACGCAGTTTGCTTTTGCCAGATAATGCCAAGCTTCCAAGTTCAAATAATTTACAATGCTTATTTATATTTAATACAATTTCCAGTGTTGTTATTCAAAACACATTTAGAAATATTGTTGATCCCAGTGTAAGATTTGTGCAATCTGAGAGTAATTTGACCAAAATGTAAGCTAGTTTAGAGAAATTTTGTAAGCCTGACAACTGTTGGGAAAGTCATGATCCCCAAATTCCAGCCTGGTCATGGAACCACTTGTTTTATGCCAGCCGAGGAGCTACAATAGGAGTGAATGATCCCTCAATTTAAACTGGCATTTATAGCTAATGGTTGCAGTGTTTGGAAGTATTCTGTTCATTAAATTTCTGTGAAGTGTCCTTGGAAGTCTACTGAAAATGAACTCATTCTTTAACCTGTTTGCAAAAATTATACTTTACTCTGGGTTCTACTTGATGATTTCTGTATTCATGCATATCATCGATATTTTCACATATGAAAGATAAAAATAGAGAAGCCTTGAGGGTTTCAAGGATTTATGATGATTGTTGAAGATTGTTATATCCATCAATGAAAATAACTGAATAATTTTGCCAGTAGAGGAACTGAAGACAATTAATGTGCTGTCAGCTGCTGTACATAGAAACTGGTGTACAGAGGATAACTCTCTTGACATTTTTTTTGTCAGGGAACTCCGGGTCTTTTAGAGTGGTGGCAGGTCAGCAACAGCAACATTTATTCATCTACAGCTCAAAGCATGTATTTGTGTAAATTGTATTGGGTATTATGATGAAGGTAAAATCCCTGTGGACCAGACACATAGTTGGAAGGTAAATTCTTAATTAACCTCACAGGTGGAATGGAAGCAGTGGAAGGTCGTATTCTAGCCCCACTGTTCTCAGTGCAGTTCTCTGTGGTTTACAGTGGGATAGGTAGGGATACAGGTGCTGTGTGCGCAGGATCAACTGACAGGAATATCAGACATTAGGCCTTATTTCTTCTCAGTGTTTGGGGGCCTAAGGGAATCATGTTGATATAACGAGAACAAAGACTCTAGGTAATTTTGAGGTGCTTGAATATCTCCATTCCAGAAGATTTATTTGTTTCTATTAAAGTAGATACAATACGCAATTTAGTTGATAATAGCAGTGTTGAGCCCTGAAATTAAGCAGCACAGCTAAGGGAGGACTACAAGGCGAAATGTTTTTCATGTCTGTAAGCACAGACTTCAAAAACCCCCTCTTCCCTTGAAATCTCTTGAAGATTGCCATCTAAAGGGAATTTTATATAACTGAGTAGAATACTGGGTATTTTCAAAACTTGTGGGGGAGAATCACAGTAATGTAAGAACCAGTAACTTAAGATTCTTGTAGTTATAATTACTCTGCAAGAATCACCTTTTTCCCCAGGAAGGCAGCAGTAATCATGATGCACCCTCTAGAAATATATCCAAACGTTTCTCAGTGCATATCACTTGCAACTCTAGGTCTAATGACTCATTTTCACAATGTTTTTACTATCTTCTTGTAATAGCTTTTCTATTTTGCAGAACACTGAAGATAAGTCATGGAGGAATTGTCCTCCAATCATGCTAACAGCCATTCACACAGCTGCTTAAAAGGATTTTAACAGGAGATGCTTATTCACTAGAATGTCTCACTCACTCAATAAATTGTGATTCTGCAAAATGTACACACATTAAAATCTTCATGCACGTGAGCTGCTTCACTTGAGCAGTGACTATC
This sequence comes from Haliaeetus albicilla, assembly GCF_947461875.1. Taxonomy (NCBI): domain Eukaryota; kingdom Metazoa; phylum Chordata; class Aves; order Accipitriformes; family Accipitridae; genus Haliaeetus; species Haliaeetus albicilla. The sequence goes on along the minus strand of NC_091483.1, from coordinate 53,742,537 downwards.
ATTCAACAGTTAGAGAGCTAAGATCATGACTCTGAAACTTTTTAGTCCTTTAAATTTGGTAGTTATTTCTCCAGCACTGGTACTCATGACTTCAGGGGTTTTGAAGAGGAACAGAGAGCAAATCTAAAATTTCAAAGTTTAATTCTACACCTTCCTTAATGCTTTCAAATACAAATAGCAGCAAAATATTTGCCGATGGGTTTTGGCTTTGGAATATAGTATTTTCCTCTGATCACTAAATGTGGCCTTGTGGCCATACTGTAGGACTGCAGTACATTTATCAGGAGTGTAGCATGATGTCTTGGAGAAGCAGCGGGAAGAAATCTGCTGCCTCCTGCCCAGTTCTTCAATGAAGGTGTTCTAAAGCCTGATACAGTATTTCATTTCGAGTTCTGAGTTCCCTCACTTTGAATGGGAGGTTTTTCTCGGATCTGTGGGAGGAAACAGATATTTTGTGACATACATACTTCTGAGAGAGACCATGAGAGTCTACTATTTGTGTATAGTGAATCTAGACACAACCTGAAATGGGACCCAAATCCCATAAGGTAGCCTGAGGCCAATTTTTTTTAAAGGATGTGTATGTCAGAAACATGGGACAATAGGGAGCTGGGGTGAAATGATGCATTACAGTTGCCTCTGTTATTCACCGGTGGGTTGGCTTGCAGTGTAGCTGTGCAAGTGCTTTAGTTGAGATGACTGTCACAGGAGTACAGCTGTTCTGCTTTGAGGGACAGCTCATTTGGAGCAGAAGAGATGCTTTGAGTTGGAGCAGAGCCTGAGCTGTGAGGCCCAGCTGGATGCTAGCTGGCTCCTTGCTGGTCAAATGTCTTCTCAAAGCCAGGCGTACTGGGAGGTGCAGCACAGAGACACACAGATATCTTTGAACGAGCTCAACCTGGCTCCAACTTGGAGTATTAGCCAGAGTTCAGGGCTGGCCATTGTAGACTTCGCAACAGAATGTTCCACAGTGACAGCCCTGAAGCTCAGAGATGGACAAGAACAAAGTGGCAGTGGTCCCTGTACTCTTGGAGGGAAAGGAGATGACAATTTATTTTTTGTATACTTTGCTTTTTAGCTTAGACAGTGATGTGTTAATGCACAGAATGGGCTTGAAGCAGCACTATGGCCCCAGTCAGTGTGCTGGGAAATACTCTGCAGCGCTGGCTTTGTGCGTTACTCATGCACATCTCTCCTACATCCTGAACTCCTGAAGCTATGCAGGCAATTTCCTATGTAGGTAAGAAGTAAAAGATTATTAAGGAGGCAATAATTCTACAGCAACTGAAGGAAGGGGTTTTCTGGTTATATTTGTTGTGGATCAGGATAGAAGATAAAGTTTTTTATAACTAAAAGATTTTAGAATAAATGTGTTTGTTCTTTTTAAGCATAATTTATTACGTCTGAGAAAGCAAAGTTGGCTTCTGTACAGAGGTTGTGTGGGAGACCTTTTCTTCTCATGGATTTAGCCACTGATATTTAATGGCATTAGATGCTGTTGAGACACAATTGTCATTGGGTTTGCTTATATTTTTGGAGACTAGAGAAGGTGCAGATAAGGCACTAGATGAGCACAGAGGCTCTGTAATATCTAGCTGTTAGGTACTTGCCTTACTGCTTAGCTTGAGCACTGCCAAAGTTTCTTTCAGGACTTTCAATAAATCCCTAGGATATATTATAAAAGACATTGATAAGAACCCATTACTAATTCCCAGACAATGTCCAGCGAGAGAGAACCATAGGATTTCTTAAAATAGTGCACAGAGAATAGGATGAAATATTATAAAAAGCATTTGGAATACTGTCAAGAACTTAATGACACAGACCACAGCCAAACTGACATCTTTCTTGCTATGACATATTTTCATGTAAGAATTGAATTTAACATGTAAATTTTGTCCTTTACTGTATGTTTAAAAGAGCCTGTGTAGTCTCTACCACTAGCAGGATTCCAGCAGATCCTCAGCTGCCAGGAAACAGAAACATATAGCTCGTACCTGAGGTATGGTATAGATATTGAGACCTAGCTCCCTGTAAAGTTCAGTTTTCCACCAATTTGCTACAGCATCCTCATTACCTCCTGTATTTATAACCTTCTTTACTTCTTTGTTCTCTAACTGTCTCAATTCCAGAGGATTTTGGGGGTATAATCTGTTGAGATCCTTTCCCCAGTTTCAGAAACAGCTGCTGCATATATTTAGTAATTGCCATACTTCTTATCAAGAAGTTTTTTGGCATGTAAAAAAAGGCTGTCCTGCTCGTTGCTTACATACAAAACCATAGCATATTGCAATTAAAATCTTCCTCACTGCTTCTCTCCCATGAAAAATGCTATGTGTGCAGCAGGTAGTCTATCAAGGAAAATCAGTCAGATTAGGAATTCTGTCTGCTTTGGTTGAGACTGGGCAAAGAAAATATTGGTTTGAATGGCAGATGATGTATAAGATGTGATTTCTTCTTTTGTTTAAGGAAAAATAAATCCCATTAACCCATCAGTTCCAGGCTAGTCTCATAAAAAGGTCTAAGGACGTTCATTTTTTTTCTGCAGTGAATTATATATTTATGTTCAAAGCTATTGGACATTAAGAGAAAAAAAAAGCAAAACAGCTTGTCAGGAATGTCAGCTTCTGTTCAGGATAGCTTTGTCACAGTGGTTACAATTCTATTACTCCCCTGCATGACAAATCAATCAGAAAAGCTTGAAAAATAATCAAACATGCATTTTAAAAAGATTATTCCTTGTTTGAATTAGCCTCCAAGATTCTTTAAATAGCAAAGCCCACATTAGGGTTTTTCTAAGATTCTGTTCATGCGGCCCAATTATGTTAGATTTAAATAGGCTACATACAATGGCTTTTTATTTTTGTAAAGTACTGTCAGACCAGTCAGAGCCAGACAATATAATTAGCATTTCTTATTCCCTGGACAGTCCCAGTAAGGCTGTTACTAACTTTGATATCATCATGGAGGATGACTCAGATACACTGGTAGATAATTTTCCATTGTAATTAGGTGCATAATTTCTAGCACAAAATAAGTCAGATAATTAATGCCCCGTATTTTATTTAAAATATTTAAATCTTATTAACTCTTTCAGATACTTTTGAAGAAATGATAAAATGAAACTGAAGTGTAAAAATCTAATTGCTGGATATCAATTATAAAAAGTTGTATCTTTCCCTAAAATGCTAAAGTAAGCTTTAAGAGGAAGTTTACCTAATGGGGCAAGACAGGAAATTCAGACTAATACTCTGGCAGAGAACAGTGTGAAATCAAGACAGAAGGCAATATGTCCCTGAACAAAGAGACTTTGGCTAAGAATACAGAGGAGTTGCTTCCTTGAGGCAGATGTAGGTGTCATAGTGCTCATCATTGAAAGCTCTGCTCTTTCAGACATTCATCTGTCTCATGGCACTAACAGTTTGGCATCTGCCAAAACTCATCCATATGGTGAGATTTAAGCACATAAGGATGGCATTCATAGAAGATAGCACGTGAATCTTGTCCTCAGCTAGCTCCTGGAAGATGCGAATAATGGATTGTGTGGTTTTAGAAAAAAATCTACATTTCCCTAGGAGTTAGATTTCCAAATTTGAACTATTTGGCTCTTTATCTACAATTTCCTGGAAAAGCCTAATCCCTTTATTTCAAAAATTTAGCCTCATATTCAGGGATTCAATAAAGCTGATTTCAATGCTCTCCTCTGACACAGAGAGCTGAAAAGAAAGCTTTGTGCATATGTCTACAGTGTCCCCTGAGGTTTAGTGCAAACCTGACTGGATTACCTAGACTGGGATTTAAGTGAGCTAGCTCAAGTGTTGAATGCGGTCTACCTATGAGTGTGGATCTCCTTGGTAAGTAAATTAAGCCCTGCATGTTGAAATTCTGCTCAAGATGGTGAACAAAGAGGTTAGATACTGATGTCAGAGCCATTAGGGACTTGTAAATATATTGAGAGGCAGACAAGGCAAAACCAAATGACTTGGATCCCAAGAGCAATGGCCATTCCTGAAAAGGCAACGTTGCACATTTGTGGTAGGAAGCAAAGGTTGAAGAAAGCAGCCTGAGACTGTAGGACAAGAGCTTGTCCCTCAGAAACCACCAGAGGGAGGGGAAGTTATACAAGAACTGTTCTGTCAGACCCTAAAAATAGGCATTTTTATCTGTGGCTACAACAGAAGTTGCTGCCTTTTCCAGAAATGTTGCTGAAAACTCCTAGAGAAATGGGGGATCTCGCTGGAAGATGAGAACTCACACGCTGTTACTCTTGTTTCTTTCTTTGTCACTGATGCCGTTATGCTTAGTGAACATAGCTGTTTGCAATGAAATTACTCATGCATCTGTAGATAGCTTTGTAAGTGACATCTTTCTGATTAAACCGCTTTGAACAATAATGACCAAAGAATGCGGTATTTCCCCATGTTTCTGTTCTTCACAAGGAGAAAAAATTGTTGGTCACCTTTTTTTTCCCTTTCCAACAAAAGAATAGACTAAACTTGCCACATCAACAGTAATGACAACAAAGACTCTTCTTTAGGTCAGGCAGCAGCATCCTTCTTATGGTTAAGGAAAAGAACCTTCTCTGTCTAGCCTTTATAGTTGTTACATTTTCTTTTTTGAGATAGTCCTTCCTAAGAAGTATTTATGTACCACTTCCCCTTCTTTCTTGGCTGGAAGCGTACGTAAGTTTTTCTTACAAAGCAGAGCCAGCTTTTCTGGATATCTAAAGAGGCATATTTTACAAAGGCATATATTTCAGCTTATCTCAAAGTTCTGAAAGGATTTTTGCTGATCTGAGGGACGAATCAGTCAGAGATGGCAAAGAGTGCCTTCATGCATAATTGTAAATGATTTATGAATCCCAGGTTTTCATGGCATGTTAAAAATTCATATGAACATTAGATTTAAAATTTAAGTATCTGAACTAGCTGAAACACTTCTTCAGGCTTGTAATCAGGCAGATATATAGCACTATACACAGCAAGGGAGACTTGGGACTTGTGTCCAGATCATTAGATGTGTTACGTAGCAAACTCTCATTGACAAAGAGTCTAAATTTGGTCCTTAGATAAACTCCTTGGTCTCTCCCTTTAATCATCCAAGGACAGAATATGTCAGTAATAAATGTTCACTCCCAAGCAGCCTGATTTTGCTTAACTTAAGGTAAATTTCTTTAGGCAGGTTTGGATTGGTAGCCAGTAACAACTTACTCAACTAGAAAGCGCTACTGTATGCAAGTGGTGGTAGTGAAATCGAACCCTGCATTTGCTCTTTGCTATCTTTCTGGTTCTGGAAGAAGTATAAAACAGTAGTTTTGCCCTTAATCATCCTTTTTAGTCAAATAACATAGCTTTGTTGGGGCTATATTCCTCTTACTTGACCATCGTCATCTGTACGTTAAGTATATTCTCCAATTTAGTTTGTTGAATTAGCCTTTTAGCAGACAGTATGAGGCATCCCTGGAAGGCAAGTCATCCCACCTTTTTAAGAATGGGACAAACTGCCTTGTGGAGCTGCCTGTCTGTCTCTGCTATCCATATGGGAGTCTGGACTGTTAGGTAGGTAAGTACACCTGGTCAGACAGGTAGCTTTAGTACCAGGTTAACAGAGATGAAACCATCTGAGATATCCTTTTTTTTTTTTTTTCATTGAGGGATCTCTAAGGTCCTGCTTTTGTATAATAACAAAATATTGGCAAATAAACTGCTAAGGAAAGAGTCTGCTAGTATTCTCTTAAATTCTTAAGAAATCAAAGTTATTGACAATGGAAGTAAACAGAGTGCTCCATTTATCATTTAAAACTTTTACCAAGATGGCAAATCAAATATCTTGTGATGTGTGCTTGTGAGATTTAATTTGCTAAATTCACTTCTCTGAAATTCCTGGAATGAAAAGGCTAATAAACTGAAATGCCTCAATGTTGCCAAAAGGAACAGCTCTTTAAACATTAGGCTTGAGAATTTGTGTGGGCTGGAGAAAAACTCGAAGGGTTATATTGTCTTCATTGTATTTAAATTCGAAATTCTAGGTAGAGAGTCTTCTAATGTAGAGGTGTTATAGTTCTGAACAAAAATGGGATAAAGGAAAATGAAAATATTTACAAATAAAGCCTTCTTACAGAAAAGAGAGAAAGCATTAACTAAGTGTAATGTGAATGTTTATATTTTGAATATTCTCTGCCAGACTGCACAAAATATCAAATATTCAAAGATATTTAAACTAATTGTTTACCTGACTCCAGATGGTAAAGAGTTGCTCCTTGTTGTAGAAGTGAGCACAATCATCACAAGTATAAGTAAAAAGGAATGCGACCAGTTCTGTAATATAATTTTATAGCTCATGGCTTGCCCTTGGCTGCATGCTGATTTGAGGCATCTCCTCCTATGAAGGGGCTGCTTGCGTAAGAAGAAGCTGCAGGTAGATGGAGGTATCAGATATTTGCACCTTAGTTCTGAGAGAAGGTGCTCTGGTTGTCACAGGAATGGCAGTTCTCCTCTTGGCTGATGATCTTGTGGAGAGTGGAGAGTGTTGCATGAAGAACATGCCTGCCACCGTCAAACAAGTGGTTTGTGTTTCAGACCAATAATTTTTCTCTGAGCGAAGCAAATTCCTTCAAAACTTGCTCTCTCTCCTACTCAGAGAAGACAAACAGATAACATTGCTGAAATATCATTTTCTCTGCAGAGCCCTGAAAATCCTTAGAAGTAAAACAAAAAAAAAAGTAACTTCTGGGGCTTGGAGGTGTAACACAGGAACCTGTTTCCTTTTCCCTGTGTACAGTCACCTCAGAAATATATGCTGCCGTCATTGGGACGAGTCAGTCAGTCATGTACATAGCAGAATGTACAATTTGCATCCGCTTTAGGGTGATCTTTTGATCTTGACAACTGTATGTCCTGAATGCACACCAGCACGAGTTCTGGAAGGGTTTTGTTCACATGATCTTCCTCCACAAGAGAACCACTTTCTCACAAGATTCCTGAATAAGGTCACCCATGCTCATGGAAAGGCTTTAGAGATTTTAGGGTATGCTTAAAAGTTGTGACACACCATACTTTCCTGCCATAGTGCTGGATTCAGCTGCTATGTCCTGGGGTAGTGGGCCTTTTGGGCTGGGCTGTCCACTAAACTCATCTCCAGTCTCAGATATGAGGTTGGGGTGCAAGGGCAGATCTAAATAGACAAGGCAGAATTGTAGGACTGCTGGCTGATGCTATGCCCCTCATACTACTCATGTGCTTGAAAAGTGATTCAGATGCTTAGATGATGAGTACAGGTTGAGAGTCTGTTTAGAACAGAAAAATACAGTGAAATGAACAAGTGAGACACATACACAGAGCAAAAACATTTCATTTGTAACAATACCAAACAGAAACTAGGCAAAATATCATGACTCTTGGAGAAGAGCACTGAAAATTTCTGATGAATATTTGTTTCTATTATTATAATACGGTATACATATACATATGGTATAAAGCAAACTGTGAAGTCATACAAGTGAACTACTAACACTGCAGTAAAGGTGGCTAAAATTGTGTTAATGGTTCCACAAATATGTAAAGTTTATCTGTATGTAGTACACTGAGGAAAGCAAGTCAAATTTGTAGTTGGGCTGCTTGTAAGCATTTATTAAAACAATGCAAGAATCTCAATGGGCACTTCACATTAGTAGCATGTGCAAATTTGGGGACAGTATCTGATCTTATGATTCTTACTCTGAATCAGCCAAAAAGAACACAATTTTTTTTTGAAAGGTTAGGATTCATAAATGTGAACATCCCTATATTTTGCCATCTGATCTGCTCACTGAACTCCAGCTGAACAGGTCTGAGTAGAACTCATATTCACTAAAGGGATCTCAGATATTCACTCAAATGAAGATACTAGGGATCAGTTCAGTGGCCTATGTATAGACTTCAATGCCATTTGTGATGACCTAGGGGATCCTGCCAGGCCTCCACAAACTGTGGCAGAAGGACACAGGTCTTGTACAGTTCCTGCATTGTATTTTGCAGTCTTGTGGGGGTATTTCAGGTGCACAGGCCCCTCTCTGTAGCCATCTAAACTGAGATATCTTCATCTGTGAGGAAATACTTGTAACTCAGGTTATATAACTAAACATATCTTCAAACAGATGGCCCAGCAGCATCCATTTGTCTCATTTAGGGGGAATTGTATATGTTGTCCAAGTGTAAGTGCAGGGATGTGCTTATCAAGCTCTAAAAATCTGTGGATGCAGAACTAGTGCACAGCTATGTGACAAGCGTGATTGGTAGTGGTTAAACTGGTAGAAGCAAAACAACTTACTGTGTAAGCATATCCAGAGAAGGTAAAGGCTGCGTTACAATATGAAGATAGTAATGAGATAGCTGTAAGGATTGTGAATGATACATGATCATAATACTGTACAAGCAGAAACACATTTTCTGCCTGTAGAAAATAGAGCAGGAACATTCTTCTCACCACACTGTTCTTCTAGGCACATAGGAATAGCTTTAATCCACCTCCATTTCCTCCTCCTGGTTTTCAACTAACCCATTGCTTTCCATGAGTGAGCAGCTTTCAGAACTTGTCATCTCTGTTAAGGCCATTAGCAATTGCTTCAGTGGCATCTATTGGATCTGGAAAGAAAAATCTGTTTTATGGCATGTCTTACACAGCTTTTGTTTGTGAGGGGCGGGCATGCCTCAGCTGAAGCCATATGAGAGAAGCCACTGCCCATGACAGCAGGGCATAGGATTCTTTTCAAGTAAACAGGACATAGGTCTACATCTATACTGGCAAGGATTAAAAAAACAATAGGGGCTTGGGCTCAGCCACTGTGCTCCAATTGTCTAAACTGTTTAGCTGTTGGCATGCTTCCTGCGAAATTTTGGCAGATCCTCGGAAAAGTAGGTAAATCTAAAATGGTTAACCATTTCAAAGTCTATTAAAGTTCTGCTATGCATTTTGGGTGATCTTACCAGTGTTAGGATCTCACTTCAGAGACACAAGAAAAGTGAACGCATAGCTTTAGTAAAGTAAAAAAGGTGCATTTTCAAGATCAGAAGTGAAATTCAGAAAGATTACTTGTTCTAAAAAGAGAAAAAAAGTGTTGTCAACAAGGAAGTGGAAACCTCTGGTAAAGACCCAGCTGGAAATTACAGGCAACACCCTTCAAAATCCAGTTAGTTCCTTAATTCCCTTTCCCAGTACTAAAACCACCACCAGAGAAAGCTGTAGCTAGCAGGATAGCAACTCAGTACTTACTGCCCCTGTGACTGCAGGGAGTCCCCCAATTCAGCATGGGTCTTCTTGGGAAGGAAGGCTGTAAGGGACCTATTGCCTGGAACGAAGAAGAGAAATTTCTGAGTGAGGCTGTGTTCTTTTCTGCCTAAACCTGAAGTAGCCTGAAACTGCAAGGGGCTGGAATAGCAGTTCAGCAGCTTGTCAGGATTTCCCCCAAGATTTTTCTCCTTCCTGGATAGCATATTGAAAAGTTTTACATATGGAAAAAGAGTAAGATTCCCAGGACCTAATAATGTACTTAATTCCTATCCAGAGCACAGCCTAGAGGTGCTTTCATACACCTGCACACCTGCAATTCTGTGGGCTGGGAAGGAGACACAGGGCAAGAGGGACAGGGATTTAGGAGAGTAGATTCTGGGTAGAACATGATATACAGTCTGTTCTTCTACCCCCCAAAGTCAAATTTTTTAGGCTTTTGGATCTATTAATCAGACGTCTATCACAGCATTGGCTGAAGACCCTTTTTTTGTGAGCAACATATTATTTGAAGTTAGAGATAGCCTTTGAGAAAGATCTTTTAGGTGTGTTCTCCAGAAAGTCACATCATCGTTCTTCAGCACTCACTTCCATTTCCACTTGCATTGCTGGATCTGAGTTTCCTCTTGCTCATAGGAGGGTGCAGAAAGGTAGGTTCTGGAATGAAATGGTCGAGGGAGAAGTTTTTGGTGAGAAGGTGATATATATGGATAGAGGTTTGCCCAACCCATCCCCCTGCTGGGGGACCCATAACTTAATAGGAGTTTTTTCCCAGATCTTAAGAAGCTCCTACTTAATTTTACGTTAATGTTATGGGGGTGAGAAAAAGGCACATTTTTTACTAAGTCTCTTGTTCCAGACTGAGAGGACTCTGCAACTCTTCAACACATGCTCTTTGCTTGGATTTATTTTTAGTAAGGTTTTTTTCATTTTTTTCTTCATTTTTTTTTCCAAATATCTTCTCATAAAGGTAAATTAAACTTGTGAAGAAAGAAGAGAAAATCAGTTTGATATTTGCTATGAAGCATAAGACATTTTGCTCTGTTACTTTAACTCAAAAATGGGCAAAGGTAAAGGAATAGAAAAAAAGGTCCTGGAATACAACGGATCCATCAGTCATCTCTAAGAACCACTTCCAAAAAACCTCCCTTCCTTCAATCCCTTTTTAAATACAAAGGAGTGGAAGAAACACTTTCAGCATGTCACTGGATAGAGTATGCAGGAGGAATACTGTGGGAATAAGTTTAGAAATATTAAGAACTCAGATTCAGACTCCTCGATGTTAACAGCTTTTTCCCAGGAAAATGGTTTCTGCTGGGAGCTCAGGGCACCAGAAGTCTAACATATTCATAGTACCTCTGTGATAGTAGATAGTTCAGCAGAGAAAGACAATATTTAAGGCCCAGCATATTCTGAACTCTTGTGCCATCTGAAGAAAGAAAAAGATGAAAAAGATGCACATGGTCTTCTTGTAATGGATCTGGGTCTGCTGTGAATATGGGGAGGCTGTGGACATGCCATCTTTCAATACTGTCCATGGTGTAGCCATATGTGGCTACTGCTAGCACGACACACATATGCACAACCTTTTAGTGGTGCGTGATTCATTGCATGAAGGGACTGATGGGATGCTTGCTTATTATATTTCTTTCTGTCCTGTATACCAGATACTGGTTTTAAGCAACATTCAAAAGCATTTGTTGATGTTTCTGTTTTTACAGTGGTTTGGTCTTGCTCAATATACTAAAATCACACGAAAACTGAGCCACATACACCTACTTCCAAACTGCGTGTGTCATGGTCTGCATGGTATGTGAAACTGATGGCAGTCATTGTATCTTTCAAGGTCAGTAACTCAGGCATCAAAAGACCCAGCTGTATTTTTTCAAATTCTAACTAGATTTGTAATGCACCTGGTAAATATCTGCCCTTTCAGAAACACAATTTCACTTCTGCCAATATGAGCATTAAGAATACTAATGCAGGTCAAGTAGTTTACTGTTGACATGAGCAACAGCATAAGTAACCCATAATTTGAAACTAAAATTAATAATGAGTGGCTGCCATTGTATGATTTAAGACTCTCTAAACAAAACAGAAGGCAGTAAGGAAATCCAAGAAAAAGGTTACTGAAAAGACAAAAGAAAAGAATGTTACAGCTGAGTTGCTTTTCTAGCTTTAGCTGTGACACTGCGGTGGGAGAGCAACTGCAGAGGTGAGTGGAGCCTCAGATAAAGGATTGGAAAACCTATAAAACCTGACGAGAACAAAGAAGCCCTGAATCTCTGCGTGAACACTTTTGAGCTTAAGGAGCTGAGTCTGCATGAAGTCTACTACCTCCAGTTTCCCACATCTCCTGGGATAGCTGGTCAAAAGACTGGTAAGACCCTGTTAACAGACTGTGTAGAGTCAAATTTGCCACCATATGCAGACAAATCCTTTCTCTGAACAATGTGCACCGTGCTGTTCTAGTCTGTTTTAAGGTGTTTGTAAGTTGAATGACTAAAGCAGTCTGGGGTGGGGACTGGCATCTAGAAAGCTAAGGTGAGCTCTGGCTTTTTCATGAATTTTACATGTGTTTTGGGACAAATAATTTTATGTCCTGTGACACAATGATTGTTAATAACTTCATAGAGGAAGAAAAGTTTATGCTTTCCGAAGAGAAGTAGGAGTGTTAGAGGCCTGCAGCTTCCTTGACCCAGGAAAGGACAAGGATCTGTGTTTATTGTGCAAGTGCACTATTCACTCCCTGTTTGCCCTCTTTTACCTTTACTTGTCTCTAAAGCTGAATTTCAGTTCATACTGGAGACATTAAGTGAAGTGCATTTTTATTATATGCTTCAATTTAGATCAAAATGTCAAAACACTATAGGAAAGTAATCTTTATTCTTAGCCACAGAGAGGAAATACATACACTTGAAAAGTCTGTCCTTGTGAAATGTCTGCAGCCCTTTTGCAGATGCAAGAAATTTAAGTACTATCTGAGTTCTTTGTCCTGCAAAGAGACTGCCATTGAATAATAATTAGTCCTTGTAAGGTAAATAAATCCAACTCTCCTTCCCTGCATGCCAAACAGGGTCTTATGGCTTCAGGATGCTGGGATGCAGCTCAGGGTCTGACAATATGCCACCCCTAATATCTATAGTATGTGGATGTCAGCAGTCCTGAAACACTTGTGTTCCTCTGTCACCAACATAGTTAGGCACAAAATTATGTCATGTTGTTTCTGCTTGGCATTGTTATTTTATTAACTAATGCTCTTTCCCTTCGCTACCACAAAAAACGCCAGCAACTTCTTCTGCTACTGAAAACTGACATTACAAAACAAGGGAGAGGAAGGTTGATACCAAAATGAAACTCAACAAAGCAACTGTATAAAAAAAAAAGTGTTCTCAATCTGATTGATAACGACAACAGTCTCTCTATGTTCATCTTTCTTCCAAAATTTTGACTTAAATAATTTTTATTTGATTTAAGTCAAAGCTAAAATATGTATGAAGTACAACTCACCAGAGTACAGATTTTACCCATCCTTACGGTCACTTGGCAACATTTTCCGCTGATATAATTGATGTATTTGGTCCACCTATGGATTTGGGGTTTGGAGTTGTACTTCCTGGAGAACAGTCAGTGGGTCTACTTGGATAAGATAAGACATAGATTAAGTAAGGATGGCAGAACTGGCAGCTCAAGGAACCCTGCATTTTTATGTGGATTTCTTGGATCTATTATTGCATTTCATAATAATTAATTTTCAATTAGATTTTCTGCAACACCATTACAGTTGTATCTCACTTTAGTCTCTGATAGTGAAACAAGAAAGGAATTTCACTTTCCTGTGGCCAGTTCTGCTTGCTTTACCTCTTGCAACAACTATATTGAAATCACAAAGACTCATTCTGGTGAGGTAAACATAAGTTGTCCTGTAAAGCTCAGTTATAATACTTAAGTATTAAATAATAGTGCTTAGCACTTATGCAACTTAATGCCTTATAATCTTCAAAGCACTTTACAAATCTTAACTAGTTAATCTCCACAGCAGCTCTGTGTGGTAGGTTATGAAGGCCACATGTTAAAAGTCTCCCAAAGTATGAACTTGCCTGCATGCTAAGCCTATGTGACAAAATATCTGCACAGTTATGTCCCTGAAGTCATGAGTGTTTAATTTTACTGGACTGTGACATGCCTTGCTTTCAATAAATTAGCTCTGCTTTTTTATTCCATTCAGGATAAATCCATTATAACCTGCAGCATGGCTCAGCACACAGTATTATCACCATTTTGAGAAACTTTTTTATTAAAACTCCTGGAAGCAAATAAGAAGCAGAGAATCTGAATTTTATTTAAGAAAAGAAGTTTCTAGTGCCAATTATTGCAAAGAAAGTGTACGGGAAAGGGTCAGAAAGTCTCTAAAGACTGAAGCACTCAGGAGAGTCACTACCATTTTTAGCTACTTCTTTTGAAAATGTGAGTTTCGTGATCTTGAGATTGACTGGCAAACAAAATATGCTTATACTCGATTTCACTGGGGAACTTAAGCCTTCAGAGAACCCACTTCATTTAGGAAATAGTATGTTTTTCTAGCTCAAATTGTCTTTGAATTTTCATGTTCCAGAAAAAAAAGAATATTGAGTAGCTATTTCTTTAGCCCGTTTCAGGTCTAAAATTTCCCATGGAGTAGAAATACTGCTTTTAGTCCGCTGTAATAAAGCTAACTTAGTGATAGTGTCACAAACACCACAGGTTCCAGTTTTTGTTAGTTCTACTGGAAAACTTTTTAAAACAACATTACAGTTTGAAGGTAACGTTATAATTCTATGTGAAGACCAAATTCACCAACCAAAGATGTAAGTTATTAGCTCATGATTACATCTCAAGCATCTCCATAGAAAATAAGCCTCTGAAAAGTTTTTATTCTTTGTAATACCTAGCGTGGAGAGGAAACAATGACTTTGACTGGTGAGGCCTTCTTCCAAGAGAAGCAGATAGAAAGTAGATTTTTTGTCACAAATTAAAAAAAAATCATCAATTTTCCAGAATGTCTACTGAGACAGAGCAGCATTATTTATAAATAAAGTATGACCCTTCCCCTCCAAGACATCAGGCAACTTAATGCCTTCCTTTTGCTTTCATCTACCACTGTCTCTCTCTGTGAAGCTTGTAATTTGAGACCTGATCCTTTGTAAGAAGAAAGCTCTATGATATTATAAAGACTGACCTCAATTCCTTATTTCCTTTCTGCTTCAACCTGGAAACTTTTGTTTCCTTTTTTTTCACTCTTCCTGTCTTTGTTTTCCTTTAATTTCATTTTTTCTCACCTTTGGAAAAAAATAACAAATAACCTTTGAAGGAATAATTAGCAATCTCTGTGACCCTATGGTAAAAACCTTTACCTGATTCACTACTGAAGTGGTTATCTAAGAGTAAGAGTTTCAGACAGACCAGGAAAAGAGAAATTTCCACATGAGAGATGGTAAGGGATGAGCAGAAAAGAGACCCTAGAAAGTAAAGGAATAAATGGATGGGAATACAAGAGGAGACGTAATTAGCCACTCTCACATGCTTGCCACTAATTTCAAATGTTCCAAATGGAGCGTGGTGTTCTGCGGACAAGCTCATAATTAAGTACAGAGTTGCAATGCACATGCACAAGAGGTCTGAATTAAGGTTTCATGGGTAGCCTTCTGGCTTTCCCAACCTTTGGTCACTTAATTTAGTGACCTAAATACTTTTTAATAGAGAAAAAAATTATTTTGATGAGGTCTCTTAATTCTTTAGGGAGGAAGGGTTGTTAAGGACTGCAATTTATTATGTAATTGTGGATGCATAGTACTTAAAAGGAAAAATTATTCTATTTTCATTCTGCCTAAATTTGTATACCATGCTGAGACCTTAATACCTGTGGTTTTTTTCCTGAAGTGCATTAAGCTACATGACTAACATCTGTTTCAAATGCATCAGAAGCAGGAGGTCTGCCAGAGAATCTATAGGACTGGTAGATAATCATGGTTTTAAAGAAAGTCCAGAAAAGATTAGGTTCTAAGGGGAAAGGCTGCATGAATGCACCACAGGAGAGTTTTAAGAGACTCTACATCAGAATCTTTTTCTAAGAAGGTTAAATTTGAGGCAGTTTTTTCAAACTGAGGAGCTTTTAGAACAAGTCAATAATTATGTCAACAAATAACATGGACCAGATGGTATTTGTACTTGAGGAATTTTTAGGAAACTTGGGTATGAAGTTACTGCAGGTGCTGAACTATGAATGGTTACGTGTAGCCTTTTGCTGAAATCAGCTTGGCACCTGAAGACAGAATGAGGCAAATACGATGGCATCTTGCAAAAAAGGTGTCTGAGAGAATCTGGGAATAGCAGACCCTAATTTGTCTGCACCAGTCAATTTAGGTGACGCTACATTATAGAATTAAATTAGCAGACAGACATGGAATTATGGAGTAACAGGGATAAGTCAACACAATGTTTGTAAAGGACAGTCATGTCTTATAGATCAGTCAAAGCTCTTTGAAGGAGTTAAGCAGGTTAATTATGATTTAGCCAAGAGCCCTGGCTCTTGAATACCTTGATAATGAAGACCAAGAGCTTCATTGTAACTCCATGGCTTTGGTATGTTTGATAGAATATTAGGTTCATATGTCTTCAGTGTAGTTTTTCTCAGCTTGTTCTTATAATCTTCCCGTGTCACTGTTGGGTTTTCTTTAGTTCAGGGGGGATTGTCAAAATAAAAGGAATGTGTGTTCCTGAGTAATTTTGGCAGTTTTTAAAACCCCGTCAATACACAATTGTGTTTCCACTATTTCCCCATAATACTGTCTCTAGGTACCTTCAAAGCTGATTTGAGCAAAAGGCTACGTACAACAGTAAATAGTTCAGTACCTTCAGTACTTTGTGCGATGCTGTGCCAAGTTCCCTGCCTCTCGTGCTGGCTCGTATTGCTTCATCGCATTCTTCTCTATCTGTAATCTCTTATACATAATTTATAAGGTCTTGGGACAGGACTATCTCTTTAGCTCGTGTTTATAGCGCTAATAGTAGCGGGGTCCTGGCGCATGGCTGGGGTTCTGTGTACTTGTCTAATAAACACCTATAAATACATGAAAGTATAGAAACAATCTGCCATTTTTAGACCGCTTTAATAGGAATCAGGCACTGGAGTAAGGGGGGAAAAAAATTCTTCACCCTCAACACCCTCGGGATGGGAAGCCTTGCAGGCAGGACCTAGTCACAAAGCTTAGCTTTGAGCTTAACCTTTAAATGAGCGAGGGCTAATCCTCCTTGGCCGCTTTTATCACCGGCACGGCTCCCATCGACCTCGGTTTAGAGGGGTTTAGGGGGTCCCTGCTGCTCTCCCCCGCCTCCCCTCCCTCGACGGAGCATCCCACCACCATCTCCATCAGCACCACCCTCCTCATCTCCTCGCAGAAGACGCCCGAGGGATGAGACAAGACAGCGAGGAGAAGAGTTAAACAGGGCAATTGAGAGAACCCGGCCCTTTTTTTTTTTTCCCCCGCCTCCTCTTGCTTGCGGGGAAGGAGAGGGGGGGGATCGGGACCTGTCGAACGGGGGTGGCCCCCGGCGGAGAGGCGCGGGGAGGGCGAAGCCCTCCCCGCGCCTCTCCGCCGGGGGCCACCCCCGCGGTACGGCGCGGCCAAGCACCGCCTCCGCGGCGGGATGCAGCCGCCGCCACCGCCCCGTGGGTGCAGGTAAGGGGTGGGGGAGTGGGATGGTGATGGGGGGGGGTGGGTAAGGAAGGTGGCCGGGCTACGCGGGGAGGATGAAGAGGGCAGCCCCCCCCCGCCCCGTACCCCGCCGAGCATTCGCCCCGAGCTCGCCTTAGGGGTGAAAAAAACCCAAAATTTTAAAAAAAAAGGCAAAAACAACCCCAACCCCAAACCACCACCCCCCCCCCAAAAAAAAAAAAAACGGCCGCTGAGGGCTGGCGGCGGTAGATTTTGGGGTTTTTTTGGCAAATTGAGATGATCCTCTTAAAAACGCTGCCCGCCGAGCCGGGAGTCGCCCCTGGGGCGCTGACCCACCCCGGGACGGAAGGATTTCGAGATTTAACTAATTTTTTTTAAACCCCCCCCCCCATTTTAACTGAATGGAGCCGCGGCTAGACCCAGGAGCTAGCACGGATGCTGGCGCTGAATTTGGCGTAGCAGTTGGGGAGGGTAGTTTTTAAGAGACGTGGGGGGAATTTGCAGCAGAAATAATAAGTTTCTCTGTGGTCGCCTGATTAATTAAAAATGAAGTACGTGCTGTGCATTGGGAAACAGTCCTAAGCAATGATCTGGAGCAATTCTAAGCCGTAAGAGTTAATATTTTTTTTTTTTCCCTTTCCTAGAAAATTCGAAATAGCTAGGTATTGCCTTTGTAAATCCACATAGAGCCCTCAGCGCTGCAGAGTGTTCACTGCTTAATGAATGTTTGTAAAGGGATTTTCATTCCCACTGAATGTCAGTGGGAGCAGCCAGAGCTCAGGGAGTCAGGTCACCCGCTCCTCTTCTTTTGCAAAGAAAGAAGGAGCAGAATTACTTCAGCAGCACTGCTGTGTTGTTATAGTGCACAGGATGACATCCCTTGCTGATACAGTTGTTCAGGTGAAGCGTGCTTCTGGAGTTTATGATTTTGAGCATGAAACTTGAGAAAGAGATAAGAAAAAAAGTGCGGCAGTCTCTCCATGAGCAATAGAAAAGGTCCTCTCGGGACTTTCTAATGCTCCATAATGGACCCTGGGGGGGTGGTGGTGTTTCATTTTTGTAATTTGTTTTCAGTCTAGTATATCAATATATTTATTTCCATTATATATGCTATTTATAGAGCATGTCTTTGAACCAGTGCATTTTTATTTACTGATTTGCTTCTCACATTGTGTGTTTGTAATGGATTGCACACTGAGATATTTCAGTGGTGCTTTTATTGTTTAACTTACAGAGATGTGCATTTTGGGTGAATTAGATACCTGTAGGTAGCTGTGGCTGTGCATTTTAATATCGCCTCTGGCAAGGAGATCTTTAAAGGCACAAAACATTTTCAGACATATATATATAATGCTAAACCGAACTTGGTGAGAAGAAGAAATGCAAGTAACTCTTCATCATTTTCTGCATTTTCTAAGGTAAAACAATCATAAATCCACAACTGAAGTTATAAAAGCAAATTCAGAGTTTGAAATCAGCCCTGCTTCAAGGGATAAACACTTCCCCTGCAAGCACTCAGATTGGCAGTTATTCTGCCACCCGTTCTGGATGGATGAATCAGAATATGGCACGGTACACACAGCATAAGGCTCTGTCCTGAAAAAAGTTATGTACAAATTGCTGTCCTTAGTTATTATTAATAGACTACCTGAATTCAGTAAGATGATTTACAGTGTGTAAAATTAAGCAGATGTCCATGTCTTCGCAGTACCAGGATCTATATGGGCAAGTTTATAGGTAATAAGAGATACAGAATAATCTTGTGTAATGGAAAGCCACGGCTCAAGGGCTGCATGTCTCTTTAATTTATAAAGATTAAAGAGATTGGAAAAATACTTTAGACTTTTATATACTTATGAAGTAATTTTAAAATAACTTTAAAATGAAAAATGAACCCCTTTTGTTTGAAAGTGCTTGACAGTAAAGATATTGGTTCTTCAAAAGTTATGTATGTACCTTCATAAATGGAGGTAGAAATACCAACTGAATTACTGGCAGAAAAAAAGTCTAACTATTGAAAACCAAAATAAATATGTGTGTCATAGCCAGGCTTTATGTAATTGACTAAATTTCACGTGACACAGAGTCCTGCCTGATTTTTTTTCCTCAGGAAAGTTTAAACATAACACAGTTGGACCAAAGGAACCAAAACCATATTTTGGTTTGTGTTTTGCTGTTGAAAAATATTCCATTTTGAAGAAAACTTTACATTCATATCTACATGTAATCATTTCAGAAAAATGAATTACTTGTGGACCAAAGTTCTTCTAAGAAAATATTTCTATTGATGGTCCAGATACTGGTTTTTGTAGGTATCAACTCTTGTTCCCCATCATATGATAATCTCCAGGAAAATATTGATTTTAAGAAGAAAAAGATTACCTCTAAAAAGGCCATGGTATTAAAATATTTTCCAAAATATATCAAAAGACCTTTCTTTGCCTTAAAACAGAGGGCTTAGAAATATCAAATTATGTAAAAAGGCATCACTCATACTATAAAGCATTTAAAATGAAACAATCTTTCAGTGAAACTCTGCTGATTTATGGAAGTGAAGGATCTTTTCTAGGGATTTTGACTACAGGGATGCTAAGCTTTCACACTGCCCAGTCTACTACAGCTACGACTGGAAGAACCTGTGTCTGTGGCGGTGGCCAGGCACTTCATGGAGGGTTACACCTCGACCTTTTAGTAACAACATAATGCAATTTTTCTGTGTCTAAGTCTAACTCTGAATCCTGATAGGATTACTGTTGTATCTTCAGATGCCTTTGTCAGCTGCATAAGCACCCAATTACTATTAGATAGTACTTAAGAAATAGTTTTGTCTTTGAGCACTAACCTCAAAGACATATAAGACACCTTTTCTTTTTCAAGAAGGCAAATATAAATACATGACTTCCTATTTCTAACAATCACAAAAAAAAAAATAGAAGCTAATCAGTCAGATTTTTTAGTTTTGTAGGATAATAAAAAAGTAATACTGTCTTTGCTCTCATTCTGATGGTCATCTACTGAGGTTAACTTAATCCCTAATACTGTCTGCCACAAGACCTGTTCTTTTGAGACTGTATTTGGCAAGTACACTGAACACTGAATGCATTTGTATATGAATATTTTAAGATAGGAAATTATATTTTCAGTTATAATAAACATGTGATAATCAAGAGTAGTTTATAAAAGGTATCAAGGGAACCCACTTAGTAGTTCTATAATTACTGTAATTGTGCAATATTTTATATTTAATCTTGGGATCAAAGGTAACCATTGACGGCCTTAATTTGGGATCCTATTTGATAATGTGCTGCTTATCTTTCTGTCACCAAGGTATTAAGTTTCAGCAGAAGGTGGATTTTCAAGTAACTTAATGTCTTATTTAAGTCAGTTTGTAAATTGTTTTAATTGGGGAGGCTTTGTATTGTAGCACCAAGTACAATGTAGGTGCCAACAGTGGTGAGCTCTACGGGCAGGAAAAAAAGGAGAATTATACTGCATAAATTAAAACTAATCTGTCGGGAAATAGTAGTCGAAATGCAAACCCAGCATATGAGGAAACAGAAGGAATTTAGAAAGCTATAATTCCAGAATTGTAGCATGACATTAAGGAATCAGATATTCCTATGAATGTAGTTTGGCATGAAGAATGCAGACATATGGAGAGGATACAGAGAATGACAACAATACCTGTAAAAGACCACCTAGATTGATTTATCAGGGAGGATGAAAAGTACTAAGTGTTTAAGGCTTGGTTAACTGCTGGTAAATAAAGAGAGAAGACAAGGTAGCTGTTTACAAGTATTTGTGAGATACAGTGACCAAGAAGGGAAAAGAGCTACTTTTAAAGCTTATGAGTAGTGTAGCATGGCCAAGGGCTTTGAGGTATGGATGCAGGGCTGTTAGGAAACAAACAAACCAACCTGCTGAAAGTCAGGAGGAAATGAGGTTATTATCTGTACTAATTTAGCTGTAGAAACAACCCCTGTGTTAAAGAGTAATAAACCTTGTGAAGCAGCCTTTCAGCCTTTCATTTTTGGGTTTTTTTTTTTTTCTACAGCAGGTCACTGAAACCTTGCTTATTACTTGAAAAATTGAAGTTTCGCACTTCATAGACACACAGAGTCACAAGGTTAGGTGTCGGGGCATCATGTCCCTCCCCCGGAGCTGCATCAATTACATCAGTGTATTTCCTGACAGGTGCTTAACTAACTTATGTTTTTAAGACCCCATTGATGGAGGCTCCATGATCTACCCAGTCCACAATTGTTTCCAGTGCTTTTCTGTCCTCCTTCTTCTTTTTAAAATGTCTCACCTGTATCTTCCTTGCTTAACCCACTATTTTTTGTCTACCCTTCTTTTTGGAAAAGAGATTATTCCCTCCCATTTTGCAACAGCCCTTCTTGTATGAGAAGATGGGCATCTCTTGTCCTGGACAAACAATTAGAAACAGCTGTCTTTCCCAGAGGTTTGCTTGATTTCTGATCTCTTAGAGATTTACAATGACCTCTGATCACTGTTGTTCTCTTCGGTAATGTTCTTGCTTGAAATCAGACATAGTAATCAAACTGATATGTCAGCAGTGCTCACTGTAGGAGAAGGACAATTTTATGTAACTTGCAAGTATCTGCCCTATTTTTGTGTGCTGGTCTTCATTTTTTTGGAATACTATATTGCAAAAACCACCATAACACCATAGCATGTATGGTGTTAAATCTGTGAAATGTATAGTGCCCAGATCCATTTCTGTAGAACTGATGCCAGTCATCCCATCCTGCCTCCTTCAGTCTTTATTTGTGCAATTGGTTATTCTTACCTAAATGAAATGCTTTGCTTTTGTCTTCTTCAATCTGTTAAAACACTTGAATTCTAATACCACTATCCAGTGCATTTGAACCCCTGTCAGTTTGGTCCGTCTGCAGATGTAATGCTACTCTCTAATCCATCATGCAAAGAAATCACTAAGAAGTATCCAGAAGAGACTCCTGAACAGATTTGCTGAGGGTATCCTTCCTGTGTGATAATGAATTGTTGATAAGTACACTCTAAATATTCACTTCCAAATGGTACCAACTTCTGCAATTTCTTCTAAACCAACTGTCCCTAATTTGTTTATGAGAATATCATGAGACCAGGGACTGTACCTGTTGCGCACAGTTTCTCAAAACTACTTTCTTGTGGCTCTGAGACTGGCTAATCTGAGGCTGGTGAAATCAGTTCCCTAGAGTACTGTTTATTAGGCTAGTTGTTTTGTGGAATGGCTCCTATGACCGGAGTGTTGGAATGGAAGGATACAGATCACTCTTTAGGAAGCACAGGCAGGGGAGACGAGGAGGGGGCATCACCCTCTAAGTCAGTGACCAGCCAGTCTTGAACAAGGAGCTCTGCCTAGAGATGGATAAGGAGCCGACCAAGAGCTTATGGGTCAGGATTAAAGGGAGGGCAGGGACAGATGATGTTATAGTGGGGGTCTGCTACAGGCCACCTGCCCAGGAAGACTGAGCGGGTGAGGCCCTCTATAGACAGATAGGAGCAGCCTCACATTCAAAAGCCCTGGTCCTCATGAGGGACTTCAACCACCCCGATATCTGTTGGAAGGACAAAACGGCAGGGCACAAGCAATCCAGGAGATTCTTGGAATGCGTTGATGGCAACTTCCTTCTCCAAGTGGTAGAGGAGCCAACAAGGAGAGGTGCTATTCTGGACCTTGTTCTCACCAACAAGGAGGGGCTGGTGGGCAATGTGAAGCTCAAGGGCAGCCTAGTCTGCAGTGACCATGAAGTGGTGGAGTTCAAGATCCTTAGGGAAGCGAGGAGGGCACACAACAAGCTTGCTACCCTGGACTTCAGGAGAGCAGACTTTGGCCTCTTCAGGGATCTGCTTGGTCGAGTACCATGGGATACAGCCCTGGAGGGAAGAGGGGCCCAAGAAAGCTGGTTAACATTCAAGGATCACCCCCTCCAAGCTCAGGAGCGATGCATCCCAACAAAGAGGAAGTCAGGCAAAAAGGCCAGGAGACCTGCATGGATGAACAAGGAACTTCTGGACAAACTCAAACACAAAAAGGAAACCTACGGAGGGTAGAAGCAAGGACAGGTAGCCTGGGAGGAATACAGAGAAATTGTCCGAGCAGCCAGGGATCAGGTTAGGAAAGTTAAAGCCCCAGTAGAAATCTGGCCAGGGATGTCAAGGGCAAGAAGAAAATCTTCTATAGGTACGTTGGTGATAAAAGGAAGACTAGGGAAAATGTGGGCCCTCTCTGGAAGGAAATGGGGGACCTGGTTACCTGGGACCTGGAGAAGACTGAGGTACTCAATGACTTTTTTGTCTCAGTCTTCACTGGTAAGTGTTCCAGCCACACTGCCCGAGTCACAGAAGGCAAAGGCAGGGACTGGGAGAATGAAGAACCACCCGCTGTATCAGGTTCAAGACCATCTAAGGAACCTGAAGGTGCACAAGTCCATGGTACCTGATGAGATGCATCCACAGTTCCTGAGGGAACTGGCAGATGAAGTGGCTAAACCACTATCTATCATATTTGGGAAGTCGTGAGAGTCCAGGGAAGTTCCCACTGACTGGAAAAGGGGAAACATAACCCCCATTTTTAAAAAGGGAAAAAGGAAGACCTGGGGAACTACAGGCCAGTCTCACCTTTGTGTCCAGCAAGATCGTGGAGCAGATCCTCCTGGAAGCTATGCTAAGGTACATGGAAACTAAGGAGGTGATTGGTGACAGCCAACATGGTTTCACTAAGGGCAAATCATGCCTGACAAATTTGGTAGCCTTCTACAATGGGGTTACAGTGTTGGTGGATAGGGAAAGAGCCACAGACATCATCTACCTGGACTTGTGCAAAGCGTTTGACACTGTCCCGCATGACAACCTTCTCTCTAAATTGGAGAGATATGGATTTGATGGATGGACCACCTGGTGGATAAGGAATTGGCTGGATGGTCTCACTCAAAGATTTGTGGTCAACGGCTCGATGTCCAAGTGGAGACCAGTGATGAATGGCATTTCTCAGGGGTCAGTTTTGGGACCGGTGCTGTTTAACATCTTTGTCAGTGACATGGACAGTGGGATTGAGTGCAACCTTAGCAAGTTTGCTGACAACACCAAACTGTGTGGTGCGGTTGACACGCTGGAGGGAAGGGATGCCATCCAGAGGGACCTTGACAGGCTTGAGTGGTGGGCCTGTGTGAACCTCATGAAGTTCAACAAGGCCAAGTGCAAGGTCCTGCACATGGGTTGGGGCAATCCCAAGCACAAATACAGGCTGGGCAATGAGTAGATTGTGAGCAGCCCTGTGGAGAAGGACTTGGGAATATTAGTGGATGAAAAACTGAATATGAGCCAGCAATATATGCTTGCAGCCCAGAAAGCCAATCACGTTCTGGGCTGCAGCAGAAGAAGTGTGGCTAGCATGTTAAGGGAGGTGATTCTCCCCCTCTACTCTGCTTTTGTGAGACCCCACCTGGAGTACTGCTTTCAACTCTGCGGCCCCCAGTGTAGGAAAGACATGGACCTGCTTGAGTGGGTCCAGAAGAGGGCCATGAAGATGATCAGAGGGCTGGGGCACCTCCCCTGTGAGGATAGGCTGAGAGAGATGAGGTTGTCTAGCCTGGAGAAGAGAAGGCTCCAGGAAGACCTTGTAGTGGCCTTCCAGTGCTTAAAGGGGGCCTACAGGAATGATGGGGAGGGACTCTTTAACAGGGCATGTAGTGATAGGACGAGGGGTAATGGTTTTAAACTGAAAGAGGGTAGATTTAGATTTGATATTAGGAAAAAATTCTTTACTGTGAGGGTGGTGAGACACTGGAACAGGTTGTCCAGAGAATTTGTGGGTGCCCCATCCCTGGAAGTGCTCAAGGCCAGGTTGGATGGGGCTTTGAGCAACCTGGTCTAGTGAAAGGTGTCCTTGCCCATGGCAGGGGGGTTGGAACTAGATGATCTTTAAGGTCACTTCCAACCCAAACCATTGTATGATTCTATGATTCTATAAACCCCTGAACTTATTTAAAAACCCCCAACCTATTCTTTCCCTAAATTCTTTTCCCTTTGTCACTGATGTATTAGCTGCCTGGTGGCAATTAACACAAATAGTGAAGAAAAGAAGGAGAAGAAGGAGAAAGAGGAGAAGAAGAAAAACCTAAACACTTTGCTCTTCTCAGCACCACTTATTGAGTTTTTCTTCCTGCTTAGTAGACTAATTTTTTTTCCTAGTCCTCCTTTCTCTTCTAATGTCTGTACAGAATGTTTCTGTGCAGGATCTGAAGATGCACATCAGCACACATCTAGCACCAGGGATTTTTGACTGTGTGGGACTCAGTAGGAAGGGGCCCTTTTTGCTGGGAGCTGATTTATGAATTTTGATGTGATAGTAAAGATGAACAGACACTTAAAGGGACTGTGCAACCTCTGCATGAGTGTGCCTCTGTTTTTTAATGGCAAAGAGTCCATGTTTGTCCATTGTCATCTTAGCAGAACGTTATCTATCTACAGAATAGAGTTTATATACTTAGTGAAATAAATGTTTACAGTGCAACCTTTCAGCTACATAGACTATGACCCTATATGCAAAACAGCAAGGGGAATATTAAATGATTAACTGATCCAAGAATATGCAGTGAGTAGTACTAGGTTTTGTCTGGATTGGAAAATAAAGCTAACAAAATGAAAGCCACAGTGAATGGTTGTCATTTTGAGTAGCTAGAGCTTGAACCGTAAACTTACTTAGTCCAAGATCTTGAAAGAACAGCCTCAATGCTTTGAGTCTTTCATCAGGGCAAGGTTCTCTCTATTTTTGTAAGAAAAATACAATGATGGTGACTTTATTTTAGTCAGTGAAATTACTTTAAAATGCTAGGTTCACAGTGAGCATTTCAGCTAACAGTGATTTTTGTCAAATGTCTCAGCTCTTCTTTTTTCACTTCAGAATTTCCCAAATTTTACTGCAGGAAGGGTCCTGAATCAGGACTTCAGCTCAGTAAGGTTTTAGAGATGGTGCACGAAGTTCCCCTTGCTCTGATTTTAGGCTGTGCATTTTCATGGGATTATAAAAGTTCATGTGTGGGTGAAATTAATTACCGGAGTTGTTAGCCTTATGTAAGCAAATCATCTCCTACTGTATCCTCTTGCTAAACTTTCATTGCAGCTAGTTTAACTATTCATGGCAGGATTCCTATTATTTTGTTTCATTATCCTTTACTTACTAATAAAGCTGTTTTACATAATGATTCATATCTGGAAGCAATTTAGTATGTCGTCATAGTCCAATTTGTTGCCTTCATTAATGAAATGAGAAAGCACTGTCAATCAGAATGGAGGTTGTTACTGTGATTTATAAATTCAATCCTAAGGGTAAGCAAAGTTCTGATAAAGGTCTGTTTTTGAGAAGGGCTGCAATGAGGTTTTGCAGTTGAAGATGAATTGGATTTTTGTATTTGCTTGGAAAAAAAAGACTATGGTTTATAGGTGACCATTAGGGCTGTACACTTAGCTTTCCATGGCTACTTATATTTGAGTGAAAAGACTGGGAAGTCTGAAGCAAACTAGAAGTAAAGTATTTCTCACCATGTCGGTAGTTCTCCCTGTTCTGTAAACAAGGGGAGAGAATGCGAATTGGACTATCTCACTTTTTACTTAGCTGTTCATATCAGCTACAGCTGCACATGTTATTGCTGGAGTGCAGGGTATTGGTGGGATGTAGACCTGGCCCTTGTGCTTTATACTGTTCAATATAGGGCCAGTGATTAATTAGGTTATTGCATCCATAGCTAGAATTGCATGTGTAACCAAGATTTATGTTGCTGCAGCAACATAGAGAGACACAACCGTGCTGAATTTCCTAGATCTTTGAAGTAGGAGTTCTCCTAATCCAAAATGGGATTGAGAATTCCCATCAGCATGTGAAGAGTGTAACTAAGAGGGGCCCTCATTAATAGTCTGAAATCTTGCATATCTGACTCTCAAACTGAGTTGGGTAAGTTCCCGCTGCTCATCAAAGGGTTAGAGAAAATAGGCAGTTGCAAGAGAGAAGACAAAAGGCAGGCCTGTGTCTCGAATTAATCAAGAGCGATTGATCTGAAGACAAATAGGAGCAATGCAGGATTTGACGACTACTGTGAAAAAAGTCTGAACACACTCCCCACTCCCCCCCAGTCATTAGTCAGGATTAAATTTTTCCTATTCATGATGGAAAAGAAAAGCTCCCTAAGGGAGCTGAAATTTCATATAAACACCACTAAAGTTCTCAATTTGGAAAATATTTTAATTTTAATTGCTTTTTTAATCCTGTTTTTTTTTAAATGTTGGAAACTGGGGTTATTAATTTTTGGCTGTTGTCATTTCAAGGTCACATGGTTAAATGTATTTATTACGTCAGCAGTGATAGAAAATGTCCAAGCAACATGAGTTTCCTTAAAGCAGTACCCTTTGTCTAAAAGGTTGCAAAATATTAATGGAAAAGGAAGAAATTGGATTACCTTGGAGTCAGGGAACTTTTAGTGAGATATGTAGCTATGAAAATATATGCTATCATACGTTTGTACAATTCCTTTTACCTCCTGGAAAGCTGTAATATTTTAATTTATTTTTTATTTTGCTTTTTTTTTAACAAAGAAGGAAAATGGCAACGTAGGAAAGAGTCAATGGACTATAACCTCTTGACTTTCAAACAGTTTTGTTTATATACCACAGTTACATGTGATGGACTGGTGATCCATTTCCCCGCAAGTTCAGCAGAAATTACACTACAGCTTTCATCCAGTTTTCTCACTTCATAGATCAGCTGCAACAAGGGTCTGTTGTAGTCTCATGAACGAACTTCGATTGCCGGGAAGCACTGAAAGGGAAGAGAATCCTGCTCTTCATTTGTTATCCAAACTGCTTGTTTGCAGGAGGCTGACATTTCTTAAGCTGCATCCAGATTTCAGGGACTTATCAAGACTTGCTGCAGAGTGCCTGAACAGCTGGGTGCCAATTTACTGCACACTCCCTACTCTGCACCAAGTCTCTGCGTGAGCCCTTTGACGGGAGCATAAGCCCAAGAAAAGAAGAATTGAGCATGGAGAAGTATGTCCATAATTACCGCCTTCTGCTCTTCTCTTTGGTGGTCTTATCGGACAGCTTCCAGGTAACTTAAATGAGAACTGGAGCAGATGCCGAAGTGGTGGGATTTCTGGACAGCTTGGATTTTCATTACCTGCTTTGCAAAACAGACTTTGCAATTATCCTGGAAGTTACAATCCAGAAGTTGGATGAAATGAACATTTTCTACAATTCATGTGCAACAGAGACACAGTCTGGTACTTTCAAGGCAAAGAAGTTGTAATGGTTGTTTTCGTTTATAAAGAGAAATAGAGGTATTGAGTTTGGCCTGTAAAGTTGCATAGTTTTAAGTTTCTGATGTTTTCAGTGACATTAGACTAGTGTGAAACTGGTCCAGCTGCAGGTCCAGTCAGACTCCACCGGTTTCTTGCCCTTCGTAAACATTGAAATGAAGAGGTTTATTCTAGGACATTTCCCTGCCGTGCTGCAAAGTAAAACCTGATAGTGTTATGGATCTTGACTGGAAAGTCAAACTGGCAAGTCTAATTTCATCATGTAACTTAATTATCACAAAATATAAATAATCAGCAGGAATGGAATTTGTAATGAAATGGTAAATAAAATAATTTGTATTTTAGTAGACTACTGTTATTCTAAGATTATAACCAAATTATTATCTTGACAATGTTTATTAAGTGTATCTAAAAATAATAACCTTTAATGCAGTGTTGTAATACATGGAAGTCTCTAGCATGTCCTGTAAAGCAGAAGACTCGGTACCAGTCCCAGTGAATGAGAAAGTTAAAGGAAAAACTTAATGGTCTTGTGATTCAGTAGGAAACTAAGCCAAATTTCAGCCCACATTGGAATCCAATAAAGATGTTTTAGGAAAAGTATAATATAACATTATATCAATGGGAAAATTCTTACCGTCTTCTAAGTCAAGTCCAAGTTGGCTTTTGTGTTTAGTTACAATATTCAAATTAACCTTCAGTTTAGACAGCTACTTCTGTAGTTGGCATGAACTGGAATTTCTGTAGCATTTGGAATTCGGTATGAATGATTGAAAACATTCTCCTTTTTTTTTTTTTTAAGAACTGCAAAGATTGAACAAAGAGCTTCAAGTGGAAATATAAAAACACTTGGAAACACTGAACCACATAGTAACCAAACATGAAATATAAACTAGAGCAAAGACCATATCAGATGACAAAAGAAAAGAAATGATTGTTAGTCTTTGGAATTTCTACTTATAAATAGAGGATTTCTAGGCAGTTGAACAACAAACTAGAGTACGTTTTGAGGCAGAGAAGAAAGATAGCTGCAGACATGAAACACCCAATTTGTTTTATTTAAGGGTCAAACAAGAAAAGAAGAATGGGCTTTTGACTCTAAGAAATAATTATTTGAAATTACTGCAAATAACCCATCATATCTGACAACATAACTTGAAATGGCATTCTGAGAAAAGTTCTGATTGAGTAGCTTCTCACACATGTAATATCATTTCAAGTCTGTGTTTCAATACTGTCTACTTCTGTTGTTCAGTCTGTTACAGTTTCCCACTCTTTGAGATGACAGTGAAAATGTGCCTACTAGGAATTTACTATACTGTTACTGAATTTACTATACTCTTACTGAATTTATTTTATTTTATTTTATTTTATTTTCAGCTAGTAAAAGGTGAGCTAATGCATCATAAAAGAAAATTGTGGATTATGCCAGAAAAAAAGAAAGTAAGGATTGTGAAAACATTGAACATAAATGTTTTGAAGAGAGATATTCATAGATACTACATTCAGAATAGACTGTGACAATTGTAACAATTTGGCCTAACCTCTTACATAGCAGAGCACATAAAATCAGTGAAATGGATCAAGTCTTACATACTATTCTTTTAAGCACTCACACACACTTGAAGTACATGAATTTTTTTTTTTATTTTTTTTTGCAGTCACTGGGATTAACCCCCATTTTCTAAATCAAAAAGACTGTGTTTGTAGGACAGGTGTTTTGAAGAGCTCACATTATTTGTTATTATATGTAGTATTTTATTTTAAATCTTTTCTCATAATAACTTGTTTCAACAGTAGAAGTGACAGAAAAAAACATTTTTTATTATGATTCCAAAATGTATATTATTTGAAAATCAAGGAAAGAAAAAGAAGAACCAGTGTGTTTAAAGCCTTTGCTTCTGACATTTTCCAATGCAGCCAAAGGAGTGACTTTCATAATTTCATCTTGATAATATATTGCTTAGTTTCTTGGAAGAAGTTTGGAAACAGGCTTTAATCTCTGCTGAGTGCTTGGACAATTAAATATGTTCTGTTTTAATAATGGGAAGGATTATTTCCTGAATAAACAGGCAGTTTGAATTAGTTTGAAGAATGCCTTAACACTTTGAAATGTAATCTCATCAGCCTCCATCAGATATTAAAGTCTCACCTGGCTGGTGCATGGATGAGGGGAAATCATGAAGGAAGATGTAAGAGTCTGTATAAAGGGATTCAGTGTCTGCATCCACTTGGTGTTTTACATGAGCTTAGGAGTAATATTAAAAGTCTAAGAAACCACTTTTCAAATTAATCACTAAACAAAAATACCTTGCTAAGAAATTAAGATAGCGGAGTGGAAGCAGGGAAATCATGGTTTTGTTCCCGAAAAATTTCAACCAACCCATCACTTCTAGAGGGTAGATGAACAACAAATAGTTTATGCATGATTTAGGGGCTTTGGTTTCAGGGTCCAGGCCCTATTTCAAATAACACACTACTCAGCTACAACTGGAAAGTCTATTCTTAAGCTTCTTGTTCTTAATCATTCTGCACTTCTGAATACAGGCTCTGTTTTGCACCAGATAAGCTTTTACTACATTGGTGAACTTACTTAGGAATGTGCATATTATTGAATAGGCACATGCAGTTGTATAATGCTCCTCAGGCAAGATGATACATTCAAATTTTTTATTGACTTTTCATGAAATAAAATCAGATCCTTTGAGTAAAGACCATTTTATAACAGAATCCACCTTGAATACTGTGTTCCACCTCAAATCCTGTGTTCAGTTTTGGGCCCCTCACTACGAGAAAGACATTGAGGTGCTGGAGCGTGTCCAGAGAAGGACAACAGAGCTGGTGAGGGGCCTGGAGCACAAGTCTTGTGAGGAGCGGCTGAGGGAACTGGGGCTGTTTAGTCTAGAAAAGAGGAGGCTGAGGGGAGACCTTATCGCTCTCTACAACTACCTGAAAGGAGGTGTAGCGAGGTGGGTGTCAGTCTCTTCTCCCAAGTAACAAGCGATAGGACAAGAGGAAACGGCCTCAAGTTGCACCAGGGGAGGTTTAGATTGGATATTAGGAAAAATTTCTTCACTGAAGGGGTTGTCAAGCACTGGAACAGGCTGCCCAGGGAAGTGGTTGAGTCACCATCCCTGGAGGTAGATGTGGTGCTTAGGGACATGGTTTAGTGGTGGACTTGGCAGTGTCAGGTTTGCAGTTGGACTCAATGATCTTAAAGGTCTTTTCCAACCTAAATGACTCTATGATTCTATAAACATGATGGCTGTTAGATGGGTGTAATTATTTTATGAATGTAAACTTACAAGGTCCTGAATTACGCATCCCTATGAAATATAAAGTCTACACTACAACAATTTGTGTTTTGTTGTACATAAGCTTTCTTCATTATGTTTTCAGGATGGAACATGAGGCTACCCAGTTAGAAAAGCAGCACGTGCATAGTGTATATGAAAATACAGCTGCCTACTTTAATGACCTGCAGAGCAAAGCATGGCCTCGTGTTCGAAACTTTCTTCTGGAGCAGAAGCCTGGCAGTCTTGTTGCTGATATAGGTAAGCCATTCTTTGAGGTGGCATGAAAGATTGTTTATAAGCTTTATTAATTTATATGTTAACCATATGTATCCTGGAAAGCAAGTGTTTTTAAAACTTGTTTAAATTTGTTTTAAAATTGTTTTAAAATTGTTTTTAAACCCATATTAGATGCCATATACCACTTGTTTTATTTCTTTGACAGTGTATCAGGTAGCCAGTAAATACATTTTTTGCCTTATTTTTGTTGAGCTAAGCCTTAATCTATCAGTTTCCCCGCAGGCTTAGTGGTCTGTCATTCCCCTGGAGCACTTTTTAAAAAACAGTGTTAATAGCTCAATTATTTCATATTTCAGTTTCTTTAGATCTCTTGGTTTAAGTACTGCTGGTCTCCAATTTATTGCTTTTCATTTGTTCTAAGACTTCTCCTATCAAGACTTTATCTTAGGAGAAATCTTCTGATGTGATTGCTATTAAAAAAACAAATAAAAATTACAATCTGAGAATCTCCCTATGATCCTGAATACGGACACCAAACCCTAATTTTCCTGCTATGGCATTGTCTTCCCTACATGTTCAATTTATACCTTGATTTTCTGTTGCACCTACAGACTTTTTAGGGGTTTCCAGGTCCTGGTGTGTTTGCTTTGTTTGTGTTATGACTTCAGTCCTATACAGCACATCATTGCAAACCAGATGCTCCTTTGCACCATTGGATTTTCCTCACTGTTTAGACTGACAGAATGCTTTTACACAGCAAAATGCAATAAATCATGCATCTGCCTTATCCTATAAGAGAAAAACATTATTTGAAGATGTTGTAGGCCATAATCAAAAGATAATATATAGTTCTCCTGCTGCTGTTGAGCAGTACCCCAAAAATACTTGATTGCTGTTATTTTGAATATGTACCTTCTTTTATATGTCTGCACTATTTTCACTAATAGTCTCAGGAAATATCCTATGGCATACACTCATTCAACGGTCAGCTTAACATTTCTCAGCCAAAATTTTTTGTACTTCAGCAGAAGTTGTTTGAAGCTTAGCTGAAGTTCTTTGAGGCTTTATCAGGGGGTATCACAGTGGTTGCTGAAAGCTTAAGATCACCTTGTTACAGTTTCAGCTGAAATAATTTAAATGCATGTGATACATCTGGAGAGTAGGTAGAGGCTTACAGTTGCCAATAAGAATATTCCGATCAAGGCACACAAGGTACCTCCTTTTATGAGGTTTAATAAGACCTACAGGAATCTGACTATTGTGTTTATTTTCAGTATGTATTTTGGGAGGAGGGTCGCCTAGTGGCACTAAAATTTTCAAAGTGAGATCTTCAATTGATAATTTCCTTTTCTGTTTAATACCACCTTTTATTAAAATATAATTTTGTCTAATTGCCTTATTGTTTTTCATTCATCAAAATAAATGACATTAGCATGGCCATTGTTAACAGCTTCATGAAGGAATCCACCCTCCTGATGGCTCATTTAAAAGTGAATCTCCTGCAAATGTAGATTTTTAGAGTACTGGTGTCACTATTTAGCTTCATTCTAGAGAGGACCCTATACTTCCAAAACCTCACTGTGATTAAAAAACACTTCACCAAAAGCCTTGTATTAAGCAACTGAATCTTCTAAATTAATGTACGTTTGACTAAATGTGTTCCTTCTGCAAACACAGTAACCAATACTTTATACTAATTTTAAAATTTACGCTTTCTCACTAACATGCAGAGCTTCATATTCTATTGCATATATTCCTTGAACTGCATTAACAACATTAATCTTCTCCATTTCTCTCAAGTGTTACTTCAAAGAATAGTGCTTCCTTTCTGCTTTAGCAATATGCTCTTTTTTCACCACTGAAGCATTGTGCTGTTCTCCAACAGTTCCTGTGCTGTCTCTCTAGATAATGGTGCACATTAACATCAACGAGAGCAGCAGCGCTGCAAGAAGCAGTGATGTTTCTAAAGATAACTCCAGGCCTTTAAATTGAATTACCAATACTGAGATGGTTCTCTTTGCCAAGCTGCTACCCCGTTGCTTGGCTGTCAACTTTCAGAAATTATTCTTCACTACTGACCCATAACTGCACTGAATGTTTCCTAATCTAATTTTGAAAAGTGCCTGTTATGCATACGGTATTGAAGAACACTCTGAAAGATTTCAATTTAGTACAGCACAGTCCTTGAGAAGACATACTTTTAGGTGGAAGACATTCTGGAAGAGTTCATTACATTTACATGCGTTATGATGCATTGGCACAAAGACAGAAAGAGGACGTGCCTGTGACATGGCAGGAATTTTTATGATTCACCATTATTTTCAAGTCTGCATCTGAAGTTAAAATTTTCCTCTCTGACTTGTGTCAATGACAGCTGTGGTTTAGGACTTCTTGGAGGGAAATGGGATGCACAGGAGAGGTACTACGTGGGGTTTAGCAAAACTGGGGAAGGACTTGGAAGAGACATCTATTGCAGGTCACTAAAAAGACAAAACACACTGGCTTCAGGAAATCCCCTGAACAGGAAGTAGTTGGAAGCTGGAAGGGTATTGAGGAAAAGGGTCATAATGCTTACCCTGTTCTTACTCTTTCCTGGGCACCCATTTATGCTCATTGTTGAAAACAGGCTAGCAGGCTCTATAAAGGCTCAGTATGAAGCAGCATGCTTGGTTTTTTGCTCTGAGATAATGCAGTAGTCACTGCAGAGGGCCACTCCTTCTTCCTCCCACCTGCACTTACCCTTATTCCCCAAAGAAATACACATAACCTGCTATTACACAGTATTTTTGTTGGTGATGTTGGTACTGTTACACTCCTAATGGTGTGAACATAAAATTTCCAACGGTCCAAATGAACCCTGCCGCAGTTAGGCTAGTAGAAGCAAGACCTCATTTTGTTTTCCGGGAAACTTTAGGATTAGGAAAGCCCTCCCATTATTTTCACTGCTTTGGGAGGGATAACAAATGTTTGGAACGTATGACTTCTGATCTAGTATACTTTTCTTTAGGTTGTGGAACTGGAAAGTATCTCAGTGTCAACAGTCAGGTATATAATCTCGGCTGTGATTACTGCAGACCATTGGTAGAGATTGCCAGGAAGAAAGAGGATGAAGTTCTGGTATGTGACAACCTTAACCTTCCCTTTAGGGACCAGTGCTTCAATGCAGTCATTTCCATTGGAGGTAAGACAACATACATGCATTCTGGCCCACAGCAAATGAGAATTTTGGGGGATCCTTTTCTTGCCATGTGTCTTCATTTCAGTTAAATTTGTTTTGAAACAATTCCCTTAGAATCACAGCAGATATTACTGAAATGAATGTAGTAAACATGAAAAATACCCCATATTAGTTCCATAGCACAGAGGTGCTGTTGACCAGGGAAGTATGTGGATCATTTGTTTGTTTATATGTGGTCTTGTTCACCCTGAGGAGAAAAGATTTCCTTCCAGCGTGCATTTTAAACAAGTAAAAACTAATATAAACATGGCTGCTCACAGTTTAAACAGATTAGGTGGTCAAGATAAACTCTTGGTTCCTCCTTAGGATCTGTTTTGACCATCAAATGCATTGAAATGAAAACTTGCTTTCTCTATAGCAGAACTTGAAACTCATGTTAACCATTACGTGTCATCAATTCAAATTTCTCTTAGAATAGTAATGAAATAAGAACTTGGAGACATACAAGCGCCTGTTGTCTAAAATGAGTGAAGCATCTCAGCATCTGAACTCCTCTGACCTCTCTTTTTGAAAATACTACTCATAATTTGAGAAGTATAGATGAGGAATAGTCAGAGTACCCAGTTACGGTCTACATTTTTAGCTCTACTCTTGCTTGAACTTCTTTCAGGCTGTTTCACTGTATCAGCAAAAATATAAAGCATGATAATTGTTATTGGTAGCAATCAACAAACTACTTGAAATATGATAGAAATGTATTTTAAATTTATTTTTCACATATGCAGAGTGAAAGAAAGGGTGACTAATATGCAAGCAGTATCTATATTACTTTGCTTTCATGTTTGCTAGTTAACCAGTGACCCCTGTCCACATTTCGTGGTCTTGTAGCATAATTTCAGTGCTATCAGATCAGACGACTTTGAAGGATAGCATAGCTATCTAATGTTTATACCAATTATAGGCCTGAGGAGATTAAAAATTCACATGGTATTTCTGTACATTTAACAATGACGGATTTTAAACCCTCTTGAATAGAGACATGGTATGCCTGTGTCCATCTAATTCTAAATAAAGTGTTTTTCATCCCATTCCAGACAACAGCAAGTATTTATGTACATAGTCAAATACTATTCTTGGCTTTGGTGGTATAATCCTGTTTATAGGATTTACATTTCTGCAGAACCACCGGAGTGATTATGTAATTTTAATAATGAAGAATATTTAACCCATTAAATGAATTGCTTAGATAGAGCTTGCACATATTCTGTTAGTTAATTGGCACTTCTTTCTGGGGAACGAAACTCTCATGCTTATGCTGTCTCTGTTGGTTTTGATATTATTTTGCAGGAGGTTCTGTGGTGATATATGGCCTAACTCCAATATGAGAGAAAATATCAGTTCCTTTCTCCCCATCTTGTTCAAGAAATTGAAATAGTATTTTATATTTTTTTGCAAAGTTCGAGAAAATATTGACAAGAGTCAGGAGTACCTGGAAACAAACACTGACCATATAGACTTGGGAACTCTTCTCAGAGTTTGCTATCTTGTGTTCTCAGCTGCTTGTGAGAGCCCAGTTAATATCCACTGCCAAGAATGCTTTTCATGGCTTGTGGTAAAAAAGCTACATTTTTTCCCCTTGGTAATTTAATCATTGTTTTGAATAAAGACAGGGCTAGTTGGACATGCTTTTCATAACTGCAGTGTTGAAATAACACTATTTCTACAAGCAGAATTGGGTACTGTCAAGCAGCACATAAAAAGATAATCTAATTTTTCTGAAGGTATGGAGATGTCTTCACCTAAGAACATATACTATTACTATGTTGTTATATGGGTAGATTGAATGTTTTGCATGAAGAAGTGGCTGGCTCCAGGTCCACTTGAAACAAATTATGGAATCAGTCTTCTTTATGTCATTGGTTGAATCAAATATAGTACTGATGGCATATAGAACAACATGACCAATCTCAGTACAAGTTAAAGTTTCTGAGAGTTTAGAGACAATAGCTGTCTTAGCTATTCTCTGGCTGTTAAAATTGATTCCTTCAGGCAAATAGGAAGATAGAAACAGTGTAGAAATCTTGAAATGTAGCTTCAATTCACATTGCAGTGAAATTTGAAAATGTTCAAATTATCCTGGAAAGAAAATTCAAATATAGTGATCAACAGTTTTATTTTGAATTTGACTTTTTATTTTTTAATAGCATAACATAATGTAACAAAAAATCATAATTATCAGATATGCAATGTAACTGAGATACTTCTCATTTTTTTTTCCTCCAAAACAATCTATAAAGGCAATACTTTTCTACAAAATTAAAGCAATGGAAAATATTTCTGTACAAATTTTCTCACTAGCTCTTTTGAAAGTGCACTGATATAAAAATACAGAGTATCTTTTTACTGATATTACATTTTGCTGTATTTGTTACATGGTGAAAAGAATTTCTGTTTTCAGTAAGATAAATCTGAAAAATGTCCCCCAAACTAAAGTCAAACTTAATGTTACCTAACTCACCTAAAGGCCAGGCATTTAAGTGAAAGCTAGTCATGCTATGGTCTTTTATGGGTGATGTAGAGAAACAGAAGCCTCCATCTTATATGCCTGACTTTTCTGGAATCCCTATTTTGAAATGAGATTAATTTCCTTCTTTGGGGTTTTCCTATTTTTATCCATTGGACATAAATGTAAAAGAGAGTATTCTGGGGTAAACTTGCACTGTGGTACCAATAAATTCAGCACTGTTGCTGACTTGCAGTGAGTGATATTTGGGATATGGCAACTAAGATTACTAAACACGTAGAACACGTTGAAGACAAAAATGCTATGTCCTTAGTAGTATTCAGTACATAACGCCTGTCCTTCTTCACAGTGATCCATCATTTCTCAACTAAACAAAGAAGAATCAAAGCAATAAAGGAAATGGCAAGGGTATTGATACCCGGAGGCCAGATGATGATTTATGTTTGGGCTATGGAACAAAAGAATCGTCGCTTTGAGAAACAAGACGTATTTGTTCCTTGGAACAAGGCCTTGTGCTCACGGCATTTTTCAGAATCGAATCAATCTGGAGATAAGGGTGAGTTCGTGCACACTGTAAAAACCCAAGACATACACCCTGCACAGCTAGTCATCTCCGATTGCAGCTACCAAACCAATCTGCAGCCAGAAACTGATTCAAAACATTCCCCCAGTATGGAGCATTGCTTATCCAGAGCCTGCTGCGTGAAAATTTCTGAAGAAGAAAACAGATTTTACAGTGCTCTGGGAAGATCTTTCCGCTCATGGTTTTTCTCCAGATCCCTTGATGAATCAGCCCTGAGAAAGCAAACGGACAAAATGAAGCCTCTGAAGAACGAAGGAGAATGGGCTAGCAGTACCGTACCCATTCAGCATTCGCGACACTGCAGTTTGGATTTAGGTCACCATGGGGCACTGTTGAAAGAACAAAGTTTAGATGATGATGATGTATTCATGGAAAGCCTGCCTCTCAAAAAACCGCAGTGGTCACCAGCCTCAGATTCACTGAAGGATTTAAGTTTAAATGGAGGACACCAAAGTGTAGCTCAGAGCAAGAGTGAAGAAGCTGCATTTATAAACGACCCAGTGGAAAACAGGGACTGCAGCTGCGGTTGTAGTAAAGATGGTGCTGGAAAGTCTAATGCCAGCAAGTTTTTCAAAAGAACTTCAACAACTGACTCCACTGACTCTGCTCTGGATTCAGCAGTGTCTGTTGGGGACCAAACTGATGCCACGTTGGATACAAAAGCCTTCATGCGTTATTATCATGTTTTTCGGGAAGGGGAGCTGTGCTCCCTGGTAGAAGAGAACGTGCCTGAGCTTCAGATACTTTCTTCCTGCTATGACCATGGAAACTGGTGCATTATTGCAGAGAAAAGAGGAACATAGCTGTAAAGAGAACAAAGAGGAATCCAGTGACTGAGGATTTTAAGCTGCTCCTTGTGTTCCTGTGACTGTGCAGTGTGACATGGAACTTGAATCTCATGTAGTCGTGTGCCATTCATTTTTGAGTTATTATCTCTCTATCTATTTAACTATCTAATGCAAGGTCTGTATATAGGAATGTAAGTGGTAAACAATATTTATGTTTTGTTAAACTTTTATGAAGTTAAAACTGGAGAGTTTTATATTGCTTTTAGCAAATAATTGTGTTTTTAAATATAATTTTCTATTGAGAAGTAAAACTTTTTTATAAGACAAGGATCAGGGAATCTTTTATGAGAAATATTCTCTCAGTAGAAAGTTTAGGCTTTGTTCTTCAAACGCTGAAAATGTGTCATATTGCTACCTGTTCTCAAAGTCCTATAAATAGAGATGTAGACACATTTAAAAACGTACTTGACTGTATACTGCTAGAGTGCATGCTGCAGAACTGGAAGCAAGCATGGTCCCAGTACTACTTAGTTTGAATAGAGTTGTTAATGGGCAAAAACTACGTACAAAAAAAGCTCTGCATATTCTGTCATTTGAGGTTTGTGTTTGGGAACAAGTGACAGAACAAATTTTCAACAGTATTTTGGACTTTTGTTTTAAAAAGAATTTGTTTCTCAGGTGCTCGTTAAGTTTTAGCTGTGTTAGCTCTCAAAAATAATTTACCTTAATTTCCTTTGCTGTAGTTTTTCATTGGTTATGTGTATATAGAAGTCAGAGGGAGTCGTGAGAGTACCAGTATTATGTAAAGGTTACAAAATATTAAATATCTGAGATACAGATATCTTTTTGATAACTCTGGGAAGCTAAGATAAAATTAATAAAAATCCAGTGCATATCTGGTCAGCTGTCATATTTGCTGTCCTCATTCATTGACATGAGAATATATATTAAATGGTGTGTTAAATAACATAGATAGGAAGAGGCTACAAGTCCAATTTGAATATAAAATACAAATTTCTGTCTTCTGCAGTTAAAATGAATCTTTTGAGACCTAAATGATAATAGATTGCTTAAACAACTTTCCCATTCCCTGTAAAACACAAATTTTGCTGAACATGGTGCTCCAGCATCATCTAGTTGTACTAGATTGTAGCAGTTGCCCTCACATAGTTCTTTACACCCAATCTCACCCCTTTCAGGGGGAGACCTATTATGTGAAGTTTTATGTGCTGTGGATAAAATCCACCTGGCTTCTGAAGATCAGTAGTGAAATTGTAATTGTTACCAACTGAAGCAGAGTTGGATTGGGCTAATTGCCTTGTTAGCATGAAGTTACTCCATTTTTAGGCTTTATTTACAGTCAGTGGTTTTAGTGTAGGGCACATCTTCAGCTGGTGTGATTTCATGACCTTTAATGGAGCTGCACAGATTCACCCCAGAGATCAACCCTTTTGATACAGCAGTTTTAGAGACCCATGTAATTAAAGTCTGCTCTATTAGTGAGAAAATAACTTTGAATACAAACCAACAGGAGTGAAATACCAAACTTTTCCAGTCTATGCTGCGTAAGTAGATGGATTTGGGGTTGTTTAGTAGAAAGCCCTGATGGTGCTGAGTATTTTTAGATGGAGCTGCCCAGAAGTAATTGCCAGACAGTAATGTATTATAGATTTATTTACTGGAGTGATGCCTGTAGAACAATCATCTTTGTCTTCCTCATATTTTGGGATCCTTATACTTTATCCTTCCTGAGGGTGTACCACCTGTGCTACCCACTGCCTTTTGAAAATAAAAGTGTGGCCAAAGAACCATGCATCTGAGACTTCTGAAATATTATTCCACTCCAAATATTATTTTCAATACAGCCTGGGACTGCAGTTCTCAGATACTGTGTCCGAGCCATGCTTCAGAAAACTGGCAATATTCCCTGCATTGCTGGGTCCAGCTGCTCATGGCTGAGGGTCTGCTCCTGCTGCATCCTCAAGCCCCAGTTTTAGAAGCACAATGCAAAAATGCCCATGCTGGCATATTGCAGAGACAGTGTGGATCCTGCTGAGCTCCACACCTCATCTGCAACGTGCTTATGTTGGACTGGTGAGGCCTGCCTTATTTGTTGGGAATTTCTGGAGGAGCTTGAGGATTTTAGAAGAAAACTCAGTTGCTTCCAGTTAAGATATGCCAGTGGATATTCAGCACACCTGGAATTTGAACTGTATTTAGGAAGGAGGTAGTTGATTATCATCCTATACCCAATCTTGAAAGTTCATCCCTGAACTCCAGCATGCAGAAACTCTATTACATATATATAAAAATATTTATAAAATTTTATGAATCTGAACTGACAGCTGGGTTTAGTTAACTGGGCAAAGGAACATCATAATTTTGTTATCTGCACTTCTGCAGTCTATCTGTGGAATATTCACTGTGTAGTCAAGCAGGCTGATAAAATCTGGCATAAATGAAGAAAGGAGAGGCTTCCATTCTCTTTACAACAGAGACTTACTATCCCTGCAAGAGGCTGAATCTATGTTTCAGGCTCCAGTGAAAACTTCCTGCTCGATCAGCTGTACAAATAAGAGCTGTCGCCTCAAAGCCACTGAGCTGCTTTAAACAGCTTTTGTGTTTGTAGACTTTCCATGCATTGTTTGGTTTGAGATTCTTGTCTGGGGATGCTTTTCACGATTATTTATTTCTGTATTGGATTTTCTCTTGTTTTGAGCTGATACCATTAAGTTGTGTTACATAGAAGTTTGGATTGTATTGTTACAAATTCCTGGGAGAAGGAGAGGGGAGGTTTGGTAAACTGCTTTCTTTTCAAATATTCAGTTTTCCTCCAAGGACGTATAATCACCATGTAACATAATTTTTATCAACTGGGGATCAGTCAGCTGAGGTCATGAGCGTGAGGTCTGTACAGCAAGCCTGTATTCCTGTATTCAGTCTCCCATCTATTTATGGAGGCTGCCTAGGTCTGTAACAACTTTATTGGCTCATAACAAGCCAGAATACCTCACTCAGAGCATGGTGAATGTCTCTCTTGATTGGTTTCTCTTTTGATGAGGGCCATCTTGAGCAAAATGTAATTTCCAGAAGAATCCACGTGATCCCAGTCTTTAATAGCTTACAGACATAGTTAATGTGCTCAGAGAAGTGTGTATACCATTGAAAAGTCTGCGGTAAATGAATGAATAAATAAATAAAACCCACTTGTCCTTGCATGCTAAAACTCTCAGCAATGTCCAGACTGTCAGATCTGACTGTTATAAGGTAAAAGGCAAATGTGTTCTTGTATTTCTTGTCTGGCAAGATGGCAGGCAATATTCTCACCTCAGTTATGCTGATAACAAACCTGCTTCTGACTGCAGTGGGCTAGGATTGCTCCTAAGCTGCTCATCTAGCTTTAAGTGGCACAGGGAGAAGTCTTGATTACACAAGAAAAGATGCCCTGTTTTTTTACAGTTTAACTTACTAGTATCATTGTCAGTCTGAACTGGCTAAACAAAAGCTGCTACCTTATTACTCTTACAGACTGTAATCCAGATGGACAATTGCAATAAAAAAGATAAAATCGAACAGACTTATTTTTGAAGGACTAATACAATTGCAATCTTTGATAAATGATGTTTTGTCTTTTTTTTTTAATACATGAAAATATTTATATTAGGAGTGCAGAAGTATCATTTTTTTGGTACTAATGGTGACTAACTTACTTTCTTCCAAGCTTATGGTGTCGGAATTTTAAAAGCACAGGTGAGGAATGAGAGCTATAAATATTCTAGCAGATTTTTTTCTGGTACATTTTTGTATACAAGTTACTTATGTGCACAGTTTAAAATGCTGACTGAAGAGCTGTGTGTGTTCCACCAGCAGAATATTGTTAGTGAACCACCTGGGTTGATTCTGAATAGAAATAATGGCTCTGATCCTGTGTCCTCTCTGCCATGTCATGTCTCTGTCAGACTGTATTCGTATCACTGTTGGGCTATATTAGTATTGACATCGTGTTGAATCTATTGGTCTTCCCACTTTCTTGCTCAGCACTTTTACAGAATTTGTGGCTACTTTAGTACTCCAGGAAAATGAAGTGTGTCAGCGTTAAATATATACAATTGTATATCTCTTTTGTGAGTGCAGCATTTCTTATTCTTACAGTATATGAATTCTGGCAGCTACCTGTGATTTTATCTTCCAGTCTGCTGGTCAAAACCATGCTCTGTAATCAATTCTTTGTCTATACATGGAACCTATTCTCTAGTATTCAACAGAAAATAAATCCTACTTGGTTAAAATATTATTTCGTACAGAACTTCTGTGCTTTCAGATTAGTTAATAAACATATTAGCCACTGGAAACTCTGTGTCTGGGAAAGTTCTTAATGAATGTTAAATTTGAGAAGACTCTGTTAGTGCTATTTGCTCAGTAAGTTAGACCACATGGACGTGATGCAGAGCAGGTAAGCATAGTGATTTGCTATGAAGCCAGGGAGTCTGTCTTTACTTTAGACAACCATAGTCAACCTAGCCATAAATGTGATCATTTGAACTAGGTAAATAAAGGTGATGAAATGTGGGTTTTAGCCACATTGGTAGTATATGTCCTGTTGATGATAGAAAAGCAGGATGGTCAGCGGAATTAACTGCTACAGAGCTACACTTCCCACTCCTTCTGATCTATTTACAGTCATCTAGGACTAAGCTTTGTGGTATAAGATAACATTGAAATATTTCTTTGGGATTGCCGACCTTCTTTCTGCACCAATTTAAATCAGAAAAGAAAAAAGAATGTAATTAGAATTATGCAATTGCCTGGTGAGGTTACAGCTATACTGTGTTAACAGTTTTTACAGTTGCAGTGATTGTTTATTGTGTTTGTACAATTACAGTGATCACTTATTGTACTGATATGTTTATTATAGTAATGACTAAGGACCTAGGAGTAATTAAGCACTATCCAGATGAGTATTAATACATGCCCAGTAGTACAGAGTATGTAACCTAATGGTATTTAGATTATGGGAAAGTAGTATTAGCACAGGCTGGACAATAGGGTGGTAACAAATGTAATTTCAGGGTGATATGGAATGGTCTTTATGAAGAAGGAATTAATTAAATCTGACACAGTGTTGAGAAAGGCTAAGGAAAAAGAGCAAAGATAGGAAGTATACAGAGAAAGGAAGGGGAATGCCAAAGATGGGAGCAATCACAGC
The DNA here is from genome assembly GCF_947461875.1 of Haliaeetus albicilla. Classification (NCBI taxonomy): domain Eukaryota; kingdom Metazoa; phylum Chordata; class Aves; order Accipitriformes; family Accipitridae; genus Haliaeetus; species Haliaeetus albicilla. The sequence continues at coordinate 53,698,410 of NC_091483.1, read as the reverse complement.
AGAGAAAGGACAGTCAGCACTGCTGGATTTTCTTAGCATATGCAGAAGTCCCTGTTTTGACTGCTCGTACTTTCTGGAGGGTCTAGTTGCTATCTCCCTGCTGACTTACTTCACAAGCATGTGCAGAGGCAGGAAGGCACCTTTTTCCTACCACTTGGAGTTCAGTACTCTTTCCTGTACACTTCTAGGCATATGCAGAGGAAGATTGGCTAGGGATAACTTTTTTTTTCCTTCCTTTATATCTCCATCACTTCATTGCAGCATGTTCTGTTTTGATTCCTTTTATTCTTGCTCAGTGCTTCAGTTCGCTCTGGTTGATTTGACCTTGCTCAAGTACGCCCACAATCTCGGGTTGTATTTGTTTTACCTAGTTACCACTTCTACCAATATAGCTGCACTGGTACAAGCTTTGCATGTAGAAAGGGTTGTATGGATAGATTAAATAAATATTAAGGCACAAAAAGGTGCATATTTTCAGCAGTTAATGGATCTCAATGGCTTGCTGTTATTATTTGTACAGTAACTAAAGTCTATTATCCAGAGTAATGAAAGGATTGCTCTGAGACTCTCCCTTAACACATTAGGTATGTGCATGCTGTAGCAGAATGTACCAGGGATGTACCTGCATCTTTGATATTTAGATGCATTTCAAAATCTGCCTTGAGCGAACTACTAGATACTTGTTTGCTACTATAGTAGTAAACATATTTAGCATTCTGCATTCAGATGAATGTGATTGCACAGCCCCCCCCCTTTGCTTGACTAATAATTTTTTAAAAAAAACAACCAACCAACCAAAGCCCCCCCAAACCACCACCAACAAAAAAACCCTGAGTAGGACATGCTTCAGTAGTTATGATCATATCCAAACTGAAATGAAAATGTGGGAGAAGAAAGAAAATATGGATATTATGAGAGGTGCTCCTTGCTTTGAAAAGATTCTTGGATAGAAGTTCTTCATCCCCTTTAGCTCTGTTGACAAGGTGCTACACTCTGCTTTGATGAGGGGGATTCGGATGGGACAGTGGATGGGGGACCAGTGAGATGGTATTAGGTTGCCCTCTTCTGTTGTGACAAAGTAGGTTGATATCTGCAGAATATTACTGTTTGTTGTTACAGTTTGTACAGCATCTAAAATTCTCTTTCCTGAATGAAGAAAGGATTGCTTGTATGGCTGCCAGTCATTTTGAAAATGCCATGACTAAAAGAGACAAAGATAAAGAAGGGGAGGCATAAACAAGCAGATATTCACCCTGTGGCTGAAAATATCACCTCTTACCAATGTGCTAACAAAGAAGTCTCTGTGTGCAATCAGATTGAAAGCTGATGTTCCTGTTGCACACGACAAAAATAAGAGTCATTCGTGGGAGGCTTTTTGGTGAGGTAACATCATGTTCTTTTCTGAGTCTCAAGACACTATGATACATGTCAGAATTACTGAGAATAAATTGACCCTTCATAGGTCTGCTTCCTTACCACAGGACTGACAGGACGGTCAGATTTAGTTCTGAACATTTGGACCGGGTAAAATAAAATGTTTCTTGTGAAAGAAGGAATTAGCCACTTGGACAGAACAAATGCTCTAATGCAGAGAAAGCACAGCCGTTCAATACAAGGTTAAACCTTTCCACTTAAAAAGAGGGAAAACAAACTGTTTTGTGGCTCACTGGCCAAAGCCGCTTTCTGGTGTGTCCGAGAGAACACCAGAGGTGAGGCGGTGGTGAAATTAATGGGGAGCAAGTCACACACAGCATCTCCAGGCTGCTTTAAATTGATGTTTTATTCAATGACATAGCCTGGTGAAGGTCATTGCCTGTACTAAGCGCTAGCAGCTCCTATCAACGTCAATAACAGTCAAGAGTGCTCACTGCCTCTTGGGATCTGGCCCTTTCCACTTTATGAAGGCTGGCTGTTCTAACATTGACCACGGGACCATTTAAAAAGGTTACTCTAACTCTGGAGTAATAGTTTTAAATAATGAACAGGTACAAATATACATGTGTATATATTTTGATGCAACCTTTTTCATTTGGTTTTCTTTTTTTTTTCTTCATGTATTAAATGTTTTACTCACTTATGTTACAATACAATGGTAACGAGTGCTTGGTGCAGTTTCTGAAAGGTAAACAAACCATTTGATAATGAGGAAGAAAGGACCAAGCCATCAGTACAAAGGAGCTGCCAGCCAGGGTATGTTTGGATGATGGTAGTAGGGAAGAAGGAGAGGATGCTAGGAGAACCACATTAAGCGAGTAACAGAAAACTACTCAGGCCTGTGATGTCTGACCTGATTCTGGGAGTAATTACCTCAAAATCTGATTCAAAGTCTTCCATTGACTGCCCTGATCTTTGTAGCCGTTGTTCTCAGAAATGCCTCTTTACCCTGGGACTTTCCTTTCTTTGATTGAGAGGAGAAGCAAAGATCCCTGGGAGGTTTACTTTATGCTTAAATGTGTAGCAGACCAGTCAGTTTACTAGTGGAACAAATGTTTGACCACAGTTGCCCAGGAGTGTTTCCATAGTCCCTTGAAGAGTGAACCACAGGCAGACCCAACTCCCTTTGTCTCTCTCCAGCCTCTACCTGAGGTTCACAAGGAAATAAAAATAAAAATCCAAGCATGAAGGGTGACATGTTCTCACCTGGGCCTTGAGCTGGATATTCAAATCACTGAAACCTTGCATGCATATTCTTAGCTACTATGAAAAATACCTAAGACTCAGCCGGAGACACCAAATTCTGGAGTAAAAGGAAACTTTTCGAACTGACCTGTGCAAAACCTGTGATTCTGTACCTGAATTTGCTTTGAGTTACATCCACTGACTTTGCCGGAGTTTGGGTCAAGCTCCTAAATGGGAATTTTGCCACAGAGAGTGCGTATCTGCTATTGGGATGCAGGTCTTTTGGAGCCAGTATAGGGAAATTGTCTGTATGCAACCCCACATGTCCTCAGATTCATCTTTGCCTTTTAGTTCTCATAAAGACCTTACAGGAAACGTGAAGTGATTTAGTGCTGTGCAAAACTGAATATATAATTGACACATCTATGAAATATTAAACAAACCATTAGTGTCTCTGAGCAGGTTACCCACATGAGCCCTTCAATGTGCACTGGATCATGCCTCTGCAATAACATATTAGGCTCTGGCTTATTGAGAGTAAAGAAGCATAAATGAGAGCTCACTGGAGACAGAGTATAAGAAAACACGTTTAAGTGGATAAATACCAAAAAGAGATTTAATAGAGCAGCTACATAAACAGTTTCAACATTCTTACACTGAAGTTTGAAATAGAAAATCATGTGCAGTGCTAGCCACTTGATGATAATAAATATGGAGATTTCAGGGATGGTGACATGGAAACAGATCATTAGCAGATGAAACTGAAGTAGGGGAAAATTAATTTTTATGTGCTTGGGTCAGAAGGGTTGTTCCCTATATGGAACAGGCTATAGGATGCGTATGTGAAACTGTGGAATGGAAGGAGGGTCAAACAAGGGGGAAATGACTGCACATTCCCAAACTTCTAAAGTCAACCCACTGGACATCACTGGAGAGATGTCACTCTTGGTGAATGGAGCAGCTCTGAGACCCTCATGGTCCCCTCTGCACATCCTGAGGAGTGAACTATGAATGATGGTGATGTTCAACCATCAGCATGGTCCGTATCTGAGCTGCATCCTTGTCGAGGGGTATTTCGTAGGATGAACTTCTCTGAGATGTTAGTTCACTGAAGGCCACACTGATTACATTGAGTTGACAGTATGAAAATCATTGCTGCAGCCTCTAAAATCTATAGACTCATGTTTTTTCTTAAATACAAGGGGGTTATAGAGAAAGATAACATAGTCAAGGAAATACCAGCACAGGATCTGGGGCTATGTTTCAGCTTGTTTGATCCCTGCAGTTTGTGTGTACCAAAGCTGGCCATTCCTGGACTGGTTGGATGTGTGCAGAGAATAACGTGAAGTGACATTTTCCTGCCTAGGCCAAGGTCATTGCTAATGGCATCATAGCAGTGTCCTGCATTTGTGTGCCAGCTTCCCCGCAGAACAAGTGCAAAGGTTTGAATGATTAAGTCGGAAGGATTCAGAAATGGAAGAGAGAGAAAGAGGATGGAAAAGCGATAATTAGGAATGTTCATAACAGTGCTGGAGAATGCCACAGTTAAGAAAGAAATATTAAATAAAGTAGTTTAAAAAATATTAAGGGAAAGGAACAAAAAATATGAACATGAAATATAAGGCAGTGTTTTTCTCATATAAACTGGCCAAGAGTCTATTCAAGGGACCACAGGAAGTTTCTCAACTTTTTAATTTTTTTAATTGAGAACTAAAAGCTCAACAAATAAACGCAGTTTCACTGAAGTCTAGACTAAAGACACTACACTGCCAGAGGGGATTAAATGGATAATCAAAAACATTTTGTGGTTTCTGCTGTTCCCAGACACCAAAAGTAGGGACAGAAGAAAATCAGAGATGGTAAATGACCCAAACTGAAAAAAACCCAAAACTTTGCAGAAAAAGATGACTTTCCCATATCCAACTAGAGGCCAATTGAAAGTAGCTAGGTGTTATGAAAGACAGAATACAAACACAGGATCTGCAGTTATGATCTAAAGTCCTTGCTTTTCTTTGTAGGAATATAAATAGTCAGAAGAGTTTAATGCTCCTTTAAGTAACTATTAAATTTTTAATATTTGACTCAGTCCAACTCTGAATTTATTAAAATTGTATCTGACAAATTAGAATGAGAACATGAAGACTAACTGATTCTATAATGCAATGAGATTATTTACTTATTTTGATATGCAAAGTTAGAAGTAAGATCTGATCACTGTGGCTGGAGTGCAGAAGCTTTTACAGGGTCATTAGTCTAGGATTTTATGTAGGAAAATTAGCTTTAGGGTAGCAGTTCCTTAAACAGGCTTGGCTTTTAAATAACTTCTTGGGACCTAGATATATATTAAGGTGACTTCAGCTCAAGTTGTGTAATCATTATCAAACCTAACATTCAGATCTCTGAGATTTGGGTGTGAATGGTACTGCTGGTAGTATCAAGTTTTATTCTCAGCTACTTACTATATGATCTAGTTCTCATTAAAAAATACATATAAGATTATCTCTAAACACCCACATGCCACTCATTTCAGACAGAGGAGCAAGGCAGAGAAATATGGATTTTCTGGGTCAGGATCTGACAGTTCAGATAACTTATTTTCAGAAGTACAGAGAGAGATACTGGGAGAAAGGACATGCTGTCCTAAGGAATTGAATACAAAAGCCTCTCACTACCAGGGAATTATATTTAAAGATTTTGTCTGCAAGAGAATCCCCTCTGTTTAATTCTTCTCCAGCTGGACCTTGTAAAGTGATTTCTCAGCAAGGCTTGTAAAGCACAGCATTGCACCAATCGCATCTATTAGTCACAAGCACATATGGGTAATGGTACCTACATCAGTCTGTGGGAACTCTGCAGTCAGCTAAGCTATGTTTGGCATTTGTCTTGCATTGCAAAATCCCTTCACAGATGCTGAACATTAGGCGACCACTGAGACAAGAGTCTAAAGCATCTACAAATGCAAAGGACAAAGCAAAATCATCTTTGCATTCTTATCGTTACTCACACTAAATGATACCATATGATGAAATTCTCTAAGGCTATTAGAAATCAAAATTTAGGAAGAAAATTGCTTTTCAATCGTTAAATATTTGCGCATAAGTAAGTCATTAATAAGGGAATCAATAATTCTGGTTTAGTAGAAACAACAACTCCAGAAGACTCTTAGTTTTGAGAATAAATTTATGTCTATTTATTTGCACTTTAGGGGCTCCCAGAGCTAAGCGTTACTGATCTGCTCAATGTGAGGAAGGGATGTACTGTGGTCTAATACCAGAGTCCTTCATTAACCAAAGAACCTGTACGTATTTAAAATGAATTGTTGTTGGTTGTCCTTTCTGTGATTATACTGAATATTTGTATACACTAATAAAATAGAGATAAAATGCACGCAATCTGGTAATATTGTTTTCTATAATAATGATAATATGTACAAAGTCGATTTAAATACTGCCTAAAATGTTTCACTAGGCAGAATAAGAGACAGAAAAGCTTCAATTTTCCACTAGGTGTCAGTCAATCTATTCCTTTGGTTAAATAGGATCTATCTGCAGAAGAGAATTGAGAGCAAAATGCAGATGCAGAGCTGCTCTAAAAATGGTTATATTTTTTGTGAGTACCAACCAGAAATATTTTGAAAGAATGAGACCAAGTGGGTGACTTTTGTATTTTATGTTTTCTTGTTTGCTTTACATTTTCCATTTAACTGCAGTCAAGAAAACCCCCACAAACTCCAAGCCTGATACAGCTGATTCATGAGCAAGGAATTCCGGGGAAAGCGGAAAGCAGGAAGAAAGAGAAGGGGCAGGCTGGCCTTGCCTACGGAGACACCGCTTGGTTATTTCATGTCAGTCCTAAGCCAGCACCAGCAGGGTTTGACCCTTTTGAGAGGAGGGTGCCTCAGATACCTCTTCTTGCAATGGAAAGCAGAATCCATCACCTTTCAAGGAAGCTCCAAAGCATCAAGCCTTTGAACTGCCGTTGCACTAAAAAAGACAGCACCTCTCGCAGTGCAAGGCATGGTAAGGTCATAGAATCAGACTGGTTTGGGTTGGAAGGGACCTTAAAGATCATCTAGTTCTAATCCTTGGGAAACCCATCTAGTTCTAGGTCCTTGGGAAAGATCTTGAGAGTGCAGGAAGAGTGCAGAAACTTAAACTGGGAAATGATTGTCAAAGGGAGGAGAGAAGAAAAGATAGATGCAGAGAGAGGAGTGTGTCAACAGGGATTTGAAAAGGGAAGCCAGACATGACTCTCCCTAACGGTAGCCTTGGCCCCGCGTCGCTGGCCATAATGGCAATTGAAGACGACCGACCACTTCTTGTGCCAGCCTTGTCCAGGCCAGAGCTGCTGTGGGGACGGCAGCACCTGAAGGGCGTACAGGAAAGGAAATAAATATGTTGGTGCAGAGCAAGGCTTGCCGACTGGACAAAGTGAGCCAGAGGTTGCTACAGAAAGCACAAGAAGGCGGCAACCAAATAGGGCATTTTCAGTCTGTCTTCAAAAAAACCCAAAGAGCCCATCTCTTGTGTGAGTCTGTGTCCCAGGTATACCGTTTACAGTAACATTTCACATATGCAGCTGCTCTGAACAGGTTACACTCACGTGGGCTACAGCTTCCTGGGTAGATGTATTAGCATGTGTAAATCAGGACTGTTAATCCCCCAGGCCCTGTAAAACCATTATTCTGAGAGCTGCAGGGTCCTTCTCCACCCCAGCCAGGTAAAGGCTGGCAGGGTACCTATGGAAACAGTGATCTGAGAAAATCTGATCAAAAGCTCGTGATGCAAAAGTCAGAGGTACCTGTTAAAAGAGAGCAGCAGCTTTGTGATACCAATTTGGTTTATATCCCGTGCTCGCCAAGGAAAGGGTTGCAGACTAATTGTGCTCAGGCAAGATGAAACCCTCACTGGAGGAACTGGTGAGCAATGTCCATAAAGGTGGAAGGGGAGAGGGACTGGCTCCCCAGTCTGCCCAGAGAGCTGGTTGGTTGGGTCTCTGTTTTGCTTTGGGTCTGTGGCTCCTGAGCTGAGCAGAGACCCAAAAGGAACTACCAGTGTGGTATTTCATTGTCCAGCCTGTATTTTCTACACTGGCATCGGCATCAGTCTCATCTTTGTGGTCCCTGGCTCTACTCCTCAGATAGAGAGGGTTTTTTGCCTGCTGCTAACAACTTTTTCTGTAATCCACAGAGGTCTCTCATGCCAGCAGAATCCGGGTAGCAGAAAACCCCTCCTTTCACATGCTCTTCACTTCTGCTCTTCACGTTATCTGTGTGGTATTTTCCAAGTTACTACTCTCGTGTGCTGGGCTGCCTCCTTTCACAGCTGTGCAGCTATCATCTCATTCACCTAGCTGTTAGGTTTCTCCCAGTGGCTGTTACAGTGATGGGAATGTTATTAAAATAATCTGGTAGAGGAATTAAGATGTCTTTTAACATAGATCCCCCCCAAAATCTAAAAACTAGGTTATGATATAAGTTATTGCATTGCTCTTCTTTGTTGTTTAAGTATTGGTTTTGGGCCTGGCTATGTACAATGGAGAAAGAATCTTTTTGTGTGTCTGTTTGTGCAATTTTACAAGACACAAAGAACAGGCAGACTCGATGGCAGCTACAAAAATCCTGCAGGCTTCTTAGTTTACTCTTCTTCCCTCTGAAATAGCCAGAGCTGTATCTCATTTTACGTAACAAAAGACGGACTGAATCAGTTGTGCCAGAGGAAGGGTAGTTAGAAGAAAAAAACCCACCACTCCATGTTCTTGCCTGTCAGCAGTGGGGCTGGCAGAGGGGTCAGGGTGGTGCAGACCGGGAACGCGGGAGGTACCTGGGCCACCTCCTGGAAGCAGCAGCAGGGCTTTGCAGGAGGAACGGGGAGCCAGGAGTTCAACGTCTCTGTGCTGTCCCTCAGCAGCTCTCTTCACCCATCTTCATTCAGCTCAGCTTCCCTGCTTGGAAGATGAGAATAAAATCAGCTTGTACCTTCAAAGTGTCCTTTCAAGCCCCAACACCAGGAGCCTCATTGGGTAACTTTAGGGACTTGATAAAGAATGTTAAAATTGTCTCGTATCACCTGTGATACTGTAGTAAACTTCCCCATTTCTCCCACCAGACATGGGGAGACTCTTCCGAGAAACATGCTGATTTTGAAGGTATTTTTCATTGATTGCCAAAAAATGTATTCAGGTACTGTTGTAACAGCAGAGGTATGCTAACGATTTTTAAAGTCATGTATCCAATACAGACTATACTTTGGAGGCCACCAGGAACTGGCTTCTGCCATCCTTCCACTAAGCTGTGAGTCTTTGAATAGCTTGGCTGCAAGCTGATAGGAGGGTTTTTTTCCTGGCATCGTAAATGTGGGAGGTTTGGGACCTGAATGTCACATGTGTCTTAGGGAAGGCTCTTCTGTATGAGCTGGAGGCTCTAGTTCAGTCCTACTTTTCCCTCTATCCCCCAGTTATTTCACTAAGTTGTTTGGCTCTTGCATACTTCTTCAAGTCTTATGCTTTTCTTCCTTTAGTCTGATGTGTTTCAAGTCAAGCTCATACAAATGTTTCAGCCAAAAGGTTCTTAGCACTTATTTATATAAGGCTATTGGTTTGTGACAGTGCAGGGCTGGAGGAAGAAGCCAATGGTCTCAGGAGTGCCCATGGGGGACTTCACACCTGCCTTGCTGTGTGTGACTTGGCCTAACCCAAACCCCAAGGAAACAAACCCCAATAAAATTAGCTGACTGTGTTAAAATTGCAATTCTACTCAAGACTGATGTCTTTGGTGCTGGAATTGGTGCTGGTATTACACTGTGCTCTCTTCCTGCTCTTTGTAAACATCCACAATTTCTAGCTCAGCTGTGTTTTCTTCCCAGTTGACGGAAACCTTGGCTGTGAAGTATGGGAATAAAACTTAGGATCTGCTGCAGTCAAGTTTTGTTTTGCTGTTGAGATTCTCACCTCTGTGAAATGATTCCAGAAAAATGTTTTTATTTATAATGTTTTATTTATTTGCTATTTCTATGACACGTACTCCAGAAATCTAAGAACCCTCCTTTGTTTTTCTGTGTGTATCCAGCTCGTTCCCAAGAAACGGTGTGGCTGCATACTTGTTTGAGATGGAGGCATGAGGGAAGTGCTGACTCCCAGCGTCTGTCCCCAGTTTAACACATGGGAACTACAGCTTTCTATGTGCATCTGTGGAGCTGTGTAAGTAAAACTGTTTCCTATAGAGGTCTTCAGGGCAACCGCTTTCTCCTGCCGAGATGCTGAAATGGAAACGCTTGCTGGCTGTTTTCCTTTGAGGCTGGTGCTCTGTCCTTGTACAGTGCAGCTTTCTAATAGCTGACTTCCAGTGAGCCTCTGAAATGCTGAGCAGCTGAAAACCCATCATATGCCTCTTATTGTAGGAAATATTGGCTGCTGGACAGAATTACCGATCTTTAATTACCGTGTCTGTACAGACTATGATCTGCCTGGAGCCATAATCAGATATAAAAAGGCTCTGAAACAGATCTACACACCAAGTTCTATATTTATGTAAAGCCCTGACAATTGGGAAGGCATGCCAGCAGAAGTTATTAATGCCACCATATTTTTATCATGTGAATATGACTGTGTAGTTAGTGATGGTCAGGGTTTCTGGACATGGCATTGCAGCCACACAAACAAGAAGTTATTTCAGCCAGCCGGTTGCATTTAAGAGTGAATTTCATACTTGCAATTCTGTGGTGAAAGGAACTCACTATACTTGAGGAGAAGGAGAAAGAAGCAGCTTTTCTCAGATTTTTTTTGGAACAACTGGACTGATTTGGAGACTAATTCCCTGAGGAAGCTGTGTCTCAGCTATAAATACCCTCTGAGCTAGCTCAGCTAGTTTATCTGGACTGGGATTAATTTAGAGGTGTTGCATTTGACTCTCACAGGGGGCATATTTCTTATTCTCTGTAGAGCAGTGATGAGTAAAAATGACCAAAGCAGAGGCTGAGATATCTTTTAATGAACAGCTTCCTCCATTGCTATTCTGTATACCCCGGCAAGCCTCCCAGCTGTCCCAGAGCTAATGGCCAGAAGACAGTTGGCCTCTTGAGGCAAAGTGTTTGTCTGCAGGGAAGCAGAAGATGAAATAATAGCTACATTCCTTTGTCATTGTATGTGGCTGGTTTTAAATAGCAAATCTTTTTAGAAGTTAAATCTGTCAAGCTGCCCATGATCACCATCCCCACCGCCTGTGCCATTGCAAAGCAGGAGGAAGGACCTGGTAGTCGTAGATCTGCTTTTAGCTGGAGCCAGGCATCTGCCCAACTTGCAGGTATGTTTCCTATGTCAGAAGAGAGCAAGGCAGTGGGGAAAAATGTGGAATTGGGGTGTGTAGATATCAGTCCGATTAAAGAAAGTTAGAAATACTGCTGTGAGTGAGGCTTTGGCAGGAAACAAGTTAAATTTAATGTAAGGTTGGCTCTTGCGGAGTATTTCCCCAGAGGAGAGCTGCTGGCACTGAATGTCCTCTCCCATGTTTTCCCTCTCATTTTAAAGGCAACAGGATTGAATCCTAAGATGCTGCAGTATTAGAATGTGCACAGAAGAGTGTTAAATTTAGCTGCTGAAAAAGCCTGATGAGGGGATCAGTATTGTCATGTTCTGAGGTCACTGCATGACCTTGAGGAAATTGCTAGGTGACTACTGAAAGCACAGGATAAGTCAATTTGGCAAGAGATCCCACGAGAGAGATCTCCATCCATGGAGCAGTAGGCTGAGGTTTATTTGTGCTTACTGAGAAAGAAAATAGGTACTTCCCCCCCTATCATAGCTATGTCATGGGAAAAGTGACAGCCAAAAAGATGACTGAAAGCCAAATTCATTTTTACTAGGTCCAGAAATACCATGTTCAACAGTGGCTGATGCCTCAGCAGCTAAGTGTTCATGTGTGATTCTCAAACACTTGGGCAAGCAGTATCAGTAGAAAGCAGCTCTGGAGAGAGGCTGTGTTGTTGTAGTTTGGTCTCCCTCCTGATTAAAAGTGAGTGGGTGCAATACTTGTCACCAGCAGCAATACACTGTGAGGCTGCTGTCTTTGCTGAAGACACCAGATTTAGACACAAGTTGTAATGGATGCTTTTCTGGGCTGACAGAAGGGTATGCTGGGCCAGTTCTTTGCCAGAGTGGGTCTCAGTTCACCAGGAGCAGCTGAGTCATGGTATAGGGCACATCAGAAGCTGAAGGTTTCTTGCTCTCAGACAAAAATAGTCAAATATCTTAGAACAGACAAATACCTTTTGATGATCATGAACTTGTGGGTTCCTCATTTAGTAACTTAATCTCCACACTTGAAAATAACTAGAAAGGCTTATTTATCATTTCTGATCAAGTTCTGATCAAGTTCTCCTCTTGTTCCAGCCAGGAAAACTTCTGGACAATCCCTCCTCTTGCATAAACTCATGCATTTTAGGGGAAAGGCTCAGAACTCAAGCTTTCCAAGAGGGTGATGACAGGCCCCTTACCTCCAAGTGCTGCTAAACATGATGCAATCTACAAGCAAAATAGGCCACCTAGCCTAAGCTGTGCCTATGCCTGTGAAAGGTTTTGCATCAGATCAGGGTGGGCAAAGGGAGAAGGAAATGATATACCAAAGGCTGAGCCTGACCTGGCTGCGGTGCTGGCTCTGGCAGGATGGAGCAACCATCACAACCAGACAAAACACTCAAGCAGCGGAGAACTGCTCGAAAAAGAGAGCTTGCAGGCTCTCACAGGAGGTTTGCAGAACAGAAAGTGGCAATACAGAAAACAGGAGGGCTGCAACAACAGCAAATGATTTCAGGAGCTATTGCTGCTCAGCCTCAGCTGCCTGAGAGGAACTGGAACATCTTATCTGTGATTGGGAAGCATTTTGGGGGATTATCGGTACTTTTGTGAGATGAAGTGTGCATCTTTGAATCACATACAGTATGCTTGATTAATAATCAAGGGAAAGAGTGGTGAGACCTAGGGAGCAGCACCCTAGGAAACATTTCCTTGCAAAGGGCATCTTGTAGGCTATTCTCCACTTCATGGCTTGAAACAACTGGAAACTATATGTATATTTTTTATCCCAGTTTATGACCCCCTGGAGCATGATAATGGGTATAAAACATTAATCTGATTTGTTTAAAAATATTTCCAATTTTTTTGTTTAATGGTACAAATCTGGGCACAACTGAGAACAAAAACTTACAGCATCTTATCTCTTTAAGGAGATAGCTAAATGTGATGCCATTCATCACGGTGATAGGTAGTTCCTCAGGCGCAAGTACGCACATATCGCAGTCCGTGTATGATGACGACCAGATCCAGCTCTGTTTTCTGTCTGTTCTGCATGGCCCTATCGACAAAGAGCTACAAGCAAGGGCAAAGCAACACTCTTGACAAATCCTTCATAAATGTTTGGGTTGCTCTCCTATGCATTCCTCTGGCAAATTTTAAACAAAGTCTAGAAATCCGTGTCAGCCACAGAGCACGAGCGTGGACTGCAAATAAGTCTTCGCTCTTACAATCAGTCCAGCATTTTGTTTGAAATTGGATTTCTTGTCTTTCAGTCAGGCAAAAGCTGATGGCTGGGCAAAAGAGGCCCCAAGGTTTGCTGCATTGAGAAGAACCCTGGAGAGCTGAGGGCACCTGCAGCAGCCCAAGGGGTGTGCGGGTGATGTGGTGCTTGTGCTGGGTCATGGTCCTACAGCAATGCCATGTCTTTGTCAGCCAGTGCTGACTTCAGATTCAGTAACTGCTTTAGGGTAAATATCCATCTGTGATTCCAGCAAGCTGGGACTACTATGAGTGAATGTTACCAGAGAAATGTGGAAATACTTTAAAAATCATCTTCATAATCTTTTCAATTAATGTATTTTCTTTTTTTCCCAGTTTATCTAAGCGTTCTTTAAACCAGGTTTAGCAGTTCTGATATGTTAAAACTTGTTCCCGTGATTAGCATGCAACATTGAGGTTGTTTTTCGAATATTCTAGTTGCATCTCTAGTTCCAAAATTCTTTATGCTCTAGCTCCGCAGCACAAAATGGGGTTAATTAATAGCACATCTGTTTCACCTCTTGTCTATCAAAAGTAATTTGATTTAGAAAGCCTTTGGAGTTGTGTATAGGCAAGAAGCAGCTCAAAAGAAAGCTTGGCCTCTAGGTATTTTTGTTTCAGCTTCTTGCAAAACTTGCACTTTCAATTTATGATTACTGAAGCACAAAAAATGTGGGTTTTTTTTCCCTTGAAGTTCTGGGGAAGTCTAACTAGGGAGAAACTGAGGCACTGAGGGCACAAGGTCCACGTGGGAAATCAGGCTGAGGGACATACGTAAGCCCTTCAAAGAGCTTGGGCTGAGTTCCCATTCATGCCAAAGGTTTTTGGATCATTCATTGATCTCTGAGGCTGGGGCAAAACCTGGCAGGGCGGTGGGAACAGAGCGGGTGGGGAACCCAGTCCTGCACAACCTGGGAAACACTCTTGTCCCAACTACTACTTCTGCAACCAGTTCCTGTAAGAATTAGGCAAAAGAGAAGGGCAGAGCAGAGTGAGCTTGTTTGTTTAGACACACAATATTTGCCTTTATTTCCCTCTATCTTTTCTAAAAGGGCTGTGACGGCACTTCCTTCCTAGTTCATTTGTGTGGCTGCCTGAAAGGGATATGTCTAAATAGGGGTCAGAGTGACTGCAGGGCAGTTTGCTTGTTTGTTAAACAATATGGGAAGAAAACAGAGGCCATGAAGAATACTTCCCTCCCCTCTGTGCCCCAGGGAACATTCTTTATAAAATTTGGCAGCAGCTCTTTCATCAGAAAGCAGCAAACCACTGCACAGAGCGGCTGGCCCTGGAAACTGTTTTAGCAATTTAACAAGAGAGGAAGAGGAGGCACAGGAAAGAAGCTTTAAAAAAAGAAGAAGTTGTATAAAGCCTCATAGAAAATCTCTAAATCAGTAAGATAGAGTGTTTAAACAGTAAAAAATATGTAGCAGTTTTCAAGGAATTAAAAAAGAAAAGCATGTTAGGCTTGCCTTTCTGCATGGTGCATTATAAACAGGAGCACAGTAAGTATCATGTCATGTCCCAGATTGTGCTGCTGATCAATTTAAATGAATGCTCTCTGACAGTGACAATTGCAAGACTGTTCAGAAAAACAGCACAAGAAACTTCCTGCAGGCTCTTGCAAAAAATATGTCCAAAGGTAAGCCCAAGTGGCTAGTGCAGAAATTGAAGCATGAGAAAAATAACAGCAACTTCTGTAAATATATTTGTCTCCAAGCTGTGCAAAAAAATCCACCTCTGAAGACTAGTAGTGAATTCCAAATATTAATGATATTCTGAAAATAATGACTCCTGTAACAGAGCTGATGGTGCCAGAAATCAGCTTGTTTTGCCTTCTTTCCTCAGACAATTTCGTGCAATTTTGAATCAGTGCTTCTGGGCTCTGTTTCTAGCAGTAAGTTGGCAATATGGTTCTATCCAAGCCTAAAACTTTAGACACTTAAAACTCCCCAAGGTCTGCCAGTTGCTTACGTTTTTATCAAATACATGCCTAACAGTCTGTTAGCTATGACTGGCCTGCTAAAACCTCTGTGCTCCTCAGCAGCAGGGCCTCTGAACTCCATCACTGCTCTTGACGGGTCATTCGTTCCCTCATCGATCTTGCCTTAGCTGGTAGGATGCTCAGGGCATAGCCTTTCCTCCTTCCCCAGTCCAATAAGTCTGATAAAATGAACCTAGTTCGATAACTATTCTGCCTGATCTTGTTTGCAACTAATGCCACAAGGCGAGTGTTTTACCTAGAAGGTTATATGCTATTTTTATACACAAACATTTATTCTTGTCGTAGGCTGGAAAGGGGAAGAAAGTAAATGTGAATGTATTTTTTTTTTTTCTTAGACTTTGATTCAGGCATTAGCTAGAAAATCTCTACTTTTCTACTTGCTCAAGGTCATTCTTAAAAGGCCTCCAAACACAATTTAATGTGTTTTCGGAGGCCTCCCAAGCCAGATCAGGGAGCTTGCAGACCAAGTGCTGGGCAGTGTTAGTGCTGCTGAGTGCACCATTGTGGTCCTGGAATTCACGAGTAGTTATGACTCCTTCTAAAGGTGGTTTGTTTGCACTTCAGTTGAATACTTGCCCCACATTATTAGGAGTATGTGTTTCTACACTGCATGTACCATTTGATCCAATGTGGAGTGTGGCACAGAGATAGGATGCCCTTGGGGGAAGAGAATCACTGTTAGTTCTCACCATGCAAGACTGAGCATCCTCTGATTTCATCTGCTTTTCTCCTCACTGGGAGGTGGATGTGTCACCGTTGCTGAGGATCTATAGGAAGCAGCACCAGTATTTCACAGTTTCAGTACTCTGTATGTGCTTCTCCCAGTCTTAGATAATGGAGTATAGTGTCTATGTAGTGAGAGGGCAGGTGCTGTTTCCCAGACACAATACCTTAACGGACCTCCCTTTCTTTTTAAGAAGGTCTAGCAAGGCTTTCAAAGCTGCTTTTCTATGCATTACAAAGCAATTTTCATTGTTATCTTCTGGTGAATGAAACTGTTCGTGGGTAGTAAAGTTTTACCATTTTGTTCCTTTTACTTGAGTACTGATTTTAATGTAGTTCTAGCTTTGTAGGCATGTCACTGAGGTGGGATATTCAAAATCAGTTTGGCTTATTACTTGTATTATCACTAGTGAACGCTTTATTACTTGTATGCTTTAGAAACCCTAGTTGATAAATGATGTAGGTGACAAAGGCTTCAATAAGAATTTTTATCCTGTGGACAGCAGTAGTAAGGACTGTACATTTTAGAAAAGTTAAGGGCAAAGATTGCAAAATTCCCTAACCCCTTTTTATGTTCCAACAAAAAAAAATGCATTCCTATATATAGGTCAGTGAAAAACCCCATGTGTGCTTTTCAGACATTCTGTTGTGCTGCTGTGGTGCTGGCAGGTATTTAGAGAAATGAAAAGAGTACAGACTGCTGGAGACTAAATGATTGAGTTAAAACAAATATTTTGGTATCTTTGCATTCCTTTTCAAATGTTTAAATGGACTACTTAAAATATGCTCTATTGTACAACTTTCCCCAGGGGTAAAGAAGTGGCCTATAGGAACTTTGCTAACCGTATCGTCAGTGTTTCTATAAACTTGAATTATAGCCTAGCTGAAGATTACATGTTTAGCCAGCTCACAACAATGCCTTGACCAAAATTTATTTTCTTTTAACTGTTTTTGAAATGAAGGAGAATTCTTACCAGATGACATGTTTGTTTTGAATAGATATTTCAGAGTGCTATGTCACTAAACACGTCGGGAGTGTTCAGCCAACTGGGTCCTCTTCTTCCTTTTAGAAGAACCTTTCCTCTGTTACCCACACCTTGCACACTGTCTTAGTCTGGGCTGTGTTATGAACATGATCTACTGCAACTAGCTGCCTTATTTAAAAAAATGACAGATCTCTAAAGTGACACTCAAGTGATTTAGTTGAGGCCACCCTTTCTTGAAAGTCCTATTTTATTTGCTAACAGTTTCCCAACCTCTCTAATAAATGAGGCACAAGCCATCTCAAACCAGAGCCTTCTCGGCTATATCATCCTGTCTTTATGCTTATAATGGGCTTATCTTGTTGTATCATGGAAAATGCTATTTAATTTTGCTCCCTGGAATACATACATAACTTCCCTGGCACTTTTAACACTCTACCTTTTGAATATTTGATTTTTGGAATAGTAATATTCTTTCATTCACTGACAATTCTGTTCCTAAGGGGCTTTTCCATTTTCAGTGCTATACAGCCTTAAGAAATATCTATGTGGGTCAGGAGCAACAGTGATGTTCAGACCCACCAGATCACCCTCTTATTACTTGAGCTAATGAAGTGACTAGTAGAAGACTGGTACCTGGAGAAGCACACACAACACACTTGCTGTAGGGCTTTTTCTTCTTCTTCTAGTAACAAAAAAAAATATTAAGCCTAAGGAATAATGGATTTGATTCCTGCTATGATAGGGAAATGGTGCTTATCCATTATAGATCTTTCTGAGTTTTGAGTAAGTGGTAGAAAAGCAAAAGACTCTCCCAGTTGTCTGGTAACCTTCCCACACTGATCTTCATACTCTTGGCCCATAGTGGGGAGGCACTGCATTTTCTCATTTAAATGAATGTCCACTTCTATAAAACATAAGCAAACTGCACTCCACGACCTCCAAGGTAGTTTTTAGAGAAAGACTTGCTCATTAGCAACTTCCAAAATAATTGAGTTGTTACTTAATTGTAACTTTATTTTTTACACCATATTGTTTCTTACTCAGCAAGGCAGCGCTATCCGACACTTACAGGTGAAAATTGGTGGCCTGTAAGTCCTGTAATCGTGTCAAATAGTGAAGAGACGACCTTTCTTAGGTCTTCATGATGCTTTATAGAAGCTAGCGCAGGAATGATTCCAGGGCTTGAGCCTGCGCAGTTTCAAATGACTTACGCTCTTGCTGCTTCTCACAGAGAGATTGTCCCACAGCCTCAAAGACCTCTTCTTATGTGGAAAAATGCCTTTTCGTTTCCTTCTGCCTCACATTTTCCATTAACGAATTTTTATCCCAACTTGTACACCCACTCAGCTAGTTTGAACTCTTCTGTGTTTTTATGACCTTCCAGTGCTAGCAGACATTTACTACATCCTTCTTGTCTAGTGGCCAGATTATGTGTATTGAATCTTTCTATATAAATATACCCCTTCAGTGCCATAATCTCTTCTGATGGAATTCTTTCTTCTTTGAATTCTTTCCTGTCCTTCACTGCTCTACTGTCCCTGGACTCAGCTTGGAAGTTCATTTCTTGCGAGCATTCTGGATGCCTAGGGCAATATAGGAGAATATAGTAGGATGGTGCGGAGGGGAGGGGAAAGTGAGCAAGCCTCAAGTGTCTGGGATAGTGCTCAATGCAAAAGAAGCACAGATGCAAACATTGCATATTAGCATCAGTAATAGGAACAGTACTTCACCTCCGGTGCTATGCTAGTCATCATTTTAGACATTGATACCTTTCCTTGCTAGAGAAATAAAATAGCTCTGGGTTGACAGATGAGAAATAGCTGAAAGTCATTTTTCAGAACTGTGTAGTATTTCCTTCTATAATGGATGCAGTCAATGGCTGTACTGACAAGTTATGGTATAACATAGGCAAAGGAATTAGCATTTTGCCTTTGTAAATTGAATGCATTGCTCTATTAAAACATGATCTTGATTTCATTCCTTATGATTGTAGAACACTGCTTCCAACACTTAGCACGAGCTGCATATAACATTTAATCTTCCTATGTCTTAAGTGGAAATATCTACCTTTTATTATGTAGCCCAAGTAATGGATATTGTTTTCACACCAGCTTTCTCCTGGCACGGACTACTGTGGATATATACTAGGTCCTGCTCTTTTCAAGGCCTTGTACCAGACTGCAGAGCTACTGTTTTGTATTGTTCCAGTCTCACTTCCCCAGACTGTCCATGTGTGTTAGTGACATTGCCTTCTGGCCTTTAAGATGAAGGTCACTGATTATTTACAGCTTCATAAATATCTAATTGTGGAGTGCATTACTTGAGGAATGACAGTAAAACATGACTTTTTCCATCTGAGTTTGTTAGAAAGCAGTACTGAAATTCAGCATTACTGAAGCACACAGCTGGCTGGATCCATGCTGCACCAGGGATGCCATGTATGCAGTTAGCCATACCAGCACCCTGCCAGAATTGAACAGGGGCCTAGCCTGCACTCCCTCTGCAGCAACTGCTCCTTAAAGCAAGAGAGTGTCCAAGCAAGAGCCAGTGCTGCCCTGAGTGACACCTGACAAGAAACAGATGTGGAAACTTGAATTCTATTGTCCAGCTACAACATGGACACCTGCAAATGAAGGTGCTGAGAAAAGAAACATTCAGGGGCTTGAGGCTATTTAGAAGAGTCAAAATTAACTCACGTTTTAGAAATATTTAGGAAAATGCTGATCTGAAAGTAACCTAAATGCACTTTAAACAAAATGCAGAGTAAATACTTGAAGAGCCTGAGGAATCTGTTGTGCATTAGTGCGCTTAAAAATACAAACAAAACCATCACTACAGAGAAAAATAAATTAGCTCTAACTCTGCTTGTTCCAAGGGCCCAAAACGGTGAACAAAACTGTTGTGGTTTTTTTTTTTAAATTGTGTAGCTGTTTTATTTTTAGTATTGACTTAGGAAGAAAAAGATCCTGTAAGAGCTAAACAAGACAGTCCCTTATCAGAAAGGTTCTCTAGAGGGCTCTTTGGTGTGCGAGAACTAGCACCATGACAGCAAGAGGTTTGCTTTGCCAGACTGTGAAGCAGCATCCCTCACTGCTCCCTGGGGAACATGGTGGGAAGCGATAGTGATCAGGACTTTGGGATGCTTGGGCAGAGAAAGAATACGATGATGTTGGTAACTGAAAAGCAGCAGGCGTCCTTCCAGCTACTCTGTCAGACAAGCCTCACAAATCAAAATCCTCTTTCAGATGCCCAAATTATATTTCTGTTGGCTAAGACTTTAAAAACTTTTTAAAGTTGCTTGAATTAACAGCTGTCTTTGGCTTCATTTTTCACCTTAGTCAGTTGTTCGTATATCCTCCTGGCCTTCTCTTCACCTTCATTTCACTGCTGCCTGTGCTTTAACTTTCTCCAATTACTTTCACACTTGCATTTTTTAAAGCGAACCTATGACTCCACAACTCATCATGCCCTCATTTTCCCCACAGAAAATAGGAAAGCAGTGAATTTTTTTTCAGCATTGCATACAGCTGCCTATCAAGTAGGAGTTTGCTTTGCTCCCGGTTAAATTCAAGAGCGGCTTTCCACAGGTCAGCAGCAAACCAGAAGTTTCTTTTTACTTTTAAATGTATGAAGCTATCGAGTGGGGAGTATTTCTGTCCAGCTGTCTGCCATCATGAAGGCTTGTCTTCCAAAAATTTTGAAATTGCTTTGGTACTTGCCTTTAACAATGCTAAAAATACTGGCCTGGGAGAGGGCAAGGGTGGCTAGGCAGTTGGTAGTAGTATGTAAAGAACCAGTGGTAAGAAAAATGCTGCCTCCTCTGGGCATGAAAGTGGAAGGAAGGATGCAGAATAAAATAAAAACCATTATGCTTCTCCAATTTCAAACATTTAATAGTGCACTTATTGAGTATATTCTGTACAGACATCTATAGCAAGTTAAACATTTTCCTTTCTCTCACGTAGATCATAGTCATGTAAAGCACATTTACAATAGAAAACATACTTGAGGTACAAAAACCCAAAAAGAATATCTGAGGTATAAATACAGGTATATTTTAAATAATCTTTATCATGCTTTATCTATGTTTGACAGTACACTGTGGGCAAGTATACATGTTTACAATAGAATGGTATGTACAACATACAATTTTACAAATTCAAAAGTGTTTGATGTAGAAGAATATACAAGGTTTTCCTACTCATGAGGAACACTGTTACTGGAAGTACTACATTATTTGCCATAATAAAAAAATCTTCATCAAAAAGCTTAAAATAATACTGACAATGGTAACAAAGTCTCAGTCAAAATTCCGTCTTGCAACTCATTCATACCCTCGCCACAAAATACATTTATCACTTAATACTGCACCTCGAAAGCAAATCTTTACCTTTACAGTAAAACCTACAGAAAGACACCTTTCCAGAGGACCTCACGACTTCCTACAGTTCATACAAGTTGATTCTCAAGGAGGGGGGAATATCCCAAAGGGTTTAAAACCCAACACAAAACCCCACCCTCCTCTCTGCCCCCAAATATAACCCTCCAAATTGCTCACATCCAGGTTCTGTTCGTGTTAACATGCAGCTTTTCGGAAAATGGGCAAAGGAGGGAGAGAAAGGGAGAGAGCTCATGCAACTCTTCCTACCCATGTCACCCCACCTGCTCCTGCAGGTGTCCTGCCACCTCCCGGCACCGCAACTCCAGTGTTGACTTTTTCCTCTTGAGCCGTTAGAATACAGTAAAATATATAAAAGCTCATTAAAACACTTATAGTTAATGCAGGTAGGAGTAAAAGCAACGAACATTTTTTGGCAAATTAACAACTGACATTACTGGCTCTTTTTACTGTTGCACAGACATTTCATTTCTAAGCTGCTATGTTGCTCGGAAGTATATTTACTTAAAATTGCTATAGAACTGCTAATCACTCCTAAAAGATCATCTGGACAAGGAGTGGACAGTAATCAGAGCAAGCCTCTTGTAACATCTGCTTAGGATTTTTAACAAGGTTAGGGCTGAGGAAAACGCAGAACTGGCACATGGGAGGGATGGCTACTCCTGGTCCACAGGGGAGTCCTATTCTAGGTTGAACTGTATCCAGCATACTAAAATCCATTCTGGTTGCCTACCAGTGTACCAGACACATGTCAAGTTCGACTTCTTCTGTTATCCTTTCAACCATCAACACACTCATTCACACTTTAATCTCTGTGCAAACCTTTCTCTGCTTATCTCAGTGAGAACACATTGAAGAGTACCAACTATTCCAGTGGATACACCAGTCCCTCAACGCACTACAAATAAAATGACATGGGTATGTACATAAAGCTAAGTATTTCACATGGGAATGATGAGCCTTCACCATATTTCATAATATATTTTGCATTTAAAGAATTTTGCTTCTCAGAAGCAATTCAAACCATCTAATAGTACAATACTTTTTTTTTTTTCTTTGCACAGTCCTCCTATGTATTCCAGTCAAGGCCTACACTATAGACCTTACACAGACAGGAAGCAGCTTTAAAGTGTATGGTATGGCCACAGTCCTATAGTAATGCTCACAGTCAAGTTCTCATGCTGTCATCCCTTCATGACGTGACTTGCAGATGGTGCAATAGTCCAGTCTGCAGCGGACAAGCCTCAGTTTTGTGTAAAGTCTACGTTGCTGAGGTGTGGAGCGCATGGCTATTCCTCTTCAGTAGTCACCTGGATTTTACTTCCTTGCTCTCAAGACTCTGATGACTGAAAGAGTCTCGTATCTTAACGACTTCAGATGCACACAAGTGTCCAAAAGACTTGGTGTACCAGTCTGGCATGTGGCCCCTGATGTGTGGAGAGAAAGTAATGATGAAGCAGGTACCAGTAACTTTGCATGCATTTTCTTAGACAGAACCAAATACATATCTAGGTGGTTAAATGCCTGACTAGGAAATCTTATTACTGCTTATTGCTCAGCTCAGCCTTACTAATGTATAGACTTGCTCAAAACCATGTTTGCTGCAGTGAGGAAAAGTTATGAGAAGTTTTGTGAGAACTTGGTCCTCTTTACTAACTTAATTTTAATATTAACATGTGCTTGCATCCAAATATATCTGTCAGAGGAAGGCATGGGTTTATATACCAATAGCCGTGGTGGAGCACATCCTGGAGGCTTCTAATGCAACAAACCACACCTGCTGTTAGATGTGCACTGAAGCCAATTTTCCGTGACATCTCAGAGACCATTCTTATGCCTTTCAGAAGTACCTACTACTGGCCAAACTAAAGCCTGTTGAACCATCTACATTTTGCAGAAACTATACAAGAAAAGTTACCACCACAAAAGGACAAAGTGGAAATTCATACCTTAAATCAATTCTGCACATGTAGGTAAGTTTAGATTTTCCTGACCCGCAGGGCTCAATCAGATACCTAGACAGGAGCACATTGACTCTAACACCTGCCACTGGAGCACGGTCATGGTCCACTGAAGTTGCAAGAAGCACACAAGCTCCTTTTGGGAAGTTTGTCCTCCATGTTCTAAGAGAAGAGAAGAAAAAAAAGTCTTATCTTTGACAAACAGTAATTCAAATATCTAATAAGACTTCAAATTATGCACAAATAGATATTTACCTAAATAACTTATATTATACAGAAATTGTAGGCAAGGTTGCCGTATGTGTAGGATATAAACATCATCACATATAAAAGTATTACCTTAAGACTACGAAGTCCCTGGCTGGGTGAGGTGCCATGCTGTTCTGGACATACTGGTATATATCTGTCTGGCTATCCAAAGGTTCGATTACTTTTGAATCTATAAGATCTTCATCCCAAAGATGCTGCTCTTTAAGTAAACGATTTAAAACGTCCTCTGGTATAGCTGGGATTTCAATGGTAGTTTTCCATAACCGGAGTGGGGGACCTTCACATACCTGGGAAAAATCAGTACAGAGTCCTCAGTTTTACTCTGCCTTACACTTTCTTTTCCTTTCTATTTTAGTGTTGGCTACATACAGCAAATAAAATACACACACATGTATGCATATCTTGTACTAAGCTTGTCATAAGCTCAGACTAAGGTTCTTTTCCTAACAAACAGCCAAAAGCATCTGCACGCTGACTTCCAAATTATTTTTAAGTTACAGTTATCTTCTCCAGTATGGGCCACTATTAGATCGTGATGCTACAGAAAGATATCCTAGTTTTCCAAGTTTAATTTTCAAATATCTTAAGCCTCATTGAAACAGTGCTCCCTGTGCTAGCTCTGAGCTGTGCAAGATTGCAGCTGGGAAACTTCTTTCCTATTGCCTGCATAGTGACAGTGCTTGGAGGCTTCACTCAACCTGTCAAAGCTTTGCACACGTGAGTAAAAGTGTGTAAATGCAACACAGCAAACATTCCTGGGCTGGATAAACAGAAGAACACAAATCAGTGCATGTTAGCTGACTACTGCTGAAAGACATGCTGTTTCTAGACATTGTACAACTATGTCAAAAGATCAAGGGTTTTTTTCTTAAATCTATCTGCAAAGTAAAGGTGTGCACTGAACCTTCTGTAATATCCTATGTCAAAAGCCTGCGTATATGAGAGAAGATGAGCTAAAAGCCAGAGCTGTGGCGTGAATGACAGAGCGCATACCTTCTTGTAGGCCAGCTCTGCTTGCTCTGAGGTGGAGCAGCTGACCCAGCCTTTAAACTTCTCCTTCATCTCTTTGAGCAAGTCATCCACGCAGTCCTGGAGGTAGCAGTGGTAGTCGGAGGGCTCGGCTGTGCTGCTGCCACCCCGGAGCTCCTCCAGGCTGAGGGGACGCAGGTCCTGCTCCGTGTATGAGTTCCGGCCCCTGCTCATTTCTTCGGGTATCTAAGGGACGACAAGGGTGAAATCATCCTCTTGCAGCTCTCTCCCCAAATCACAGAGTTAGGCTAGCAGCTTGATAGCCACAGAAAGATGGGTACACTAGTTTTGTAAGTGGTGGGATGTGTATGTATCAGGTTGAGCACTCAATGTGAAGAAATGCCAAAATTAAGTTTGTGACTTTGATTTAACTCAAAGTCTGATCCATTCCCACAGCACAGTTAATCCTGCAGACTGAAGGAAGGAGGGATCAGTTGTCAGCCGCAAGAAAAGAGACAGGCATGTCTTCAGTTGAGGGCTCTGAAAAGATTCAATGACAGTGAGGAAAACCAGGACTCAAGGCTTGTCTGGTTCTCCATCCCGGGCCCTAGAGAGAGCATGCTTTAGTTCCTACAGATCGTTCAACCTACGGTTTGACAGTGTCATGTTCCAGGATGCTTTTGTGGCCTAGTCTTGCTAACTCTTGGGAATTTAAGTATAAAACAAGCACTGAAATTCCTGGAAAGAGCTTCTTGCTTTGTAATTACAGCTGAAGTTCACAGACCCTCATGGCTGCACAATAAAAGCTTGAAAACATATTTCAAATGCAGCTTGGATGTAACAAAAATGTCCCAAACCCCACAACTGCCTCATGACTTTTGAGTGCCAGTGCCAACAAAACAACTCTCTTTTCTTCTAGCACCACTTCTAATTCATGTATGCACCCAGATCAGGATGCAAAGTTTTTTAAAAAGCTATTTATCATGTATTAAACTTCATTAAAATAAAGAGACTTTCCTAGCTTTCCATTATATGGCAGATCTTAGCCACGTTGGCCAATATTCCACCCATCAGTTTTGCAAATAGGTGTTTTACCTGAAAGAGCTTCTTGCATTCAGCGATCATATGAGCTAGCCCTTGGGTTGCAGCCAGATTTTCATTTAGGTCTTTCTGGTCAGGTTTTCCCAGGCTTGGTTTTCGTTGCATCACCCTTCACAGGGGAAAAGAGCACACACACACACACAAGTCCAGTTATTTAATGCAGAGCCAGAGAGGTGCTTGGTAAGAAAACAGTAGGGTTCCCAAATCTGCTGGTGATTTAGAGCAGTGCTGCCCAGGACCAAATCTTGGCATGGTGTTACCGACTTCTCTCGCTACTCTCTCTAAACTTTTTCTTTGGAAGCCCCGCCGTTTCTTCCTTCTTAGGAACTTGCTCATATCTTAACAAATCTCTAACAAAAGGTAGGATCCCATAACCATTCTACACCCAGTGCCCTCTGAGATGTCCGAGGTGATCACAACTAGTAGGGTCAATGCTAGACCGTGCCTGTTGCGCATTGCTGCTAGCTGCGGTGCGGGACCAGCAGCAATGAGCCCTGCTCCCCAGAGACATACCTTGGGGAAGAATTCTCTCTTTTGAGAGTGTTTAAGTGGAAGAGGGAAGGTGCTAAGCAGACGGCCAGGTTGGTTGGTGTCATCTGGTTTTCCTTCACTGCAGCTGTGACATCACTCAGGAAATAGAGAAGAATCTGGAGGACCTCCCTGTTCTCATCAGGTAAAAGCATAATGGCAGCCTTGATAGCCTGGAGACGCTGATCCTTTGGCACATCTGCATAATATTAGTAATTCTCTCATCAGCCCATTGATTTTCCACACACACAGCATGAATACATCCCAAAGCAAACTCCAGCTTCAAATATTTGAAGTGATTTCCTTCAGGATGCATACCATTCGTAGGAAACATGAAGGAATTTTTTTTTAACCCACTAGTTTAACTACCCTCAGCTATTTCCTGCCTCACAAGAAATGCAAGCAAGAAGAAGTTGTGCCTAGGCCAGAGTTAATTTTAGATTTAATTTCAACAGCTACATGCTCCCGCAGATGCACTAAAATGACAGAAGCCTGGAGTCAGGCACTGAACAAGCAAACACAGTCCAGCCAATTTAGAAATTCTTTGGCTTTCAAAGAAATTCAAAACATGAATGCATTTTAGAATAGGTGAATTAATTAAATAAATTGGCTAGCAAACCTTTTCAACAATGATGTCATAAAATATCCAGAAAGTGCTTTACCAAACACAGAGGGTTGCTTTATTGAGCAGATCATTCAAAGTCATGCAGTGGAAAAAGAAAGTCAATGCTGTGAAGCCCCATACCATTAAACAGCTCCTTGGTTACTAACAACAAACAGCCATTGGAAAAATTTGACGTGTGTCTTTATATAAGGCCCTCTCCTCCAAACTTGAAGGGAACAAAAAATGAAATAACCCAGGCCAGATCTGCTTCTCATAAAGGGATTTCCAATAAGCCATCTCTGAAGACAACATCATAGTCTGAGTCCTGGAGCATTTATATCATCATTAGCACCACACCGCCCTCACTGCATGTCTCATAATACATGTGGTGCTAACCAGATATTTAACTGGTATTTGCTTTGGGCTTCAGCAACTCTGTAAGGCTAGCAGGTGAATTTAGAAAGCAATTTTAAATAAAAATCCACTGTTTTCCACACGCTCCCCTCAATCAGCTCAAAGCACATTTAAGCCACGTGCGGACAATTCCAGTGCGCAGCCTGGTGCACGACACCAAAGCAAAGGGAAATATTGTCCTTTGCAGGGAAGCAAAAATTACAGCTGCTTTAAGGCTCTTTGCTTAACACAGAGATAATACTTCCCGACCACCTCTGGGGATTCCTCAGACCTACCGCCTGCAAAAGGAAAGGAACAGATACTTCTGCAATGCTCTGTCAAACTTCTTCTGGCACTAAACCCACAAAGAGCTGCTGTTTAATATCCACAGAAGTGGAGAGTCTGATTAATTTTCTCCATAAACCTTCTTGGGAATCCAAACACACAAAAACCCCATGTGCACTGAAATAACGGTATGTATGTTTTTATTTTAAGCCATCACCTCCACCTATGGAGCTCTAAAGGAAGTTCCTGTAACCTTTTTGTAACCACCATAAGGAAGGTATAAAATACAGCAAGAGCTCAAAGAAGGTGTTTTTGCAGTAAGTTCCATTGTAGCTGTGCTGCCATGGGAAGAATACACGGGGAGAGAGCTGGGGTGGTGTTAGGGAGAGAAACCACAGGATCAGCAAGGTGCCCATAGTACATCAATCAATCAGTCTGGACTGCCATGAATATTTCAAAAGGCTCTCAGTTCTGGTCACCAAATATTAATTCATCTTCGGCCATTTTATAAAGTGAGAGTATTCCCAATGAAACAATGTTGAAGACAACTTCTAAAAGACAAGGTGCTGTTTGGAAAGATCCAGCACACAATTACTATCTATACAGAACTCAATTTATCTAGTGCACAAAAAAGAATGTCTCCCTTGCTGGAGTTGAACTTACCATCTCAGAAAGATTAACTATTTCTTTTCACATGCATTGATAAACTCCATTTTTTATGTGGTTTATTTTTAGCACTTTCTGTTTATGGTACATATCAGTAAAGTAGCTACACATCAGTAACAGAAAAGCTTTCAACTTAAAGGTTGTTTTCAAAAATTGTGGTGAAGGATAGAAGAATATGAATTACAAGAAAATAGAAATTTTTTGGCAGCCTTGCTCTTACAAAAAAATCCCAGTAATTTAGTGCATTTCAATCCCCTCAAAAGCCCCAAACTCTCTTCATGTAGTGTTTGCACAGCTCCTCTACCTAGCCACATCAGATGTGGCTTATTTTCAAACCATAATATGAAGTACGCTCAAAGAAGAGAGGAAACTTTATAGCAAGTGATGGAGGATTTATATGTGTTCCTAAACTACAGAGAAAGGTGAAATGAAAAGAACTTGTACTATAAATCATTAAACAACTGCTGCTGGAGAAAGGCAAAGACCAACATATGCAACACACATAGTGCCCAGAGAAGTGGTATTAGAAAGTTCCACCCTTGCTACACAAATGACCATTTGCCATCTGCCATAGAAATCTCACTACTTACATTGGTATATCTGTAAGAAGGTCTCGGAGAGTTTGTTGGTCATGAGAGGCTCAGGGAGATCACGGAAGAATTGCTTTAACATGTCTGCTACATCGTAAGCAGACTGGCCTTCATAGTTGACGCTGTCTGTTGAATTCTCATTCATCTGACGCAAAGCCTGAATTCTTGATTTGACTCCAGATTTCCTAAACAGTCCAACCTAAATATAGATGGAAAGGTAAATACATTTACAATGAGTCCAGCAAATCTGAAAGGTAAGTATGCTCTTTAGCTTCTTACTTATGGGTTCTAATTTCATGGAAAGCTTTCCTTGCATTAATTATCTATTTTGTCCTGTTTTGAGTCTACTTTTTTCAGTCTGATTCAGGAACAATAACAATTAATGGAAGGCTGGGCTTTGGGTGCTGCATGCGTGTGGGATGAGACTACAGCAAAACCCACCTGATCCAGGCAGTGGTTGCGGAGGTACCGCATGGCTTGCTGAATGCTCTGTGGAAGAGGCTGCCCTGTGCGCTGGACATTGACTTGCAGCGGTACTCCAAACACATTTCGGTCTTTATAATCCGGCACCTTTATCCTTTTCATAAATTTTGGTACTGCCCTATTTAAGCAAAGGGAATGACAAAATCAAATTAAACCTCTGTCGACCATTATCTTCTGTATTTCCAGTAATTCAGAAAGTCAGTGAAAATAAGTGAAACACTTTAGTAATATGAAAAGCAGTGACAGTATAAATCAGCTAATCCACTTAGGGCTGGGAAGGGGGAGAGGACAGAAAACAGAGTTTCTTTAAGAGAAAAGCTTGACATTTGGGGCAGTATGCTGCCTGTAAGTGTTGATGTGGTGCTACTCCATCAATATTAGTAGGACAAAAGCTACAGGGTGAAACTGCAGGGGCCAGACTGAATTGCAAAAGAGTCAAAATAAATCCTGCGGTCAGTGACCCCTTGTAACACTGCTTCTTTAGGTTTCGGGAAAGATGGGCATTTGAACAATGAGCTTTTGTATGTCAACTACTTGTTCTGCAAAGTCCTCAAACTGGGTCCACCACCCACCAGTGTGCATAACAGCAGGGAACTGATGTAATACATTTGAGTTTGTCAGCTAAAAACTTCAGCTCTATAAACAACCCCTTTGAGGGACCCCCCTCCTTGTCAGCCAGTGACTGTTGTTACCCCCACCTCCCACTCCAGTTTCAATGAGAGGCCTTTCCATCTGCTTATGATTCCAAGGAAAAAGTTACTAAATACAAAAGAATGATTTACTCCCAGGTCCCCAAGAGTATTGGTTTCATAAAGGGGGAAAAAAAAAAGCCATTAAAATGTGAAAATATTGAGATCATTTTCCTAAACAGGGAGAAAAGCTAATGTCCAGTGCAACAACTAATAGGACACAGCAGCACTGGAAAACAGGGAGACCTATTTAAGATTTCAATATACAGTACAGCTATACAAACAGTGCATTAGATTTACAGCTGACTAATCTGTTACATAGTAAAACAGAACCAATTTGTATTGCCATACATATTATTGATATATGTATGAATAATACTTGCTTTGTCAAAAAACATGCCAATGGAATGTGAAAAAACACATTGCGATCTCCACCGAGAATCTGAAGCATGCAGGGATAACTGGTCAATACTTATTTCTGTCTTTCAGAACAAACAACTTCTGTATTTAGAAAGGCTGACATAATAACAGCCTTTGAACAGGAGGTACTTTGATGCTGAAGCTAAATACTCTCTATGACTCCTGGGGAAGGGAGGAGGCTGGCCTGTGGTAGGGAGAAGAAAAATTTTATTGCGTCTTTTGCATCCTGAAGGTTACACAGGCTGTACTGCAGATACAATAATAAAAGAGCTTTCTATTTCATTCTTCCAACAAAAAATATTCAACTGGGTTACAAACACCTGGCCACAGCAGAAATTGCTGCCTACAAAAAACTCTGTGGTTGTCCCAATCTTTCTTCCCCTCTGCCACCTTTTGTGCAAGCTAATTGGATTTATAGTGCTTTAAAGAGAGGAGACAGATTTTGGCTAACGAGACACTAGAACTAAAGGAAATTTACATTATTTAATTACATGCTTATATAGAGAAACTAATGCAAATATTTAAGAATAACTGAAGAAAAGCAAGCCTATTAAGATCTACTGAGGTTTGTGCCACTCCTTGCTAACTGCCTCAATAAACGACTAGTCCTTCTTTTGCTGTGGACAGCGGACATCTTCCTGCTCAGAAAGCTGGCCTGTACTTCACTGCTCTTGTTCCCTCACATGCCCCCTATAAACATACTTCTCAAGCCTAATAAGATTATGCTTACGTAAAGGGTTAGTGATTTTAGCCCCATCTTAGGCAACCACAAATCACTGTCAGCACAGGCTGGAGGAAGAAGTGCAAATATGGAAAAAGAGGGACGGAGGGATTCATTGCATCTCTCCAAAAGATGCTTAGGACGAGCGCAACTGTCGTGCTCATATAGTCGGCCTGTCTACACGTGGCACTGTGCCCTTACCAGCTGAAACCATGCTTGTTGGAAGGCGTGTACTTCTCCAGGAGAGCAGTCAGCTTGAGGAGAGAGTACTTCTGCAGCAGGTTCATCTGCGCCACGGACTGGCAGTTGATCTGCAGTGACGCCGAGCTGAGGCTGGGCCGGTGGGAGCTCTGAAAGCTGTGCCACCTCAGCCTGTGCCTGCGGAGAAGATGGGGGACAGAGCAAGGACCGGTCACTGAAACGTCTCTGCAAGACACGTGCAGGAATTACCGCAAACGTACTGCTGAGCTCCCTGCCCTTGGCAGCCGCCGTCTTCTGAGATTTCGTAGGCATCAGCCGGCAGCGTCTCCGCCTCACCCGATGCAATGCAGCACCTGCACGTGCTTCAGATGGGAACGGGCACTCTGAGCTGACCACAGCTCAGTGTTAACTACACAGTCTGGCCCTACCAGATATCCTCCGAGGGCTCCAGCACCCTTTTTGAGAAAAAGCCCTTGCAGTATTAAGGCGGTGGGCATCAAAAAACTCCATGAAGAAAAAACGGCCCAAATTTTTAATACACATCAGATGGGAACTACACACTTCTAGAAGTCCCATTAAGTTTAAATGAGCAGCTGTAGGCGACTAAATGACAGCAGAAAGCAGGCCCTCAATGATTTGCACCAGTTTTAAAGGAAAACTGGAAACAAAGCTAGAAAGAATTCAGCTCCTTGCTCTGCTCCCAATACAAAATATGGTCATCCATCCATCCCATGGTAAAACTCCCAGCAGAAACTGGGAGGCCACTGGAACTCCCCCAGTCCTCCGCTGTGCTACAGCGATCAAGGGAAAGTAAACAAACCTCATTTTCCCTGCAGATTTAATGCCCTAGCATGCTATTAAGAAGCAGCCTGCTACTGAAAAGTGCAACTTTTTGAAACAGTCTAATAGTCAAGACTTTTACTACACACTGACACAAACCAGACCATACTTATACTGGCTCTCCTAGCCAACTTAAAAACGTGAATAATCCTACTTGAGGTCCCTCTCCCTCCCACACACCATTTCAGTTTGAAGAATTATCATTCCCCAAAACTGCCTTCACGTTGCTCCTAACGCTGACTTGCTGAGCGGGCTGTTTTTCAGTGACCACTCAGGCTGAACATACAAACACACAGCTACAAAGTGCGGGAATCACTTGTCTAAAAGTCTTGCGCAAATACTTCCCTTGCCTATAATTGCTTTGGGAAGCAATGGGAACAGCACGCGTGTGCCTGAATGGCCACAACTCCTCTTTGCACCTTAACTGAGTGTGGTGCAGCTACTATAGAGCCACTCGGGCTCGACGGGACCTCCCCGGGGCCACCCCAAGTCCCAGCGCTCACAACCTCACCTGCTGGACCGTGTCAGCGATGCGCCCACCCCAGAGTCCCTCCTGTCCTGCATCCCCACGGGCTCTTCCGTTTCATTCAGTGAATTCCCCGTACTGTCAAGGTCACTCGGTGTTGTTCGATCGTTATCTACGTCGAGGTGGATCTGCTTTGGAGAGGAAGGACACGGGGAGATGGAGTCGAGTGCCGAGTCGGAGTCCCCTTCGTCCGAGAACTTCTCTGACCACTGGTTTACTATCCTCTGCATCCCTTTGACGTGGTATAGGATGTCGTCTAGTTCTGGGAATATGTCTTCATTTTCGAGGTCGGCCAGGTCGCTCGTACTGGAATACAGGATTGAGCCTGGCACGTTGTCGTAAATACTCAGGCGGCTGCTGACTGAGCTGGAGGAGTTGCGCCTTTTCCCCATGCCCAGCTCTTTGGAGCTGTCGCCACTGTTTTCCCTCCGGAGGGTGAGATGGCCATGTCCGTGGAAACTCCCTGTCCTCCAGTTCACAGAGGCGCTGCTTTCTGTTGGGGAGAAGTTGCCGTTGGAGAGTGCTTTGGGAAAAGTGCCGGGCTTATGATCTTCAGGGATAAAAAACACGGTGTCTTCTGCAAAGCTTCCCCGGTTCTTGAAGTTCTGCTCCATCACGTCGCTGAACGTTGACTGGTTGAAGGGGTCGAAGCCTTCCAGGTACATGCCCACCCTTTTATTGTACGCGCTGAGGCTGCGTGTTCGCGTGACAGGACTGGGTGTGCTGACGGCACTGCTCGTCTCAGACTGACTACTGCTGCTGCTGGTCTGGGTAGAATTGGAGACGCTCCTCTTTCGTACCATGGGGAGGCTGATGTGATTGCCGTTGAGGGCAGAAATCTCCACGCAGTTAAGTTGTTTCAGTTTATCTTCATCCATGCCCTCCTGCAGGATGGGCCCGCTAATAATAAGGCCAAGCTTTGAAGGAGCTTTGCTCTTGCCATGGTGAGAGCTCTTGATTTTCAGGCTCTCCATTCTCTTGAGCAGGCTCTTTGTTTTGGACTTGGCGTTCTTCTCATTGGCTTTGGTGTTGAAGCTGAAGCTATTCAGCTCCCTGGGCGAGGGCAGGCTGCTGAATGAGTCATCGTTTGCTACGAAATTGTTTGATGAACAAACGCTGACAACCGAGTTTGTCCTGGTGGTAGATGCTTCGCTCTGCAGGGTTGGTTGGTGGCTGCTGGTGCTGCTGATGCTCAGAATAGAAGCCACCTCCTGGCGTTCGCTGAGGTCTGTTAGCACACTCTCATGGCTTGCTGCGTTAGTAAGGTGAGGAGCTTCCGGGGAGGGGGTATTCAAGTCCGGTTTTGGAGGAAACACATCAAACTCTTCAAGCCTTGACCACCTCTTGCTGTCCCTCTGAAAAGTCCATTTGCCACTTATTGCACAAGGTTCATCTTCATCCGAATCTTCGCTCTGCAAAGAGGAAGAACCCTGAAAGTACTGCTTGCAAACTGCCCAAATGGCAAAGGTGGTTGCATTTAAATACAATGCCCACTAAACTGCTTTAAGCATGACCTTGTTCTCACTGAATTTAAAGTGAAAACAGTCTTTTACTTCAGGGAGAGGAAGATTAGGCCATAAAGCCCATCAGAGGAAAAGATAACATGGGACAGGCAATATATTTTAACAGTTTTTAAATACAAAAGAGATATGCTCCATAAAAAGAAACAAACAATGCAATCTGTTTTAAATTGCTCTTTTCTAAAAACCCTAGTATCCACAGACATTTAATTAATTGGTCACAGTGGATAGCCCTCAGATCAATGGAAATTCCTGGCATGCATAAAATTTTAAACTGGAGTCAGTCAGGGGCTGGGGTCCCTCTGGACTCTCTCCAAAGTTACACTCTGTTGATAGTGGCTGCGTGTTTATACTCCTCTTTGCAATTATGAGATGTTTCTCATATGTTCTGAATTGTAGCAGCTTAATTCCTTACCCATTCGGGAAGTCTGAAGGGTCTCCTCACTGTGACTAATGAGATAGCAAAAGAAGCTCTTGCATGGCAAGAGTGCGATGCCTCCAGGCTCTTACCTGGTCCACTCGTCCTCCCACAGGCTAGCAGCTAACATGTTAAGAATGTCCTGTGAAGTTTCTACTTCAGTCTCCCTTCAGGCAAACTTTAACACTCAGAGATAGCGAGCAGCAAGAGCTCACTGACAGTGTAGCACGTAAGTAAATTGTAAATAACATCTCCACTGATGATATTTGATGTATGAGTAATGCCTGAGGGCACAAGTGCGCGTACATCACTTACGCCTACAATCTTTTCATCTAAATACTGAAAGGGAATGATCCCGGGACTGACATATTTGGTCATCCAAATATCTGGAAAATTTCATGTTGGAAGAATAAAACCAATGAAGATATTTTAATATGACACCATGAAACCACAAAATAACCTTTGGTGTTCAGAGCAGGAAACACGAATTGCCACCCAGCTCCACGAGTTTCACTTCATTTGTTTAGATTGCTTTAATTTAAAAACAAACACGCATGCATGACCCAAACTGTAACTATTTGTGTGCCAGGAACACAAACATGTATTCTCTGAAAAACAAGTAAATTATTCATATTTCAGAAATTTTATTTATGCATACTTTAGTTCCTGATCCTCTCCTAGTTTTCTGGTGTGGTTTTTTTTTATAGCACATTTCACCAGCTCAGGAAAATAAGTGAAACACCATATTTATTTTTTATAACCAAATACACATGAGGCAGAGCAAGCGTCATTTTCTTTGTTTCCCAACTACTACAAACTACTTCTGTCCATGACTCAGATGAAGACCTATTTAACGTTTTGAGGAGGAAAAGAGTCACTTGAAACTGCCAATGGATAATAGTAATGGTTCGGTGGTGAATGTGGTTTGACTGGAAAAAAAAAGGAGCAGTAAAGTGATCTTAATTTGCAAAGAGGTCAATGCAAACATAAGGAAACATATGTTTCTGTCAGCACAGTTTTTCCCTGGTGTTAAAAAGCTTTAAAGGCTAAGTATTGATTTTAATAAAGTTAACAACAAAAGGGAATAGGATCTAAGTCCATCTGCCAGAAGGTGGGTGGTGAATGAAAATAAGGAAGGACTGAAACAAAAGGTAATGTCCAGACTCTGGAAGATCTGGGGTTTGGACCTGAAGTCGGGTCTGGCCTGACCTCTAACAGCAATACTGATCATTCCAGTGTTAACAGGGTTCAGGAACAAGGAGGAGAAATCTTCTGGCGGTCATAAATGGCAATCCAGCTGTCTACCCCTACTTTTAAAGAGTTCCTACATATGCTGCCTCAGAGTGTTATCTTCTGGAGCTTGGATGCTGTTTCCAACATACCACAAACAGATAGGGAAAGAGGGGATTAATTCCTGGTAAACAACCTCAGAGCATTTGTATGCATTCTTGTTAAGGGTAGGGCAGCATTGTACTGCCTCAGCTCAGTCATCTTTATCTACAGTTGTCATATCCCAGGGGACAGTATCAACTGCTGATCCCTCCTAGGACACACACATAGTTTTAAGACAGCTATTGAGTGGCACCTTACTAGCAAACTCCAGCAACTCAGCTTTCTGCCGGTACTACCTTACTGAAATTACAGTAGGTGCTCTTTTATTTCTCACCATGCTCCACAGGGATCCTGAAAATTCAGGAAACACTTTTAAGACCCGCTGCAAACTTTCTGCTGAACTTGCAGAAACATGAAAACTTTCTAAAAAGGTAGCTGATGTATTCTGTAAATATATTGCTTTAATTTTGAGCTATGTAATTAAAAAACAAGGGAATAATGTACCCAATCCTACAAAGGATTAGCTCTTTCCTCTGCAGGCTAAGCACAGTCTAGCTGATCCTGTCTACATCACAATAAAATAATACAATTCTAACGTGATGGCAAAGAACCAAAACTGTGAAGATGATGCCAAAGACGATGTTCTAACATTCAGGTCAGCTCATCGTGGCTCCTCCATCAAGCCTACTCTTTACAATCCTGCCTGAGTGTAGGTAATACGCTTCAACATGGACAACCTCACTGACAGGCAGAGAAGCCCAGTGCCTGATTTCAGACTGGGAGCAGCAGCTCGGGGAAGAGTTTGGTAGACGAATAACCTTTACTCGTGGCCAAGCCCTGCAGTTTTCCCTCAGTGAGAACACAGAATGAAACGTAAGCAGAATTTTGACTGCGTGTCCTTGCCAGGTTCTACTCAGGTGTTATCCTAGACTGCAGCTAAGCAATCTGCTAGGTGGGGTTTTTTTCAGTTTTATTAAAGTACAATGCTGTAACAGAAGATGTTAAAGGAACTTACCCTTTTCCTGTGGGGACTAATTTCTAGCTTCATCACTGCACATTTGTTTAAAGTATTTAAGCGCCTGCAAAGCAAAGGAAACCATATTAAGAGAACACTCCAGTGTTTTGACACAGGCTACTCCAGTTCAAAAGCTTTTGCAAAGGCTGTCCCCAAACTGCTTTGCATACAAATAGCAACAAGCAGAGTTTCAATTAGAGCCCTAATTATACTTAACCATTAACCCATTACATTTGGCTGTATTCTAACTTCAGAGGGAGGGATGGAGGATGGATGACTATTTGTCACAATTACCTGAATCAAAGTAAAAAGAAATGAAGGGAAACCTAGACTAAGTTGAGGAGTGCATTATATCCAATGAATTGTAATAATTACATTTGTTTAAATAGCAAACCTGAAACAATCAATCTCAACAGAGAGAAAATAACAGGAGAAAATACTGGAAAAGGCTTCTGATTTGACACTGTGTACATATGCCTGTGTGAAAAAAGCATGCTGCTTTAAAATTGTACTTTATAAGCTAAAACCTCCCAGAGGAAAACTTATTTTCCACTTATTAGGTGTCTGTTTTGTTTGTGAACAATGATTATTTTCAATACAGTCCTGGGACAAGACAACTCACCAGTTAAAAAAAAACCAAAAAAAATACAGACCTAATTTTTCCTTCCTAAACTGAAAGTTTCTTTTATACATAAAAATGTTGTCCTGAAGGACTAAAATTTAAACAAAAATAAAATGCTGCAGCACCAGCAGTTAACCAACCTCCCTGTGAAATGTGATAGCAGGCTGGATGCATATCTTGAAGTACTGTATGAATGTATATAAGCATCCCTCTATTCCCTGGGGAGCTAATGATCTGGTAGGTATCCCTAAACCAAAAAAAAAATTACCTGTCTTCCCTTGTCTTCCCCAAAAGCTCAGTGTGCAGGGCTGAGCACAAACAGCTTAAACTAGAGCAAAATTTGGCACTGTTAAACACACAGCTCCATGGCAGTTTAGGTATGGCTAAGTGCAGGCTGCTGTGGTCTCCTGCCCTTCTCCCAGCCCTTGCCTCCCCAGAAACTGCTCCAGGGACCTGGCTCAGCTAAAATCTACACTGGTAAAGCGTGGTTAAAGAAATGCTGGTGCTATGGCAAGGCAAAGGGCAGGAACAGGCTGGGTGTGATGCAGAAGGCAGAAAAGCTGAAGCAGCAGCTTCATGGAAGCAATGGTTTGGTCCCTTGTGTTAATACTTGCACGCATGAGGCTGTATTGTGGGTTGGATGAGGAAACTAAACGAGCTGAAAATTAATCTTTCAATACTTTGTTGGGTTGAATTTCTCCCAAGTCAGTTCCCCGAGCTGTGTGAAGGGCAGTGTGCGCAGGGGGAGGCAGAGGAGCAGAGCCGCCCCCTTCCTTCAGCCGGACCACAGCCCAAATTCAACAGAAGCAAAACTGAGCTTTAAAAAGCCTAATTCATTCTGAAGGAAGTTGTGTAATTTTCACATAATTTGTTTGAGCAAAGTGTAAAGAACAGCCTGTATCAGCAGCTTTGAAAAACTGAAAAAAAAAAAAAAAAAAAAAAAGAAATGCTGCCTTGTCCTGTTGCTTCGGATGAGTCTTTTCAGATTCATGAAACTTGTAACTTGAATCTAGAAAATGTGTGCACAGGAAGAATTACTAGTTTCCTCTCTTTCCCCTCGCCTTTTATGCACAGGATTGGTTGCAGATGGTATTTACACAGGGCTTGATCCTGAGGCCATCAAAGAAAATGGAAAAGCTCCTACTGGTGCTTTTGCTGCAGTCGTGAAGTAAAAAAAAGGCAGTTTGATCTATAATTAGACCCAGCCACAACACAGCAGAAAAGAAGAGAAACAGGAAGAATTGCCATGGGTCAAATAGTAGGGCAGTGGCAGGTTAGGAAAGTTATCCAGATCTCTCTATTTTCATCTTTGCTCTGACTTTAAAAGGCAGAAGGTTCGGTCCTGTCAGCTGCAGCTGGTGGGTACATGCACAAGTCCAGTGAATTTCAGAGGGATTGTATTTATGGTGTGGGCGAAGGGTGAACGTCCCATCTATGTGCTACACAACAAAACTGGTATTTTGGTTTTTGAGAGGCCACACAGCAGCAGAAAGCCGCCTCCCTCTCTCTGTTATAAAGAACATTCTCCTCTCAAACTCCTGGACCTCAAGATCAGGGAATATTAAGCTGTCTTCAGTTCTATATTGTGTAATAATTTACAAATTTCACAGTGTTGCAACCTTTGACTTAAGCAGAGAGAAGTTATCACCAAATCCCTGTATCAGGCTTTATCTAGCTCCAGCCTGTCTGACCGCTAATAAAGACGATCTCTGATTTCACAAAGATTACATCCCCAGACTTTTCTCCTACTCAAATTAAAACCCTGAAATAGGTGGAAAAGGGTAGAGCAAAGACCTCTGTTTCCACAGAGGGTGTTTAAGAAAAAAAGATCTCCCGGTGCACACCTCACAAAAATGAGTATGAAGGCAAGATAAGGTAACCCCCAATGAGCGAGGTTAAATACAATAGCAGCGAGGCAAGTAAAGGCTCTGTTACACATTTGACATGATTTCATCACAAAACCAGTTTCCCTTTTAAAACCTAAATGCTCTGCAGCAATTGCCTCAGGTCTGCAACTTTCATTATATATATGTATCACACATCTTGCTTTAACTTCTGCTGAAGTTCAGCAGTGCCCAGTTCCTTGAGCTATAGGACACTGAAAACAGTACAATATGCACAACTGCCTTCCAAACACATTATTGAGTCTGCAAAACTAAGCTTACAAAGTTTAGGCTTTGCCAGGACGAGAGTTACCTATACAACTGTCATTAACCTTTACGTACATTTTGCAACACTTTTTAAGCATATAAGCACACATTCATTTTCTACAGATCTTCTCATCAAATCGATGCTTGTTAATGAAACGCAATTTTCTCTTCTGGCTCTGGACCTTCTCCTTTGGTAATTCCATTCCCAGGTATAAATTCAACTTATCATTTCCCTACTGACAGTCAGCAGGTCTCCCTCATTCTTTAGCTCCGTCTTATTCTGCCCAAACCTGTCTTGGCGACACCTTCGCGAGGACAAGATGGGAGATGGAGGGACGGGGCAGGACTGCTGCCGACAGCAGTTACAGCCGCTTTCACTGTCTGGCTATGTCAGTTGCAATTTCTACAATGCCTCTTACCCCAGCTGCTTTCTGGATGACAAGATAATACTCTTTCCCATCATTTAGATAAATGCCTTTGAGTCAGCCCTCTCTCTATACGTCTTCACATCCAGATGGTATCTTACTCCTGTGGAGCGTTCTAACTCCAAGACATCACTTTTCCTCACCCGCCATGTACTCCTACCCAGGTTCTCACCCTCCTTCACCCTGGCTCTGCAAAACCCTTCTTCCCGAGGGTGACCAATGCAACAGAACCTGTCTCTCAGTCCTGGAAGCCTGGACCTGCGGCACCCAAAACATGAGGCACTGGAGCTTCGCTCAGAAATGAGCAAACGATGCGTTTTTCCTAGTCCTCTCCTCAGAAATGGCCAAACTAGTTTAGCCTGAACTTCTTAAAAGACAGCCAGCCTGAACAAGACATTCACTATCAAAAATTGCAGTGTGAACAGCTAACTTCAGCTAATTTATAAATTAAAATATGGGCTTATAATGTGAAGTCTTTGTTATAGATACCAGTCAGTTCTACTTTGGCTATAACCCCGGGTAATTCATTCTGCTCTCATCAGGAGAAATCTTTCAACAGGAGAAATTCTCACCCCATGCACCCAAGAAAAGTGGTAGCAATGCAGAATATTAGATTTATGCATTTTAAATGACAATTTTCAATCTGATGTAACTGTATGATCTAGCTTTAAAGTTCAAAATATTTTCTTGATGGATTTAAATTCTTAATTCCTTCTTATAGGGCAAATTTCAACCCCATTATACCTGTTACTAATTGATGATACAAGGGCTTTCTTGTCTCACTGCAGTGGACAGCCTCTACGCTGGCTCCCGGGGTTCATCTGCACATTCTAACCTGCAAAGGAGGCCAGCTCTCTACAAACCAAATGACATGAGCAGTGAATGCTGCTCATGCGAATCCATTACAATCAATTTCTTGGATAAGAAGTCCTGACGGCAAAAGATTTAAGAAATCTCTTGTGTATATAGTGTGGCAGTTTTCTAGGTATGCATAAGGAGATTAAATAGGATTTCCATCATGACTTGCTATGTATTTTGTACTTAGCAACAACCTTTAGGATAAGCATGTTTCAGTACTTAGTTTCATCAGCGCATAGTGCAGCCAGTTATCCTCTGGAGATAAATTCCCAGTCATTAATCTACATAAAGTCTTATGAAACCAAGGCCAGCAGCGCTTTGGACAGTCACTACATCCCAGCAAATTAGAGTCATTGTTTTTAGATTTTTAACCCTACATTTCACGATAACATCACTAAATGACATTTCTTAACCACCTATCTTCTACTGTTACCAAGTGCCATATGCTATCTCTGTAATTCAAGTCTCAACCCACTTTGCACTTAAAATTTTTCCAGAAAAACCTTAATGGGGTGGCTATTGATACCTTTTCCATTTAGAAAGGAATTTGGCAAAACATTTACTAATAAGCTGTTTTTAAAGTTACATTAGTTTTCCTGCTTACATTAATAAGATTATTAAACAATAATTTACAAAACTGTTCAGATGTTGACTATCATTTAAAGTGCTTCAAACTTAAAAAAAACCTCCCTGTCACTGTGATTTTGACAGTCTTTTTTAATACAATTTCTTCATATGCAGTAATTAGAACAAGTTAGAACTGCTGGCAGAACAGTGGTTGTTAATACAGAAAAGCAGATTCTCAGCACAGATGACTTACTATTTTGTTACCATCCACTGCATACAGTGTTCATTTAGCTCTGTGCTGAAAATGCAAATAACTCCAAAACTATTCTGATTTTCAGTCAAGAAATAGTGATAGACTTATGGCTGTGAAACAGCTCTAAGTCTTTTACTGAGTAAACCCCTTTACTGTTTACACACTGACCATGGCATGAGTCAAAATAAACCCAGGCTTCAGGCAGAAATGCAGCATTCCAAATGATGGGCCTTCTCCATGTTTTTTAATGAGGTTTACAAAATTAAACAAGGAGATGTGAAAAAAAATTCTAAAGGTGGAAATGTTGTGACAATGTACTGCTTTTGTCTAACACAAATGGTAAAGGGACAAACTCAGGCATCTGAGATGATTAACTGATTTCCTTCAGTTTTATTTTGAGGTGGGATCTGAACACTTCTAGAGGAACTTTAGCTTCAGTTTTAAAGTTATCTTCATAAAAGATAACTTGGACATCTAAGCCACAGGCTTCAGAATGATATAGTTCAGCCTTTAAAATCTTGTCTCAAGCTACAATAAGACTGGTAGATTCTTATGCATATTACACAGCAAACAATTTGAAGATGCAAGTGAAGAGGTTATTTTACAATCAGCAGACTTATTAAAGACTTCCTAGTTTCACAAAATATCTATATACCCATACCATTTTGGTTTGCTCACCTTTATTAGAAGGCTTACAATATAGGCCTCCATTCTTAGGACACAGATCTTTTTACTGTCCTCTATGTTCAGAAAGTGCTAACTGTTTTTATCGATCACACTAGCACCAGTCAGAAACAATCTGCTACCTTTTTTTCCCCATATAAATAAATAATCCCAAGTTTAAAAGTATTCTTGCAGGCAAGCCCTAGGTCCAAAATATGCTGGCTTGACTGTATTTTGTTTTCCTGGCAAGGGAAGACCACGCTTCTGGGAACCAGCATTTATTCACATTGCTGTACTTTCTGTTCAATGACTTCACAAGTTCCAGAGCACACAAATAAGCAGACCAATGTATTACATTTTAATATCAATGGAATAGGTGCTCTACACTTGTGTAGGGCACATCTTGAGTGTGAATATAACATTAATGAGATTTTCCCCTCCTAATAACTGGATAACAAATCTGTTTTCTTAGTTTGAAAATCTTGTAAATATTTCTGAAGAACTTTAAATTCCCGTCCCGCTCTTTCCCTTCCAAGTACGGCAGTGATGGCATGAGAAGACTATAAACTCAAAGCCTTTCTTAAAAGGGTTTTGTAATTCATTAGAATTACTGACATTTAGAGTTGCAGACCATGCATGCGGTATCCAAAAGCATTCATTTTGCAGACAATTTGGAAAGCTGCCATATTGAAGGACAGCGGCAGAAAACTGCACTTATTTCTAAGTAGTAGGAGATATGAAAAGTTAAGGCATTTTTTTTGCCATTTAAGATTGTGGACT
Source organism: Haliaeetus albicilla (assembly GCF_947461875.1). Taxonomy (NCBI): domain Eukaryota; kingdom Metazoa; phylum Chordata; class Aves; order Accipitriformes; family Accipitridae; genus Haliaeetus; species Haliaeetus albicilla. The sequence continues at coordinate 53,655,283 of NC_091483.1, read as the reverse complement.
CACACTAGAGGAGGTAACTGGTGGATGGGTGAGTGTCAGATGGGGCCACTGCAATTGCTTTTATGATAAAATCGGTAATGCTGAGGCTGTAGTTCTGTGAAAACATGCTGCCACACACCGGCAAGTCTTGCTCTCTCTTTTACTCTACCCATCCCTTCTCCTGCCCCTGCAGCTGGCTGTGGGGTCCTGCCCCATCCTTTGCACCTACTCTGAACTTCATTATGCCTTTCCACAGGCTGATTTAATTTACTAACCCAGCAAAAGGACTATCCAGACTCTTTTTGCAGGGTGAGTTGAACTGGTTTGCGGAAGGAGCCCATAAACAACAAAGACAAGTAATGGGAGCACGTGGCTGAGGGCAGGCCAATCTTTGCAGTGGTGACTGATAAACTCTTAGATTCACTCACATTATCCATTTCAGCCATACCTGCATTCACTTTGGTGATCATGGTGCACACAGGGTGATGCACTGAGGTCAGCATGAGAGTCTGTATACATAGCTTTTTGTTTTGTTTGTATACATAGCTGCTAACCAACATAAGAAAGGAGAGTAACGGAGTGCAGCAGCATCGCTTTGCTAATACTGCTCCCAAAAAACAATTCCTGTGTGGGAACTGATGCTACAGTTGTACATGCAGATGGCTTTAGCCAGCAGAGTTCTGCTTTCACATGCGTAACTAATTTGGGAATTAGTAATGAAAGCAAATTAAGAATAATAAAAAATATGCCTATGAAATACCTGTCACAAAGACTCAGGCCACTTTCCTCCCAACTTTGTTTTAAATAAGATCCCCAACCATTACTCAGACCAATATATCATGCTAAGGAAAACTGCATACTGATAGTGGACAATAAAAAGATCTCAAGCAAATGGTTATTTAATGGTACATAATTCAGCTGAGGTTATGCTTTTCCCAGGTTACACTTTCTATTACACAGGAAGGGTTTTGTTTCAAAATGCAGTGTGATTTTTTTTGACCTACCTGCATAAGGCCTCAATAGCGTCTCTGTCCAGAAAGTCATGCTCTCGCTTGACTAGAGCGATGTCAATTGGAAAAAGGAGATCTGCAGGAACAGAGACAGATGGAATCAAAATAACTCTTATTCCCAGTGGTGAGTTACTTCAGAACAACCAGCTGCCTCCAGCTGAGCTCTCCAAGATGCCAGTGATTGGCATGTCTCAGGTAAACACACGCTATCACCTCAAATGCCAGAGATGCTTCCTTTTCATGTCCAAGTTTTTGACGTGCAGCTTCGATAACTGAAAGTTCATATGCAAAATGGAGGAAAAATGAGCAAAGCAGAGATGAAACAACAGGAGACGGAGAGAGGCAAATGCGAGCTCCCTACCCAACATCAGAAGCATAAACTGACTCAGGCTAGCTTTGTTTAAAATAAATATACAATTTCCATTGAAGTACTAATATCTCACCTTAAAGAAAAAAGGTCAGTAAACCCCAAATCTCTGGAAAAGAATGAAACCCCAAATCTCCTTGGCTGTTAATCAAGCTGCTTAAAAGTTTGACACTGTTACAACATTAATGAGATATGGACTGAAATGAAAGCAAGCCAAGCTGCGCACAGCCCATACTGCCTCCTTTCCTTAGGACGTTATTTAGGTAAACAACTGGGAGAGCGAGGGGGAGGAAACAATGTTGGCAAAGAGCTGAAAATTTACTACAGCTCTGAAGCAGCAACCATACATATATTATTTACTGTCCTCCACAGATTCCTGACTGTCATACAGGTCCTGATCCGGCATTCCTTGCACAGCCAAAACTCCCACCAAAGCCACTGGGTGTTCAGGGCACACAGCAATACAGGGGCAAACTACAAATATACTGCTGCAGTTGCATACATTCCCTGGTTCAAGTGATTGTCTATAAAGTATTTTAATTTCCAAAGACTAGGAAAGAATGATCTGAAATGATGAAAAGAGTAGGACTGGTGTTAATTTGTGGAAAGGTAGTTAATATTCTGGGTTTTCTATACCAAGAGTTAATCTCTCAAATAAACCATTTGTCTTGATTTTGCCTCAGGAATAAAGTAATTATTATGTATTCTGCAAAACACAAGAAATTCTGTCTTTTCTACAGAAAACTGCAGTTTTAGCAAAGAAACTGACAAAGGCTCACTGATTAATCTCCGTTTTAAATGTGTACTGCGTGGGGCCATATAGGTGACTTCTCAGAACTCTTGTAATATACCCAATTGATTCATAGGTCTCCCCTTCAGTATTTTAAATCCAAGGTGCAAGTAAAGAGGGTGAGTGCATTCAACCGGTATTTTCACCAGTGCTGATCTAAGTTTTTCCACTGAGAAAGTTAGTACCTTAGAATGCCCACAAGAAAACATATGGGAGAACTTAAGTGAGAGAGGTGACTTGGAAGAAGTTGACAGACTGCACGAGTCCAATTTTTTTTTTATGCTTAATTTGCGCTGCTGCTGTTTTTGTTGTTGTTGCTGCTGCCAGGGGGACTTGCAAAGGACAATGGTATACTGTTTTCATATAAGGACACCTGTCTTTTCAATAGGTATGGCTGCCCTTGTTCTCACCTCTTGCTCTCACCTCTGCGGTCCTTTTGATGTTAGGCAGGACATGGTCTTATGTTAGAAACTTTATATAAATTTAGAGTCTCTAGGTAGGGCAATGATAACTACAGGTGGGACATGTTTTCTGAATGCAAGTAATTTATGAGGGGATTTACAGATCAGCATAACATGAAAGCCAAAAGCCCACAAATTCAGTCGAGAGACTCATCCCCAGTTTTAACAAAGACTGGAAGTACAGTCCCAGCTCTGCATCCCAAGAAAATCCTGGCACCTCCATTAGCACAAAAAAAAAAAAAAAAGGAAGAGAAATAATAAAAGGAAATTTAATTTCTGAACAGGCAAAGAAAAGTTTTGCCAAGTGCTGCTTTTGAAAGTGCTATTATCATCTCATATTGCCAATGCAGCTGCAAATCAAAGCTCAACGAGATCGTTTTTCAAGAAGGTCAGCTCAGCATTTGCTGTAATTTCCAATAGTTATTCACTGTAAATAATGGACTTTCTATGCTCATTCTTACAAGCAGCAGCTGGAGTTTGTTTTATAAAAAAGAAGAGGCAGATAAGAGTGCATAATAATTTCACTACAATGCAAGTAATTTTAAGTGGTGGTGGTGGTGAAATTCTGAATAATATACATATATAAAAAGGATGTCACACTTTAAAACAAACTTCTGTAGGTTACTGTGCATCAGAGTGTAAGAACTATATGCCAAAACTGGAAGTTCCTAGTAGGTCAGAGAGGCAATGAAGACAACAGTTTTAACTGAAGAAAACCTTTGTAAAAGCAGACTGGCAAAGTGAATCCATCCCACAGAAGGACGAGTGAGCGCAGGAGGCAGCAGTCTCTTCGAGGAACACCTCGCACACCTGCGCAACAATGGCTTGTATGTTCTTTTTTCCCTTCATAGCAAGCCTGCGTCTAACACCAACCCAGACTGTTCTGACAGGATTTGGGAATCATGAGGTGTAGAGATAATATCCATGCACACCAGAATTTCCTACCTCTGCTCCATTAGGAGAGCTGGCTGGTGGAGCTGGACACAGCTTCTGTGTTTCTCTAAGGCTGGGCTTGTAGCAGTGGATGACTACAGTCATGAAAATATAGTTCATTTGTGTTTTAACTACAGGGAATGTATGATGGTGCTAACATAACATTTGTGCTGTGAGGACATTTGGAAGATTCAGACTAAAACAGAAACCTGGAACAAATTTAAAACTCCATGAGTGCTTCAGAGTCTCATTGGGTTGGGTATATCTATGTGTGCGGTGGGTAGCAGAGAGCAGCCCAGTACCTGAAAGTCATTTTATGTACTGGCACTTCAGTTGTGCCCCTGAACCTCATTTATTGGTGAATATTACACCTTACTGTCCAAAAATCGGCAGGGGATGAACGACTTGCAAGCTCAGGTGCCTACCTTCATAAAGCTGCGCGTACTGCGGGAACCCGGCAGCCCGCAGCCAGTCACAAGCTTCCTTAGCCTCGATTTCTGGAAGAGGACAGAAACAAGACACCCTCCGATTAGTGATCTGCAAAGCAAAAAGTTCCTCTCCACCACTTCTACTATTCCCGTTACAAAATAAGCATGAAGGTATTCAGCAACTTTGAACTGAGACACAGGTTTGCTTCTCCCAGTTTGCTTTTCTTCTCATGATCCAACATATCTTAGATTCTGGAAAGTCACTAGCGTTCGCCCGTGATTTATCAACAGCTCATCATTTTAATAGTTAGAGAAACAGGCACAGATGAAAACCGCAGGTGTTATGGATTATTCCATACAGGTTTTGTTAACACTATAGAAACCAGCACCACAATCAACATGAGCAGCATTTGTTCAACAACCTTATGATACTCTTGGCACAAAGGAGCTCGTGATACTGTGCACTTCAACATCTTGTAGATAGCACTGACAGACCCAAGCCCAAGAACAACCAACACACTGTATTGCAGCTCACTCAAGTGCGTTATTTACTACCCAACAAGAAGCTAGTTTCACTGGAGGTCTTCAAGGCATTTATGAGTTACTTGGTATATTACAGGAAATTCAGCTAACTTCCCCTCACACTGCCCAAACCAGCACGCCGCAAAATGAAATTATTCACATACATATACATGACACCAAAAGAAACACTCTGAACATGGGTTATATTAGTCTATGAATAAATTATACATAAATTCATTTGTTACCTAATACAAGCAGAAATAAAAAATATGTTATCTTAGCTCAAACTAGGAAAATATTAAAAAAGGTATTTAGGGTATTCTCCAAGTGTTCAGGAAACAGATTGTGTTAATTCTGTTCTAAAAATTCAAGAAAGTGCTACTGGGAATTTAGCTCCCTGCTTAGAACTGCTCAAACAGACAGTGAGCAATCAGAAACTCTTAAAGTTCATCTGGCTTTGATTATATTCAGTGTTCTTGATGGACCAGAAAAGAAAAGCTTCATTATGTACAACTCAGTAAACAATCTTGCCACCTACTTGGAGAGGATACTATAGCTACCTGCTGCAGTAACGCTGCACAAAGGGTTTTGCTCAGAATTGCTCAGAATACAAGTTACTGCATATAGGGCAGTGAAGAGCCAAGCATAACATAAGAAAAAAATCTCAAGATTTTGGCAAGTTATGAAATATTCCCAGTGCAATATAGGTACACAATTAAAATCGGATGAAACGGCAAGCACCTTTTAGCATCTCCAAAATGACAGCAAGCCCCCTCTAATTTTCCAAATTGCTCCAACAGGGTTAAAATATTTGTACTTTGCCAGACTACTTTGCTAAAATACATACCCAAACCAAAGGGTTAAGGTGAGCCAAAGCACAACATTCCAGATAAATAAACAGCTAAAAATCCACTCTCGCTGAAGTCAGGACAAGCAGGCATTTGTGTAACTTGTGTTTGCTTCACCTTTGGGTTATGGGACCACATGAGAACAAGCACGTACAGACATATTCACTTAGCTACTCATTAAGAAAAAGCATTCTTCAATTCCAATCGCAAGCGATTGTAAAATTTTGCTTAAAGTAGTATTTTAATTTCAGTATCCTAAGGAAATACATGGGAAAGTTAATAAAGAAGGAAAACAAAGAATCTAAAATATATTTAAAACTTGTACTGCTAAAGTAAGAACAAACAACAGGATATTACTATCTCAGAAGCAATGAAAATTAAATTAAAGTAAAAAACCCTGCAATTAATTTTTAAGTGTACTTAAAATAAAATGCACTATCTTATAGGTCACATCCTGCAGAAGTGTCTGGATTGAATGAGAATTTTACTTGATTTAAAACTGAAAAAAAAAGATTCCCTGATAACCAGTATTTACCTAAAAATGCAGGTAGATGCTTGTAGTGCAATTGAAAAAAGTGTCAGATTCCTTACTACTACAGTGGCTCTTAAATGTGTTTAAATATTTGTTCACAGGTCCTTTACTGAGCACCTCAGGTGTATGACCTGTAAAATATTTCTAGAGCTAGAAAATTATGAATATGCATTTATCAGACTTTTGAAAAGGTTCTCTATAGAAGCTTTGTGTATCTTTTCTGCAAATATATATGCAAGTTATGTGGAAGTCATATTTTATGGGCACCCAGGTGTCAGGTGCCTTTGGGATTTTCAGAGCATATTTGCTTTCAAAATAATACCTTTGAGAATCCCCCAAGAAGTCTACCCAGTCAATGAAACACCTGAGTTATTCCTGGTTGGCCACAAGAATTGCAGAGAATAATAAAACACCAGTGCACCTGTTCATCAATCAGGCTAGGCAAATGCCTAGGGCTGGGTACAGGAACAGCACCAAGGGTTTAAAAGCAATATTTGCCCCATTTCCATCTCAAACATTTTGGGAAAGCCAGGGCTCTAGCCTCTGGCTCCTGTTACAAGTCCTTGGAAGGGCGAGGGGCTTGCAGAGCTGTCTTGAAGAAGGGGCCAGGGAGTCCCCGGTGGCCAGGGCTCTCTCCGTGTCACCTCCATCCACTCAAAGTGTGTGTCAGCGAGGGACGTGGCAGGGGTATGGGCGACAAAGCGGAGGCAGGACCTAAAAAAGCAGCTCCTTTTGTTCAAGTCCAGTTGGCCAAACCCAGGATTGCTCCTAGGCTGTACCGATGCGCTGTGACCAGATGAATGGAAAGGTCCTTTCCAACCCAGCTTCCCCCATCTCAACCCTGCTGGTTACTGAGGAGCCAGAGTATGAACAAAACTGTGTATGTATGTGAAATTCAGGCAGATCAAAATATAGCTGGAGGGAGAATCCAGCCCAGGGTGTGCTGAATAGGCTTCACAGAAAGCTGAGTACACAGAACAAGCTTCCTCACATAAGAGATACAAACTTAAACAGCTGAAAGCTTGTATAGGTAAAAAGTTCATTACCACAACTTAACTGGAATCTGCCTTTGAGAATAAAATACATTAGTTAAACCTGAGGTTCTGGCCAAATCATTTAAACTATGCTAGAGGAGAAAGCTCATTCCCACACTTTCCAAATACCAGCTTTTCATCCAGCTCAGCAGCATCAGCTCTGGGACTGTTGGTTTGCCAGCTGCCACAGTTTCATACCCAGGTGGACACTGGAATATGTGCAAGTCCTTGTCATCTGGATCAATGGCAACCAGGATAATGAGGGATAAAGAGAGAACACCACAGCTTCCAAAATCAGATTTTTCCACTACTTCTAAAAAGTTTTAGACGGGACAGTGCACCAAGAAGCCTTCGTGCAGTCTCCCAGGGGACCCAGGGTACAGATCATCACCTGAGCTACGAACTCACTGCCAAGCACAGCACCCACTTGGTTGGGGCCAGCTGAGAGCCACAGGGAGGAAGGAGGGGGAGCTCGCCAAGGAACTCTATGCTGCTTTCCAACCCATTTTAGGGAAGCCCCACTTCAGCCCCAATTAATCTGCCACGATATGCAAAGCAATTTCCCACTGTGAGCATCCTTCTGATGAAGACCTGGCAGCTGAGCTGGTACAAGTTGCTGTGGGCAAGAGGCTGGTCTCACTCCCTCCTCCCCCGGGCTCCATCCCTGCGGTGCCATTTCCTTTCTGAATCAAACATCCTTGCCAGTTAAAACCTTTACAATAAACTACAATTCAGTATACATTCCGGGCAAGAAATGTATGTGCAGCTTTTCAGACGTGCGTCCTGTGCCCTAGCCCAGCAGTGGGAGGTTCTTGTAGGAAAGAACTGCTGGCAAGAAAGAAATCGCGCTATTATTTCTAAATGTCCTGATACACAAGAAAATCTCTTAGAAAGTAAACCAAAACAAAAAAAATCCACCTCCCCCCCCTTCAAAAAAACCCAACCCACCAAAAAGGAGTACAATGAAGTCTTTATTCTTGGTGTCGTGTAAGCAAACAGCAGGCAAATGTGTTAAAGAGGAAACAGGAAATTTTTATTGGAAACAGCTTTATTTGTTAGTCCGTTTCACAAAGCAGGCCTCCATGCTCAAATCAAGGGTAGGAGTTCCTTTTGTGTATGGTTGGGAACCATTAGTCCTTATTTACCCACTTCCTGGGGGGTTAGGAGGACCCAATTCTTCCCCAAACTGGTAAGTGAAAATGGAAACGTATAGCTTCCTTTTTGTTTAACTTTGGTTAATCTTGGTTCAATTTTAAAACTTTATAGCAAAAATACCTCAATTCACACCTTGTTTAATACCTCAATTGCAGAAGGCAGAACTCTATGTCTACAGTCTTTTGTTGGATGATACCTTCCTTCCTATAGAAAATAAAGCCCACACAGTGTGATGCTGCAATACTGTCCTTTCAGAAAAAAATAATCATAGCAGTCTAGCTAGGAACAGCAAGATAACTTGCTTTTATTCTTCCTTTCTCTTTGCTTCCATGAAATAACATGCAAGTTAAGCGCCAGCTCTTTCAGGGTCTTCAGGACAAGGTGCAAAGCAGATATATCTTTCTACAGTCGTGCATTGGCTCCATTTTCACCTAAGTGCTAAACATCATATGAACAGTTCTTCCAAGCAGATGGTTTCCTCTTGCCTCAACTCAGACACCTTTATAGCCATATTAGCACCTCCATACATCAGTTCAACTCATTTCACCTTTTGGCTCTGTTAAGAGATCAGATTGTAAAAATCTGTGGCGAGACTGGTCAAAGCAATGCTACTAAAATAAAATTTCAGCAAAAAATGAGCTTCATTGCTGAAGGTTCACTCCAATACCATACCAAAACCTGGTTTGGTTTTGGTCTTAATTTTGACCAGGTCATTCCAGTTGAAATTCACTATTTGACTTTTTCAGAAAAGAAGAAAAATAGTCAAAATAGAATACAAAATCATCTTCCTGAATTAGCTTGCAGGAAAGCCTCTCCCATGCAATACAGAGAAGGTGATTTCTCACCATCAATGCTAGAGATGAACCTGCTTGCTCCTCAGTCTAATGCATAAAACTCTATAAACTACTTGCACATTTTCTAAGGCACAGACAGAGCACAAAGAGGATTCTTTCCCATGCAAGACTGACGCTCCAGTTTAATGGCTGCAAAGGGGCTTGCATGCTCAGAAGTGCATCCTCTTTTTCTGTCTGTATCAGAAATTACCTGTCCTGACATACTGTGTCCCTCTGAAATTTCTGGTGCTTTGCAAAGTTTGTGTTGAACTCCAAAACACTGTCCTGAGCTATTAAGAAGCTTGAAATCATTCAGGATAATATTTTTTAAGACCAGCTGCGCTGTATATGAGAAATATTCTTCTCTGAATAGAATTCCACTGTCCAAATACAAGCAATCATTTTTCCAAGTGCTTGAATTACAGTCCTGACATGTGAATTGTGGTCCCAACACTAGACTTGATCACACTATCCAACCACTCAGTCCACAGATACATGAACACGCATGTGAAATCTGAGATAAATTGGGGAAAAAACTGCACTGCAGCTGTCTATGAATGAGCAGGCCAGGCACTGAAAATGATAAATCAGTTCTGTGTAACGTCATATGCCTGCAGCCCTTTAAAGTTGGGACAGTATGACTTCGTAAGAGTTAGCCTGCTATGTGTCCATGGCCTCAGATGGTTTTCCCTTTCAAGATACGTGACTGTAGCTTGAAAATAATTACATTTCTTTTCATAAATCTGTTTTTTCTCAAACCTATATAGTTAAATAGTCCTTAGGGAGTATCATTACCTTAGTGCTCCACACCTTTCAAGAAAGCAGCACGTAGCAAGGACTAAAGAAAGCAAAAATGTAATTAATGAAGAACAGCATTTTATAAGGATAATGCCCTCAAACACTGAAACTTGGTAAGTTTGTCAATAAACACTCAACCACTAAAAGCTAGAGAATTCTGAAAATCCCATTAAAAGCTCTTGCCAAATTTCTAACACATTTGGAATCTCTTCTTATCCTAAGAGACCTATCTAATCTTATAGAACTGTCCTGAAATATTAGTCTGACACATTCAGCCCATGAAGGATTTATTTCTGGAAGAACCAGTGAGTCCAAGAGAATAAGAAATATAACTTTTGAACTGATAACGAGCTGGCAGGTTTTGAAGTGAAAGCTAACAACCTTCCTGAGAGGGTCCCTTTTCTCCCTTCACCTTTAAAGTGCAACTTATATTTTGCAATAGCAGCTGCCTTTTTTGATGTGCTCCTGTTTTTCACTGTGCTTCAATTTACCTTCCACAGTCAAATGATATATGCTGTGATCTCCACTTAACGCTGCTGATATGGATGTACACATAATTTTTAAGAAAATACTTCTTACCAAAAACTTTCTGGGGAGAAAAAAACCCGCAAGTTCTTGAAAGAAATCATATATGACATCAAATATATATACTGCTTTCTAATCATAAAAACCCTAGAAAGAGGTGATGGTGGGGAATGGTACTCAAATATTTCTCAACTATACGATGATGACTGACGAAACACTCTCATGTTCCTGCTGGCTTTGGGTTAAACATGGGACTGGCTCTTTTAAGTTATGGAGCCTTGCAGCAAGACAGTAACTATGCTGCTGATGTTATGTATAAACCACAGGACACTGGGAGAAGAAACAGAGTATGTTTGGAATTTGTGTGGGAACAGATGAAGAAGAAGTAAGGAAACAGATGTTTAAGATCATATATTGATATATTCTCTGAAAAAAATCAGGAAGCTTGAACACCGTTTTTTTGTCAGCAGAGCTTTTGGAAAGAGCAAATGGCTTACTTCCACTGATGGGGTTTTAAGTTTGTTTATTCCCTTAATGATGAAAGCTAAATAAATTATAAAAAAAAAAAAGTGACTGGTTTCCAAAATATCTGCATAGGTATATGTTGGCTGTATGCAATTTCCTTCCCTACCAACTGTAACAGGTTACACAATATAGTAGTTTTAATTGCTTGCCAATCCTCTTGGCTAGCACAAGAAAAATACCACTTTTGTGAACCAAAACCTAATTAACTTGAATCTCCTTTTCATAGTCTTCAGCATATTGAAATCACTTCAAAAGTCTTTCAGCTCAAAACTTAACAAGAGAAACAGCATTTGCTGAAAATATTTAAAATGTTTAGGGGTTGAGACAACAGTGGCCAAAATCAATGGGAGCCTCCATCAATTTCAGCGGAATTAAGCCCTTCCCAACATGGATCCATAGGTCTCTCAAACCCAACAGCACTCTTTTCAGGAATAAAGGGGGTCAGTTTAACAGTTCTCATTATTTTTACCCCAAAAATATTGTAAATGGGACTTTTGCTTTCTCTAAGTCCAGTTGTGCTGCAAGCCCCATCCCAAGCATGGCGAGCAGCCCAGGTTTTCATCAGAGCCCAAAGAAAGACAGTGCCTGATGGCAGGAGGGCAGAGGGGGGCACAACCACCACCCCCAGGGCATGGCCTGGCTAGTGAGAGGTCCTCCCCTCTGTGGAGAGGACCTGGAGCAACTGTTATGCTCTGAAAAGCATCAAATCAGCACCATTTCAGGATTTAATACAGGGCTACTGGAATAAATGATATTCCCCATGTCTCTGCTGAGCACCTTCCCTGTACACTCTGTAACAGATTGCAATTACTGCTTATTTTCACACTATTAAATATGCTTCTAACTGCCCAAAGTTAGCTGCATTACTTCCTAATTTGTTGAAGACTTTGGGAAAGCATGTTCTAGGACACAAAAGAACCACCACAGCTCCTGGTTTACACTGTAAATCAGGATCATAATTTATTCCTAAATAGTTTTTTTGCATTTTGAGCATATACAGGAGGATTAAGAAAGAAATTTAAAGAAGAACGCAATCTAAAGCTAAAAACTAACTCTGTTTAAACAGAAAACTAAAGCCTCATGTGGCAGTTTTCCTGCCAAAGAACGATTCTTTTTAAAGATTAAAGATGCTCTTCTCCCATTCATTTTTAAGAAGGTTCATAGATGAAGAGGAACAAGATGTCAAGTGACTTAAAAAAAAACTTAAGAAATAATTGGGCACGTGGGTTATTTATCTGGCCTGATTAACACAGGGTGGTCTTGGAGGAGGATTATTTGGGGCAGAGAAAGCAGTTAGTCAAATCCTCTGAAGGAGGTCATGTTGACAGATTCCAGAGTGAGAAATGAATCCTCCTCCAAAGACTGGGAAACAGAAGATGACTTTAACCTTCTCTTCCCTCAGAAATTACTTGGTTAGAATGACCTTTGAGAACATACTGAAGGGCAAACGTTAACCATTGCTAGTCCCAAGTCCAGCATTAATATTCTCCCATTGCACCCTGTCTGCAAGCTAGTAAACTTGCACACTGTATGCAAAGCTGAAATCGAAGGCTCACTGAGCTCCAGAGGGAGGCAAAAGTGAGTAGGTCCTGCATGACAGATACTTCCTCTAAAAATGCCCAAAGTCTGGGTTACCTGTTCAGATCTAGGAAATAATAATGGTGTAAGAGCTGATCTGAGCTGTCTCAGTGGTTCATACGAAGAAAGTAGATTTTATACAGTCAGTTACTTATTCTAGCTTGTTACGCCTCAACCACAAAACCATCCACACACGTAGGAAGAACTGCATGCAAGAAAGATTACCTTTGCATCATAACCATTTAGTGCTTACCTCACTGATGATGCAGTCCCCAGACTGCACCCTGTGGATGATACAACACTAGATACAAAATACCAGTGGCAGTGAAACAGCCCAGCATAAAGCTGGTAGCATCCCAGCTGAATGCCTCTTTCTTTAAGTCGGAATTAAAGATGCAAACCTGGGTTTTCCCAAAGGAAATATTACTATGAAGTTCCAATTTCCAGATATTACAGATAGTTAAAGTATTCTGTCTGTGCACTGCATGCTTGAAAATGCTTTTCTCAGTACTTGATCGAATGGTCACACCTTGAGTGAATGGTCTAGACACAGCAAAGCCAAGGTAGCACTGCAAAGCCACTGCAGCACTGCAAAGGAAACCAGAGAGACTACGTATGGAAAGAAGATGGGAAGTTAAAACACATCATACAGCTTTACACTAGAAAGTTTCTTGTATCTTATAACGCACAGGAAATCTGGTCTCAGAGACACATATGGAGAACAGAGGGAAAAGTGGCCAGCAAAGCATCCAGTTCTGTGGGTCCACAGGGTCACAGAAAGAACATCCCCAAAATGCAAGAATGTGGGGTGGGGTGGGGTGGGGTGGTGGGGTGTGTGTGTATGTTTTTCTTAATCCTGAATATTCAGTAAATGACAAGAATAGGTCTGGGAAGGTCAAACTGTGTCCACCACTGGCTTCAGCAAATGTCTTTCATGCCTCTCCTCAGAAAGCGTTCTTTGCACAGACTGAGATAAGCATTTGAATAGAGAGATTTAGACAAATATAAATAAATATGTTTAAAACCAAGTCTAAGGAATTCTCCACCATTTAAAAAAAATGTCCCCACCAGCAATAAGAGAGCCATCATATTGTGTCTTCATTAGAAGGGAGACCAGGTAATATTTTTTCCTGACCCAGTCTGATCTGGCACAGTCCTTCCCAAGGGAAACAAATACTAGACAATATTTGAAAGAATATTAATCCTAACAAATAACAATGCTTATCATGCTCTTCTAAAGACACCAAAGTACTTCAGAAAGTATGCAGTACTACCTGTAACTTTCAGGTAATGAAACTCAGTGAATTAAAGCTAGCCGGTTAGGTCATTCCTGACTTTATTTTACTTCTACCAGTTATGGTCAATGGTACACTGTACTAACAGACCTACTGATTTCAAAGGTATGCTGTGCGGGATAGGGGAGCACTCAGTGTCAGCAAGTATGGCAGAGTAAGTGTCCAGTGAAAAGAACCAGAAAGCTCCAATCACAGCCCAGTCCTCTGACCCTTTCATGAGACTTGCTAATCACTGCTGGACTTTGTTTCTTTCTTAAAACAGAAGGGGGAAAAATAGAAGAAAAAAGAAAAAAAACTTGGGAAAAACCTTTGGAAATCAAAAAATACACAAGACAGTCTTGATACCCCGCACCAGCCAGAATAGCATAGGTACAAGCAAGAAATATGCCTGGAATTGCTGAAATTACCAAAATTACTGGGTAGCTACACTCACTACATCACTGGAGAGGATACAGTGTTTTGTAATTCATTCGCCCCGAAACACCGAGGATCAGGCTGTAAGCAGAACAATATGACACCCAATGAAGATATATAAATTATATAGGGGCATCATCTCTTTACTTTGTGGCAATCAAACCAGCAAGTTTTCTGTGAACTTCAGATCACTTGATTGCTGTATTTCTATAATATGCACAAGAAGGAAGGGGAAACATCTGAAGTTATTTTTATTTCCCCAAGTCTTCTGGCTATACTGTATGAATGCTAGGGTGGGTCTGGCATTGTCTGAAATGTGTCAGGGTCCTTTTGCATAGCCTCATTTCCTTCTTCCTGTTGCTAGGAAGGATAGTTAAGCATGAAAAGCGCTTGTTTACAGTACAGGACCATCCTGTTAAGCACATGAGTTCTCTTCCTCCATCTCCTTTTAACCAGCCAAGGGTGCAGTTGTGTTTAGGCTGAAGCCAATAGCACAACTCCAATCAGAGGGGAATTGGAAGAGAAGTCTGAATCTCTCAAGAAGCCCAAACATAACATACTGTGGTATTCTGACCAGAAAAAAACTTTATTGTGCAAACTGCAACTCTAAATATTTGCAGAACTCATAAATTCACATGCCTCAAACAAACCATTGCCTAGAATGTAATGAATTACAAGAACCAGAGAAGTAAAACCAAGTCACCTCTCATCTCCTTCTTCTAGGAATCCTAATATAAACATTCGAGATTAGTGCATAAGGACAACTGCAGTACCTTTTCCCTGCTCCCACCAGAGGCAAAATACACAGGGTACTTGTGAGTTTCCATGACTAGCATCAGTCTTTCTCTCTGGCCCAGCAAGGGCAGCTGCAGAACTGGCTGGGAAGACCCTGACTCAAGAATTAAAAATCCTAGACTGAATCTGTACAACTGAGATTTAAAACCCAAATAAAAATGTGACAAGACATATTCTTGCTTTTAACTAGCACTTAGAAGTGAAATTTAACAATAGCTCCACGGTGTTTAAAACAATGTATCTGCACTTCCTTTTGATAAAAAAACCCCCACAATTAACAAACCCAAGTTATTTTAAAAGAAGATAAAGAGATCAGGAAGTCCGAGAGATTACAAATGGTAGCTCCAACTCCTTTGATTTCTATGAATTTGTAGATGAAAGGAATCTTCTCAAAACAATATCTACATCTTCTTTTGCATATACTATATTCCATAGTCAAAGAATCTCAGCCCTGATCAGGATCCCACAGGCAAACTGAAGTAGTAATCCAAACCCATTTGCTAGAGGGAGATCCATCCCACTTCCTGACTACCTCAGCCTTTCCCTTTTGTGTTGCTTCTGCTGGAGATGCAGATCAGGTTGCCTACAGGACACCAGTAAGGATACCTGGAAGACAAGATAGCAGGCTACAGCTGGGCAATCAACAGACGTGCCTAATACCAACTCCGTGCGCCGTCAGCCGGCAATAGCCTGGCTGCCAGATGGATGCTGAATCAGTCTGGCACTGAGCTGTTGATAGATTCATACTCAGAGGCTCGTATGAAATCTGCTTGCCTATTATCTTCCTTAAGTTCACTACAAACAGCCTTAAAACATAACCTGACTCAGAGCATTGTTACTGACTTGCTGCTGTGAATTTCTTGATCAGGGCAGGGCAATTCAAACAGATCACACTTAACTCCTGTAAAAAAATAAAAGCATCTACAATTGATGACTAAGATAAAATTACATTCCTCAGTCTTTCAATTCACATGTGTTAAGTACTATGACACATCAGGCAGAACCTTCTGACCTAGTTAAATACATTGTTTAAATGTAGCTATTTCTTCAATACTCTAATTTTCCCAAAGAGAACAAGGGAATTTAAAAAAAAAAAAAGACCGTTGTACCAACAGTAAGTGCCCTTGACTGGCACTAGAGCTCATTAGGCTAATGGCAACACATCGCTCAACAACTTCACAGTGACGGTGGAAGTAAGTGACCGGTGGTTGTTCGCAGAAAAGGGGAGGGCGATGCGGAAGGTGAAACTGCCCGGCTGGGCAACAGCATCGCTTTGCTGTCTGCCTCGGGAAGGGGGCGGCGGGGGGTGACGGCGACTGGCAGGAGGTGCTGCTCCTCCGCGGGGATCAAAGCCTCCGGGGGTGACATCAGGGCTGGCCACCGCCGCACGGGGGGAGCCACCCGGCTCCCGGAGGCCACCGGGCTAATTACGAAGAACTTCAAAAGAAACCCGACGGTTCCCGTCTCGCAAGGACTCCCGGAAAAAAAAAGAAAAAAAAAGGAAAGGGAAGGGGAAAAAAAAAAAAAAAAAGGAAAACCCACCAAAAAAGAGCGAGAAGAGATGGGCCACCGCGTGCCCTCCACAGAGAGAGGCCGCATCCTGCGCGCTGCTCCGCGCCCGCGGCACCTCCGCAGCTCCGCGCCTTCGGCCCTAGGGACGTTAACCCTTTCGGCCCGCGCTGCCCAGCCACAAAAGTCATTCCGGGCTCCCGCGGCCCTCCCGCCTCACCTGGGGCTGCTCCCGCCCCGACGGGCGCTTATCACCCCCGCAAACACGGACGGGCCGGCGGGGCCGAGGCCCGCGGCTGGGGACGCACCGCACCGCGGGACGGGACGGGACGGGACGGGGCAGGACGGGACGGGACGGGACGCGACGGGACGGGACGGGACGGGGCAGCGCAGCCGCCGCCGCCCCCGCGGGAAGCCCGCCCGCGCTCCTGCCAGCGCTGCCTTTTCAGGGCGCTGCGGGATGTAACAGGAGAGGGCCCTCCGTCCCCCCGTCCCCCCCAAACCCCACCGCGCTGCCTCCGAAGCACCTCTCCGCCAACGCCGGCCGCGATGCGCGGAGCCTGCGCCCAAGGGGCAGGGCGGGCGAGCCCCGAGCTTACGTGTGAGGATCATGGTCCGCCGCCGTGCCTCCGCGGGGCTGCCTGCCGGGCTGCCTGCCTGCCTGCCTGCCGGGCTGCCTGCCTGCCTCCCTGCCTGCCCGCCTGCCTGCCTGCGCGGCGGCGGCTCGCAACTGACACCCGGCGCGGAGGAGCGGCGCGGCCGCCCGGCCCCTTCAGGCGCCCCCGCCCCCAGGGCCCGCCCCGCCGCCCGGCCCGCTCCGCTCCGCTCCGCTCCGCGCCCCGCTCCGCGCCCCCGCGCCGCGCAGGGAAGGACACTTGCGCGCAGGCAGGCGCAGCCCGCGGAAGCGCTTACCTGGTCCTGACCCATAAACACAAGCAGAAGGCGATTCCCCCCCCGCCCCGTTGCACGCCTGGGGGCTCAAGGGGAACTTGGCAACCCAAAGGTAACGCGGTCAAAGACGATCGGATGGTGTCTGTCCCCTTTGCTCCTTTGTGATTTGTAATGGCTGTCAGCTATCGCCGTGGCCTTTTAGGCAATAGGGATGCGTGTAAAAAGCAGTCAGCAAAGCTCTAAATGCTTTTACCAGGAAACGTGCAGAAGAGCGCTCATAGAGAAGGCAGCGTGGCTCCTTGGTGTTATAAACTGGCGAGGGTTGGGAAGGCCTGAGCAGCCCTGGGGACAGGGGATGCTGAGCCCTCAGCCCGAAACAAGCCGTGCAGGGTGGCCCAGGGGTGCTGGTGCCTCCCTCCCTGGGCAGTGTGTCGAAGAGGGCTGCGAAACGTTGCAAATGCCAGCACACCACCAAAATCCCCATCTGGACCTGGATGGAAACCAACAAGTGTTTTCCCTGTGGGGACCACAGCACGGCCATAGGCATGGCTTGCAGATAGCGAAGCAAAGCCTGGCTTCATAGCTCTGGACCTGGGAGTCACTCCCTACACCCTTTATTCCCCTGTATGTTTTGCAGAGATTGTTCAAATGCTTGTTTCTTGGTCAACGCTCACATTCAGGGCTTTAAAATGGCACAAAATAGCTACTTTTGAGCAGCTGCCAAACTATCAGCATGCAAAAGAGTACTGTGAAATTTTGAAAATATCTGGGTCCCATCAAAGATTATGATTGGTTCATTTTCTTCCAAGCCAACATCGTATGTTATACCACTGGTGTTATTCTAAGATTCGGTTGTCGTTTCTGCACTGTGATCTGTCAGATATACAGTATATATAGTGTGGTGCCTGAGCAGGCAATTTGCTGAAGGATAAACATCTCCCCCTTCTTTAGGCTGCAAACTGTGGCCAGTTGGCTATTATAGTGTTGTTTCTGGAAACCCCTACACAGCTCCAGGTCATTAATTTACTTTAATAGCCCAGAAGAGGATGGAACTGCACTATATCTTCAAGCTTGACTTTACATATGTTACCCACTTAATCAATTACCTCTTCATATCTAGACTCGCTCCAGCTCTTTTTGGCACAGCCACATCTACCTGCATTTTTGAATGCTTCTTGTAAGGCAGCAGGACATATGTTTACAAGGTAGGTCAGGCCCGTAAAATGTGAATTCTCATCTCTAACACAAGGAAGACAGACACACACTATGCCCCAGCTGTTGAACAGACAAGGTAATCCCAGTCTAATTGGCTTTCTGTCTGTATTGTCTATAGTTTTATGCAGTTGGTAGACTCGGAAATGACAGAATAGTCATGTCGA
The DNA here is from genome assembly GCF_947461875.1 of Haliaeetus albicilla. Lineage (NCBI taxonomy): Eukaryota > Metazoa > Chordata > Aves > Accipitriformes > Accipitridae > Haliaeetus > Haliaeetus albicilla. The sequence continues at coordinate 53,636,682 of NC_091483.1, read as the reverse complement.
GATGGAAAATGCTGGTTGCGCATTGTGTGATTTTCAGAGTCTGAAAAAGAGAGAAATTGTTTCTCCAAGAAGCATCCTCAAAACGAAGGGGAAAAAAAAATAAAAAAAAATTTATCCAGTACATGTAGGAAAGCATGCTGCTACTAGGGCGTTTCCATCACAACAATAATGCTGGAACCAGAAGACCACCGTGGGTCAAGTTAATACCCTTGGTAAATGGCAGGGTTTATTCTTGTAAACACGGACTGGCTAGGCTGCTTCCTGGACCAAGCCTGCATCTCTGTATAGGAAGCTTTTGTATAGGACCCACAGGAAGCTTTTGAAGAAGGAGAGAATGGAGTTTTACTCTGTAGAAAAAAAAAGGGGGGAAGGGTTTGGAGGACTCAGCAGTGTGAAAGGGAACTGCAAAAAGCTGAGCATGAGAGGAGAAGATGTGTGTGGCAGTGAAGTAAAATCCAAAGCAAGACGGTTGTGTGATAGATGCAAAACAAGAATTTGAAGTCAGAGAGTTTTGTTTGAGGATTCTGAAAGGGGTGAGTGACGAGATCGGTGAATACCTAACAAATGTGGCCCAGACACAGAAGATGGGAAGCTCTCGGTAGTTAATCCAAGGGTTGTCATTCTCACCTCTACCACTTTGTCAAACAGCAAATGAATGATGATGCTGATGATAAAACACTATGTTTGTGCTTTAGTTCAGCTCTCCTGTTCTGTTTGCAAAGCTAATCAGCTCCCAGGGTAAGGGAGGAATCTTCATCCTCGTTCAGTCTTTGTGTATTCCCTCAGCGGTGCCAGAACCAGTGACTTTTGTGATGGAGCAGTCTGTCTGTTGGGATCATCGCTAAATAGATGCTGGAGGATTATCACTGACCTGGATTAGATTCTTGCTGGTAATCTGAAAGAGAAAGGCTTTGATTCTAGTTTTGTTATCAACCCTTGAAGACATGCAGTCTCTCTGGCTTGCATTTTAACTTGGAATTCTATAGGGCTGCTTAAGCAGGCGTATTTTTGGAGCTGAAAAGCAAGGCACCAGTCTCTCATTTGCTGTAAAACGTGCTCAGAGGAGCATTCCACCTGAGGCATGGGTGTTCAGCAGGCTACAACCACCCTAATCACTCATCTGGCTTTAAAGAGCATTGTGAAATCGGTAGAGCTTTGGCCTTTAATATTTTTATTTCTTTATCTCTCTGGCCATTCAAAGAGCAGGCAGCTGCCTGACAGAGACACAGGATTTTAGAAGTAGCCTGCCTAAGAGGATTGTTTCAGTGGAGTACTGTTATCCTTAATGCAATCAATGAGCTCTTGCTGGATGGTAAAGTCATTGTAAAGGATTGCCCGACAGGCACAATTATTCACTTAAAAAGGTGAATTCTCCTTCTGTTGTAACTGCATAAGGGAGTGATTCGCAGGACGGCATCTAATAATAAGGACTTGATTGTCCTCTGTTTTCCCTCCCAGGCCCGAATGCCTTAATGGTTAACTGTACCCTTGTCATCCCTCTTCTTCTAAATAGTGCAGTACACAGAGAAGTCCCAATTCGTAATTAGTCAACTGACCTGCTGGTACAAACACAGGATTGTCAGACACATGATTGCAATTCTAAACGCTAGTATTAATATCCTCTTAGCAACAGCATGATAGATTATAGAGCAGTTTCAGCCCGAGTTTCCAGGCCTCTGGCTCTAGGCTTGGATTCCTTGTGGACTGGGGTATTTGTGTGTAGTATTTCCACGGTCCAAATGACCTTCGTGTTCCAACCATTGTCAGTGAAATAATTAAGTTTGCATTTTCTAGCACTTGACTTTACTGAAAAGTAATTATTTAAAGGAGTCTGTAATTGTTCAGGCCTCTTGACAAAGAGTGTTTGCACGATCACTTCTCAGAGATAAGCGGTATTAAGAGCGCTTTGCTTTCAGAGAAGGAAAGCTATTGTTTCACCTACTGGAGAATCACAAAATGAAAGAAAGCATCTTTCCAAAATACTTTTTAACAAAATTCATAGTAAAGTCATTATATTGCATTAACATAGGTGCTGCTCCACTGCTTGTAATTGAGGGGCTCTCTGCTCTAGAAATCTTCCTTTTGAAATAAACAGTTAGAAATATTACCAGCTCATCATGTATAGGAGTCTCTTGCTTGTATTTGATCCCAGGCAACATTTTTTTTTTTCTGGTTTGTTTGTTTGGTTGGTTTTTAACAGTAAACAATAAAGAAAATTAACCTTGCCTTATTCTTTGTGGTGCATATAAGTGACTATTTTAAAAGAAGGGATCAGTAAGCTCTATGTTTTTGTCTGCTTTTGAATGTCCTCAAACACCAGAAGTTCAACAGTTCAGGCTGAAAATGAAATTACCAGGTCCACACTGTACTTAAGAAAGGCTCTATTAAATGGATGCACAAAAGGAGGAGAAATAAAAATTGATTGTATAGTTTGACAAAGATATAATTTGGTAAAATATAAATACAAATAAACTGAAATAGGAGGAAGAGAGAAAATAAGTATTTTCATTCCATTTTAAACACAGAGGGTAACCTCCTTAGCTTACATGCAATACCATTGGTCTATAGAAATAGGTGGAGGTGTAGGGCATCTTTTCCATATTGTGTTTAAGCTGCTGTCACTGGTGGTGACTTACTTTTTGAAGGCTGCAGAATTTTCTGCTGTTAATGGGTCTGCCTTCCCTTCAATTAAAAGTTATATTTTTACATTAAGAAAAGTGATTCACGTTCCGAAGAACAACCAACTGAATTTAACTTTCAAGAAAGTAGGGAAAGCAGATTTGGGTAAACTAAACCTGATTAAGAAGAAGTGCTATAGGAGGGTAGTTAGAATTTCTAACCTGTGATGAAGGCTCAGAGATGATCCAGAGTAAATATATAGCTTGTGGCACATAGAAGAAGTCCTGCTTCCTTATACTTAAAAAATTCAAAATAGCTGTTCTTTTACTGATAAAGACAGCACGCATAATCGATCACTGCTTCACCATAAGGAATCTGAACCTGAAATTATCAGGACTAAAACCTCCACATGTATGTGGTGGAAGTGGTTGAGTCAGCGAGACCTAATGGATATGCGGGTCACAAGGGACCGACTCTAACACACTCCATTAGAGGAAGCCATAACAAAGGTTTGGCTCTGCCAAGGCACCATCCCTAGGTTTAGCTGTGGTGACTGCCTTGATGGCTGTGTGGCAGCAGAGCCTCATGGCACCAGGAATCATCCCTGGCCCCACTCTTCTCTTTGTGCGTCATTTGAACAGCAGCAGCCGTGCCCGGATTCGCACCCCTGCTTCTTTTCCTCTGTGCTTACAGGTCACGGTGTGCAATGAAGTGGGAGAGGAAGACAGTACAAAGGATGCTTTTACTCAAAATATGTATTACGGAATCACCAAAAGATGAGCAACCTGATGATGGCATAGAATGGAGGCAGGATATATCTCTCAGCTTTGTGTTGCTTGGGAAAGAAGAGGTTTTTTTCGGACCAGCGCTCTTGTTTTCACTCTCTATTCTTGTGACAGCAGCTATATCAATACTAAATCAACCAGCTCATCCCTCTTCATATTTAAGCAAATAGATTTTACCTTCCACCTTTAAAACCACCAGTTTCCAGGGCATTCCAATGGTAAGATGCGGGGTTTTTTAAACCTCATTCTGTGTTCACGCATGACCTCCAGTCTGATGAAGAAAAAAGGTCAGCTTTCACAGAGAGACAACAGTAACCTTCATTAAAACAAGATGTAAGATGCAAGTTGCCCACTAAAGTAGATGAAAACTGAAAGACTGGTGCCTTAAACATGTCAAAATAGTGGTTAAAAATTGGTTTATGAAGCAGCTGTGTTGTTTTAATACATATGAGATGCTAGGCTTTTCAGCATGATACCCTGGGACAGACCATGTCAGCCATGCAGTGCCCAGCTGGGGTTAAAAGCAGTAGAAAGGAAGGAAAGAAAGGTGGTTTTTTTTTCTTTTTTTTTTAATTATAGTAAGTAAAAAAATTATGAACAATGAAAAATTTCCTTTCAAGAACAAAGTTTTTCTTACTTCCATCTTCCATCTTGTGTGGTCCAAGTCTTTTTAGTTAAATGAACACTATATTCATTAAACTTATTTCCTCTGGAGGAAATAGGTACATGCATCCACCTGGACCAGTTGACCCATTATGTGAAAGACTGCTGCTGTTTTAGCCTTGGGGAATCTCCAGGACTCAGGAAATCATTTTAAACCCATGACTCAATAAAGCACGATAACTATGGCAACTGGAACACATACACTGTGATGGCTAATTTCACCTCAGCATTCATCAGGGGAGGTACTAGCTTGATACTACAGCGTGGAGGGTAGCTATTGTTAATGTAATGTGAAGCTACGGAGACACGGAAGAAGGAAACCACATGTTAATAAGCCCAGTGAACAAAGTCAGGCCTGGTATAAGTCAGGATAGATTCATAATCCTGCTTGGTCCTGTTCTTGACAGCACACTAGACTGAGACTCAAAATACCTATCTGCAGTCTTGTCCAGTTTTAGCTTACTGGGCAGCCTTGGTCTATCCATTCCCTTTCTCATACTTCATTTTTCCCTGGATAAAATAGGGAGAATGATACGTGCCTCTTCTGCAAAGCCCTTGAGATGTATTGTGGGAAGTGCTGTATGAGATTATTATGCTGATACTGAGTCTAATAAAAATTCTCTTGCAGATTGCCAGTTTGCTTCTTTCATTGTCCATGCCCATGCTCTTGCTTATTATAACTGAAAAACAGCTCGCAGCCGCAATTACTTTGTGCTTTACTGGGAGATGCGTACATGCAGACAGTTACTTAAGGGCACCTTAAGTAACTTGCTGGAGTGTCAACACCCATAATGATGTCTGAGGAAAGACGAGAGAAGTGGAGGGGGAAGCTAGCTGTCTTGCCAGCAAGAACAAACTGAGTTGGAGAAGATTTATTAGGTGTATATTACCCAGATAAATGTGATCCTGACTTGAATGAGAGCCAGCAATAGCAAGGGGAGAGGGTCAGGCAGAAAGAAGTGGCTGTTTGGCCTTCGTCAACAGATTCGAGACCTGGCGGGGATTAGGAGGAGTAACAGAATTGTTGGAGTGTTCATTCGTCACTCTAAAATTTAGGATTATGAATTCTAAATGGATGGCCAGTTTAGCTGAAAAATGCTTCCTCCTCCTCCATGCTACATTTCTCTTTTTATGCCAGCACATTACAGAGGGTACTATATGATATTATTTGTGAACATGATACAATACATAGAAGTGACTGACAGGTTAATAGGAGCTTGCATGTTTTAAAAACAAAGACACATATTCTGTTACATGACCACAAGAAAAAGAAACATGGAAAGCGGTTAGTTTGCTTTCATATTTCAACACTGTCACATTATGAAGGGCTGCCTTTTTTACTCTGCTTGTTTCTGAGGTTCTACTTTTGCCTTTATGTCATTTTACAAAGAGAAATGGTAAATGAGTTTGTTCTTGAGAAAGCAAATCTCTTATATCTAACCTTAGCCCAGAGCAGGTCTTACATATCTAAATTCTGAATGTAAAAAGAAAAAAAAAAAGGATTCTTTTACTATTCCTTATTATTGGGAATATATGAAAGAGCATTATTTTTACTAAAGCAAAAAAACCCCAACCACCAGGGTCCTTTCATATTCTGAAATGACTTTTCTTCATCAGACTTCAAAATGCAAAGACAGGTAGCAGTGATTGGAGAATGCTTTTACCTAAATCTCTTTGTCCAGTACACCTGACAAACTGAGTTTACCTGGCTGTTATATTATTTACAACCGTTCTGTCACTAAAGGAACAGAGCAAACCCTTCGCTCGCTTTCTATTATTTAAATCAAAAATGCAATGAAGCAGATTCACTACTGTTGTAGATAGTCATTTTTGAAGCCTGTAGTTGCACAGTAATATGCAAGAGCTAAAGAGCTACCCGTGTAACCCGTGTAATGCAGCTTTAGCTTCCAGATAACAGACTTATTCTATAGCAAATGATGCATGTTTTTGTACAACACCTTTAGTATAGCAGCAAATGGATCCTGAAGAACCTCTTTCTTCCTCCATCACCACCAAGTGTCCAGCTGCCCTGGTAACGTGATGTGCCCTGTGGGGATCTGACAAATTGCGTACATGGAAGAGATATCTCTCTGATGTTTTTAAAATCTTTTTGCCATTGGATTGTTTGGGTCTTTGTTTCTGATGGTTTTACTGAAGATTCGTTAACATATGTGATGTGTGGTACAAAACAACAAGCCTTAAATAGATATGGAACCTAGTTATTTCTTCATGGACCCCAGTTAAATGTATGAACAACATTATTTATAGGATGTGGTGCCAAGAAGGGTATGGATCATTTCTGGTCTTGTACTTCTAAAATGAGAAGGATCTGTTTTGAGAAAAGTAACACAGGAGAAAGAAGTCTGATTCAGCTAACCTGCTTTTTGTTTGATCACAACTTCAGACAGTTCAAGGCAGCCAGGGACATACATACCTGTGCTAGGATCAATGGGGCAAGTGATTAAAACTGATAGAATGTCCTGCACCTTTCATGCTCAAACCAGAACTTTCTCTCCTTTGAAACAAGAGCCTTTACATCACTCAGTAGAATTACATTTCTCATGAGCAGCATTAGGGTACAGAAATAGTCTCAATTTTCTTTGCTGAGGAATCTTTATTTTTTCCAGATACAGAAGGTCTATTAAACCTCAAGATTAACAGTGCTCTTGGCATCTGATTTTTAGTCAGGAAGTATAAACAATGACTTGAAAGGTGTATATGCAGAACTTTCCATCTGATTTACCAGTAGCTCTTTAGAATCTGTCATGCATGTCATATTGACCTTACAAACTTAATTACCTAAGCTCTAAGAAACCACATGCTTGCCTCTCAGCTCCTTAATGTAAATCAGTGACAGCCCTAAGAAAAAAGCACTAACAAAAAAACATCCTGAAAACTTTGATTCTAACAGGTCAGAATACGGAATTTCTCAGCTGATGAAGTGAATTAATTCTTTGGAAAATATTTGGAAGTAAAAGCCACATCCCATGTGGCCTAGGATGCAAGAATCCCACATGTCAAAAAATTATGGGCCAGATACCCCAAAATCATAGACTGTCTTGAAAGTAATAAGTTTTAAACATACATTTTAGAAACTTTCTGGTTTTATATCAAAGACAAGAATTTTATGTAATTGCCAATATGTAAAAACGGAATTAAACCCCAAAACTGGTGTTCACCTCTATGTTAGACAGGTATCTGAAGAGATCGGTAGCTTGTCTCCTTTGCTATTTCTGTTGCATTTCAGAAAGTTAGCTGACTTCATCATGAGATTTGGGCCATGTGGGAAACTTCCTGGCTAGCATACAGAATGAGAACAAGGACAATTCATCCTTAGCTTTGCTTCTGAGATAGTGAGCTATTGCCCACCAAGGCAAGCTTTTAGCCAACCTAGGATTCTTGGGTGCTCCATCTGTTTCTAAAGGGCAGAACAGCTTCCTGCATTACCTTCTGATAACACCTTTCCCCCCCTAAGCCATGTAAAGTGCTCTGTGCCTGGAATTAGAGCTTCTCATCTTCACATCTGTAGCACCTATGCTGGGTATTTCTTTCACATGCTGCCAGTTTCTTCACCTCTTTTCTTCCATTTCCTTTCCTTCTATTTCTCTCTTCCTCTTCTTTTCGCTCTTCATAGCTAGCCACTACCAATAGCGACTGCGAGGGGTAGAAGTGCCCTCCTTAGTTCTTTTCCTCATCTCCTCTTCCTTTGGTCAATGCAAGTGAAGAGCAGGTGGAACATTAGATCCAGAGCTATTGAACAGTGTTCCCCAACAAGGGAAAAGGGGAAAGCATAAAAATCAAAAGAAAAATATATCTAGTTTCTAGGAGGAACTAGGAATCTAGAACTCAAAAGAAAAATATGGGAAGACAAAGACAAGATCACTGCTAGTCTGAGTGAACTGTGACTGAGCAAACCCTATCTGCAATTGTACAGCTAATGCAAATCTAGCAATTAATTTAATGCTTCCATGGAGCCAGGTGATACCCAGTGCTCAGAACCCTTGGATATGAACAAACATAGTAAATGAGACAAGAGAGAGAATGGTCTACAAGTATCCTGCTGAATTTCTGCTAGAACTGCTTTATATAGCAATTAGTTATGTTAGGGCACAAATCATCAGAGCACACAAAGTATAATGTAAAAAAAAATCTGAGAGCTATCTACTGTTTTATAGCTACTCTATAACATAGTGCAGAGCATAATGGAAAGATCAGATAGTTACAATGGGTTGGTCTGCTTGTCTTGGAAATAATATTTGTCATCTTGCATGATGTCCTTGCTAGATTAGAAAGGGCTTTGTTTATTTCAGGGTAAAAAGGAATTTAAACCTCATTCCTACAAATTCATGTATGCAACTCTATTTGGTTTGAAGGGTATGTTGAAATTTGAGTGCATATGCTTGCAGGATCATGGCCTTAGTTTTTAGGTGATGGATTTTCAGGCTCTTTCACAAACCATTTTTGTGATCTCAACCACACTTCATTTGAAACTCTTATACTCATTCCATTAAGAACAGCTTCTCAAGAATGAAAAGCTGATGCTTTATCCTTTGGCCACTTGTACCTACTATTTCTGATCTGGCTGATTATGCCAGAAATCAAAGTACAGATTCTCAGAACAGCAAGTCTTTTCATAATGGTCTCTCTGCATGAAAAGTCCATGTGTCAGCTAAGAAAATGAATTTCTAATAATTCTTGGCACTGAATGAGTGGCTTGTCTCAAAGGAGTGCACGAAGCACTGTTTATCTGATCTTTGTAACACTGAAATAGGTTTCACCTATTTGAATGATCTTTGTCTTAGCCATCTTTGTATCAAGAAGCTTATACTGGATATGATATCCTCAAAATCAACACAGGGATTTTTTTTTAATAAGGAAATAAAAACACACTAGGGGATATTTGCATTGGTGTGCTCAATAGTGTTTCTCCGTTGGACAGGAATAAAATTTTCTGTGCCTGTTTAAAATTCTAGAGAACTTTATGCTACTTTTTTAAGCCAGGCAAATATTATGCAACTTTCTCTATGCATGAGTTTAATATATCTTTTAAAGATGTTACCTGTGAGTGTGATGTCCTTTTCATTCTATACTTACTTATTCAGTACCATTTTCAGAACATACTACTATGCAAACTCTATGCGATGCCACAGACTTGTGAACGTGGCTCTGCAATTTGCAGTGTTAGCAAATAAAGGCTCTTAGTCAGATTTCTTTGCAGTAGTTCGACATAGACTGCATATGCCTATACTGTAAAGAAACAAATATACTCTCTAAGACTGATTTAGAAATGAATACCTCTATTTTGCTTTAGATATGAAATAGTAATCTGAAAAAAATAATGTATGCATTAAAAGGATAATTAGTTATTCTTGGTTCATATAAGAGCAGTTTTAAAAGAGAACCATTCCTTCATAGGCTAAAGATGAATCAAAGTTCTCCGATTCCTGTAAAAATGTGTGTCTCTACAGTCATAGTTTGTTCTGGATCAATTCCAGTACATTGTGACAATGGGAGCTAGAAAGGAAAACTCAAGAGGGTATTTTTAATCACTTTTACCTCTATTAACAATGTGATGCTATTTCCATTGTTCCTGTTATAAAAATAAGTAGCTGACATGTTCCACAGAATTGATTATTGTGTTTTAGTCAACAGATCAGCCATCAAGACATTGCAGCCTATCAGGAAAGGGAGTGGAAAGAGGCAGACAGAGAAACCTCAAAGGAAAGGACAAGACACTGTGTCTTTTGTCCTTTGTTCCAAGATGGAAATAAACTGTCTCCACTTTTGATAAGCTCTTCTTTTGATCTTTGTTTGCAATAATTAGGGTTAGACACTAAGTTATTTTATGAACCCTTTTAGGTTTAGCCCCCTGTAAGTTAATATGAATATGAGTTATTTGTCCTTTGCAAACAACCACCTTAATTAACTTTTTATGATTTACTTTTGTTTGTGGAGATTTTGCCTAATACATAGGTGAACTAGATATTGATAGATTTGGGGAAGATGAAAAGTATTTTTTCTGCAGATTTAATTTCACTTCATATTTTACAAATATGTGAGAACATAAAAATACATTAAAAGATATAAAGGTCTATTTTCTGTCTGTCTCTGTTGTATAAATATATAGAGAATTATATATCTATCATTTTTTTGGGGGGGGGGCAATTTAGGAATACTTATCACATTGTGCTCCCATATACTTTAGATGGTTTGCAAAATCTGCCCCCTGCATAAGGCTATAGATTAGTGCCCTCAGTTATGAGTATAGGTAAATATGATGTCAGATACCTTTGGCTGCAGAGAGAAGCAGAGCTGTTGCTCTAATTAATGCTGAAAGACAAATTGGATCCAGTCACCAAAGGAAATCCTGGGAAATAAGAATTTGGGATTCAGCTGGGCTATGTTAGAAGCATAACTGGAGCGTTACCTGCTTCTGGTGCAAATGTAACAAGAAATTCAGGTGTTAGCTCAAGAACAAATTTTTATTCCAAATTTTTATTCTCTTAGAATCAGTATCTAGCCTTTCACCCAGGTTTTTTTTTAGTGTCCTGAAGATCATGATCAAGCTGCGGGATTGCAATGAGAACTACATGATGCAAAGCTATAACATGCCTCCTACTGTCAAGGACAAAAATAAAAATTATGTATGCTTTGCTGAGACATATCATTGTAATAGTATACAGTTTCATGTCTGCAGATTTTAAAAATGTAATCATTTTTAGTAGCTTCCTGAAGCATGTAGAGGTATAGTCATTTACTGGAAAATACAGAATGCTCCTTAAAAGATCTAAATTGCTGAATCTTTGTATCTCCAGTGGAATATAGTCTACTCTTATCAGCTGAATAAGTGATACAGTCTAAACAAAGGGTAATAATGTTCAACTGGAATTCCAGGAAAGGAAGCTTAATGCGAACTTCCTGATTTAATCTTACAAAAATAGAAAGGTTGATAGGATAAATTAATCACTCAGAAGAGCATATTTTGCTTCAGTTAATTAAAACAGACCATAAAAATGTCAAAGTACCTCTTTGTAACATTTAACTGCAAAACTCACATACAAAACTACTTACCTCTTTGTAACATTTAACTGCAAAACTCACATACAAAACTACTTAGAGTATCATTTTCATGCGTGAGACTGAGAAGAATCTCTTCAGAGACACAACTCCATTTCCTGAAAGTTTCTTCTTATTTTCCAGCCTGGAAATCATGGTGACAGCTACATGGACATTTCTCATATAATTTCCTGTATCTTCTTCTTTTGGTGGGCCAGGAAAAGTCTTCTCAGAAGTAAATTTGGAACTTCTGCTTCTGGAGATATCAGCAAGTCAGAGATGCATGGAAATTAAAGCAAACCAAAACAAGTGAACTATTTTGAGCCCTACGAAAAGGTTTCGGTAGGTTCAATTTGAGTTCACTTTGACTTCCTGACAATGGTAGTCACTGAAGTGTGGAATAAACTCACAAAGAAATTGGAAGGAACACTTTTTGGACAAGATACCTGCTAAGTCACTAGGAAATGAGCAAGAGAGATGATCCTTCACTGCTGGGAGAATGGAAATGACAATGTCGTAGGCCTTCTCTCTCTAACTTCTGCAAAACTGTCCCCTGTCAGCACTTTTAAATATAGCCAATGTGAAAAGTGTCTAAAATGCAAGTCAGGCAAGTGACAAGTTGTGATTACAACTTTCTTCTTTACCCCAACCAAAACAGCAGGAAAAAGTGTAAAAAATGTTTGTGTACTACCATGACCCTCATAGCAACAACAAGCAGGATACCCATGGGACTGCCAGAGGCTATCCATATCAGAGGGCCATGCTATGCATTTCCTGAGGTCTTGCATTTGCTCCACCCATGATCAATCCTTGCCTTGGGTGGAAGGTGTTTATTTCACACTTGGGCATGAACATCTCATCTCCTTAGAAATACCTTTTTTGCAGCAGTGCAATAATTTTCAGTTTCTAAACTCTTCCAGGATGGAGCTCTGTTTAACGGCAAGCTGGTGGATGGGAGTCTTTCTGTTCTCTTAGGCAGAACCTTGGCATGGTTGTTGGCATTTTTTTCCCTGATCAGGGTTTGATCCCAGGTTTTTGGTTGGTTGGTTTGTTTGTTTGTTACCAGTTTTTATTGCCTTCCAATTTGTTACTTTCTTTTATTTTGCTTGTGGGGTTGCAGGTTTTTCATCTCTTCCTCACTAGCATATGAAGTTGATCAGAATGGGAGATCAGAGAGAGACTTCATGTGATAGGGCTGCTGTGTGCTTCTACAACTGAGATGAGTGCTGCCAGAAGAAAACAAGAAGAGGCAGACCTGGTGATACATCACATCTGTGCATGTGAAAGATCTTCTGAAACACCCTAAGGGTGGATATGGATGACTGACCGCATCTGCAGTTGGAAGAGGAGCAGCTCCAAGTTGCTAACACTGACCTCTATTTGATTCATTCCTGATCGCTTGGGCAATTCAAGGACAGGATTAACCAAGTCTATTATAACCACTTTGATTTTTTTTGATGCCAAGAAGTGAAGAATAATGTGAGGAATCCCTTCTACAGATAAAGAGCCATGAGAAGAGGAAGAAGGAACAGGTGAAGGAGTGGCACAAAGGAATCTTAAACCACGTGGACCTCCTTCCCTTGCTTGGAGACTGATTCCATAGTGAAAGTTAGAGATTATCTTCCACTAGAGATTTAAAAAGGGGTAATCCTGAATAATGCTGGAAATCAGGTCAGTGTTTTGTGAAGGTGGAAAATAGATATTAAAAAAAAAAAAGTTCATACTGATCAGAAAACAATGCAATCTCCTCACTGCCTGTGGTGCCTGAGATATCTGGGTGTTTCAGACAGCTGTGAGTGATGAGGCACCCATCTGTGATGAGCTAAGGATGGGATGTGAGCCTTGGAGTCAAAATAGAATTGCCTACTTTTGACCAAAATGTACTTTATGGGCGGGTGTGCTTTGACTGCCAACTCTCTGTTTTGTTTTGGCACTAGAAATAACAGTCTTGGATACCTCCCTTTGGAGGGTTAGCTGCAATTACAGATATGTTTCAGAAGATTCTTCCATTTCATAGAAAAAATTGATGAAAATTAGAAGGAACATGCTCATCATTTGCCAGACTTGCAAGACATATTTTTCCTACATATTTAGTGGTTTGGGTAATTATTTTCTTAATGAGGAGACTTGTCAAAACACATTATGGTGACTGATTTCACATCACCACTGTTTTTCCTAGCAGTTTCTGATTACTGATTATATGATCCAGGAAAACATTCATTTTTAATTACTGCCAGTAATTTCTTAGAGATCATTAACAGCCGAACTGCTATAGCCTACCTAAGTATTTCCTAGGGAGAAGAAAACCAAAAACCAAATAGCTTTTTTTGGTTTATAGTTATAGTTTGAGTTCAGAAAATGGAGCAGTTCTGTGTTTGACTGTACATTAGGAGCTTAAAGGCAAAAGATGATGAAAAAGGCCATGTCTGTCCGTGCTATTACTGGACTACGGAACCTACAATACTGTATGAAGAAACACACTTGTTTGCATTACGGTGATACTTTCAGCTGAAGTTCGCAAAGCATGCTGCTAACAATGCACTTAGTCTCAAAGTAATTTTAATGCATAAGCTCTCATTTTATACTTAGAGAGACTGAAGCACATGAAAGGCTATGGGCATTTTCCACAGCTACATTCTGAACTGGCTGAGAAAATTGTGAACAAACCCTGCAAGTCTTTTCCCCTTTCATGGGCTTTACCCTTAGGCACCACTCACAGCATCCCATAACCCCCCCAGGACCCAGCTGGCTTATGCCTCACTTTTGCACCATTGTAGCAAGAGGAAAAAGCTCAACTAGTCCCGGCACAAGACCCAAAATTGCTGGAAGTTTCTGTCCTCTGCGTGCATCTGACTACTTCTACCACACTTCCAGGGCTACCAGGGCCTAGAAAAGGGAGCATCTGCTTTATCTCAGAGAGGAGAGCTCACCTGGGTGGCTGCACATTGCTCCTAATGTAAGTCAGTGTCTTGAGGGTGTCATTAAATATAATGGTTGCATCTAGGATGCCATGAAAGAAATTAAGTTCTGTGTTTTAGAGAAGGAGGAGAAAATACAGATTGCATTTGAGGTATGGGCTTGTATTTGGTGTATGGTATGTATTCAGGTATACATCCCATGTAGGTTACTTTTCCCTTATCACTAACATTCATAGTCCAGTTGGCTAGGAATAACCTTTGTGGTTATGTTATTTGAAATCCTTGATGCAAGACATAATCTTGCCAGTGTAGCTATACCATTCTGTACCATTTTACCAAAGTAATTTTAAGTATTCAAGGATATGTATTTCTCGGTCATTTTAATACAACAGTTATCTGTAGCTTGCATTCTCTGCTAACAGATGTTTTGTTACTAGTGTCGAACATTATGCAATAAGACAGTGAGTCCCCAGAACTCCCTGTCAGGAACACAAAGTACTCTAAGATAGATCACTTTCATATTTTCTGGCATTCAGTGATGGGTAAATCTCCAAATGGTTTGTAGGTCCATTTAGATTAAACTAAATATCCAGAGCTCAGATTCCTAGAGCTCAGTTTTCTCAGACTACAAAACCAGACTGGTTATCTAGTTGGGGTAATGGTACCTATATGCATACTCCGGTGTGAAGGACTTGTTTGGAAATATAAAAAGGATTGTCTGAGACATACAGAGTTCAAATTTACCTTGATCATAATATTTCTCAGGAAGGCGATTGAACAGAAAAGACTTCATTTGAGGCCTGGCTGAAGAAGACTTTAAAGTGTGAGAAACCTTCCTATTATATACTAATCACCCATGTCAACTGTGAAGAGCACAGGCTGCAAAAGTAGTTTTTTTAGTTACAACTTCAGTGGTATCAAATATTAGGAAAATGGGAATTGTTCCATTTTGCAAGAGTGGGACAGTAAAACAATTTCATGTGTTTTGACTGATTTTATCTCCTTTGCACAAACAGTATAGTACATTTTATTGAATGATTAAGCATAGATAAATCCGTTCTTCAGCACAGGTGTATGAATGTATAATTGGTGTTTTGACACTCACAAAAAAAATTGCCTTACTGAGGCAATTACATTTGAAATGCTGTGTAGCAGATTTTTTTTCTTCTAATGGAAGATAATTACACATAATTAAATTACAATTTCCTCATGATTTTGCAATGGTAACATTTTAAAGCCTGTGTCATTTGCTTTTTGCAGCTGTTATTTTGTTCAAGGAGTCAGTGTATGACTTGACTTTTCTCTAAGATTTCCGAGCAGAACCACTTTTACGTCCTTTCACGTTACAGTATTTGATAGGGCCAATCTCATGTGAATAAACGAGTGAAGAAATCGCATATATTTTAGTGAAAATGCCAATAATTAATTTTTCTCAGACCTGAACTTGTGCTCAAAAGCATCAAGCGCTGTGGGATAACAAATGAAACTAGCCGTTTAATGCAGTACCAAAATATAAATACAGCAATCAGAGCTAATACTGCAGAAACTCTGTAGGGTGCAAGAAAGGGTAAAGAAATGATGGAAACAGCAGAGGGCATTTTAGATGACAGATTAAAGGACACAAGGAAGCACGCTGAAAGCATTTCCTGTAGCACGAGCAGAGGAAAGGGCTTTCTATCAATCACACTTGCGTTGCCTGTAGAGACTCTGTATGAGGGTCATCCCTGCCAGCAGTCACGCACACTGCGTGCACAACACTTTCTTGGGACAGACACCTGCACTGAGCACACGTAAGAGACACCCAGAAGAAAAGGCCAGTGGGGAGGTTAAAAGGGTTGTGTGCTTTCTGTGTCATTGCTATGTGTCCTGTAAACACCAATGAAACAAACCCTAGAGGAAGTTCAGACAAACCAGAGCTTTTTTGCTAAGCCTTTCACCCTTTACCTTCAAATTAAGTAGAGAACAACAAGCTCTGCCTGCTTCGTCTCCATGATCTACCATGGACTTCAGATCCCGGCTTTTAATTTGCTCCAAACCCAAGTGCCCTCCCCTCCAGGCGCTGCCTTCCAGCCATGTTTGCTGTCTCTATCGAGTCTTCTTGCAGCCCAATTGCTGGAAAAAGCTTCTCTATTTCTGGCCTCCTCCTTTGTCAGAGGGAGAGCGGCTTAATCATACTCTGCTTTGTTTTCCAAGCAGATTTTGTTGACAGCCTGCAATTCCCCTAGAGCCCTTGCAGGAGCCTGTAACATTGCACGGGGTCCTGTGACCCACGCAACTGGCTGAGAGCTCTGGGTACTACTTCAGCCAGAAGACTTGCGTAGAAAGGAGGGAGAGAGATTGCACAGCAGACTGATTTACTGATCCTGGACCTTGGATTTGTACCTCCAGCCTTCACTCTCCACCCTCCCGAAACTTGGATTGTAGGAGGAATGCCTTTCTCCCTTACTGTGTATGTGCTCAGGGTTATATTTGAAGCTGTACAACTTCCATGAAGTCATTTCATGGCACCTAGTGAAATACTTTTAAAAATGTTGCCTCCTGTGTAAGGAGAGAACAAAATTAAGCACTCTGTTGGGACTGGTGCACAGCCGGATTTGTGTGGCAGCTCATGCATGAAAATTGATGCAAGTATGTCTGTTCTCCAACTGGATGTAGCAGCACAGGGCATATACATAAATGAGTGGGAAACGGCAGAGTGAATAAAATACATGCAGTTATTATTCTGCTGTTCAGGGCAACATGCTGGGTTCAACACCTGAATTGTCTATTCCACTCAAGGCCCAAATACGATTAACATTAAAAGGGAGATTTTTTTTAAGTGCAGGGAAAGGTCATCAAACCCTTGTCACAGGCCAAGAGATGGCCACAACTTAGAAACTGCATGGTAACAGGCCAGGGAAAGAGAAGAAATCTCCTGTAGCCATTTTTGTCGCTGAATCACAGTGATGTGGACTTCTGAGGGCTACAGCAAAATGCACATGGGCTTACTAATAATTGTAATTTATCCTAACAAAGTCCAGAAGTAGGGGGATTTAGTTATAGTACCTATTATGTCCCACTGGCTTGGGAAAGGACCTAGCTCATATTGTTTTACTCACCTCAGAAAGAAAGAACCGAATACACTTGCTAATAGAAAAGCTTGACCTTAATACTATTCTGTAGCGTATGCTCCATTTTACTATTTTTGTAAGAGCAAACAGAAATGTTTAGCAGGGACAGACAAACTAACAAACAAATTATTTCTCTGGAATAAAGATCCCATAAAAGCAAACAAGGAAACTGTTTTAATGAAAACCTGAGATGGGAAATGCTTCAGCACGTATCCTTTTTCCACAGCTCTGTTCTCTTATCTTATGAAACAGACAGGTGCTGGAAAAAGTGAACTGAAAATGACTTACTGGAGACTTGTGCCAGCCCATTCCTTGCTGATATATCAGTAAGTGCTCTAGAGGAAGCAGAGCCTGATTCTCCTAGGTTTACATCCAAATTATTCCAGAAAAGCCAAGAAGTCACTCCTTTTATACATTGGCAAAAATAAGTAGGCCATGAGTATTTTCTCAGACGAGCTTTAGCCATGAACGCATATAATTTAGAGAAGCTGAAAACAGTATATTTGCAAACACATATGCATGTTGTCAATATACCCTCTGGAAAATCTGCTGCAGCTGGCTGATAGTATTACAATATTATTAAATGTGGGGTTATTATTTCACCATGTTTAGGTCACTTTTGGATACAACATACAGGAGAGGGAAGTATTGGCCATATTATATTAAGCAATGAGCTTTCCATATGTTGGAAATAGCATCATGAAAAGAAACTGCCCAGAGAAAGAAAACTTGGTATTTATGAGAGGGAGTACTCAGTACATCACCAATGATCCCATCCAGCAGAGATTCTCAGACTCTGCCTGTTACCATGCTGTCTGATTTCAAAAAAGGAGAGGGATGTTATTTCTCTTAGAGAAATAAAAAATAAAAATAGTTAGGCCATCCATCAACTAAAACCAAGACAAGTGTTTGGTTCTCACTGTTGAAATGGGATATTATTATTCCCATGGTGATTAATAAGCCTAGCTGGAGGAGTCTGGCCCTTCGGGAGGTCAATAGAGGAATGCTTATGATTAATGTTTTGGTCCATGGTCTATCTCTATGCTAAGTTAATAAAGCTACATTGTCTTTTACTATCCCTTATTAACACAACATTAAATTTCTACTAACATTGATGTTGCAGACTACCCTTGGCTCTGTGAAGTAAAATAATACTTTGTGGAAAAGATTTTACTGTACAAATAAGCAGATTTAACATCCCAGTTTGTTCCCAGGTCTCAGATGTCAGCATTGCCTGTAATTAGCTGTGAGTGGGAATGTGGGTTGCCATGCAGTAACCACACCAAGCATCTTCCTTCACATCTTGATTTCCCATTTCAAATATCCCTGTCGAGTTTAGAAAATGAGTTGTGGAAGCAAAAGAGAGCAAAGGAGAGGAGACTCAGAACCAGCATTTAAGGTGAACCTGAAGTAGAATCAGCCTGTTAAATAAATACATCTTTTTTTCATTTATTTAGCTTCACAAATAATACAAAATGTTGCAGGAAAGCATTGCTTAAATGAATAGATGCCTTGAATAAAATAATCACAGGTATTCAGCAGTTAAAAATATATTTCAAAAGGCAGTTTCCACTATGAAATTCAAACCTCTCAAAATGAATGACTGGAGATTACAGTGACATATTTCCAGATACTTTTATTTTTTTATAATCAAGATTAAGAGTCTGTGAAAGGTGAGTGCTCGCAAGCTCTGCAGGAAGTCCTGTCTTCTCACCTGACAGGTGTGGTATGGCTGCCTAAGCCTTCCCAGAAAACCCAATCCTAATCAGTCGCTATCATGAGGCTGCTAGAACAGCTTCTCCTATTTAAAGCAAATTTAGTTTTCAGGCTGCCATCATTCACCTGACTTCACAGAGGTGCTCCATATTTGCACTGAAACCATAGAGCTGACCCGGCCTCCCTCGAGCATTTTGATACTAGCAACAAAAATGCCAGCTACTGCTATCAGTGAACGTGAGAGATCTGTCAATTAAGTTCCCAGTTTTATTCCGCCACTTGCCAACAGACTACACAAATAAATGCATTTGTCGCCTATAGAGAAAAGTAAACAACATTGTGACATGGGGTTTCATTACTTCCTGACTGTGTTTTGCAAATGGGCAGAAAGATATTCCATGAACTTCAACTAATCCAGAAAGTGTCTCTCTGGTTTCTACTGTACTTCTCTGAGCAACTGGACATGCTCATTGAACTCTTGAGGTTTTAATTGAGGTCACACTGGATATCCCAAACGTGAGCATTCCTGTTAGATGCAGCTGTTACTTCCTAAAATAATTAAGGCAGCAACACTAATAGCCATTGTATTTAATCATGTGGGAGCTGTAGGAAAAGAGCTTTCTGTAAAGGCGTCTTCTTTTCCTTGCTCACTGTTCACTTTGATGTATCTCTGCAAGGCCTATGGGTTCTTCCAAACTTTCTGTGAGAGATTGAAAGAAAGGCAGAAGGGGACAGGAGGCAGACATATTCTCTGAACTCATTCTCATGTGTACCAATCCGCTTCTCAGATTTCTAAAAAGGTATATATTTATTAAACAGAAATAAATTGTAAAGTAAAATCCTTAATCTCTCATCCTTGATACGGCGAGTTCTTTTAGAATATACTCCTATAAATGTCCTACAATACACATCATTTGGGGAAAAAAAAGGTAACCAGGAAGCTACGGCAAGATGACAGATACCATGATGTTTACGATACACTGCCTAAATGAGGCCCTGTTAAATACTAAAGCAAACATTGACTAAAGCCTGCAATAAAAATTGCAACAATGTTCAAAATGTGTTGGAAAAGACATGTGTTTTCCAAAACCAGTTAGGAGTTGCAGGCCAAGCATCCAGCAACTTTCTCAGGAAAAATGGCCATCCGAGGGACTGCTGCTTTTGCAATCACAATAAACCTCCCAACACACAAGCTGCGTTAGCAGTGGAGCGACTAAACTCGGGATGGGAATGTACGGCTGAGAATCATCCCCTAGCCTTCGGACAGAGCATTGCTAATCTCTCCGGAATATCATGTTAAAGCAATACTTTGCATTTCCATGCAGATTGCTCCGTCTGACAGGGGTGGTTAGTCCCAAAGTGGCGATGGAGCTGGGTTAGCCCCGTGTTATAGGGTTGGAGCGAGGCCAGAGTTTCTCCTCATGCTTCTCAGAGAATGAGTCAACACACCTGCTCTAAAAATCTGGATGCAGTCAGCAGCCAACGATGTCATCTTTGGCACAGTTGCCAGAACTCCATCTGAATTATGTTCTTTAATTCGGGTTTTAACGCTTTTAATACAAGACACTATTGGAATTTTTCATGACCTAAAGTTTTTCTTTTCCCAAAAGATGTGCAATAAGAAAGTAAAACCACTGCTTGCTTTAGCTATAACTTTAATCTTCCTTGTGAAAACTATAATAAATGTTACTTTTAAAATACAAATAAACTCTTCAGTTTTTTTGGCAAGAAACAGTCTTTTAATTTTTTTTTAATTAGCAGCATTTTCTCATCAATAGTAGGACAGCATTCTGCAAACATGAATTCCTATAAGTAATTCAGTAAAGTTAAAGAAGTAACTCATGTGGCTTGCAGGGCTAGGGCCATGCTTTTTTTTTGCATAATTTCTTAATATACACAAAGCAGAAAGAGAATTTTAACTGAGGAATTTATTTTAACTCCACAGCAAAGAAGAATCGAAATGTCCACCAAATCATGTCAGTTTTCTGACCTTAAAATAAAATGGCTTCCAATCTCTACAGAAGGATACTGGTGCAGAGTATGGTGCAGTAACACCAGCAAAGTTAGCATACAGGTAATGTAAACCCCACTGAGAATATTTTTGTTGGGGTGTGTAGGAATGGGCAGTGTTATATTACCAGCAGATAGTTTCATTTGCAGAGTGGTTTGAAAATGCTGAGTTCCCTGTTCCTCCACAGCCAACCATGAACAGAAGCAGCCACTAAACTTTTCTTTGTTTATTGGCACACAGTTGCCAAGTTTTTCTGACTTTCTCCTCGTGCACTAAGAGGAGTTGCCAAATAAACTCTGCCCAATGCCTGAAGGAAACTGCTCAAGTAACCTCTGTATCTTCCCACTGTTGTATCCTCCCACTTAATTGGTCACACTGGGAAGTAGACCAATATGCTGATGGAGCTCTCCATGTTTCAAAGCCAACAGAGAGTTTGGAGCTCTTCATGAATGTTACCTATTCTCTAATGTTGCAAAACAGAATTAATTAAAAAACAGAGCACATTGATATCACAAGTGCAGAAAGAAATCCCCTACTTATCCAAAATAATACAATGCTGCTCCTTTACAAATAAAAGTCCAACTTTGCTTTAGATTTCTGGACAAACAAACCACAGCTTCTACAGAGTTTCCTCAGATGCAGTATTGGCCATGTTATTTCCTAAGAAACATTTCAACCAAAGTGGTAAAGACAGCTAATTCTCTAGGACTACTATCCATCTGACTTGCTAGCATACAAAAAGCAGAAAATTGTACTGTGAAAAACCTGAAGTGTATTATTACTTAGGCTTGAGTTCGATATACTGGGAGGAATATCGAGTCCTGGGACTCTAGGGATGATTCTAGCTAGAACAGTATTTAAATATATAACATGTCAGCATAAATGGCTGTCTCTGGATATGTTGAAATTTTAGTCACTATAGTAGCTGTAACTCATGCAGGCTGTCTTTGGCAAGCTTTAATCTGGCGAGCTCAGGCATTATGATCTAGGTAGTAAATCAGCACCCAAGGAGAGTTGAAAAGTCTTTGAAGAGAAGTGCTGTTCAGAGGGAGGCCAAAGATATTTTGCTTCCTTACTTGGTGGACACAGCATAAAGGAAAGGGAAAGTGAGGAAGGGAGAAAAATCTAGATAGGAGACTGAAAAAAGGTAGAAATTGGAGGCGGGAGAGGGAGAGAGAGAGAGAGAGAGCAGTGTACAGAGCACCAGGAGGCTTGGCTTTTATTTCTATCTCACCCTTGGAATAATGCATGACTCTGAAAGAGTAACATCGTCACATTATTCCTCTTTTCCATTGTCTTGCCCACTGTTAACTCTTTGGAACAGGAACCATTTCTTAATGTTTGTAAATAACCTGCCAAAATGGGCTATCACTTTCATTGGGGGCCACAACAAGGAGTAGGAGGCTAACGTAGAGAGAGAGGAGGTATGTCTGAGAGTATGAGTCAAACGTTGTCTTCTTAAATACAGAAAATAATAAATATACAAAATGAATGTAAGCTGTGAGCTTAATATCCTACCACTTAAAACAAAGTTGTAACCCTTCTAATGATTGTGTCAAGATTTTGTCATTGTGTCTTGCTTAAAACCTTGTTTTCCTAACAGTAAAGATTCTCCAAGACCTTGCCCCGTCATTGGTTCATTACTATGCAGGAAACCCACATTAGTCCTTGCAAAGCAGTTCACATACTGCCAGGAAGCCTTTCATCCAAGTGCTGACCCTAAATCTAAGGATATCTCTGAATGAATGTATGTTGTATAAACAAACAGGCAACTCAAAGTTATCATGTGAACCTCAGAGTGGAAAATCTTCATCAACGCTGCACCCAAACTGGCCAAGGAAGAGGTCCAGGATTCCTTATTCAGCTCAGAATGCTTATTTAGCCAAATTCCTGCTTTAGCCCTTCTAACCCTCTAGGGAGAGACCTGTGAAGAAATTGTATGCATGTACACTACAGTACAGAAAGAGAGAAGGAAGGGATAGCATGTAAAGCAGGACCAGCTTCAGCAACTTAATTTTCAAAGGGCTATTTTCTTTTCTTGTTTAATCAATCCTACCTGGCCAAACTTGACACCAATGCTGAGGTACCTCCATATCGGCACAAGGAAGACTTGTCCTTGCTTTAACAAATGCAACTGGACTACCTTAATTGTTAGTAAATGGCAATAGGCATTTTCAGAGAACTATGTATTTCATGTCTGCTGCCACATCCCCATGACATCTGCTGCTTCCTCTCCTCTTCCATTTACCTCAGTTCTCTCCCAGATCTCCTCAAAACCATCTAGGCAACAGACAGCACCTATTCTGGTACCTTCTGAACCTTCTGTGTGCTGACTGGCCAGACACTAAGCCAACAGGACAGATTACTGCTCTGCTCACACAACAGTGTTTTCATCTGTGGGTACTAGTCTGAGTGTCCTCCATCTAAAAGCTGTTCTTCACAAGGCTCAAGAGCCTCCTGTAGTATCTCAGAAATATCTGCCCCCAAATCAAATTCGGTTACAGTTGGAGGAATGGATACAGATGGGCAGATGAAGGGCCAGTGTTTTTTCATAAGACACATTTCTTCAGAAAATTGTGTTGAAAAAGTATACTCTTAATATTTCCATTGGCAACCACAGCCTGCTGTCCAAATGACAGGTTGATTAAATCTTAATGCTGCTGTTGCTGCTATGACATACTGGAGAATTCATACTCATTTCTGTATTTGGCCAGACTAACTAGTTTCATTTGAGTATATTTTGTATAAGTAGCATGTAGAAAAAGCTTGAAAACATTTCATGATTGCTATTATTGGTTGAAAGGAATGTATTTAGCATTAAAATCCATGTAATTGAGACAAAACCTTTAAAAATTTCATCTCAGACTTTTAAGCCACATAATAAACTAATAAATAAATTGAACATAAATCCCAACCACCTGTTTTTTCTTTATTTAATACAGATTAGCAGCTGGTTTGGGCTTTTGTCAAGACTGTGGGAATGAGTTAACATGTTTAAGACAAGCATTTCCACGGCTGACTTGCAGTGCAAGTTGTCTTCCATAATTCAACAGCCGCATCAACAAAACGAACACTAGCAAAACAGCATTAGAAAACACATTCCTCTCAAACTGCTGGAGCAGAGAGTCCTCAGGTCAAGGGTCCTAGGAGAAATGTGGGCCAACTTAACAGCACTTCCAAGTGAATCATTTCACAAGCCACCTGTGTGTTCATCACTGAAGAGAAAATCAAGTTTTTCTGTGAGAAAGCAAGCCTCACATACAACTGTTTTCTTGTTTCACAGTGAATTGTATCATCATGTATGAACAGGAGTTAAATCAGAAAGAAAAAAATGTTAAATAAAATAAACTGAGTGGGGTTGTTTAGAAATTTCAGCCTCTCCTCCACACCTTCAAAATTCAATCATCTACTCAGGTATCAAACCCTCCCTTTCCTCAATTGTTTTTCAATCAGTCATTTTAATACTTGCTGTTTTGGCTAAGATACAACATGACTTTTGCATCTAGGAGTAGCATGGAGATGTCATGCATTGTGCACTGTCATCGGCAGCTCATGCTGGCTGGGAGATTGGTATAATGAGTGAGGGTTATAGGAGATTACAGATGATTAGAAACAGGAAAATGTACTCTTAAATTGGGGCAAACTGGAGCGCAGAAAAGTTGACTCTGCTGCCAAGAGGCTTATGGAAATGTCAGTGGGGCTGTGAAAAAGAACTGAAATAGCCAAAAACATTCAATGTGTCATTAATTAGCGGTGTCTTTATTGCATACAAAGATGAATAGAGACTGATGCCAAATTTCTGTTTTATTTTGCTTTCAAAAGATTTTGCTTCTTTTAAAGAAAAAAGAAATGTTTTCCTCCCTTTCTCAGTCTGCGTTTTACTTTTTAGTTCTGGGTCTTTTAGATTTCACTAACAGTTGAGTATACTACATAGGAGCTGAGCTTTCGCTAGAAGAATGCTCACAACAAAGAATCAGTAAGCTGTATATATTTCTGATGTAAAGAAGCAGTCTTACAGTCCTTACTAACTTGTGGCCCAATGCTGAAACCCCTACTCCCTCATCCAGTTGCACAATGCCTGCATACTAACTCCAGTTTACTCTTTACCAAGGTAACTGCCCTCTTCACTCCTGAGGGCTTCACTCTTCCAGTCCTTACTGGATTTGGTAGCAAATCTACACCGAGTATCATGAACAGCAAGGCTGGGACTGAGGAGAGTTTTATATGGTTAAGACTGCCGGATTGGCTGCTGACTTCTTTTCCCAGAATCTGTACCCCAATATTCAATGTCAGAAGCTCACAGGGCTAGTCAATAAATCAGCAAGAGAAGCAGATGGACAGTGTATCTAAGATTCAGACTTTAAGCAGCACGTGATTCCAGGACATCCAAATTCTGCAGCCTTGACTCATTTTGTGCGCTTCCCCTCTGTTTTTTTAATGCATGATTGTCATGAAAAAATTCCCACAGAAACTAACATGATGCAGACCTCATTGCTGAATGAGTGGTCTATTAATTAGACATCTTTAGAAAAAAGGCTGTTCTATGCTCAACAGATTAAACTGAGCCCTTGAGATATTTGAAGTTTGTTCTGTCACTATCAGATAAACACAACAGAACATGCCGACCTGGAGAGGTTCATGACTAAACTGTTTGCAAGGTTAAAAAGAAAGGGAGAGGAAAAGCCTTGTTAATCTTCTCCATTCCTAATTTTAATAAAAAGCAAATATTTTTGTAAAAACATTTCAAAGGCTTCCACTTTCAGCTATGTGGCAGGTCGAGATTAGGGAAAACCCAAGCACCTCCTAAGGTTAAACACACTATTTGTCTCTGTCTTTCAAACTACATCTGAGTATATTTTGCAGATAAGTTTAGATAGGGTAAAGCTCAAACTCTTTTCCTTTGACTTTTTACCTAGAAATATACAGCCAGAGATGCAGTAAGTTCAGAGCAATATTTTCCTCTCATTACAGATATTCTACTTAGTTCTTAGAACTAATAAAAAAATTTATTACATGAAGGGTATGATGATTTGGAGCTCCTATTCCATTACGGATAGAATACTTTACAAGTAAACCAAAATTTCTGGCAAATGGCATTTTAGACAATTGGAAACCTTTAAAAGTGCTATTAGATAGATAACGCTTTGTTTACCACATCCAATCATTCAGATTATTAACTCATTCATTAGTCACATGGAAGAATGGGATAGTTTAATTGACTTCTGGTAGATAATTTGCCTAGTGTACTTTTATTCTGAAGTAGGCAAACTACTACGATGATTTGCATTATATTATGGAAAGTCAATTTTTTTAGCTTTGATTTGGAACATGAAATTGGGGTAGGGGCAACTTCTACAGAGACCGAAGAAAGCCATTTTCACTTCACTGAGTCTTGTGCTTGTTTGGTCCCCCTAATGTGGGGGTGGTGGCAATGGAATTAAGTTTCATTTTCATTAATAGCATTGCAGTTATCTGTTGGGCAGGAAAAATCTATAACACCACATAGCTAAAGTAGTATTTACAACTTTTGCAGAGCGATCTCTTCCAGCCAGCATGGGAAAAACTCCCTACAACTCCTCTCGCAGGCCTGATTTTTAACATATTCAGACTCATTTTATATTTTAAAACCTCAGCCTGGGAATAGACAGTGTAAACATTTCTATCTGTCGTGAGTAGTAGGCACAGGTCTCAGCTGCTGTGAACTGGCAAAGTGCCAGCATTGTGAAAGAAAACGCATTTATTTTATGATGACTGACTTTCTGAGCCAGGAAATCTCTTTGATTTCCTTCACTGGCAAGAGAGACTGAAGTACAGGTGAGGGTGGACAGCTTAGGTGGGCAAACAGACAAATTTTCCTTACAGCAATACCGAGAGATTTGCTGGGGGCAGAGGAGCCCAGCAAGGGCTTCTTCCATGCAGGGTCCCGGGGCGGATGCCCAGCTGCCTCCTCTTGCTGTGGGCCCCCGAGAGCCACCCAGCCAGCGATACTCCTGGCGCGGTTACCCTAAAACCGCATCAAAGTGAGGTTTACACCGCAAAAAGGAAAACAACACAAGCTACAAAGACAGTGTTTCCCTGTGGTGGGAAGGGTAGAAACCTCTCATCCAGCCTCCCAGCTAGAGGAAGCCCAGCAGCAGCAGCAGCAGCAGCAGCAGCAGCACTCCCTTCTTTCTGCAAGGCACAGCTTGCTCGTGGACCTCAGGAGATAATCTGGCCCTATAACCTAGGAATGCGGGCAGCAGATGTCAGGGAGCCCAGTGCCCTACAAATGGCTCACACATGGTGTTCACTTCCATGCCCCGGTGCCGTATTGTGGCTGTCTCGCCACTGCATTGTCTCAGCAAATTAAATGGGTAGGGGTTTAAAAGAAGAAACAAAGAAGGAAATTTGGCACTCTACAGGTGCAAACCCTACAGCAAGGGCAAGATTTGAGGGGATTACTACAGAAACAGTGTCAGTTAGTTCAGGCAGGGTATACGCTGCCATAGAGACCATTTTCTGCAAGGCTTCTTGACTGGTCCTGCAATAAATCCATGGTTTGAGAAAGTGATTCCTTCCCTTGAACATTTATCCAGTGAAATGTTCCTACTGACAGTATCTCAGCCTGGAGTTTCTTTGTGAAGAAAGCATTTGATTGCTACTGGCTTCCGACTAAGACAGTTATGTCTTACTTCCAACCTTTGCGTAAATCTTATATTTTCTTCCTTACTGCACCTCCAGCCTTCTGGGAAAGGGTATCTTTCTTTTTGCTGTGTGGTCATAGATGGAAATGCCAGATAGGTTCAGAACAGCAGTTAATCCCCACTGTAGAAGGAAGCAAACTCCATGGTCTGTTTTTAGGAAAGCTGAATTTAGGAATAGCTCTTTTCTGAAGCAGCTGGTAAAATGTTGTGTTTAGTTACCTACAGATCTTGTATGTGGTTCTCAACTCATAGGATGTAGTTCTATCCCGACACGGTATGGTTAGGAAAGATGCCTATTCCTCTCATCCAAAAGTTTAAAATTAAAGGCTATTTGTCACCAACATGACAGCTGTGTTTCTTTCTGAATGGAAAATAAAAGTTGAGTCTGCATTTTTTAAAACTTCATATAAATCTATATGAACTCCTGGCAGGGAAAATAATCCTGTGTGTAAGTCAGCATTCCACAGCAGGGTTTTAACAAAGATCACATGTTGCATATTGGAAAGCCAAAGCACAGAAACATTGCAGTTAAAAACAAAACCCTTGCATATCTGAATAAAACAGCCTAAAAACTTTTAATCTGAACAGCTGTCCTGTGCATGATAGGCAATAAAGGACACGTTCACGCAAACAAAGCATAAAAAAGAAAACCTGCTACATGAATATGCTTAACTAAATAGAATTTCATCCATTTTTTTGCACAGCATATATTGTTCTTTGATCACAGTAAACAGATTCTTCTGCAACTTTTCCTTTCTTGCTTTCCTAAGGTCTGGCTGTAGGAAGAGTTTAATACGGTGCACTCTTAATGCTCAACTTCAGAATTAATTAGTTAAAGAAAACAGGAAATAAAAAGCAAAATTATCTATTGTAATTGGGCTATATAGAATTTTAGCCTAGTCATTATTTGATTCAGATTCACAGAATACACTTTCCAGAGCATATAGTTATGTGATAAGCTCCTGTATCACATGAGTAAGAAATTATATCTTTGATTTGTGATCTAAGGAAATTTTTGGGGGGCTACTGTGGTGCACAGAAAGAACAGTAGTTAAAAACACATTTATTTTGTTTTTCTTATCAGTTGTGAAACTTATTGAGAGCTTTGGAATTTGAATTTCTGTATTTGTTGACAGGAGAGGAAAAGCAGGGGCAGTGGCTATGCATGTTTGTTCAAAACGCCCTCCAAATAGTCTTCTACCCTATTTTGATGGGCTTTGGCAGTAATTCAATTTACCGATCCATACCCTTCAGCCAGTTAGTGCCTGTTCTAGCAGTAGGTAGATGTTGTAATGTACATGCCAAACTGTTAGGATGGGATTTGACAGCATGGATATTAAGAAAGAGCAAATTCACAGCTATGATTTAAATATAATTAATTCCATATTCCAGTTTTTCATTATCGTACATTTGCCCAAGCTGAAAACAGTAAAAATATTTATTCTCTGCCCTCCTCAGGATAAGAGATACAAGTCTGTTCGTACACTGGATGGTCTGGCAAAACTAGTGACCCACATACTAGGATCTGGCACGTTTATCCCTTGCAGCAGCAAATTTCAAGTTAGTCAAAAGCTCTTGGCTTCAATTTCACTGCTTTTAGGAGATCATTTATAGTTGGTGAGTTTGCTGGTGCAATGCTGTATGAAAGTATAAGATTACAAAGCTTAATTTAAAAAAAATGCAGTTATGTAAGGAGATGGTTAAATTCTGAAAGCTTTACTCATTGCTTAGCCTCGATTAATTAAGAGAGAGTTCTGACTGAATAAAATCTGTGTAAGGATTTTGGGATTTAGGTTCTGAGTGTTTTCCCCCAGATTTCTCTGAATATCTTTTATTCATGTTTGGATACTTAGTGAACATCTGTGTTTGGAGGTTTGTTTTGGTCAAAAGAAGAGGATTTTTTTAAAGCGCAGTTAAATGCAAGTAGTTTAGAGATAAATAACATTCCTGCTCAGTTAAAATACTCTTCTATTGCTTCTGTATGTGACTTGGCCCAGGGCTGATTATTATTATCCCTGCATCACAGAAGTGTGTAGCACATACTTTATGGTTGCTTAGAACTGGCAAAAAAGGCAAAGGGTGGGGAAGGAAAGACAAAACCAGCTTTTGGTGACTTGGCCCTTGAGGGTTTGTCCGGAGAATGAAGGAGACTTGGAAGTCCTTTGAAGGGATCCACACATTATGTTCATATGGATAAACCCTATGCTTATTAATATCATTTAGTAGAGTTAGAGCCACTCTTAAGCCAAGAATAAAAGTAGTGCCACTCAAAGGAACAGAGGCTTTTTAAGGAGCTAAGTTTGGGATGAGACTTGCTTTAAACAGATTGGGAGAAGGTGTATAAACAAGTGAGTAGATGATCAATCTCTGCTTAGAGCTAGATATTAGATTTGCCTGTTTTCAAGCTACAAATCAAACCTAGAGGTTGCTACCTGTCAGATATGCATTTTCAAAGGAAAAATAATCAGTCTCAACATAAAATAGGAAAGTCATGTCAGTCCCACATGGAATTTTACTGGTTAGTGAATAGTACTAAATATTAGCATGCCACGATGACAACCATACTATAGCACACTGTTCCAGGCATTGGAGACAAAAAAAAAGAAAAAAAGGCAAATAATCAGTCAGAGGCCAGAGGAAGTACATGCCCTTTACATATAGTCCCAAATAGCCAAATAAAATCAGTGGCTGTAGCTGGTGCAGATTCCCTGTAAACCCAACTCGTAGCCCCTCTGATCTTACTGATTTGAGAAAAAGAAAAGCTAGCTGTGTTTTAGTCCTCCACATCTTAGGAGAGATTTTTAATCAATTTTTGTACTGAGGTGCATAATGGGAATGCAACCCAGCAGTCCTTGTCTGCACCCATCTCCACCACTAAAATGAAGATGGCCCGATTGTGTCTGTTTACTTGTGTGTTCACTCTCTAGCACCTGAAGGGGCTAGGACCCATAGCTTTCAGGGTCAACACCAGTGAGCTTGGGTATTCCCACTGAAGACCGCATGACTCATGTGAAGATTGCACAAAACATGTAAGAGTTTGTTGGCTCCAAAATATTGTCACCCATCTGTGCTCTACTCAGTGGGTTAGGAGTTCAACAAAGTGCAGCTGAGGAGCAGTGCAGAGATGTGAGCAATGCTGTCTTGAGCCGTTATATCCACGTGGTACAGTGCAAGAAGCTGTACGTGTGTCTTAATTATCTTGGATTAATAACATAACTGCTGGGCTACTGACTGAAAGCACTCGGGAGTAATGCCACTGCGGCCCTCTCTTTTGTTTCATTCTTGTGATTGATGTGTAAAATGAAGCTTTTACTAGCATGGTTAGAAATGTTTACAGCAGAAACAGTTTCCTGATTCAAAGTGAAGAAAGTCTTTCTGGTTTAGCATACACCAGACATTTGTCCCCAAATTGTTATGTTGTTTCATTCAAAATGCATCCTCCTGCTGCTTTCCTTTGATGGTTAAAAATCATACTAGTCTGCAAGTTTGTGGGAAACCCTGAAAAACGTGGTGTGGGATGATTTTAGGCCAGGCATGAGAAGAGCAGTGTGGGGAGAAAGACTTCACAAAGGTGTATGCCGCTGTTTAGGAAGACTTAGCAGTTATTTGGGGGTAGAACAAAATACTGCAATGGATACAGGATGAATTCCACCTCAGTGTCACTCCCCTACTTGGAAGAAATTAATTTGAGAAAATTTTGATTATCATATCTTTTCTACCACTCTGAGTCAGAGCTGCATTTCTAGCCAGAGCATGCAGCTGACATTCCCATCTGAAATCAATTTAAACTCCTAAATATTAGCTAGTAACCAGTGAGCAAAACCAAATGCTGACATTTTATTTTAGCTAATCTTTTCAGGTAGTTCAGAACTCAGTGTAGCAGCACAGATTAAAACAGGATATTTGTTTAATTAAACTTCTCCTATTAAAAAAAAAATCTTAAACATTTGTTATTCACTTCTCTTCTAAATACATGGAAATAGATAGGCAACAGCTGAAGTTAGAGCTTGCTAATAAAAGACTTGGTTCTGTTTCTATCCAACTAAGTAAGTCTTAAAGAATAAAGGGACGCTGCAAACTAAATGCAACCGGTCCCCTTTCTCCTGAAATCTGCAGTGCAACTCTGTTTTAGCCAAAAATATCTTGATACAGTATCTGTCCATAGGGCAACAGGGTTATGAATACATGTTCAAAAGACATACAAACCCAGAGATTGTCATTAATGAGTCTTTTATACTTCAGCCTCTGGAAAAAATCCTGTTTTTTAGATTCATTCTTTTCTTCACTGAGCTTTAAAGTGGGATATATTCACTTTGAGTGAGATCCTAGGTCATCCTCTTTATAGTCATTTTCTTATTTCAGGCCTGACTATCACTTCCTAGCCACACAGCTGAAGTAATTTCTTCACAGAGAACAGATCTGGGGACAAATTCTATCCCAACTTCAAAGTATTCAGCTACGGTTTTGAAGGCTACAAACCTGGCCAGAATTCCACCCCCCCCACCCCCCCCCAACTTGGAGCTTGGCTACATTTGCCTAAGATCTCTTCAGAGCAGGGAAACAAAGCAGTCATTCATGTCCCAGAAAGCCTTTTGTCCGGGTCCCAGGAAAAGACAGACAGACCATACAGACAAATGATGGAGGCATGATTTGGACTTCCATGACAGCAGTAAGCCGGTCAAAGTTTAGCAGGAAAACAGAAACCTGCAGAAGGGAAATGGTTTGCACCAGTCTTAACAGTAATTAGGGGCAGCCCCTTCCTATTCCCTTCGTGATGGTACAGATGATGTCTCCCAGTTCTTCTGTGCCCACCTACAACATCCAGGCAGTCAGCAGTTATACAGAAGTTGCACTTGGCCACCAAAACTCAAACCAGTGTTGTCAAGAGGGGAACACGAACACAGGAGGTTGTCTTTGGGCCTTTTTTTCCCTGGCATGGAAGATAGCTCACAGCTTTCTCCAAATAGGACTTAGCTGAATTCGTCCCACAGAAAATGCCTGTGGCACATACAGCTGCAGGAGCAGAGAAGAATAAATTGTTTCAGAGGGAGCCTCTGTGGTCTCGGTGGAGGGGCTGATAAACAAATCCTGTTCCATTCAGCAGACATACTTTGTGCATGCCTCGGGCTATGGGATGCATTGTTAATAATCACTTCAAAGTACTCTATGGGCATTTAAAGTTGCTTTCTGTTTGCAGCCATTCCTTTGGTCTTTCGGACACTTTTGAAGTTTTGGCCAGTAGTACGCCAGTACTGCCAGCCATACAAACTGCACTATTGTTGCGTGGTGCTGCCACCGTGTCTCAAATACTCCAGGCCTCCTGTCTTGGCATATCAAGCGTGCTTGTGTGTGCATGTTTATTAAAATTGAAAAGCCTTGTACTATTTGGTGCACATTGGAAGAACTTTGGCAATATTTTCTCTAATGGAAGCACAGCATGCTTGTGCGTAGCACACAACGGATTAATGGCCACTTTTGGGGGGGTGGGGATCTCAGTGATGAGTATCTTATTTTGTATCTACTTACATCATGTTTTTTGCCTGGCAAATTATCTTAAAAATGGCTTATGAGGAGTCTCAAAGGGAAAGGAATTATTTGATTTGTTTATTTGATTAAGAACATTTTAAACTGTAGATCTTATAAAAAAAATCCTAGGCTCATATGACAGGGCTCATAGCTGCCTGACAGCAGGTCACATATATTGCATTATATTGCAAAATCCGTTGTGACAATCTTTGCAACAGAACTACCAACATCTACTTTGAATGTTTTAACTGCAAGGCAGGGTAACTGCGGATCGCCTTGTAGCACAGATTTTATCCTGTGTAATGGATGTGCTAAGTAATGCATATATATGGACAACATGAGGAATGAAGAGGATGACATGGGGTACAGGAGATCCTGATTCTTCATTGTACAAATGCTGCTGCAGGTCTTTTGGTAGTGGTGAGGTCAGGGATGGGAGGGGATACTTCATCTGCACTTCTGACCATATGTTGTAACATCTCAGCAGTGCTCACATCCTGGACTTTTTTTTACCTGTGTAAAGGTGGATGTGGTTTCATGGTCATTTAAAGCTGATATAAATGAGAGCTGGGACCAAAATGTTGCCTTCTTCCTCTGCTTTCCATCCCCGCCTATGCACCCCCATTCCTGCCTTTGTTCTGCCACAAAAGTTCACAAGGCCACACTATGGCTTGGATCAGGAATCACCGTGGATGAAAACTAACCTGACAGCAAACAAACAAACAAAAATCAACCCCACCTCCAAAAACCCTCACTGATTTTCAGCTAACTCAGTTTCCTGCTCCAGCTCAGCACCTGACAACACGAACACTTAGAGCAGCACAAAGGCGGGATGGGAAGGATGCAGCACTTTTTTTACCACTGTTACTAACTAATCTTCCAAGTCAATTGGCTCTAAAGAAGCACAGCATGTCAAGTCTAGGGTAAGTTATAGACCATTTCTTCACTTTCCTGCTCCTCTGGCTAACACTAGCCAAGAAACCATGTGAATTTGCAACACTGACAGTAAAACCACCCTGGACTATAGTTATGATTTCAAATCTTCTTTAACCACTTCAGCATATATGTTAGCTGGCAAGGTGGTCTCCGTATCCTTCCGCGACTAGATTTTAGGCTGTTTCAGAAATATATTTTTCCTCATTCCATCATTAAAGTTTCCTTGATGGACACAGAGGTGTAAGATCCTCCTTCCTGTCCTGT
The DNA here is from genome assembly GCF_947461875.1 of Haliaeetus albicilla. Classification (NCBI taxonomy): domain Eukaryota; kingdom Metazoa; phylum Chordata; class Aves; order Accipitriformes; family Accipitridae; genus Haliaeetus; species Haliaeetus albicilla. Next base: position 53,602,395 of record NC_091483.1, on the reverse strand, counting down.
CCTTCCCCAAGCTGAGAACAGCTAGCATCTCTTCTCTTTCTATTGCAAAAACTGTCCCCATATCTTCTGCAATTGGGCATTAGGATATATTAGGAAGCAATTCAAGAGATTATGTCATTCTGCTCCCTTTTTGCTTCCTTAAACATTCGTGAATAATATTTGTAATTCATTTGTGTATGTTTCTGACTCCCTAGTTTCTTTTACACCCTCCCATAGAAGTCATCATTAAACTGCATCATTGTTATCTCAAAAACCTGTAATCTTGTAATCTACTATGTTTGTCAAAAGAACCATACTCAAATACAGCACAGAATAAAACATCTTGGATGTTGTAAGGATGCCCACCATTATGGCATTTATAGCAACTATTGTAGGTCTAATAAAATAAATGTCTGCTGGTAAGGTGAAAGCCAGTGTTATGTAATACATAAACATATGCCTCTTCGTTTTAGGTCAACATCTTGCAAGATTAAGTATTCTGATTTCATACCAGCTGCTTCCACTGGAATCTACTCTCACCTGCAGATGGGGCCAGGAGGGATCTTGGCTGCATTTCAGCCAGATGGTGACTTTTCTTTGCAAAAACATATGTTCACCGGTGTGCCATGTTCAGCTGCCAGTTCTGGCCTCATCATCACAGTTCGTTCAGTGGAAATAACAATTTCTAATCTGTAGGAAGGTATACAGATACCCTGACCAGCTTTTAGAAAGAGAAGACTGAGGAAACATTAGGCAAGACCGGTCATTCTGACTAGTGGGCTGAAACTCTTGGTATTTATTAAAGGAAATGTAGTAAAGGAAAAGTCAGAATCTGGTTATGTTAAACAAAAGGAGCAGAAATAATAAATAGGTAGGGTAAAATGCTCCGTGAGAGACTGATTCTGCTGGATTACATTCGAGCACACATTTGATAACCTGATGGAATATTTTAGTAAATTTTGGGGTGAAATATTCTCATTCTTCCTTCAACTGACAATAATAGCATGATGGTAGAATATAAAAGGAGATATTAAGAAAAGAGTTCTTTTCTTGAGACCAGAAATTATGCAGCACTGAGGAAAATATTTAAGCAAGACAGCTATAGCTTTGATATGAAAAGTTCTTGAAAATGAAAGTGGGAAGAGTAGGTAGGCCTGAGAACAGGCATTTGGTAACTCAGATGTGTTACCAGAACTGAAGAAATATTAGACTGAAACTTGTGACCTCCTATTCCTTCTGTTTGTATTAAAATAATTAAACTCAGTCAAGGTACAGATGTACAGTTATGCCTTAGTAATTTTTAGGTACCTCCAAAATCAGAAACAATGTCTCTCAGTACTATCACAAAGAATTTTTTGAGGTTTTATATTTTTCACCTTTTTCTCCCCATAATGTTGGTACAGGAATGACATCTTGCATTCTTTAAACAGGGCATTAATCTATGTGCAATTCAATATGAACATTGCATGCACGTATGAATGTCTGATTAACCTTTTATTGATTGTATTATTAAATTTCTTTCTAAAATGCAGAAAGCCTTAAAAAAAAAAAAAAAAAGACAGCACTATCTGCTAGTACTTCACAAGCTGGTCAATGGGGCTGGGACGTGTGAGAAGGCAGCTGCTGACTGACATGCAAGTGACTGCAAGGAAGGTGTGCCGGGGAGTGTCAGCAAGACCAGAGGGATTCTGAGTGATGAAATGCAGAAACACAAGCAAAGGTGATATCTGATTGCTATGTAAGCCCAACAGAGAGCTTTATATTGGAGTGAAAATGCCACAGAAAAAAGTGCAGGGTGTCTTTTGTTTTTTTCTGTCCCACTCATGCAGCATACTAACAGTAGAAGATATTTCAAAACAGGTTAAATGTTCAGCAGCCTGACTTTGGGGGACATAAAGAAGGTCCCTTAAAACAAATACGTCTGGAAAGCCATTTATTTTTAGTATAAGTGTTTGTGAAATAGCAAATTCTGTTTTGCAAATGCTTTGACGATGCAGCAAGGGTCAGATGTGATCAAAATACAAGTGTGTTGGGCAGGGGACCCGCTTCATGCAGTTACACCCAAGGACTGTACTGTCACTTCTTTTGGATTAAATTAACTTTAACCTAAGCTACGGAAAGCAATATAATGATAGCTAAACACATGACCAGTATATGCTATGATCAGGCTCAGCTTGTGTTCAGAGAAATGCCTGAAAAATGCTGGAAAATAATCAGATTTTCTAAACACTAATTTCAGGAAAATCATACACTAACCATCTTGTGTATCTACAATAGGACAATGCAGTTGTCTGGGAGAGAAAAAAAAAAAGAATTACTAGTCAGGGATTATAAAGGGACCCACCAGACTATGGAGTCAGACCTTTTTTAAATGCAGACCAAAATCTTGCCCAATAATTTTTATATCAGGTCTAGCTTCCACTAACTTGTTTAGACAGAAGTTATGCACTCTTCTTAAAACAGGTGGTCCATGGCTGTAGAAAGCTTGGTCACATTAGTCACCAGGTATTCTGCAGACCCAAGATGAAAATCTGTATTGCATCCAAAAGGAGTTCTTCAGACTTGTCTTCTCTTGAATTTGTTTGTTTAACAACTGGGAAATCCATGATACAGGTTTAAACTTGGTTCTTACTCTCCTAATCAAAGCTGAAGAACATTATACAGCCTGAATGCTTGACTCTTAGCTGAAATATTAAGAGGACAATGGAATAGGCTAAGTTTGCTTTGGTGCTGTCCTTTATCACAGCTTCGCCCTCACTGTCCTCTGAATTATGTTCTCATTTAGATCTTGAATTTATGTTTTATATTTTCTCTAATATTCTTATATGTGAGAGAAGAATAAGAAGTCCAGATTATAAATTCAACATACTTGCTTTCGAATAAAGGAATATTCTCCTTCATCTTTCAGATAATATTTTATACTTATCCTTTTGTACTTATCTTTAACATACAACTTTTCAGGAAGAATATCAAATGTAATTTCTCTTTCCCTACATTTTGCATGCCGTACCCTATCAGTTTCAAGATACGTCTAAGCTGTTTTGTTTGTATCATTTACTTTTCACTTCAGATATAAGCATCAGTTGGGACTATACACAGTTCTGTGAGAAATTCTTGTTCGGTTTCAGCCAAAGTTGCATAGGTGTGCAGACTTAGGACATAGCTTTGCCACTAGCTTAAGGTTGTGGATCAGTGGAAAGATGCTCAATTATTTTAGTAAGCCTTTGAACTAGACCTTACATGATATGAAATTAAAGCTGGGATATAATTGCATAACTGTTGGTGAAGGGCTTCTGAAGATATTGCAAGTTTTACCACTAAAAAACCACAACCAGTTGAAAACATAATAAGAAATACACTTTTGTTGAAATCAAGAACCTCCACTGAGGAAGTATTATAACATTTACATTCAGTGGTTCGTTAAACATAATAAAAGAAAAGGTACTAAATTAAAGTTTAGCTTATATCACTCAGAACTCCAGTTCCAAACACCTACATAACCTGATACCTTGAGCATCCATTCTATTCTTTTAGAGCTGTTTGAAAGTGTTTAGTAAGTCATTATATAAAAATCTGGTTTTATTTGTTACATAAGAATCTAAAGTATTGAAAATGATGTAATACACTTGATAGTTTCAGTATCAAATGACGAATGTTTACTAAACATTTGATCCTCATTATGCAGACTTTGCAAATCTTTTAACATTTCTAATAATTTCAGACTATTTCAGACTACATCTGTTCTTTATTATATAGTCATAGTCTGTTCTTTATTACATAGTAAAACAGACAGAAAATGGAAAGATTTTCTATGAAATGTTGAGACTGTCTGGAGAAATCAGTCCTACTAAGAAGATGCCCTTCATACAGTATGATCAAGATGCAATTTTTGATTGTCTCTGTGTTACCTTACATTTCCATGATCTGATTAGGTACTTTTTTTGGAGAGGCTTCAACCTGTGAGAGCTATGAATTATTTGACACATGAAAACTACTTTATGTTACAAACATCTTGGGGATTGTGAAGTCAGACCATCCAAAGAGACCAAAGAAAAAATTACTCTCCAGAAATTAAGTCCACTAAAATATAATTCTTACATAAATATATTTTTATAGAGGAGAGATTAAAAAGCTAGGAGAGTTTTTGAGTTAGAAGACATGAGGCTAACTAAATAAATCAGTCTGTTTTGCTCCCTATGGTTTGGCTTTTGTGCTTAGATCTCCTCCTTGTGTTCAGAAAAAACTGTCCATGAATCAGTCATTACAATCCCAAGTGTATGAAATATTTTTTTTTGTTGAGGAATGTGACATTCTTTGCAAAGTAGGAACAAATGGTGCAGATTCATCTGCTTAATAAGGACTGGCAATCTGAAGAGTGTCTGAGAATGCCTCGAATGCCAGTGCATTTTAGAAATATATTTTTGGTGCAATCTGAGGCGTGCTTGCCCTGCGTTTTCCTGTGCAATATTGGTAGTGAGATGGCAACATGACGTGGTCTAGGTTAATGCTATACTTGGAATTTTTTTGGTTTGTTTTCCGCATTCCCTTGCTTCCTTCCTCAGTGAAGCTATTTCCTTCCAAACAGTGTTTAAATCGGTATAGACTAGCCAGAGCATAGTCTGGGCTGGTTATCAGCAGGCCTCACAACTGGAACGAGTGTCTCTAGATTTCCTTATCCACCTCCCCAGCAGTTACTGTCATCAAAGCAACTGGATGGGACACAGATGAATAGCTGCTCTTAGAATAGAAAACTGCAGCAAGGTCAATGGTGTTCAAAACAATCTGACCAACAGCAGGAAATTCCCTCCAAGATTGCTAAATCTTGTTTACAAGAGATGTCTTTCTGCAGGATATACCCTACCCAACACTGTGCTGGGAACGTCACGTGACATAGCACATTTTCATGGGTAGTCTCAGAAAGCAGATAGGATGAAGTCCTGGCAAAATTCCTACTTCCTTCAGTGCAACAGGGTTTCAAATGAAATGTTTCATTAGAGAAAGGGCAGAAAATTTTGGCATCATACATCAGCATTGTCAGGCAGTATCTAGGCTGGCACAGGTGCGGAAGTAGAAGATGGCATATGGAGATTCCCTTGCTGAGAATGGGTAGTAGCTAAATCACACTGATAGACGAAAAATAAATCCTGAACTAAACTATCTTGGAATAATATTTCACAAAGAAGGCTGAGAGAGGATTGGGAGAGCGGAGCAGCCACATCCCACTACCAAATACTCTGTCAGGAATGCCAACACAGTGGCTGATCACTCATGTTTTGGTAGAAAAAAAAAGCAAAACACCTTTTCTCAAGATATGAGACAAACTTGGTGAATACTTCTGTCAAAGACCTTCAAGAAACAGTTATGTTTCAGAAAGTCATTATTTGGTCATGCCTATTTTACAAATAAATACAAAGGTGCACACCAACAAATGATTTGTCAGTTACACATATTCACTCTGTCATAGATATTGGCAATAATTTTCTCTAACTGAGAAAAGTAACTGTGGTTAAAGAGACACTTTAAAAATTCTGGCTGTTCACATCCGTTCAATACAAGTATTAAGATTCTGGGCATCAGTGTGGCAGAGTGGAGAGTTAAGTGCCTTTAATATCTGAAAGTGTATTAAATGAAATATAATTGAATCCTTCTTTTCCATAACCACCACTTGGCTTATGTCCTCCACAAGAGCCTGTAGGAGTTGATCTTAAGTGATAGATACTCAGAGGTTCACCAGATCAAGGGGAGAGAGGACCACAGGTAATACACTAGAAAATTGACACTATCTCATGATGCCTTCTCAAAACATTGACGGAATCACCAAACTTATAAGTACATGACTTGGGATCCCCCTCAGATTCTGTTCTTGTTTTTCAATTCTTTTAAGATCATAAGAAAAAAAGGAAATCTCCAAGACAAGTGTCCAAGCTGTGGCCTAAGTACCACTACTGGAATGCAAGCTACTTTATAGCAATACCCCAATGCTACCCCAAACAGCTGCAAACCTCTTTTTGCACATGCTGCTCAGCAGTGTGGGTCTAGGAACTTTTCCAAAGCCAGCTCAATGGCATCGGCCTTCGGGAAGTCTTACTCTACCATGAACATGGAGACCTCTTTTTATTTGGAATAGCAAGAGACATAAGGTAATATTTAGAGATTACAGACTGCATCTAACGGAGGTGTTATGAGTTGCCAAAGGTCAGCCAGACTTCATGTTTTCTTTCTCATGTATGATTACATTGCTATCCAAGACAGACTGCTAATCTATCACGGGGGTTAGTAGCCTAAATTGGGTGAAAACAAATTACATTAAAAGCCTCATGAAAATAATATCTTGCTATTTGTCAGTCTGCTCTAAGGACAAAATATCCATTAGCACCATCATTTAGGTTTAAATAAGAATGATCAGTTCTGAAAAGAAAAAGCCGATTACAGAAATATTATGGATTTAAAGTAATACTCACAATATAGCTGAAAAGAAATGACTCATTTTATTGGGTGATACAGATTGTTAAAAGTGTGCTTTCAAGACATAGATGACTAGTTTACTGCCTCTTATAGTTTCAGGTTCTGGCTTAATTCTGCTGACAAATTTAAATGCACTGTTTGTGAGCAGCCTTATACGTGTAGGGTATGCTGAAATTTCTTTGTAGGATAAGCTTTGTGCTTGTAAGACACTAACCTAAGTTCTATATTCAAATTCACACAGCCCAGACCCTTCTGGAGTCATTAAGAGACAAGCATGTAAAATGACGTGCAGTTAGAATCACTACTCGCATAATTTAAGTTTACATGCTTGTTACCTTCAATACTTGGTTCCTATTATGAAGAATAACTCCTGCAAGAGCTACAGTTTTCCATTAGGATGGTCTTTGGCTTTCATTTCCATCTTTGGGAGGAAAATTCAGCTTTATATATACACATTCTCTCTGCTATCTAAAGTTAGAATTAATCAAACAACTGTATAGTTTTCTCTTTTTAAACAAATAACAAGTGAACATGTGAACAAAGGAAAGCTAAATAAACAAACAAATAAACATTTTTCATGCATCCATTTTCCTTGAACATTTTTATAAATGTTTATGCTATTTCTACTTTGTACTTAGAGCATACGATACGTAACATTTGCTACTGGTCTAAAGCCCCGGTTAACTTGTCTTGTTGACTTTGTAAGTGAATTGGATGACCTAACCTTCATAAATAAGAATGAATAAGGATATCACTCAAACAAGGATAGGGTGGAGAGCACTTCAGGGAGTGATATGGACAAGAGGAAACAAGGAGACCTATTTAAAGTCACTGCTTGTCCTCTTTAGCTGAAGAAATATGTTAGGTTACAAATAGAAACACTGGAATCAAAATTATCTGTTTTCCTTCCTGAGTAGAGAGAAGGGTTTCTTGACATGTTTTACATGAGAGATTTATTTTTCTCAAACTGTTCAGATTTCTCCTCCATTCTCACAAATAAATAGGAGTCTTTTTTTGCAAGTACTGCAATCACTCAGAAATAAATACACTGCAAAGCTTGATCATGAAGTCCTGGAGTGGACTTCACTCAGGGATTTGCAGTATTTCATCATCCGGTAAGTACTGTTCCACCTTATCTGCCAAAGTAGGAGGAAGGAGTCAACTGGACACAAATGGACGTTGGGTCATACCACCAAAAGGCACTGAGCACTGTCTTTATTCCACACACGTGAAGTATTATGCAAAAATATGTGGCGTTTTTCATTTTATTTGATCAACTTCCTCAGTTCTGCATGCCAGATGGAAAGAGAGGGAACAATTTAAAGGACTCCTGTTATTGTCCTCTCAGACAACATTTTGCTAAGTACATTACTAGATCAGCCTTTCTCTCATTTTTTTTGGTCACTGTTCATCACAATCAGATTAGTGTCTTACAGTTTTGATGGGCTGCTCAGCCACATGTATATGTCCAATTTCAGCACTAAGACTTTTGTCCACAAAGTAGCTTCTAGTACATTTTCTAATTACCAGTCTACTACCATGTGACAGTCTGTGCTTATGAAATATGGGTAATATCCCATAAGAATGACCTACTGCAAATTCTTTTGTGGAAAAATATACAGAAAAGAGTAAGAATGCTGTTAGGTAGGCAATGTTTTAATCTGATAGTGTAAAGTTTTTCCTATTTGATAAAAAGTAGAGATTACTGTTAAAGAACATTGTTTTGAAAACATTTTGTTATTTAAATTGGTTCTCTCAGATTCCAAAAAATGGAAATCAGTGAGATTTTTACCGAGTAATACTTAGCTCTTCAAATTTGGTCCCAGCTAAATAAGATCTTATGAAATGAGGATTTTATTTAGGTTTTCTTGTATTACACAAAGGTTATAGGATTTCTGTCTCTTTTTCAAAAGTGAGAGCACACCTAATGTTAGAGTGGCAGATCCAGTCCTGGGCTTGCTTGCAGCTGGATATAGTTGCAAAAAATTCCAGATTTGGTGTTATTTTGAAGGAAAGTTAACTCCAGCACAGTGCTGTCTTAATCTTTTTATTTGCATCTAATATAGCCAGATGAGAGCATCCCATCTCTCAACACCCTAGTTAAACTTAGGCACAGCTTATATCAATCAGACCAATAACTCCATGTTAAAATGCTTAAATATTTTTAGAAAAAGATGGGTTGAAAACTGAAGTCAGCACATATTAGAAAAACAGTGATAGCAAAAAGCTTTGTTGTCAACCAGCAAGCTTAACCACACATTTGATATAACGAAAACAGATGTGCAGACACTGCTGAAGGAAACGGGGCACCTTTGATCTGCTGGCTTCTGCTGCTCACTCACAAAGGACAGTTGCTTCCATTAATGGGGCTTTTCTAGTTTGTTAGGTTCACTGATTTCATGTGCCCAGAGCAGGAGGGAAATTGCACTACTCTCTAAGAAACCACTTTGATATCTTGTAAATACAGAGCTATAAAGCACTCATGTCACTTATGGCCATAAGTGGGATATCTTTGTAAACAGTTGCTTGATGATATTTAAAGAGTGTGAATGGTGAGAAGGACAGAGGTAATGCACTGTTAGATGAGCTGATATTAGCTTATCTGTAAGGAATGAACTCAGGTGAGAGAAGAAAGGAATCATTCTTCAGAATGAGTCAGAATTCTTCAGAATCATTTTTACAGAAAACTAAACTTAAGTCTACCAAAGCAAATGTAATTTCTGGCACACTGAGAAATACTTAAACAAATCAGAACAGATGGCTGAATAAACTAATGTTGACTTACTTGCACAAGTCTAAGGGGTCCTATTTAGTCCTATTACACCTATCAGTATAGTATATTGCATGTAGTTAGCTCACCTAGTTACACAATTTAATGAGACCTATACTGGCCACACACAGTGTCTCACATTCGTGATAGTCCTGACGTACATACAAAATGCTTTTTGAAGGCAGAGTGCCCTAAAACCTGCTAATTTTAAAGTTCAGAATTTTAAAGAGCCTTGCAGAGCTTTAAAGGTCATTCTCCCAGGAGTGCTATTTACTGTAGCAGCTGCTAAGAATCTGTGAACAGTCATGCCAAAGACAGGTAAAATAAGATGCATCCACATTATTGTTTGCCTACTTTACTAGCTGTTGCTGAAATAACTGGATTATTTAGATTCTTGGTTTTATTGCTGTTTCACAAGATTTTACAGAAAGTAATGTTAAATAGTGAGCTCCTTTTGTTCTCCTCCAGGGAATGTCAATGCTGCATCATTTTTGTTCAAGTGTCTTGTGTTCTTGAGCATGCCATTTTGAGCTTCTCTCTTTAATTTCTCTTTTTACCCTTAATTTACAAACCTCTCTGCTTAATAGGCATGTCTCAGCACAGTTTATTCTTTTCTTTTTTTACCCATAGTGACATTTCAATTTACTACAATTTATTTAACACTACAGTAATATTTAAAACATGCCTCCAGTTCAAATTAAGCTACAACTGGCAAAGGGGTTATATAACTCAGAAAGCAGATCCTGATTCTCCTGGAAGTTTATTGTGTTGCCACATAATGGAATTACATTTTGACTATAAAACTTGATTTTGAGCCCTGCTCTATTTTTTTTAATGCAAAACTATTTCCCGCCTTTAATTTCTCACACCCAGTGGAGTGTGGGTGTACTCACTTGCATCTGAGAAATTCAGTGGTAAACCATCTGCTCACGCTGAGGTCGTGGGGAAAAACCAGAAACTCCACCTTCACACTTGCCTGCTTGTAGGCCAAGAGATCAGAGTTTCATTTGCCTGGCCCCACAGGGAGATTAAGGTAAAGCTGAAGCATACTCGCTGCCAGCTGAGCGTATCCGTGACTGGCTGCAGGGGTTCAGCAGTTATATCCTCTTCTTAAAAGAAGCAACTCTGCCCCAAATGCTGTGGTTAGCAGCGTGCCCCCAGCCATGCCACTGCTATGGTACAGCGCTCATCCTCACTTTGGGCAAAGAGAAGGATGGTTTCCAAAGCTGCATAGAGTTTCATTGCTATTTGTACCATCACATTGAATTTAAAGGCACTTCAAAGGAGCAGAGTATTACCAAGGCACTGTTAAAAGGGCTCAAGTGTGAGTGAGAATAACGTTTGAAGCCTTCTACTATCATGCACTCGAATACGTACATTACATCAAAAATGTTTCGGAGTTAATTTGTGTAACTGCCAGGAACTAAAGGATGGAGTTATAAATAAGCATTAAGAAAATTTTCTCTACCCTCATCTGAGACAGTGAGCTCTCTGGAGCAGAGGCTGTACTCATACCCTGCACACCTCCACCGGGAGCTGATTGAGCCAGGGGAATTTTTATGGGATGACGTTACTGCATATGCATGTTGCAGGGAAAGCATTAAGAAGGGAGATACTGCTGTCCTACGTGAACAGCATGGCGTTTGCAAGTAACACTTTTCTGGAAAGGGCAGTCTTATGTTAGCTTTTGAAGGTCAAAACTGCTGGATGTGCAGATTTTTCTTCTTTGCCTTTCCTTGGACAGCTGCATTTCAAAGTTGGAATTGTTATTTCTGTGTACACATGTAGAGTACTGGAACGGCAGCAGGAGTACACATGGGGCTTCAAACATGAAAGAACTTTCTGTGTCAGTTCTGAACAAGAGACAAGGAAAACTTGCTTGTGTATTGTGGGCCTTTTCTAGTGTTATTATCACTTTGCTAATGAATATTTGGTGCAACTCCATTAAAATTAATGATGCTCTCTTTGACGAGAAATCCAGTTCAGCCACAGTATAGTGTATAGCATGCTCCAGACTGAGTCTGTGAGAAAAGGAAAAAATATTTTGGACTAGGACTTCTCTGCAATATCCAATATGATATATTGGAACACTTGGTGTTCCCAATCTCAGTTAAGCTGTGAATTACAGTAATAATTCCTTAATGCTGAAGAAAATTCAAATATGATAGAAATTGGTGTCTTGCTAATGACAAGGCTGTTTTAAGCTTATTTCCTGCTTACCCCATTCACCAGTTCCAAGCATTAATTATCCTGTATCCATAAAATATGTACTTCTATAAAATGTTTCCGGCTTTAGGTAGAACAGATTCATCTAGTAAATAAATTTAACATTGAAATGGCGGGGGGGGGGGGGGGGGGGAAGTGTGAATCTTTTCTGGTTATAAGTTAGTTCCAGTATACTGCTTTATTTGTATTGGTTAGAAGGAGTATTTTCAGGATGACAGAAACAAATTCCTCTGAGGTTGTAGTTTTTCGGAAAGGTTGCAAATGCTTTATAAGAAATTTGTTGAAAAGTTTTAAACAAATGGGAGAGTATGCCTCAGTCAGGCAGATGAGATTCAGTCTCAGTATAGGAATTTTATTTTTATTTCCATTTCCTCTTTTTCTAAGAGTTATCAGTCTTCTTTTGTTCTGGCTTTCTTCAAAAAGCTGTGCTGGGGCACCTTTCTGCTAAGAGCACCATGTTTTTGCCACACCCCAGGTGGAGTCAGATGGCTTTTTATGTATGATAAGAGGTGGATGATGGCAATTAACAACCCGAAATTTGCAAATCCAGTTTATGGGATTTCCTGTAAGACTGATAATGACCCTTCTCGCTTTCTGCTTCAAGAGCAAGTGCACCCAAGTGCCTGTCTTGATCTTGCCTTTAATTTAATTATATGCCAGTATTCACACAAATAGGAAGAAGAGACGGAGAACAAATCCATGCGGAGACTTTAGTTCTGTTGCTTAATGTACAGGAGAAGGTGTTCCCATTCCCCAGCTCTCATGGTGATTTAGAAACATAGAAAGAATTGAAACAAAAGGTAAAAAGCCCCCACTTGCTGGGTATAAAGTGGAGTCTGGTTTTTGAGAACTGGTATAAATTAGTTTTGGTCCCATGAAACTATTCCTGTTTTTTATATTTTCCTCCTATATTTCTGAATACTATTTTATTTTATTTCTCATGCTTTCTAGTAAGTGTCAATGGTAAAACAGGCAGGTGGGCAAATAACAACAAAATAAGAGAAGCATAAGATGTACAGAACAGTAGATTTAGTAATATTTTAAATTTGACACTGTTTTCATACTAGAAGTAATTACATGTATTTTTAAGCACTAAGAAACTATTTCATCAAAATATGCTTGTAGTAATCTGTTGGGTTTTTTTTGCTATGCCTGTTGTGGTACTGGAGTTGACATTTTAACTGTACTGGCTTTAAAATACAGTCTTATAGCAATAAAATACATGAAAATCATAGTTTCTAACATTTTTTATTTAGCTAATTAGTTTAACTACTCATTTTTTTAAGATAAATGTTCCTGCTGGTCTAATTCTGATCTCTTTCTTGCAACACATTATAGAGTATAAAAGATTTCTCCCATTCAGAATAAAAAGTCAGTTTTGCTCATTGCTATGAACTGTGTCCTCAAGCAAAATTTCATCTACAGCACTGTGACTCTATGGAGAGATGTATTAGTTAGGGAGTGCTCAACACCTGTTCCAGGCATTGCATGAACACATGGTTGTTGTCTATCCTTGTGTTGAACAATTTTGTCCCTAATATTGTGAACTGGGCCTTGGCAGAAAACTGAAATAATGGGAATGAAATGGTATGATGCACTGAAGACAAAGGAAGAGCTGGAGAGAATGATCTTAAATAAAGGGGGCAGAGAAGAGTTAAATCCCTGTGGAGATTTCCCCAGGTGGTGGATACTGAAACCTCATGTTTGAAATTACATCTTGCTGTGGTAGCTCCAAAGAAATGGAACCAGATGTGCTCATCATTACCCATCAGGCCACCATGGCAAGCTAATTTTGCCAAATAGCCCAAATATACACAAAGCTGTAATGACCTTTAATTCCTAACAGCTTCAGTAGATCTTATTAAAAGCAGTGGTGGGCTCAGGGATCAGAAACTACTGGTTTCAACTTTCAAATGGGCTGTCTGAGGACGCTAACCCCAGTGACATTACAATATAAGATGTCTTATGAGCAAAAGAAGTATTATAAATACTACTAATTAAAGTATGGAAGAAGAATATGGACTTGTGAAAGAAGTAAAACAAGTTTCTTGGCAATAATTTTTGCTTTTTGCAGTCTGAGAAAAAAATTAAAGAGAGGAGATTGTTGTTATTTCTGTTCTTAAACACATAATTCTGATGGGATGACAGAACAATATAGGACTTCAGATAGTGGGATACTGGGGAAACAATTGGGTTTTATGGTCGCCCATAAATGCTTCAATAGCAGTTAAGTGCAAGGGTACAAGTTACAAGCTTTTCTATGTAGGCTTGCTGAATTATTTCTACTTCTCATAGTAGTTGGAAAGATTGAGAAATGTGGACTATCTTTTTATCGATCTTTGAAATCTCATCAAAATACCTATCTTCAAATTGTTCATATTCTTCAGTTGGACTACATTCTTAGTGAAGTTATTGTTGCTTTCACATCAGCAAAATTTCTTGCTCCTAGTAAGACATAAGCTGTTTAAATTCTCTGCAATGAAAAAGTATTTCCATTTGAGATCATCTAACTTTATTGCTTCACCTCCAATAGCCTATTACAAGATACTTACAAAACTTCCCAAGCTAAGTTCAAGTTAGCAATATCTACTATTCAATCAACAAACTGGGATGTTTCATTTCTAATCTAATCTCTCATTTTTTTTCATTTTCACTGAGTGTCCATTCTTTCAACTGTTCTGCATATGTGTCCAGTTGAAGAAAAAATCTCTGGAGGATTATACAATAGATATACACTGGTCAGCTTCAGTAAGGTTAAAAAACCATGGAACATAACTGTGCATATACTTCACTGCACTTCTACATTTCTAACAGGTACAGAAGGAGGTTTCTTTTGAAATGATACAAAGCAAACATATGTAATATTTTACTATGACAGGTTGCAGGCCAAACCCTTAAAGCCTACAGATGACAACATATGCCCATATGAAATGGAACAGATTTTATCAAGAACTTTCAAAGAAGAGACGCAAATTGAAAAGTGGCTTCAAGTTCTCTTAAAAGCTGCCATGGCTGGGAAATAAGCCAAGGAGTCTGTGTTTCTATAATACTTGTGCTGATGCCAGTGATAAATATTTGTGCAGCCATTTTCCCTCCTGCTTGAAGTATCTGAGTGCTTTCTTGAGGGTCCTAACAGACCAGATAATTTTATCTTCCAGTGAACAAAAGATTCAAAATCAAATTATAGAAGCTATTACTAGAGCATGAAAATTCAGAAAATAGCTATCTGAACTCTTTAAATTACGATAAAATACATAGCTTTCTGAAGTAATGTGCAAGTTACTGTATGAGATTTTGTGGCCTTCATAATGTTGAAGGTTAGAGCTGTTGATCATAAGAGTCTTTCTGGCCTTAGAAAAGGAGCCGTGGCTATTCCATATGATCTGAGAAGCAAAAAGTTGAACTCACAATCCACCAACAAAGAGCTCTCAGGGGACTCTGGACTGACCCCGAAATTAGATCTAGAGGTAAGGAAGAATCATTAGCAGAGAACCTTAAAAATTCTGACTACAGGGTTATTTTTGCTTGAGAATGCTTCTTATCTCATTCACTTCACCTTATTACAGAAATCCAAAAGGCCAATCAACATAGCGAGTCATACATATTTCTATGTATGTATGCACTGTATGTACTAATATATACTAGACTGAAAAAATCACATGGAAACATTATCTTCCTTTTCTTCATTGATACAACTGTGAAAAAACCTCTAATTCTGACTACAAGATTGAGTGTCAGGATTTTATCAACAGTGTAGGTCTCATTAGGTTCTTAGGTTTCTAAAATATGTGGTGTGCAGAAGACTATGGTCAGCACTTTTGTATTAAAGAGATGGAATTGTGAATATGTCCATTCAGCAAATACTTACGGCAGAAAACCAAACAAATTCATCAACATAAATGTCTGATCACAATCCAGTTTCTCCTGGTTCTGCACAACGAGAGATTTTTAGGCACCACCTTCTCATGATAGGAGCAAGATTAGAGTTTTTCTTCTTCAGATCCATTACATGAATCTCTGTCACTTCATCATCAGTTAAAAGCAGTGGGAGACAAAAACAGTGTTCTGCTCGACATGCAACTGTCCTCAAAATTGCTATCCAAGGTTTCTTTGCCTTTTGAAACCTACCAAACTTTTGTTTTAATCTGAACTCTCTTTCTTCCAGCAAGATCACTCAAAAAAAAATTATTTTTTTTTTCCTCCCCCAAATTACTGATTACTACATAACAGCCTAATTGAGAGTAAAGCAAACCTCTCTTTACCAGGCTGCTCAGGAAAGTTGTTTTCATTTGCATTGAAAAACTTTCTGCTTTCTCATGACTTTGGTACATGGTTGTGTATGGCAGTGCTCCCTGGAGTTCATTTCTGTGTAGGGTTCAACAAAACCCAGAAATATTTGCTGAACTACTGGTCAGCAGAAACCTCATGGCAGATGAATCTCCCATGCTTGAAGCTTTAATATGCCACCTTTAAAGTAAAGTGTTCAGGATGAACAGAAGTAGGCATGGTGAGAGCTAGTATATCAAGGCAAACACAACACACCAGGAAGCTATGTACCTGTCTGAGGGCAAAATAAAGATAGATGTTTGACAAGTGACAGATATGGAGAGAAAACAAAATATTGAGGCCAGGCGTCTTTTGCACCAGCCTTCTGGGAACACTTCACAGCTGTGTCTCTGTCCCCCCAACTCTTGAATACTGACTGCAAAGATGTGCAAATGACATTGCAAAGCTCAAGTGCAGATAAGAAGACATGTTATACAAAAATCATGGCTGGAAGAAAACTGCTTACCGCCTAGCCTTTCAAAGTGAAACTTTCTTTTATCTGTTTCAACAATTCAGCTGCCTTGAAGAATATCAGATTAATACATCAAGTAAAAGCAAACAAGAACATCTCGTACCTTTAATGTTATATAAAGTATACACCAGACAACACAAATTTCCATTTTCCTCAGTCTTACAGATCAGAGCCAGTTTAATGCCTTGAGATTTTCTGCCGTGACTGGCAGTGACAGGCAAAGGCACGTGCCAAACCCTTCTTGTCTGTGGCTCACCCGCGCAGGCCAGTTGTTACTTCAGGTCGGGTGGCAGATACTTTGCTACCGGAGGACAGCTGCCAAAATAGAGCTTCATCACCAAGTGGCGAGAGTAACATGGCAGAAACTCTGAAAGGATGCTGCAAAATTTGAATGTGAGCTTCGCAGAATACTGATAGAGGCTAAAAGCCTTTTGGAGCATCAACAGAGAGAAAGAGACAATTAATCTAAAACTGAACAGCCTTGTGTCGGTTCTGTCTTTCGTCTCTGCAAATGAAGTTGTATTGGTACACAACAGAGACCTGAAAAAGCAAAAGCACAAGAGAAAAGCAGAATGCAGATTTTCCTTTGTCCCTATGCCTTTTCAGCAATTGGCTATGGGGCAAGTTCCCTCAGAGAAATGTGCAAAACTCTTACCCCTATTTGCCAGAAACCGCAAAACACGAACGACTCTAATGTATATTAAAGTGTAATCCAAAAGCTACAGTCATGGATGGGCTCTATTCTATTATCACATAAGAGAACATGAGAAATTAAAGATGCAACTAAAGTCAAATCATATGAGGGACGGGGAGTGAAGAAGTAGGATGAAGTCATACAATCATACCTTGCAACCTCTATGCACATCTGGTCACAACTTTTCAATATATTACATTGAAAATTCCTTCTCAGATCATACTACCCACTTATACTACACTCATACTTTTTTCTGCTGTCCAAGTAACTGACTGGCTCACTGCTATCCATTTCTTATTTTGTTCATTCTTTTTTTGTATGTTTGACTTACCCCTTGGAAGTAGAATCTGCCTAAACATTCCTCTCCTATTATTTTTATTAGCTGCCTCTGTATAAGGTTAACATGGATATGTGCACATTGAGCACCCTCAAACAAACACATCCATAACTCCAAAAATAAACTATACTGCTAATTGACCTTCTCACAGTCTGGAAATACTGATACCAACGAGCAACCTCTAGTGCTGGAAATACTGATACCAATGAGCAACGTCTAGTGCAGTGAGGTACTTCCTGAGCTGGGAGAATTTGGCCCATTTTTTCTCTCACCTATTCCTCCACAGACCCCCAGCCCGCCTTGCGCCCCTGCAAGCTGGTAAACATGGCGCTGCAGGAGGAAGCTCAGTGGACTGATAAATTCTCTGCCTGTGCTGGTCTGACCGACTGCTGCATTTTTTGGGGGTATGTAATAAATATATTCCTATGGCTTCTGAATTTATCTCCTCCCACTGAGCACTGACAGTGATTGTTTTACAGGTTATAATCTCTTCAAAACAGGACTTTCTTGATCTCAGTTTCTTACATAGTGCTAAGGATGCTGCAATGTTAAGTGAATAGTAGTATCAATCAATCAATGTGCTCTGATGTTTCTCTCTCTTTCACGCCCCTCCCCAAATTTAACTGCATAGCTACGTAAAATGTAAAATGCAAGTTTAGTCAGTTTTTGAAAACCCATTTCAGCCTCTTAATGGGATGTGCATTGCAAAGGAAGCTGTTCTGCCAGCACTAATTCTACTTTCAGTGGGAAAAAGCTGAAGGAACTAGACTTTGGAAATGGTTGAAATTCTTGTAAGCAGAATTCTATCACATAAAATTAGCGAACATATAAAACATTTATTGCCACAGAGATACTACACAGCTGCTTGGATCTGTATTTTTTTTTCATACTCTGTTTATTGCCAACATCTTCCTTAAAAAAAGTATTCAGCTAGTTCCTAACGTGTAGCCTACAATATAACTGGGCTCCCTCCTGTGTCTGCTGCAATAGTGGCATTCCCTAAGAGTAATAAATATTCTCTATATGGCAATTAGGTTTAGGCATGATTGTAAATGCAAAGTTCAGGAGGCTGCCATTAATATTATCTTACATCCTTATTTCCTGTTGTCTTCGTAACTTAGCATGTTTACTCTTAAATTATAACATAATTAGCAAATCATATAGCTCATTTTTACTGAAAATAGCAGCTCATCGAAATGTTTCCTATCATCTGGGACAGACCTTCCCACAGGCTGCATATCCTGGAACAGCACATTGTAATAAGAGAAATCAGTTGTTTTGGATTTAGGCCAAACACTAATTTCATTTCTCTGGCTGCCCCCCTCTTTTCCAGCTCTTCTCCCCTCTCTCCCCAGTAAGACTCATGTGAGTTGGAGTTAAGAAGTTGCAGTTGGTAAACAAAACAAAGACAAAACTGCTAAGAAGTTAATGAAAACATCAGTAAGTCATAGCATCTGGATCTCATCATCCACCTCTGACGTAAGGAAGATGTCCAGATGTTAGCAGAACTGTAGCAGTTGAAATATTTTGTGAGCAAGGCTCCTTCTAAACAATCAGACGCAAAACAGTTCAGCACCTTCAGCAGTTTTTAGGAATGTTTCAAATATATAATGGTCTTTCAGATGTGCGAAATGTCTGCTTGGTGCCGAAAGAATATGCAGTCTGGGGAGCCAGGTCTGGGAATCGGGACCCCCCGCTTTTGGGAAGTACATACAAATGTTCAAAGAGAAGGAGAAGATGAGGCCTCCTGGTTGTCTGTCAGAAGGGGAGACTTCTAGCAGAGACACAATGCTGCTTATCTTGTGGTATCCAGCGTTTAAGACTGGAGTTTAACAATATCCACAAGGATGAATTATGAAGCTGGGCCCGGCGAGAGCAGACCATAATTTTCATCTTTCTCACTCATTTTTAATCCCCGCCTGACAACGTGTACCACATACAAGCCTTGCATGCTGAAAAGTATAAATGATGAGGCTGGTTTCCTAACAGGTGGTTGCCAGGTGTATTGTTCTTTTCCTTCCTCTCATGTCCAAACTGCCTGTTGGAATGGTGATGTTTTTCGGAATGGTGATGTTTTTCATGTTTGGGTCCTCATTCTCCATTTGTGGAGTGACACAACTGCTCAGTTCTTCTCAGACATGTTTTGCAGGCTGCTCTGGGTGTGCTCCCTCCCTCCTTGGCCCATGCTTCTAAAGAATTATTTTGGAGTCCCCAAGAAAGCAGCAAAGTTATTTCTAAAAATTCCTAATTTCTGAAGTGTCCTGGGACTGAATCTCTCTTATGCACATCCCCAAAATCCCAGGCACAGGACAGAACATGGGGTTGCTGGCTGATTGCTGCAGTCCTAGAATTGGCTATGATGACTGTGGAAAAACAGAATGCTGAAAAAAAGGGTGTATTTCCATAATCCCCTCCAGCTGTTGTAACTTGAATGCATGAGGATTTTGTAGCAACCACTTTTATAATATGCTGAGTGTACTGTGTACTTCTTATTGTAAACTTGGACAAAATTGTGCCATTGTTGTAGCCTGATTACAGAAATGATGGTGGAGCTCCATGAAATAAATGTTTTAAATTCCACTAATGAAGGAAAATGTGAAAGTCATAAATAAAGCTTCCCAATTGTCCAGTCCCCAACAGTGTAATTTAGCTCTACCGTATGAGAATATCCATTACAAATGCTCAGGGTGACAGGGTATGCACACTTTCTTTTCCCTGTGAGTGCTCCAACCTCTATTGGTATCAGACTTCAAATCAGAAGCACGAGGGTGTTGGAAACAAGACATTCCAGCAGCTGAAAATAAACAACACCAGAATCATGCTACAGGCAGCTACGATCTTTCTGGCACTTCTCTACATTGTCATATGGAAAGTGAGAAATTAAAAAAAGAACATGGAATAAGAACCTAGCGATGCATTTAATTCCAAATGCCATTTTGAATGAGGATTTTGATTGAAGGATTTTGCCTTAAATGAATTCCAGTCATTCCATGATAAAAACACCAGTGCTAAAAAAGGCATACAATATTCTATATATCTCATTCAAAATTTAGGGTGGCAATATTTTCAAAAAATAGACAAGCATATGATGTGTATGAAATGTATTATTTCTTATTGTATTTGATGTCTGAAAGATGCAAAAAATTATAAATCACATGAATGAAACTGGTATTTTCTCCAAAAATTGCTTACACCACAGGCTTGTTTAGTAATTACAAGGATAACAAAAAGCTCTTGAGCACTCTCAAAGGGAGAAAACTTTAACATAATAAAGATACTTAACTATTCAACCAAAATAAATTATTAATGTTTGCACTGGCTGTGCTATACCTGCTTTATTATACAAATAGCTTCTTTTGTTGCCAGGCAATTGTTGTTTACTGTTTTCCTGTTTCTTTTCCATAAATTACAGTCTATTTACAAGTATGTATCAAATCAATACCTGATCATTCTCTACCTCATGGCAAGTGGCTATTTTTAATATTTTTATAATAGCCTGAGTAAAGCACCAAACCTATAGGAGGTTGTCTCCAGATCGGGGGTCAGTAATTTCCTAAAAATGCTGATATGGCCAAACAGTGATATATCTGAAGCTATATATCAGGTGATCTCAGGTTCTGCAACATATCCATTTTCTAAAACCTTATTTCACCTACACACACTGTAAATCTTTCTCCAAGCTCAGCACAAAGCAAACACTTAAAGCGGTAATATCTCATCTGCACGAGTATAAATTTTAGGGACAGGTAAAATGTAATGCAAAACACTTTAACCTGGGGCTTTAAAAATTTCCCAGGGATGAAAATTCCTTGCTTTACTTCCTTTTCTTCCTATAGATAGCTATATATATGCCTGGAAGTATAAGCAATAGCTGGGAATTGTTAAGAATGAGTAAGTCCTATACTCACAGATTTTGCAGTTCAAAAAAAGGCATGTTTTAAGCCATCAGAGTTAAGGCGATAGTATAAGAGAAAACAGTAATTATAAACCCAATGGAAATATAGGGATGCTGGTAATGGAGAATACATTAGCCATGCGCAAAAGCAGATAGTGTGTCGCAGATGCTCCCAGTGATCCTAGGCAAGTCATGCAAAGATCAATATGGCCAGTAGTAAGAAAAACTTAAATAATGATATAATTCTAGCTAATCATCATAAATTAAAAAAATAAAAGGTCTACTCAAAGAGGTCTGCAAAGAAACTCTTCATAAGTAGAATCAAAATTGACCCAGCCTTTATTAAAAACAAGAAAAGTAGATAAAAGCTGACTGATAGTCTTCTGAGAGGAATCTAAATGGAAAAGAATTGTTTGATTGGAATTATTCTTTCTGCAGTTCCAGGGTTCTTTCTGTGGCTACATCTTTAGCAATAACTTACAAGGACATATATAATCTTTCTAGATGATTCAAACACTAGCAAAGTAGGCATAATGAGAAGTGGTCTGTAACAGATCTTTGCAAATGGGTCATTTTTCATTTCTTTGACAGTTAACAGAAAACAAAACCAAAAAAACCAAGGGTGGCAAAAGCCCACTTTGTTTTTAGCAGGCCAAAAGGTACAAAATGAATTTAATTCTGGGGTAAATGAAATATTGTGAAGTTTTAGTCAACTTTAATTAACAAAAATATTACATAATTAAAAATGATAAATGATAAGTAGGTAAATAAATAATATAATTTCAAATAGAAAAGTTGAAGGTTTATTTTTAAAATACCAAATAAGTAATGTTTTCCCCCAGACTTTCAATGACTAAGCCACTGCGGCAAAACCAGCAGTAATTCACCAAACCCAGACTACCTACACATTCTTTTTTTGGTCTATAATGCCAGATATTTCAGTAGACAATTCAGCTTTTTCATCATAAAAGAAAAATATTTTAAAAGAGAGGCATATGAATAGTCAGTTGTACTCACTGTCTGACCATGTTTTCTAAAAATGCTGGTGAAAACTAAAAAGCCAGTATGTTTTAGTCATGTCGTATGGCGCACATAATGGGTCTTAGTACAATGCAGACAAATGCTACGTTGTGTCATCTACAGTCTATCATGCAGATAATTCAGCCAGCAGTGGAGGCACTAGGAGAAATCTGCCTACAATATTTTGAGGATGTGTACATTTCAGAGCTGAGAATGATGCTTGCATGCTCTGGGGAAGCTCACTCTGCGCTGCTACCCTTCTTGTGCATAAAATCCTGGTCTCTATTGAGAGGTCTGTCCACTGAAGAAGCCAGAATATGCTTCCCTTCCCAGCTGAGGATGTGGCCTGACATCAGTAAGGGGAATAAACCGGGAATTCCCAAGGAAATGCTTCTATTTCTCGTGAATGTAGTAACAGGAAAAGTTACAAATTTCACATTGCCAATTTAGGGAATCTGGCAACTTGGGTCTCATTCTGTCCCCTTATTCTTTGCTGTTCATTCCATTGCCCTAAAATGTATCCCATCTCCACTGGGCATTTTTGATGTCCCAGCAATTGAAAATGCTTCCATTGTGTTTAGTGATTTATTTAGTGATTCATTTTCCACATTTCAAGATCACCATGACTATAAACATGTGTCTAGATTTTCTTTGTCTGCATAAACTAAGAAAGAGGAGAAAAGACACCGAGTGGAAAACCATGAGCTGTGCTGCCATCAAAACTAGTCTGACCATCACGTGACTATGCCAAGCTGCAATTCACTGCTCCTTAGGACAGGTATTTTATAAATATATACCATATTTATACAATAGTAATAATATACCATAACATGGTATAATAATATACTATATTTATACAAGTGTGCTTGGCCCCAGCTGGCTGAACCACAGGCGGCTCTGCCATGTGATGAGACAGCACAAGAAGTAACTCGTCCCTGGTGTTAGGGTTCAAAAGCAATGTGAGGATGCTGTTCTGCGGTACTCTGTCGGGGCCAGGGTAGGATGGCACACAGAGGTGATCTGAGAGGACAGTCCATATTCATTTGCATCCCTTTATTGCACCCTCTCAAAATCAAAGCATCTTTAGCTACAGTCTTTTAGTTTCATGCAATTTTAATAGCATATTAAATTCTTTTGATACTTCTTGTCTAAGACTAATGCTACCTTTCTTTTGTGTCATTAAGACTACATGATCTAATGGAAAAGACATTTTCCACAATATTTTCCCTACCTAGGAGGTAGATAGTACTGCCTGTTCAATGATTATATCAGCTTGTACTGCATGATTTGCTATTTCTGTGTGCAGACTAGCAGGTTTTTTTAAAGGCAAAATATTTTTTGGATTACTTTTTCTTGAATATGCCATGAAGAATGCATATTTCACATTTTCTTCTTTCTTTTGCAAATCTCGTGTGCTGTTTTAAAGGTGTGTCCTGATAACACAAATTGCTGATCTAAGTGGATTTCTTATTTCAGTGTCATGACCCTTCTTTACCATTTTTAGGTAGTCAGCAGTTTAAACTGCTGATATTCCGGAGAACAAACAGAACAGCAACACAACTTGTTGCTGTTTTGTTTCTCTTCCTGAATGTCTGTTATTCATGAAGTGTTTTCAGGAATACACCCTGATGTCTACTCCAGTTACATACTGCACTGCTTATTGTGGGTTTAGCCTGATGATTTTCTGACTTTCTGACTGACAGCAGCCCAAATAAACTAGCAGACTGACAAGCCTACATCACCAGCACAGCCTGGAAAATGGAACTGTCACTACTTTTAAGGGTCCTCTAATGTCTAAGCCCTGTATTGATAAAAACTGTAACGGCTCATAACCACCTGCCAAGTGGAATAAAAACATGCCGACCCTTATCAGAGCAGCTAACGAGACTAAAGGGTTCACGTTCACTCCTCGTTTCTAGGAATGTGATAGAGTCTCAAGAAATATAATTAGCAGTTGTCTATCCCCCAAGTATTTGACAATCATATGCAAGGTTAAATATATACATTTATCAAGGCCTTTTTGTATCCTGATAAAACCTGCATATTTTCATATGTAGGTCACATACACAAGGTACAAATTACATGTCATTATATGCTTTCCGATGTGAACTGATGAGAGGAAAACAATTTTATAGAAAGCAGTTGGTAGTAGTTGTCTTATGTGGACACAGGCCAGAGGTACTTGGGAGTCTGTTGATGCAAATGCCATTCTGAACTTAACTATAAATTAAACAGCTTACTTCAAAGCACTCACATAAACATCTCTAGCAGGTGGAATGGAAAAGAATGCCAGGGTAAACAAGCGTCCAGCTGACCAGGCAACATGCAGATTAAACAAAGGCTGACTTGGCCCCACCAGCTTCCCTTTTATAGATTTGTGTAACGTCCATGCCTTTTTACTCAGAATTTCTTTCCCTTTGGTGCTCCTTCCAGTGGAGTTTCAGCAATGTCCCAGACATCAGGACCTGTGTTGTGACTGCTGCTCCATGTCCTGCAGTCTTTAAGCTACCAAAGAAGCTCAGTTTTCTAACATACCTTTGAGAGATGAAATGGACTATCTGCCCAGTTCAGTTTGCCATGGAAGAGAGCTTAGTGTCCAGCACTTTCACAACACTGCCATGTTTGTGACTAACTACCGAGTGCTAAAGTAAATGTAATGTCCCCATCACCTGTGACCATGAGGCTTTACTGTAAACCAGTGGTAAAGCTGAGGTCCTCTGCCCAGGAAACTCACTGTCCTTTGCCATCTATGGAACAGGCACAGAATTTATCCAGCCACTAACACAGTGGACAGAACAAGGTTTTTATGAGTTGCTCTAATTCAAAGCAGGTTTTTGCCCCTGTCTTTCTTTATAGGCCGTGGTCACTCACTGCCTGATTACCTGATGTAATCAGTTTTGGAATTGGCACGCCATCACAAATGTCTGTTATGCACTTAGATGCTCTTATTTCTCTAAAACATAACTGCAGGAGAATGATGTAAAAGTTCAGTTTACATTAGTGAGCCATAGGGTCTACCTCTTGGTCATCTCATCCTCGATCTTATCATTATTCACATTTCTCCTCCCCCCTCCCCCCCCAAACCATCCCCACTGTAAGTATACAAACAAACCAAAGTGATCCCTCTGGCACGTCACACCCAATGTGCATTTCTGCTGCCTTTTCTGAAACCTCTAAATGCTGCAATAATAAAAGTAACAACCCTAGGAGGGAGAATGAGAAGCATTCAATCTAACAGATGGACAATAACAGAAGAAGAAAATAAAGCGAGTGATATTATCTTCTCCTCCAGCCCTCTATTATTGTTTGCCTCAAGTTTTCGAGTATTTGCAAGTCAAAATAAAAATGTGAACTGTAACCATATAGTTGGCTGCTAATTTATATCTCAGAAGCCTAGCTCTGGCATACCTGACACTCACTTGGAGCTCACAGCACTGAAATCCTTGCCAGAGGAAATACCAGTAATCGCTCAGTGCACAGCCCAGATATTCCAACTGACACACTCCTTGGCTGCAAAACACTCCGTAACGCAAGTCACTGAAGCACATCACAGCAGTAAAGAACAGGGTCTGACCTAACAGCAAAATAAAATGCTTCAGCACACTTCAGTCTGAGGAGTTTGCACCACAACATCAGACCAAAATTCACTGCTCCTTTTATTTTAACTGATGTTTATCTCATCTAGTTAGAGGAGCACATACAGTCCCACCATAGGCATAGCACTGAAGTAACATGACACAGAAACAAAAGGCTGGAGAAATACTTAGAGGCGACATTATGCAAATGATACCACTAATTATCATTATTGATTATGGTCCCTTATGAATCTTAAAATATGCTTATGTAATGTTGTTCTCACCTGCCAGTCGTCTGTCTCTCGTGTTTTTCCAGATAACATCCAAGGCTCTGGCAGTGGAGTCCCTGATATGATCGCTAAATGATCTTCTCAGAGGGGCTTTCACTGGGTGATGCATAATGCAGATCGATCACACATCCAGAGTCAAATGCCGTAGCTTGGCCCCAGGAAAAAGGACATTCTTTGCCCGGGGATCTGTCTGAATTTCTCTTCGCCAGGCAGGCAGGTTGTTACTTTATATAATTTGTCATCAGCCTTGTGGAGCTTTTCCTTGAAGAGTCAGGCATTGCAGTTCTCACTGCGGATGCAGAAAGCTCAGACTGCAGCCAGCCTACTGGAAAGCTGCCAAAATCTTACATCTGGAACAGTTTACAAATGAGCTAACGATACAGTCATTTAGATTTGGGGCTTTATTTGTGGATATCTATAGGATTCTAGCTTCCTGTTTAATCAAATAACTTACCAGGCACATACTTGCATGCTCATTTATTAGGATAATATTTCCCTGCTTAACTGATATTTCAGGTAATCTTTCATGTTTTGACATGAAAAAGGTAAGAAATAGAAAAGAGATAAAGTAATTTTAAGTATCTGCAGTTCGCATATTTTATTTCGTTACCATATTTTTCTTGCATATCACCCTATCTGTGGCACAGAATAGGGCCTGATTCTGAGTTCCCTGTAGGTAGTCCTTCATGCCAGTGCAGTAATGAAGGGATGGAAATACAAAAATGAGAGGAAAAGGGGAAATTCAAAAATAGGAGAGGGAACTAGGCCTCCACATCTTTGCTGAGTAGAAAGATAAGCTCCCATAAGTAAAAAGTTTATGCAATGTAACTGAGATTAATAGTCACAACAAATGAAGCCATTTGACCTTGCTTATTTTGACCTTTTTAATTGATTACTGTGTCCTGTGGCTTCCCTGAGGGAGAGAGGGAGAAATAAAGGGTAGCTGAGACTCTCTTTCTCTTCCTAATATTATGTATGGTAATGTATAAGGAGGTGAGAGATCCCAGCCTAAAATCTTAATCCCCTTTGTTATCAGGGACAGCAAGAACTGTTGAAAAAAGTTGTCTTCATGTTAATTCAAGGTGGAGTCCTTAATTTTTACAGCAACTACAGCTGTTAAAGTCAGATACCATTATGTTCTTGAGAGGTATTATGTTATCATTAAAATCGATTGATTAACTTCTCACAAAGTTGGCACACATATCAAATTACAGAATTGCAAGTTTCAGCCTGTGGATTTGCACTCCTTCTGAATTCCTTTCTAAAAACAAAACAGTTTTTCTTTTCATTCTATACTAGATAACTTATTTTGCACTTTCTTATTTGTTGTAACTTTTTTCCTAGTGCCTTCTCGGTTCCCTTCATTTTCACTAGTCCTCATTTCCTTTAAGACAAATCATGATCTCATTCCAACAATTAAAAGAAATTTACTGGATTTGCAGTAGTGTAACTGAGGGAAGAATTGGCTCACCATCTATTTAATGCAGATCATAATGTCTTCCCATCTAGGCCTTTGTCTTTTATTTTTACAGAGCATCTGCAAACACTAATGTCCTGTGTACATGTTTGAACAAACAAGCAGCAGCAAGGGATCTCTATAGTTTGCAGTTGCTTTCCTCGTTACATTCCTCCTACTTTTTGAGGCCGGATGGAGAAAGAAGCAGCCAGCTCTCTAGAGAAATTCAATATAATTACACACTCTTGAAGTGCTTTCTTTTTTTTTTTATTATTATTATTACTATTCTGGCAAAACTTCCTTGTAGAGCAAGTGGCAATGCTTACATAGGCAAATGCTGACATGATGACCAGAGTGTAATCTATCTACCTACTTTGAAACATGTGCGCCCTGTTCAGGTGACATCTGCCGTTGTTTCTATTAGTGATCAGCTCAGAAGAGCACTAGTTCATTTTTAAATGAGGATGCAGTAAGCAGTATCTAAATCTGGAGCTGAATGTGTATACCTCCGTATTTCAGCTGAGTACCACTGTCAGAGGAGAACAGAAGGCAACAAAGAAGGCAGTCTTAGCAGATTTTTACTTATCAGTGGCTATGTCTATGTTACCAACAACGTGGCCCAGAAAGAGTGGATTTATACAGCAAAATAAATGGTACCAGGGTTCTGACACATCTCGAGGTGGTTTTACTTTGAACTAGGTCTACCTGGGTCTCACGAACTGAACAAATCCTCACCAGGGGCTGGAGGTCACTGGCGCACTACCAGGGTGCATCTTCTGGCCTAGTTTCATCTGAAAGCCATCTAGTTCACATGCTCCAAGACTGCTTGGAGATATGAACTAAAGGGCGGTGTTGGGAGATCCTTTTCAAAAACATATGCCTTGCCCAGGCTAAAATGTTGATAAAAACACACCCACCATTATTCATTTTAGCAGCTAAACCAACTTTTTAAAATTTAGAAATAAAAAGGGCAATATATGTATTGCTAATCAGAGTTTAATTCTTTGAGAGTTATTGTGAGTTCTGTTACACATGTAGGCTTGTTACAGCTCAAAATATTTAAAAGAGTCAGTGCAACCCGTTCAATGAAATGGGCTGGAAAATGTCAGAATGACCCAACAAAGGGCAAAGAAGGAGTAAAGATAAACCGTTACAAAGCAGAGGAAGATGGCTAAGGGAGTCTGCTTGTCTGATGTTACAACACATAAATGGATAATCTAAGTAAGACTGTGTAAAGAATTTAATTAAACGTCAGAAAATTCTTAATGGACCATGGACAGGAAAACAATTAGGCATAGGTAGGCTAGAAATATGGATAGGAAAAGCGTAGACTGAGATATCTGATGGGGAGGACAGTTAAAAGCAAATATATACAATCAAAGAAGGAAATTTGAGATGCATGACATTCACTACGGTCGTAAAATGAGATGAGAGTTTGCCATGCAACATGAAAGTATAAAATTATTTTTAAATCATGTTTAAAGGAGGCGTCAGAGCACAGCTGTGCTTCAGTCTCTATTCTTGCGTTATTTAAATAACACCCCTTGTGGAACAATGCACTCAGTTTTGGTCTGGACCTCTCAATACCCAAAAGATGCTGAAAAGGCATGACAAAACCCAGTGTGCTGGGATACTGGCAGCTGGTGGCAGCAGGGCCATGGTGGCAGCCGCCTTAGTTCTGTGCTGGGAAACACCCGTGCGTTCAGGGCAAAGCTGCCGAGCTGCCACGGCTGCTGTGCCATTATCTGATACTCATGTTGAGAGCCCCACACCGCATGTCAGGCAAGCTCCTCCCGTGTTCCCAGGCACGGCTCTGTGTTTGGAGAAATGTTACTGCCCAAATGCTACCTGCTTACGTAGAGATATTTTC
The DNA here is from genome assembly GCF_947461875.1 of Haliaeetus albicilla. Lineage (NCBI taxonomy): Eukaryota > Metazoa > Chordata > Aves > Accipitriformes > Accipitridae > Haliaeetus > Haliaeetus albicilla. The sequence goes on along the minus strand of NC_091483.1, from coordinate 53,573,020 downwards.
CCTTTCAGCTCAGACATATTCCCTCTCCCTTTGCAGGTGTAGCTGTTTGCAAGCAGACACCTTATCTACCCAAACCACATGCCTGCAGTTACCTCCAGATTATTTGTATGGAAAAGCTTTCTCTATTTTTCTGGTAAACTCATGCTCACAGTCTGAACTGTGAGAGGATGCCACCGGTGCCAAGTACACATGTACAGACCTCAGCTGGTGAATCTCTGATGTCGGTCAACATGAATGTATTAGATTAATTTATGGGGAAAGGTGTTAAACCAAACAGTTAAACTGGGGCACTGGGAATGACATTAAAGGAAAAAAGTTTTAATGGTGAGATTTATGGACTGGCAAAGAAAATGTTTTCAAAGAAAATGGCAAAATGTTTTGCTGCTCTATTTGAAAATGTACTGGAAAATCTAAAACAAATGTCTTCCTTTACCTGGGAAATGGCCTACGCACCCTTCCATACGTTACATCTACGATTCAATTAACTGTATACAGGTACTACAGCAAAATGCATGCAAAAATAAGCTATGTCCTAACCCCCCAACCAGCATCTTGGTAAATTTCATGATGCAGCTCTATCTCTTGGCTTCACTGTGTCTGGAAACTTAAGGAAGACCGTGAGTAGGCACAGGTTTTGTATTTGAACAATACTCATGGTTATCACAGTCATAGTGCAGTCAATACTCCAGCTATCTTCCAGAATTATTTTACTTATTCAGTATTTTCTGTTCGATGGCTGAGATGAAAAAAACTTAAAGAAATTCTTACGCTCAAAAGGTAAACCGGATGGGTCAACAAAGATGTGTGCTGGACTAAAAATAATATGACGGGAATCTGAAGGAGAGGGGTCTGTTGCTGACAAGAGGGGAATGCAGCAGCCAGTGTTTGGGGAGAAAGGTGACAGTACACCCTCAGGAGAGAGGCGGCTGTGCACACGTGCAGGGCAGCACGCACGCCCAGGGAAGAGTCTTTGTGGAATTCCAGAGGCAAATATTTATAGGGGCCAGATCCCTACCTGCCCGCCCGCCCAGCCGGCTTGGAGCTGGGCTGAGCCCTGCCCTCCCAGCGCTGCCACCAGCCAAGACTGGCCCCACCACCCCTGCTCCCAGGACAGCGTCTTTCCTGTTACCCAGGCCTAGCCTGCCTCTGGGCCGCAGCCACTGACTTCTCCCACTTTTCTCTTCAGAAGTATTTTTAGAAATGTCTTGTTAATATAAGCAAAGCCGTGCCTCTCCAACCGTCCTCTCAAGGATGGATCTACTTACTTGTGAAGTGCTGCTCATCGTTCTTAAACACATTGTTCTTAAACCAGCTGAGGGCAGAAGGCAGAGGCTAATTTCTTGTAACCTTACCACTCCTCAGCAGTTCAAGCTGAAGGATCTAAGCTTGCCAAACATATCTGCTTTCTGTCCTTTAGTGGTTCTGTCCATACTTCGGTCTGCAAACATAACATTAAAGATCATTTTTCCTCTTTAAGGCAAAGAGCAGACAGAATGTATCAGGTACTAGGATGGATGGGAATGATGATCTCATTTTTAGTTCTGGCAACATCCAGCTCCTAGGAAGTAAACAGTTACGCAAGCCTCACTCTCTTCAAGCTTGCTCAAAATGCATCAACTTCCCTTCTGAGTGTTTACAAATGTGCAAATTCTTACGTTTATCTCTGGTTCATCTATGTGATTCTGGCCCCTTGAGTCTGGAAGGATGTATACATCCAAAATATGCATAGCCAGTCAGAGACACATAATTTTTTAAACGTGCTGCCAGTTTGAGCTTTGCTGTGACTTCCGTATGGGCTGCGACAAATGGTATGGCAAATTCAGACCATCTTCGCTGGGTGGTCTGTGCAGCTTGCCCGATCTGATGCATGCAACCATCTTTCCCCTTGTTACAGAAACAGAAAGGTAATGCCATAGCTCTCCAAAAGTATCACAGAACAAAAGAATGATTCGGAATCAAAATTTTAGGTCTAATTAAAAATGCCTGCTGGCCACATAGCATGTGTCATTGTTTCATCTCTCAGCAGATGTCTCCAAATGCTATCTAGGAGACCAGACTGGGAAAGGAGCCCTTTGAATTTTGACTTTGACATGTGTTGCTTTCCAAAAGAAAATCTGGTACTGCAACATCTGCAGTATCTGAGAAATCTGATACATATCAGATCTTTAGACAAGAAGCAGCCACCAATCAGAGCAGACTGTAAAGATTTAGAGAAATTCCTATGGAAAGACAGGAAAATAAAATGTACTTTGTTGAAACAGAAAAGTTTCAATAGAAGCTTGACAAATCTCAACAAAATGCTTGATACGACAGAGTCACATCTTTATTCGATTTGATTTGGTTTGGTTTTTAAAAAAAGTCTCTGTTCTTCAATCAGATAAAGTAAAAATATTCAGAAGTTTCATTTAGCGCATAGATTGTCCTTTTGTAAGGGTGCAAACAGCTGGGCAATTTGTCTGTCCTATGGACCATTTTCCAGTGCTCAGCTTTCCCCAAGCCTCTTTAGGGAGCAGCCCCGGGAGCAGGCTGCAGGTGGAAGGACTTGACCTTACATTGGCAGCCACACTCTGTCATCATCATTTCCTCCTTCCCATCATGCAAGGAAGGGGGATGGGTATGTAACACTGTGGTATTTCCAAAGAGACACTTTAATGAAAAAATCCTTCCATGACAAGTTTTACTTTTTTGTTCCAAATCAAGAATAAAAATCTCAGAAGGACATTATTTTTCTCATTTCTTGCACTAGGAGTGAAAATCGGCATGTTATAGAAGCCCAGACCTCCAGACTTGGAAGGCAGGCAGGGTAGGGGTTATAATGAGGAAGACTATTCTCTCTTCCCATGTTTTGGCCTCCCACTTACATGGTACTGAGGGAGGACATTAGGATTCTTTCTTGTGTCAAGTGTCACTGCGTGATATAGATAAAATAAAGTAAAAATGAAGATTAGTCATTGATGGAAAAAAGCGTAGAACAGGTTGGGAGTCTTCCCAGCCCACAGACTGGATTGGTCTGCTGATCTGTGTATGATGCCCTCTCCTCTTCAGCCTCTCCATTTCTTTTACCCCTTTCCAAACTCTCTTACAAGTTATTCCTTGCTGCTGTTTTTCTCTGCTACCTTCTAAAGACTGCTCCATCATGCTTTGTACAGTTTCCTCCTCATCCCTGTCCCAACTATGTCCTTCTCCATCATCTGACCTCTGGTTCCTATGGTTGGCTGCTCTTCTCCGTGTTTCTCCTTTCACTCTTCCTTGCTGGGGTGGGTAAGGGCTTGTGAATATTTTGTGCCAGTGGGAGTATTGTTGCACTGGTCAAACAGACCGGAGCTGCTCTGCATCCTGATCTCAGCAGGAGCTGCACGTAAGATAGGAACAAAAGTTTGGGTGGTGTTTGCTGCAGAGGTGCTGACGACGGGAGTGCACAACTCAACCCTATGTTACTATATGTCCCACCATATTTTGCTCTCAGAAAAGTGCCCTGTGACACATGTCAACACTCTGTAGTTAACCTCTGAACAGCCTAGGAGCTAAATGGATGCAGTCTAGAGAAGAGATAGTAGACCGTGTAACAGATAGAGAAATTTTCCTGAGCTTCCTCCATGGATGGGAAGAATGCACTGCCTGCTGTCGCTGCCCTCTCTGCTTCCCCATGGTAGCAGAAGTGTGGGGAAGCCCCAAGAATAATCTTCCCCTCTCACGGTGACAGTCATTGCTTCTGTGCACACTGCTTTTGTAAGCTGTGCAGGCTTTATACCCTTATGCCATGGCCCAGACCTGTATTTTTAAACAAGCGTGTTTAAGTAGTTGGAAAGAATGTGCACAAAATACACCTTCCCTAGCAGCAGTCCAATGCAGACCACCACTGTTGTTGCTTTTGTGGACTTTTCAATGTCTAAACATTGAAGACTTCTTCTGGTGAAACACTGAGAAGATCTTGTCAAAATATCTACCTTAATTGCCTTTTATTGTCTGATAAATACATGCTGATGGGTTTATGTAAACTGAGTAGAGTGGCCTTCTATTATACATTTATGAGTTTCAGATTAAACATGATCCCAAATAAACACAATATTTAGCAAACTTCATGGTGTGATTATGGCCCTGCTTTGCAAATAGCCCCATAGCTTAAGTGGAGTTCTGTGCACTTCAAAGTGTAAGCTTATGTGGCTGTTTCTGAACTGCTGTCTCACGATCACTGTGTGCTCCAAAAATAACAAATAAACCAAAACAGGAAAGCAGAAAACATTTCTAATCACAGCTGTAAATACAAAATAGTAAGAAGTAACTAAATAACATGAAAGAAGATATACTTCCAGTTTCAGTTGCACATTGTTCCCTATTAACCTGTTTTTTAATGTAACTGGTTATAAACTATCCTTACATTATTAGAAAATCCAGCCTTGCCCCTGTGGCCAACTGTTTTCTGAAATACTGCATGTTAATGAGAAAAAATGGGACATTAGTGAATAGTGGTGCCATAGTTTAAAATTCAAATGAGAAAGGAAGTGTTAAAGCTTCATTCTGTTTAGCCATATGTGAGGCACCTGCTTAGAGAAGTTTATGGAACTATTAATCTATAGGGGTATCCAGACACTCCTAAATACCTAACTTGAGCTGTAGAACTTTCTCAGTTATATCTCTTTCATACAGAATAGTTGATGGCAATAGGCTGTGAACTGAGATTCCTTTTCAGCATTATCCATGTGTTATGCTTTAGCATAGCAAAATAGTATTAAACAGCATTGTTTCTTCTTCCTTCATTCACAGTGACCTGACATGCAAATGGTCCATACGGAGATATGTCAGTTGAGTAATACGTTACAGCTTGAGTGGTCCCATCAGTGGGATGAGGGCAGGATGAATAAAATTTCATAGAATGAGATACATGGCCTAAGGTACTTCTTTCTTTCCAGTGGAAAAGCAAATGTGGATGTATGCGAAATTGCAATAATAGTAAATTGCAGATCCCACCAACAGAAAAGGACCCAAACAGCCCAACACTTCCCAAACAAACAACTCCCTATTGTTACTCCCTATTCAAATTCTGTCTCTATAATCTCCCTTCATAATTAGCAATTTTCCTTCCTTGTCTTCTGTTTTTTTCTCTCTCCCAATCTCTCTTTCCCTCTCTCCTGTTCATGTTTACCTGGTCATAGTAAGACGGTGAGTTCCTTGGATTAGAGGTCTTCCTCTTTAGACATCCCTTGGACTAAATGGCACAATATTAATAAGTTCTTAAAGCAACAAAGTCTTTGAGCTTTTCTGCAATGACCAACATGAACGTTGATTGTGAATAAAACCAATTTTCTTGTAAAACATGTTTCAATGAGTTTAAAATAATCTAGTGGTGGCTGGCTGGTGTCCGTGTACAGAGCAGTGAGCAGAATGGGAGTGTGGGGAGTGTTATGTGAGCCGGACTCATCTAAGGCAGAGGGTGAGCAGGGAGATAATTCAGAGCACAGACCGAGATCATTCTGAACAGAGAGATCAAAGAGCAGCAAGAAATTTTAAACCAAAGAAAAAGTCCCAGTGATTGCAGGGTAAGATGGAAAAAGCTCATTCCTCAGAAGATTTAGTGAGCTCATGTAAGTTGTCTTCATTAGTACTGCCCTATATAATGTGTGTTTTATTAAGTGATGTAAAGAGGCTGAGCTGTCCTCCTCCCTCCTCATCCCTGCTGCTGCCATTGCAGCACTGTGAAACACAATCTCTACAGGTTTGTTTGTCATGGTGAAGACAAGCAGGATGTGACCCCCCCTGAATTGCTGGTTTGTGGCCTCAGTGGCAGAGAAAACAGCAGAAAAACTGTAGTTTTTGTAGGAAGATATGACGTAGGAAGTAGGAGCCAAACTGAATCTAAACTTTTGGATAGGTGTTAGAATGGATCCTCAGTAGCTTTCAAGATTTCACTAATTAAAGCACTGCTGGACAGTTTGTGAATAGTAACTTTTCCTTGCTGCATTTTTGTACAAATGTTTATTTGCATAGTTAGATTGGGGATTTATTTTTAACACTGCCTAACTTCCTCAGGCTCTGGGTTTCAATTTCTCTATCTGCCATGCTTTAACCGTTTGTCCTGGAGTTGTCTGTGACATAACTTTTTTGAGGTGCTTTATTTATGTGTTCATTTTAAATCCAGTTCTTTGGGGAAAACAAATGAAAGGATATGATATTTTCCTGACGTTGAAAAACTCTAGCAAGCTTTCCTTAAATACTTGATAATGACTTGGTACAGGAATTTGCTCTTTTGTAGACATATTCCTTTTTTCAACTTTCTGAAAGTCCATTTGTTGTAGCCATTGGCAAGCCTCTGAGAAACTATTTCACAGCAGTTCTGCAGTGGTAGATGTTAGAGACCTGCAGCCCAGAAGGTATTTTCTCATCTAGGATATGTACAGCCCAGGAAGGCTTTGCAAACACAGCTCTGGGCTGCTGTCAGCCCTGCGACAGGTTGCATGAACGAGAGAACCCGTCTCACCTGGGGTTTTACCGACTCCACTGCTTCATCTCACAAAAGGCTGGAAGATGGTCAGTCCCTCCTCAAATGTAATACAGAACAAGAAAGTTGTACTGGGGTTGGGAGGGAGATTGGTGTACACAGCTTTGTGAAACAGAGGCAGGAACAGAGGGAGAGATGCAAGGGGAGGAGAGAGCAAGTATATCTGCCACCTGCTGTAGTTTTAATTGCATGCCTCCATTTGGCAATTAAAATTCAGCTATTACATATCTAGTGAGAACTTTCCTTATGTCCTGCTCTGATGAAATGGAATAAACGTTGGAATGGAATAAACATAATTTTAAACAATTGTCGTCTTTGCACTGAGCAGAATTTTTTTCAGGGTATTGGCTACAATTATATTACTTTTTTTTTTTTTTTTAAATAAAAAAGAAAAACCATGATACTCCATTAAGTGTTGCATGCTATTTTGTAGGATTTCTTTCTTCTGGGGTTCGTTATTTTGACTGAAGTCTTGAAGTAACTCCTGATTACAAGCTCTAATGCCTAATCTTTAAGAGATAAAGAATCTAATGTTTCACTTCACCTTTTGTAAGCTTAATGCATCACAGACGCAAGTTAAAGCTTTATGGGGAGTGTCAAATATAATTATCCTGAAGATTAAAGCAGTCATCATATCAGCTGAAAGATACATTCTGTTATCCATAGAAAAGCCTTTGTGAATAATGAATGCACACAGCATACCTTAAACACAAAGGAAATTTAAAACTCCAGCTAAAGTTATTATTAGATGCTAATGTTTCATATTTACTCCATGAAGTTAGCAACACTATTAAATGAGGTTTTAATGAGACACTCTGGTTTGCTCTTCTAGGAATTGGATTTCTTCATATCTTTACTTAATTTACTTCACAGCTAATCAGCCAAAATTGCTTCTGCATGCATTCTGCTGTTCCTGCTGGCATCTGATTTCAGACATGGCCTATCTGCCCTTTGGAGCATTGCTACAGTGCATGGAAAAGCTTCACTTAGAGTCAAGGTTACTACACTGGTATTGAGGGCTGGCTGGGGAAGAATAGCAAGCTTGGACAAGGTGGTTTTGGGACTAGGAGGCTGATAGGATACAGCAGTACTTAGCCTAACTTTTAGGTCCTGAGACTAGCTATTGGCTGGCAAGTGCCCCTCAATTATTTTAGGAGGGCATTTCATTATTACACGTTTAGCTCACTGTGCACTTCACAGACTCAAAAGCAAGGTGAAAATGTGAACCTTGTGTTGTGTTTGTTGGGCTGACGCCCTGAGCTGTGTTTTGCTGTAGCTCTGTATCTGACCTAACATTGTTTTACTCTCAAGTCAAGTAAGTATTTTGAAAAGTAAGAGATAGACAGTGGTATTCCCATATGAACTGGGTCTGAAATGAAGATTATCTGCTCTGGCCTTCTTCAGTCTGAAAATACTGTGGTCATTTGTTGTTAAAACAATATCTAGATGGCGAGGTGTGTTACAAGGAGAACCTAAAATTCTATTTATTTTCTGTGAACTTAAAGTTTTCAGAGACATCATTACAATGCTGAATTTATACCATTCTTAAAGAAAATAGGAAATACGACACTTGCTCTCAGGTTCAATGCAGGATGTTAGTGGCTCTGGAATAATCAAAATTAGGCCTTGAAAAAACATGAATATCTAGAATAGCAGCAGCAACACATACATGGAAAAACTACTTACAAATCTTTATGTACACTAGAAGCGAGTAAGTACAAGCATTTCTTTAAGTACTTCATAAAAGAAGGGCTGAGGGAAACAATTAAAGAGCTGGTGAAATAATGGAGAAATTATTTCACATTTATGAGTAGATGATGTAGAAATTCCTAGGAAAAATATGGCAATTAGAAGAAGGGAATAAAACACTCCCCAAAGAAGTTGAGGAAGCAAACAAACAAGAAGGCAAAGCTCACATTGGAGATTGATAGGTTAAAGTAATATTTTAAAGGTATTTTTATTAAAAATCTAGTATTGCAGTAATGGTGAAAAGATATATATCTCAAATGGTTGACTGAGAAGTGTGGTAAAATGTATGGCATTTCTTCTTTACTATTCCTGATGTTTAAATCATAATATTAACTATTTTGCTTACCTATATATAACAGAAAAAAACCAACTATTATTTACATACTCAGTATTTCCATAAAGAACAACCAGATATACTCTATTTGGCACAAATGAATCCCTTCTTGAATGCAGCATGTAGTTTTAGCCTCTCCAGTACCATGAAGATGTCAACAAGTTTTGAAGGAATTCAGATAACAGCAACATAAATGATTAAGGGGCTAGAGAGTTTGATTTACGAGGAAAGATTAAAACATGTTCTGCTTAGCCATATGACAGCTAATAATGCAAGAGGAGAGTAATGATAACAGCCTACAAGTATTTAAAGCGTGAGCACACCAAGAAGAGAGTGGAAGCGTTTAAGGTGGTATGAGGTTTCAAAACACTGACCTGACATTGAAGAGAGTGTTGTGTTTGTGTGTTTGTCTATGTTTTTCCTCCAGACTAGGACTAATTAATCTGTGGAGCTTATGTAAAGACAAAATAAAATATGTGAGTACAAAATCAAGGAAAAAAACCTGTGCAAATGTAAAATAGAAAGATGCATATACCAGCTATGGCGCAAGTCCTCAATATAGTATCTATTTAAACATAGGAGTTAGCAAGATTTAATAGGACAAACGAGCACAATGTAATACTAGAGGAAGCATATATCAGTATCACAGTTCATACCCTCTTTAGAAAGAATTGACCCTGAAAGTAGGTTTGCTTTGCTCAGAAAGTTTCGCAACCCCTTGATAACCTGCTACCCCTTCCCTGTGAAAAAGGGCCTGCTATTCAGACATAATATTTGTCCTATTAAAACTTCAGCCTTATAACTGAAAGGTTAACTGAAACAGCAGACACCCATTGGATGCTTTTTCATGGGCTAAATTATCTCAGCCCTGTTTGCTCATATTGGCAGCTTTCTAAAGACACTACTATAGAATGAGTCTTTAGGTGACATTTGAAGGAAAACCAGGAGATTTTTTTCATGTCAGTGATGCTCTTTAACGCTTTATGCATAAGGAAACAAATTAAAGTGAAACATTAAAGTTCTTTAGAAAAGTATATGAAAGGATGGCATTTTTACAAGGATGTTGGTTAGTTTTTTTTCAATCCAAACATACTACCCTTTAGTCAAGTGCTAGAAAAGGTTTCATATGTGGGCCAAAATAAAATAGTTCTTTATGTTCAATGAAAACTTCCACCGTAAGTTACAGGAGAAGATGGTGTACTTTTTTATGATAAGCAAGTATACTCTCCTATTCTTGGGGTGCTCTTCTTAAAAGTCTGATTATAGACTGCTTGTTTGAAATTTGGAGTTGACAGTGGAATGAGCAGCTGTCAGTGTACTGATAACAAATTTGAGCTTGGCTAACTGCTCATAAAAGTCAGAAATAAAACAGAAATATATTTCAAAAGGTCAAAACTTAAATGTATACTGTATATGAAAATACATAAGAAAAAACAAAGGGGCAATTAAAAAACAGGTTTTAATGTAAGTCCTTCAATATTAAACAAGCTTTGAAAGGCTCTGTCCCTACAAAGTCATGACAGCTCTGAGCTGTAATTAATAGGATTAGATTCAGTTACTCATTAACCTGATTTCAACCTGAATAACCTAGTTATTTGATGTTGAAAACCTCCTCCCCTACATAAGAACTGTAAGATTTCAGCATCTGGACAATCAAAGTACTAAACAATACATTCTGGCAGGTAGGATGAAGAATGATGTAGCATTTAAAATAAGCTTTAAAAAAAGCTCTCAGATATGTCTTTGGCAGATATTGAAAATTAATTTAGATCAAAGATACATTAGTTAGATCCTGGATTTTGGGTTTGCAAGATTAAAGATCTTTTATTAGTCTTCATCTAGGGGAATCATGCCCTTTTTAAAGCTTACCATGCCTTGGAGGTGAGAAGACTGCAGAAAAAGTGTTTTGACTCTGATTTCAGATTAAGACCTTTATATGCAATTCACACATCTATGCACATGCCCTTGCTACAAAGTACTACTGATCACCAACCAAAACATGGTCTGTATATAGTTCTCATACCTACCTATGAAGTATTAAACATATATCTCACCAAAACCCCCCATATATTTTGATCCTCAGTAGTTATATTTTTTTCTCTCTAAGAGGCAATACAGAGTAAATGTAAATATATCCCAAATGAAATAATTCCTATTTTACCAAGGAAGTCTAGGTTATATCCATTTTTTTGAATATTGTAATTTCTTAAAGTTCTTCCACAAATGCCCTGCTCACTTGTCACATCTAACTTCATGCTTGTTGCAAAATTTCATATTCAGATGTTTCTGCACCATTTTATGGAAGAAGGGACTTTTTCTCCTTGTGACTTTCACATTGTTGTGCATGGTAGTGCAAAGACAAGAATGAATGTGTGGAACACAGAGAAGGTCATGCAAACTTTTGCAATTACTATGTTTAGTTTATCATGAAAGGAGCTCTCTCAGAAAAATAATGGGAGACCAGCTGCTGACTCCTAACATCTACCAAGCAAGGAAGCTCAAAAAAGGCTAGATAAGTGTGAGGCTGAAGCTTGAAACAAAGAACTGAACTGTGCATTAGCAGCAAGCACATGCTGACCTTAGGTCCATTCTGCTTCTCCTTGCCTGAGAACCAACGTGCTGGATTCCTGTTGGGCAAAAAATGCTGACTTGTTCTGAAACGGTGTCTAGTGTTACTGTAAACACACACTGCTTTTACAGTTCCCAGCAGAGCGCTCTCTGCACAGAGGTTACATGATCTTTATACTCCTGGCAGGAAATAAAAGATGTTAATGGTGAGGACCTCTGTTAGGAACGGTAGCCCTTAGCAAGAAGAGGAAGGACTAGAGCATGGCAATATATCAACAAGCTATGTAAAGACATGGTTTGCATTGTGAAAGTGTGACATAATTTTGGAAATGCTAAAGGATCCACAGAAAATTCAGTTCAGCAGGAACAGATTAAGGGACTAATGCAATAGACACTGTACAGGTGGGAGAGTCCCAAAAGGCAGTAGAACTGAGGCAAGTCACGTGTCTTGTACCAGGGGAGTCCAGATGAGGATGGCTATGCAGCTCACATATGTACCTCATGACCATGCCAGCAGAACAAACACAAGGGTAGAATGGGGGATGTTTAGTCTGCAAACAGACAGTCTGTAACAGTCTCAAATCTCTGAAGGGACTCCATAGTTGCTGTTAAATACCAGACTGTTGTAGTAGCTTCTGAATGGCTGTGTGGCTGCTTTAAGTCCTAATTCTAGGTCAGTTAGAATTGCATCGTCTTAGTATTGAAGTACATTTTCTAAGCCAAATTCTCTATGACTGTCTACATCTTGTGTAGCCTCTTTAAGGCATTTATTTCCTAAGACACTAGCAACAGAAGGCTGTCGCAGGAAATAGCTCATTTCTTTCTTCATAGTCTTTTTGTCTGTGTCCCTTATTGCACCAAACTGTTCTCTCATTCAGTACTGGGGCAACTGTTTGCACGGCTTGCTGAAAACCAGCTCTACTAAAACAACATAGGTTAAAAAATAGATAGACTTAATGTGAATCATTTCTGTGATCCCATTTACAGCAAATGCTTGAATTCCTGAACTTAGAAGGCAGTGAAATACAGTTGGGGCAGCAACACCGTGACTCACCTTCAACACAAAGCTCTCTTTCAGGCAGTTACAACTTTCAATCTATCTGTGCAATGGTGAATCACAAGCTGGCCCACAGAATACATGAAGAAGGATATATATTTTGCAAGAATAGCAGATTCATGCATAATGAAAACCAGGAATTATTGCCTGAACTGTAAGCCAGGCTATAAATCCTGTTTAAAAATTGTCAGCATGCATTTGAGCACAAATCCACATCAAGATCCACAGCTAAACAATTACTACAACTTCTAGGGATTCACATCCCTCTCTCAGCATTTCAGGTAGGTAGATTTCATACAGGTGGCTGAGCATACTACAGCTGACTGCTGTCATGCCAAGAGATGAAAAATGAAGTATAGACACAGTAAAAACGTGGTGAAAGTATTCAATTCCCATTGAAGGTCTGCTTTGTTTTGCAGTTGGGTCGCTCTTCCTCATGAAATATGAGATAATTAATCATGCTCACCTGGTTACATGTTGAATGAGCAATTTAAAAGAACACTGAAACAATGCCTTAAAAGCATACAAGAAAGGAAAATGGGAGACAATCATACCAAGACATACTCTTTACAAGAAACAGTATACTGTATTGGCTGCTATATATGCTGACAGAGGAACGTGCACATGGCTTGTGGGTCCTTCTAGGCACTACTGAATAAGGAAGTTTCATTCCAGGCTCTGGTTCAGACTATGCTTTTTGGTAAGCTCTTGTGGTGTAGATAGTTTGTGACAAATAGCACTGGGAGAACTAGATTTCCTTCCTATTCATGAGGAAAAGGCTTGAAGGAATGGAAACTTATCGAAGAGGAACAATGAAGGAAATTGATTGTTGAATAGGCATCAAGAAAGCTTTAGCAGTAGATGGTAGAGATGAACTTAGTTTGACAGTTTGTCATGGACTAAGTCATCACTTTTTGTTGTTTGCACTAGTGAATAGGAAAATGCTCTGGAAAATGGGCTGGAAAGACTCCCTCATTCAAGTGACATAACATGACCTACAGTAAGATCCTAAGCTATCCGAGAAGACCAGACTTAAGCCAGAAGTATATACCGGCAACGTGAGGAAACTGGTGCAGGAAAAAGAATGCTGGATTTGTTATTTTTCTATTATTTGCTGTGTAATTAAGCAAAAAAGTACATTATTAAAACTCCCCCACATACTATGCAAAACAGGTTGGCTTACTTGAAAACTTTAGGTGCTTTATAAGAATTAAGCTGCCTGTTAGAATGAAGACATGAGTTCATGGCCAGGGGTCTGGCAAGGTAGTTGGGGTCAGCTCTGGTCCCGGAGGCTTGAAGCTATGCAGGTCTTCCTTGGGAAAGCCCACTTAACACACTCAGGAGATGTAGGTAGGGCAGTAAAGGCAGAAGGACTTGAAGTGAAGCACAGAGTTGAAAGGCATGGTGGAATGCAGCTCAGTCCTCATAAATGCTGTTGGAACTGGGAATGGAGTCCCTATTTTTAATGAAACTCATATGGGTATTAAATCCAGAAAGCTCCAAAATTTCCAGTATAAGTTAGAAGGGTGCATAGGAAACTTAACTGAGTCTCATTAAAAATGAATTGGTGACCAATAAGGTTTGGCACATTGCTTCATGAGTTTATACTGCTCTCAGCATGAAGCACTGCAGTCTAAGCTACAGAGTAGTGTGTGTCCTCTCAGGGTTAGTGTGAAGCCATTTACTGACTTTGGTCTGCAAGTTAGGCACTGTGTTTCTCTGAAGAGATCCAGAGCAGGCAATGAAGAAAAGAAAAAAAAAAAATAATGTATTGCACCTTCAAAATCAGTTAACTATAATCAGATATTACAGATATTATGATAGTTTAATCATAATGGTACATCTATTTTCTAACATCACTGGAGAGCAGAATTATGCCTCTTTGGTTTTCTTACCTTAATCTATTTGGATGCTCTTTAAGAATAACCCTCAATTTAAATTTTGGCAGCTTGTAAATTTTGGCAGCTTGTAAATTTTGGTTTGGTGATAACTGCTCCTCTGACATGCATTTTATCCCTCAGTTACAGATATGTAGGGTCAGTTGACACATGTTCTCCACTTTATTATAGGGATATTTTTGTGTCTGGGAATATGAATTAGCTTTTTCTTGCTCAACAAACTTCATCTTTCAATTGAAGAAATATGAAGGCCATTAACACTTCATGAATTAAACTACAGTGCACCTAAATTCCTACTATGATTTACAACTGTTGTTTGCTTCAATAATTAAAAAGATTCAGTAGTAGACACCAATATTTAACAAAACAGGTTGTTTAGCACAACAACCAGAACATGTCTTGCTACAGGCTGTGAAGAAAGAGGATATCCTAATTCTGTGATAAAAGTGGACCCCCAAATTTGTGCTATTTACAGCATAAACCAGAGTTGCTCAGAATACAGAACACTTCTTGTTTCTTTAAGGACTGTTTTATGAATGGCTAAGTATCTAATTGCTGCAGGCTCAGGAAAGTATTATGCCTTTGAGCTCACTTGACTGAAATCAATGAAAGCTGCTGGTTCTTATCAGTGAGATCTGCTGTTCAAAGGTCCTTTAGGAATAAAAGCAAATCCTGACTCCTGCTGTGTGAGGACATTGGTAAGGCAATGCCTGCTCTGTGCCGATAGGGCTGGGATGTTAAACAGGGCTGTTTTTTTCCCAAATTAATGTGGAGCCCTGCCCCCGGGCTCCTTTATTCTCTGCCACACAGATGTGAGGTTTTCTCTGATTTCATCAATTTGTAGTTAGGTTGCTGATAGAGTGAGCACTCGTGCAGATAATAATTTGGTGCTCAGGCTACAATTATGGCTACAGTGACTTCCACTTCCCCCTACTAATAACTCAGCATGCTATCCAAAATATGTTTGGTACTGATACGTGAGCCGCAAGTGCTAAGCGCGGCTCGGCATAACTCTGCCCATTCCATAGGCTTGTCCCAGAGGAGGGGGAGCACTGGAGGAGCAACCTCTGGTACGAAGGGCTGCTGTACAGGGAACGTAAACTGGGACGGCCACTGTTGCTTGCCAGGGCACTGTCTGCCACACCTCTTCTCCACAGTTACCCGAGGGATTGCCTGCAAGTTAAGGAGGCATAAAGGCAGCTGAAAGTCATTTGCGTTCCACTTTCCAGGTATGCGTAACAGAGCAGCAGGACAGCTACTTTTCTGGCTCACTCTTTTTTTCCTTTTTACTCTCCTGAACTAATTATGGTTGCATGACACCTAAACAATTAAAAGGCAAAAGTGCAGAATCATCAGGTCTATTTATCTGTAACCAAAAGAATTAATTTCCAGAATCTCCTTTTCAGTAAAACTTCAAATATAAAACCTTGAAGATAGTTTGTCAGAAGGAGTGAACGTGGAGAGAAGAGTTACGTGAAAGCAATGGTTTAAATGCTTATGCTAGAATCTCACTGGAACATATTTTCTATGCATTACAAGAGGTATTGCCCTTCCCAAACCTTATGTGGGAAGCAAGAGACTAAAGGTCTTTCTACTGAGAAAGTCATTTGCTCATAAATTCATATTTGAATCGTCTAAGCAAGGACAAAACCTGGAGAAGTCAGTAGTAGACAAAAGATGTCAGAATGAATTCATCTGACTGATCTTTTTGATCAAGACCATGCAGGAAGAGTAAGGGTGAATCCCCTACCACTGCTGGTTTCAAGCAGTCCCTGGTCCATGCTATCTCCCAAGGTGTTCATGGGTCTTGTCTAGAAAAGTGCCAGATGGCATGGGCCAAAACTACAGCAGGAAGCATGATAATAAATAAACAAGTGGGATAACTTTATGCCAGTACTTGAGCACCTGTCCTGTTTAGTTTACTTGTTCAGATGATGCTGTGTGACTGAGTTCTTCAAACAGGTGCCCTTTTATCCTTGGTGACTGACTGCTGGATGTGTGCACTCCAAGTTTGTTATTTAGCCTATACCTTCCTCTGACAGTACAAATGAAACAAACCTATGTGGCTCAGCCCAGAGCTCTTTTAAGAGTGGAAATACTGAGTTTGGGGAAGTACTTTGGTTGTGGTACTTTGTTTTTGTCATCATCGCATTTCTAAATCTATCTTCTGGATTTCTAAATAGAGAGGGAAAGAGCACTTGCAAGAAATTGTATAGCACTATATAGGAAACAACTATAAGGGAATATGGGAGCCAATTCTCTTCTCGTTGTCTGCTCTGTATTAGTTTGGCCAATACAATTCAGATTTTAAGCAGTGCTGCAACTGCGTGGTACCTGGCAGACAGGGAGTTTTGGTGCTGGAGTT
Source organism: Haliaeetus albicilla (assembly GCF_947461875.1). Classification (NCBI taxonomy): domain Eukaryota; kingdom Metazoa; phylum Chordata; class Aves; order Accipitriformes; family Accipitridae; genus Haliaeetus; species Haliaeetus albicilla. The sequence goes on along the minus strand of NC_091483.1, from coordinate 53,556,553 downwards.
TGTCTCACCTAGTAGCGTTGTGCTTGCTGCTACTTGCTAAACACAGCTGGAAGTCTACAATAACAACACATTTACTTGGCTGTTATCTTTGACAATTACAATTCTCCATCTCACTTCAGTCTATTAAAATGACTGTCCATACTGCTGAATATTACAAAGACACTTTGTCTTTTTTTTTTTTTTTTTTTTTTTACACTGCTTTATTTTTAAGGGTTTATTTTGTTTGGTTTAAGGAAAACAGGTAAGGAAGCTTAAATAACAGGTCTCAGGAAATGAAATGATCACTACATCTTTAGTTGAACTGGAATGCACTTAAGAAAATAAGAGAGAGGTTTAAGTTAGAGTCATGGGAACCAGTGAACAAAGCACCAAAAAGCATGAAACCCCAACACAGATGTAGCAAAGATTTTCCAGATGTGGAATTCTTTCTATGGATCAGTAGAGTTAGCTTAACTTACTTAAGCTGTAATGATTATTCGGGGGGGGGGGGGGGAGGGGAGTATGGCTCATTTCTTATCTCTCTGTCTTTTAATATAACTAAATGCAATTTACTTTGCTGAAGATTTTTATCTAGGTTTGCTTTATGAAAAGATGTCTGTTTCTTATTCCTCTTAGTTTGTCTAATGTGGCATACATTGCCTCTCCGGAAATGCCTTTGAAATGTACTGCAAAAGTTAATATATGTAGCAACTTCTTAGATTGGAACCTTTCTTGGTTAGTTTTTCAATGTCCAGTTCCTCATTAAAAACAAAATAATGTCCAGTTTTGGTTACAACTGTAACATATCTCTATATAGATATATATCTCCACAGTTTCTAGTACGGTCTTAGGTTATGTTTGTGTTTCTGTATTCTTATGAGATATGTTCGTACTTTTTTTTCTTTGCTCTATATTCAGCTGAAGAATTGCCTTGATTTACTGTATTCTGATTATTGATTGATTTCCACAAATTCTAAGATCCCTCTAGCTACTGCTAGAAAGTTTCCTAACACGTGGAGGACTTTTGCTGTTGCTGTATAACTTATACAGTATTCTTAATTTGATGATGGGTAGTTGGTACTCTTTCCTGGAGGAAATACATGCCTCTTACAAAATGTAAGAAACACTCATGTAATAAAAATAGATGCAGTGTGCATATTAGGGCTGAATATTCAATACATTTTTACTACAAAATACCATTTCTGACACGTTAAAAACTCCTTCAATATTTGGATAGTGACTTATCCACTGGAAATATTGCAATACTACTTCAACATCCTGGGCAAGTTTTGAATTGGTACATAGAGGGTTATGATTTGGGTAAATCTGATGAAAATCAGTAGTAAGACTGTCATTTATTTCATTCAGGAAATGGTTATGCTAATCAATTTCTCTGTTGTTAGTTTGTCTGGACTTTTTCTAAACCTGTGTAAAATTTTGTCATCTGCCCTGTACTGAGCCCCATAGTTCAGTTCTAGACTGCATGGAGAAGTGCCTCCCCCTGTTTGTTTTGAATCTGCCACCTTTATTTGATGTCCTGTCATTCTTTTACAGGAACAGACAAGCAATTGCACATAAATGTCAAATGATTATCAACACAGAGTAATCAACTATGGACAACTATTGTACTGGGAGACAAAAAAAGAGATGAGGTGCAAAAACTTTTACTGTTGGAAGGAATGGCAGGTATTAAAATCCCTGACTGAAGAAGCCAGTACTGCTTCCAAGCTAGCAGTGAATCCTACTCTAACTTGTGTGCCAGAAACAGTCTTCCACTTGACCCATTGTTATTGTCTGATCCTGCAATAGCTAATTGAATGGCTGCTAAAAGGCATTTTTCCTACAAATACTACTCTGGATCCATGCTTCAAAACAGAGCCACACTTAAGTTGTAAGGGTGATCTTTATAAAAAGTACAAGTCTGAGATCTTCCTCTAAAAGGGTGAAAGAAATTTTAGGAAAACTAGAGATTATCCCATAAGTCTCTTCCAACTTTCCAAACATTGTCCTGCCACAAATGCTCTGATAATGATGAAATGATACCTGATAAAATTGATTAACCTGATAATACACTAAAATTTTGCAGGAGAGGGTATATCAGTTATGAATGTGAAATAGAGCCCTGCTGAAAACACACTTGTGCTGACACAAAAAATGCTATTCCACTCAAAAGTGTTAGCAAAAGCTATACCATGAAAATAAGTCCTTGGCACTCTCTGAACATTCTGGAGTTTCATCCCTGCTTTGAGAGCCTCCCATGGTAACTACAAGAGCAAAATATTTCTAGTATAGGCACGGGCTTTGTTCTGTAAACAGTGCTCTATGCAAGTCAATTGATTGAAAACAAATTCAATAAACTTGGTTTTCAGTTCTTTCATTATTTGTAATACTTATGAATTAAGCAACAATTTCGTGCAGTTATCTGATTCTTTCCTAAAATGTCATGAAGGGGAGATTCACTAATAGCCAAAATCAACACAAAGGTAGATTGAAGATGGCAATAAAACAATTGCATGAGGCAACTGACTGTGTCTAAGAATCATACACTGGTGCGTTTTAAAGACCAATGGCATCTACCATATGCTAGACAATCAGAGTTTGATTTGATTGCCACTTCCTGATAGGTGCAAAAGCAATGTAATTTTACAAGAGTATTTGCAGAGGAGATCTGAGACAAGGGCTAAACTTGATGACTAGATACCACAAGGTATTTCAAAATCTTCAAGATAATGAAAAACACTTTTTGTCAGATATGGTTAGTATCTTTGAGTTTATAGACAATAAAAGATCTAGTTGCTCAGGCTGGACATATAACAAGCAGATACAGCAATTCTCTCAAGCATCACTTGCTATACCAGAAGGCATTCAGAGCGCAAGTCAACAACTCTAACAAGGAAAAAAAAACCCAGTCTGAGCAACCTGTGACACTGCAGTTACATACAGCCCTATCACTGTGCTGCCAGGGATGGTTCTACATCAGGAAGACACTTTGCCTCCAGGTGTGCCTAATCCAAACTGTGTTTTTGGGTGTCTCTCACCTGCATTTTCAGCATGTCCTTGGAGGAATGTAAACAAGCATGACTTCTCATCAAACATCAAAGACCTCTCTCTTTTCCCTAAGGATTTGTGAAAAGGAGCTTTTTATTCTAAAAAGACAGGAGTTTAAAGTGTGAGTGTAAGTACTTAAAATATATAAACAGCAAAACCCTGTGCTGGCTTTGTGGAGTAAAGCCCATGTCCCAGGTAATCTGGGACTGAACCCATTTCTTACCCTTCTGTTTTAACAGATGCAAAAAGAGAAATGTTATCTTGCCACACTTACTTAAGTGCTCTAAGCTCTTCATATTAAAGATGATTTAAAATTGTTCAGCTCTTAGGTTTATCTTCAGCAACTCTGAAACAGCTTAGCAGTATGAGTCCTATTTTCAAATATGAACACAGAAGCATAATATAAACTTACAGATGTTTTGAATGTTGTCTAGGAACCCAAAGAAGTAAAGAAGAGCTTATTAAATTTTTCAGAAATGACTAGGTACCTTCATAATTCTGGGCCATGTGCAGATTTTACTGCCCAAACATAACCTTTACTGGGAATTGGTGTACAATAAGCAGGTATCACAACAGAGAGATTGTTTTTCATCTTCAGGTACCTAAATAACTGTGAAAATGTAGCCAAAAGTTATTTTTAAAGTTTGGCTCTGGGCACCTCAGCTTTTCAGAAGCTGACTCTATTTCTGGACACTGAAAAAGAAAGCTCATCACCTGATTTCCAAATCAACAGTCACATCACTACTTTGGAAACCATGGTCTAATGATTACATGTCAGTATCAATTAGGACCAAGTGAACTTGTTTATATTTCATCTGAACCAACACAAGTCTTTACCATGAACTCAGTGTGAACAAAATTAGGCTAGAAATAACTTGATTAATTGGTTATCACTGTTCTCTGTTATTCTTGTTATAGCCTAAAAAGGAAAGTAAGAACAACTTGTTCATGTTTGCTTTGATTTAAAAGCTATTTTGGGTCAGAGACTACTTCTTTTAGAATGTTTCTGGTGTCCAATACAATAAGAGACCACAGTTTGGGCTGGGTAATATAAATGCTACCAAACCACTGTGTAACTGATAACTAGCTTTATACTGAAAAGCAACTCGATTAAGATTAAATATATGACACTAGCCAGAATACACTGAGTACCAGTTTATAGTCTGTATGGTGGTGTTCTAAAATGTGAGCACATTATAATTAGTTATAATGTAATACTAAACTGAATTTACTGAAAGTAACAAATTCACTAGCCTTCTGCTGCATATTCTACTTTGACAATATAGAGCTCAGTCATGAAACACTGTTTCCCACAATATTTTTGTTTGCAAGTTGGGATTTTACAGTCTGGAAGGGTGGATAAATAAATGATACAAAACTGGCTGGAGAGCAGCTCTATGGAAAAGGCCCTGGGGTCTTGGCAGACAGCGAGCTGCACATGAGCCAGCAGCGTGCCCTGGCAGCAAAGAGAGCTGGCAGCATCCTGGGATGTATCAATAAAAGCATGGCCTGTAGAAGGAGGGAAGGGATTATCCCCCTCTATTCAGTGCTTGTTAGACCACATCTGCAATACTGAGTCTAGTTTCAGGATTCTCCCAATACAAGACAGACATCGATAAAAGGGAACAAGCCCAGGGGAGGGCCACCAAGCTGGTCAGGGTCTGGATCACTTGGCCTGTAAGCTGAGGCTGTGGGACTTGTTCAGCCTGAAGAGATGGCTTTTGGGGTCCTACCAGCAGCTCCCCAGGACCTCATGGGGGGACAACAAGAAGATGGAGCTGGGCTCTTCACATTGTGCATGTGAGGATGACAAGAGACAACAGGCATAAACTGAAACCAGAAGGGATCAGACTGGATATAAGTAAAACTGTCTCCTCCATGGAGACTGTACAGCAGTGGAGCAGGTAGCCTACAGAGGTTACACAGGCTCTGTCCTTGGAGGTTTTCAAGACCGGACTGGATGAAGCCCTGAGCAACTTTGTCTGACCTCAGGGCTGGTCCTGCTTGAGCAGGAGGTTGGAAGAAGGATCTCCAAAGGTCCCTTTCAAGAGAGTTATCTTGAGTTATCCTTTGTTTAACTGTGTTTCACTAATAGGTGATGAAGTCTGTTATGAGAGACATTCTTAGAACTTATCAATCTGTGATGAAACTTATAATATTAGTGTCAAAATATGTTTAAAAGACTTCAATGCTAATGCTTGGTTTTTTTCTAATCACATAGTTCCTGGGATAAAATAACTTGCCTTAACAAAGAAAGTATATATTGCCTTAGAAACACATTAGATTGGACAGATAAGGGACAGCTGAAAGGTTTAGCATGATGGCCAGCAGCTGGCACTATATACATCTTTATTCCTATCAGGGAAATATCTTGATTAGAATAAGGTAATTCTATAACAGAAATTAAAAGAAGGCAGCAAACCAGCAAACAAATCAAAATTCAATTGCTCATCACAGGAATATAAGGCACCGAGGCACTGCTTGTTTTCTCTAAAGTGAATACCAACATTTGAATATTTGTTGAGGAAAAATTTAAAAGTTGTTTCCACAGTTAACACAAACATGAAAGAATCTAGAGAAATATCATAGCTGCAAAAGCATTAAAGTGCATGACATGGACCAATGCAATGTAAAAATAATGGCCTATCCTTGCTATTGGCCTAAAATAATTCAGTTAAGCTTTTCTGAGTATTTTAAAGATCAAAATAGATAAGACTGTATTAAAGAAACGAAAAAAATTAAATGTCTTTGAAGATAACAGCAACATATTTTGATTTAAGAAACTCTTCCAAAGAAGTATAAAAGGAAGTCCATACTGATGGCCCATACTAATGCAGGTGGAATAAGAAAACAAGCTGGCTAAATATTTAAGAATTCGATGCACAAGAGGTTCTGTTAGTTCTCAGATACTTCAGATGTACTTTATTATTATGCAGTAATTTAATGGAATTTGTTCTAGCCTTCCAGAAAACACCAATTTTCCTGTTCAGGCACAGGACCTAACGTTTGTGTCCTTCTTCAATGGTGTACAGCCTTCTTGACTGCTGGCTCCCCCTCAGAGAACATTCATGCTACCTGGCCCTACCCTTCACTTTTTAAGACTCATGAAAGTAACATACAACAGACAATCATGAAGAGTTTTAGGGGCCATCCTGCTTCCAGTGCATTTAGCAAGGTTTTAAGTGGACTTTCAGAGAAAAGCTGCAGTCCCAGGACCTACTGTTTTGTCCAAAACCTAAAGAAAATGGCCATGGCACCTTAAGATTAATGAGACTTTGGCTTTGCACAGTGCTACGTGCATTTTAAAGTTTATGTGTTTATATCCACATGCATACAGTGAATATGGTGTGACTTTTAAAAGTGAAGTAATTTATTCAGAAGAACAACTACAGTAGTGTGTGGTTAATAAGCCACTAAAAATCGAATACCAAAAATCATGACATCAGCTATTTTACTGCATTTAGAAAAAATAAAAAGAACCCAATGACTAAACATCATCAGGAATCTTAGCATGAAATGTCAGCTTTTGGTATCTATTGGCATCACAAACCGTTTTTCTAGTAATGAAATAAATGACAGTGGAATAAAAATATATCTATTAGCATCTGTTAGTGTTTGGCAGACATCCATGCATATTCTGGCAGAGTTTCTGTAACTGTTTATTAGTATGACAGACTGAAGTGTGAGTGCTCACCTGACATTTTTATTTAGAAAGCAAACACTCAGCTAAAACAAATTTTATAACTGTTGCAACATCAACAGTAAAAGAAAGATTACCTCGCTAGGCACTGGTTCTTTATACTACGGTCTCACAAAAACACTAATAAGACTGTTCTACTAAATCCAGATACAATACTTACAAAAAGGAACAAGTAATAATTCATTTTGCCCAGTTTATTCTAGAATGCTGTCTAGAGATATTGTAAAGCAGCCAGAAAACTAGTAACTGTGCCAGTTAACTTGTATTTCTCTCCAGTTTATGTGGAAACTGATATCCTGTAGCCAGTCAGATTAAACTTTTTAATGTTTGCTCTAGGTTCAAAATAGGTCATGTATGGATGAACCTTTAATGACTCCATGAAAACAGAGCATCCAGTGGATACCGCTCATAGAAAGAAGTGATTTCTCTGGATCTAGAACATGTTTGTAAAGTCCAGTGAAGATTTTCTTTTTTCCTTTTTGATTAGAGCTGTGGTTAAATTAAATGAAATTAAAAGAGCTCTCTACCTAGTGCACCAAGCAGTTGGTCTTTTATGTGCCTTGTTTAATGACAGTGAACCTGTCACTACTGGATTTTCAAGGTCCTCCTGCTGCGAGTTCTCACAGACGGGCCCGACCCCCCTTGTCATCACTCCATCACCTCCTGTTCTGCAGCTCATCTCACCATGGGGCCGAGCACCAAGTGTCCTCCGCTGCCTGACACCAACAATTAGAGTCTGAGAGGAAATACCCTGCCGTCAAGGTCCCTTTAATCATCTGTGTATTTGTCTTCCTTGTGAATCAAAGGCAACCAGGGTAATTAACACCAAAGGACATTGAGCCTGTACTTTATTAAATTGTATCTTTACCAGAAATCTAGAGGACATGCAGAAAAAAATGAGACTTTGTTCACTGCTAGGCCCATACTGTAATACTAACACTGGGGAGCTTTCAAACACTTTACACTGGCCAGAGATCCAATAAGGCTGCTGTCTTTGACTGTGCTTAATACTTTATCCTCTTGTTCGCTTGCTGATCACCAAAATGCAGATGAGAAATGAGCTATCAAATCTGTTCTACTCCATGTCAAAGACTGACACTTTTATTTGTGCTGAAGTAGACCTCTCTAAAAAGAGAGTACTGATATTTATCCAAAGAGGTTGTGCACTTTTCCCATAGCATATCTTTAAAGCAAGAGGGAATATTTTGGTAGAATCATGAAAGGTCTCAAAAGCATGTTCACTTGCTATTCTGCTAGGGAATTTTTACTGCTACAGATGAGTAGTGCCACTTGCTTTTTTATTTCAAGTCATGTGTTCTGTGCTTTGTAATTGATCCAAGTTTGTACTTAAAAACTAAATGTAGTACTCAATGGCTTAAAAACTGCTTATTTTATTTTTAGAGCAGCAACTCTTCTAAATGTGTGTTCAACCAAAATACCACAGGGCAGTTTTATGCACAGGAAAAATTTATTTATTATAATGCTGGAAATTATGGACCAATGGTGTTAATATTTATTTAATATTTATTTAGGGCTAGACTAAACCTTCAGCCCTGTTTATGTGATAGCACATAGTTTCATCACCTCAAAAGAAATAAGCTGTGCTAGTCCCTGACCAGATGTGGATATTCACTCTGCCTCTCCCACTGGCTCTGTTGTAGCAATGTTTCTAAGTCACAAACAGAGTTCAATATTACCTACAAATATTTGAGAATAAATTGGGAAATCATTAAGTAGGCCCACAAAGAGATTTAGGCAATACTTGAATACGATTACATTTCACCTTTGTTTTGGGAACACCGCTCCAGAAACTGATGTTAGCCCTGAATTAGGAACCTCACTGTGGATTAGTTGTACTGAATATTGGCATCTCTGTTAGAAGCCATCCTGACTCTACAGTTACTGGACAGTCAACCAATGCCATTCATGAAGTCTCGTGTGATTCACATCAGTAAACCAAATGCTGACATATAGCCAGGTGAACCAAAGGTTCATATGCTGATTATTTTTTAGACTATAAATGAAGCCAACACCAGTAAGTCCGAGACAGACACCTTCATTATTGAGAGGTGAGATGAACACTCCATCCTTCAAATTTCTTCATAGCTCACGGACAGAATTTGAGAATAAAAGTCACAACAGTCAGCAAGGTAAGTAAAGGCATGGGACTACCTAAATTACCCAAAAGAAAGATGGATGCATCTGAAAAAAACAATCTTTTGAAGCTGGTTGCTGGCCTGCATTCCTGATTTAGGTGCCAATAGTCCCAGCCCTGAGTCATCTCTTGGCTTGAGCCATCATTTTCCCTGACTGTGCATGTTGCTTGATCTTAACTTCTACCTTAAAAAAGCCCTTTTGAATTTTTTTTTTTCACCATTGCCAGAAATGTCAACAATATTAAGACTTCTTAAAAATGCATTTCTTAGAAATAGCTGATGCCACAGTACATCATTTGCAAAGCCGCAATTCACACAACTTTAAGCAATAGTGTACACAGTTAGGCATGACTGATGTTCTGCTCAATACACTGATCATTTATAGATTTTTGCCAAAGGGACTCTGCAATTGCAGGTTTTACTGCACTTTCCACTGTAAAAAAAAAAAATTAACTGGTTATGCAACTCCTGAGTTATTAATTGACAAAAGCAGCAATGTTTTCAGATTATGTTTGGCTTTGCTCTAAACCTAAAAATAGTGTGGGGGTTTTTTTTTTTTTTTTTTTTTTTTTTTAAGTACTCCATCTGAAAGTTTGTATTTGATGTAGTCAAAATTTACTGCATGTTGGAAAATATATAAAATTGAGAAAATATTTCATTTCAAGGAGTAACAACTGCTATAAACATAATCAGTAATGTGTGAACTTCTAAGCTGCTTAAGCAGCTTGGTCCATTTAAGGATCTAAATGTATCGTTGCCTATAGGAAAAGCATTTGAAAGTATCAAAGTATCTGGAATCTACATAATAGAAAGTCTTGTAAAAACAGGTTTTTATTTATGTATGTAGAATTTCTGAACCAGAAACAGCCTTTTTACTTTCTTGTATTTCTCACTCCAGTCCCAGATGAAACGAAATAATATTAAGTAGGAAAGAGGGAACTACAAGAAATTATTCAGATTCTCAGAATGAGAAAAGATGCTTGACTAGACATTTTGAGTTCCTTTTTAATCTAATTTTAATACAATGCTATCCATTCTTTTTACCTACTGTGTTATTAACATTGTCAGTAGTAAAATAAAAAAGTCCTTTTTGTATTTTGTAACATACTTGAGTCTGTAAGAATATAAACTAGAAAGAGTTGGATTGCTGGTATTTCCTAATAAATATCAAAATTAGTATTTGTTTTGTTCTCTTACAGCAGACATGTAAATATGCTATTGGTTTTTTTTGAGGGCTTTCACATCTTGCTTATGGCTTTGTCATTCATGAGTCTTATGCAATGTCATTTATCTGGTGAAGTGTAAGCAGCAATGATCAAACAAAGGCTAGTTAAATTGCAAAACATGAGACCTGGATGTCTGAATCAAGATCCAATTGCATTTGAAAGAAATGGCACTAACTACCCCTAGAACCAAGTGACTTCAGTCAATAGGCCTGATTTAAATAATCATCTCCCAAATGCATGCTTAATATTTCCAAAAAACCATAACCTCATAAGCTCCTGAGCTCTAGAGTTAAGCAAAAGCCAAAACCAATTAAAAGGCAACCACATTTCCATTCACAGTGTAGCTTGTGCTCATGTACATGATAATGTCAGCAGACTGACTCTACATGGCATGAAGTTCTACCTAATATTTGTAATATTAAATATAATGCTGTCCACAAAAAAAACCCCACCAAAACAATGAAGTCTGGGCAGGAAAAAGGAAAAGAGACAGAGATTCATATGCATATGTATGGGTTATAAAATGTATGTCAAAAATAAATGTATTTCATACCATCATCAACACTGACATGATAAGTAGTTTTGACACTGAAGAAGTACGGTTAGAGCTTTGGGTTTTATTTCTGATTTTACAAGCCATTAGCTATGGCAAACACTTGTTGCAGCCCTATTCCTCTAGCATAAAACTGGGGTCATTACATCGCTATGCCCTGAAGATTTTTAATGACTTTCAGAGACCTTTTAATCTTGTATGGTACATAATTGCTAAAGATGTACAAAACCCTATAATGTTGCATAGCTGCTTGACAAAGTATTTGAAATCAGCTGCAAATAGTAGGGCCCGTTATAATCAGTTTACATGTTTTGACATAATTTAAAGGATGTGTCCAAATACAAACTGCCTCAGAAAAAGAAATACCAAATAATACCACCTGCAAAATCTATAAGAAAATGCTTATTAAATGAGAGTCACAGTTTGGGAATTATTTATGAGTGTCAACAGCTAAAATAGCAACATCCTGACAGCATATGACAACATATGGACAAGACAGTTCCATAGCTTTTACAGTACTGATTAGCACCGGGTTTGTCTCTCAGAAACTTTTTTTTAACCTATTCCTTTCCCTTAATAGGCAAAAGGAAAGAAGTAATCAGAACCAAGATAATGCAAGAAAATGTCACCAACAAAAATCAGACATAAATCAGAATGCTAGATGGCATTTGAATATTTTGAGGTATTTTTCAAACTATATTTGAAGTACAGTAGCAAATTATCAACTACAATAAATGATGAAGAAAACAACAGAGATTCTAGAGATCTATAATGCTGAGTGGAGCGTTCCCTAGTATTTGTCACAATAAACCCATTTGACAGTGTCTAGCAGACAATCACTAATAGATTTCACATACCAACACCAAAGTGTATATAGTCTTCAGAGAACGTATATAACAGAAAAAAAAAATAGAAAAACAACCTTTCAATATTCTGAAAGTACTTAGACAAAATATAAATTATTATCTCCAGTGAAATACTCCAGATAACTGAAATTTCCTGCCATACTTAGACAGACAGTAAAGTTCACACCAAGTCATGAAATTCCACTGACTTGGACAAACCCATTGGCATTTGTTGATTGAGACATCAAATAAATCAAAATAGATTTTAACACGAAGTAACAAGTTAGTATCTAGAAGAAGACTGACATACAGGGGGCAGCTGCAATTCAACCCATTACTTTGTACGATAGTTTCAAACATCTTTATTAGTATCACTCAGAAAGCTGGACTGCTTTTCAGAAAGAGAAAATATCCTTTTCAGGTAACAAAGAATAACTTTTACACAGACATTTGTCAGGTCTGTAATCCTGCACATTCAAAACCCCACAGCTGAAGCCCATCTTTTATCACTTAGTTAAGTAACACTGTATTCCACAAAACAAATACAAGGAAATAAGAAAGCAAGTAGATATTTACTCACCAGCCTTCTCCTTCTCTGAAATAACAGGCATAGCCTGAAAGAAAAAAATAAATGATACCACTATTAAAAAAAAAAAAACACTATTAGGGAAACATTATAAAATCTTAACGTAGATTTTATGAGCATCCAGAAGGTCTAGAAAGAACTGAGGCATCAGTGTGTTAAGCACTCTGGAGAGAAACAAAAAGTTCCTGTTTGAGTATCTTATAATCTATTATGAAACTAATTACTGTTAAAAAAAAAAAAGAGGACTAGGAAAGAAGGGAGGAGATGGAGTTAATAAGATATTCCAATGATTGCATTTTGAAACAATCATCCTAGAATAACTGCCCACAAAATTCCGCTGGGAAATTGCTAAATAATTCTGAAGGAGTGAAGACAAAAACTGTGTGCCTGAAGATGAGACTAAAATGCCAAATCTTTCTTCTACAGAGCTCAAGTAGGGTTCTGCCATTGACTCCATATAGTTAGGACTCGGGCTCACAAGTATGTTGTTCTATAACATATCTATTTCTTACTTTTCATACAATTTTTCAGAGACAAGTAATAGAATTGTTTTCATATTGGCTGTAATTGTTTTTGGAGTTGGAAAATTTTTTTTTTGTTTGTTTGTTTGTTTTTACAATGGATGTAAAAATCTTTCATATTATGCTTTTCTTTCAGAATAATGCAAATGAACTTTCTGGGTGTATTTTTCCTAAAATAAGTAGGTTCTAGATTGGATGAATAGTAAAATGGAATTTATATGGCATACATCTAAGCAGAACTAAAGAATGTGCAGATACAATAAAGGTAAGGAAGGCTGGATGAGAAATCAGATTGCGTATGCAATGTAGGCAGAGTTGCCATGTGAGTTAAGGTATCAATTTTACATCCCTTTCACTCATCAGTCTAGCCTTTATTCAGCACATTTTCCTGCTGCAGATTTCACAGAAAGAGGAGAGTGATGGACAGAAATCACAAAACAACTAGTTTCAGACTTTCTATAGAGTTCCTGAAATAGGCTTTAAAAATTTTGCTTCAGGATTTGATTTGTCTTGCTATATAAAATAGTATTTTATAGCATTTCCTGGATGATATTTTGTATAAAATTTCAACTAGAACATGTCTTAGACAATATTTATTAATAAATACCTTACAGATTGGTAATAGCCATAAGAATACTTTTGTGATTCTTTGTTTCACCTGTACTCTGACTAGTTAAATATCTGTTGCTTGAGTTTGACATTCAACCATAATGCCTCAGGGCAGATATGCAAGTCACAAAATTAGTACTTCTCAAGTAGGATGAAGAAGCACTATAAGTTCCAGAAAATTTAAAGGTAGAATGAGGTTCGGAGAGAAAAGTACTTCCTACGTTCCTGTAGAAATCTTGCAGCAATTCATTAAGACTGATGCTAGAGACACCAATGTGGATTACACAAACTACCAAAAGTAAGAATTTTAAAATCAAGTCAGGTGCATAGGAAAAAAAAAATAAAACTACTAGAGCACTGAGATAAAGAAATACATTCAAAATGATAGAATCACAAATTTTCCTAGAATAATTAGAAGGAACTCATATGGCGGCGACTACCTGTCGCCGCCATTTTTCACTACTCCAGGTCCCCCATAGTGCATTATGTAAATATAGAGATTTCTGTTTATTGCCTCACTTCTATTGATATCAGACTTAGCCCACTTTTTTTCAGCAAAACATCATTCCATTTCCTTCATGTGCTTTTAAAATTAGAACAACTAATTTTCTCTAATTTGGTCTTATTGTTTAAATGCACAAGAAAAAAGTATAGCATTTTCCAAGAGCCAAATATTTTCTTAAAGTCATGTGAATCCAAGTCAAAAATGAAAAAAGAAATTATCTCTAAATCCCCCCTTATAGTAGCATTGAATTAATTAAAATAAAATCATTTCTTTAGAACAGAATAAGAAGCATATATTTCCAAAGAATATCAATATTCTTCTCACTGTAAAAACTATAAATAACATGAATGCTTGACTCAGAACATGGTACTGTAGCATACTTATAAATTCTGAATCCATTGTAACAGTTATGAAAGAGGTTTTCCTTAAAATAATGTATATAAGCAAGTAAGTCTTACTCATTAATTCCTTAGATTTTAAAGAGAACTCATATATGGTTTTAGTCAAAGGTTTAGATTTGCTTAGTTTATAGAAAAATTAAAAATCTTACTATTTTATTAAAATATATAGTAAAGTCCCTGATTAAAAAAACCCCAAGCCAAACAAAAAAACACTCCCCAAAATTACCCTCTTTAGCCACAAAGTACAAAGACATCTTGGACAATACTTTGAAATATGTCTGTTTCCTAAGCAGAGTGTAATTTTGCTGAATCGAGATGTAAAATGAGCTAAAAATTCTGTCAGAATGTTCTATTGCTGCTTAAAAGCTGAGAAAAAAAATCCTAAATGAACATAGTATTTCTTGAAAATTTACAATAAAGTAAACCACCAGCAAATCTTGTTCAACAAGATCTCTGATGGTCCTACTATTGGTTTAGTTTTTCATTAATACAGCTACCCATACTGCTTACATGCTGCCTAGTGGGAAAACATGATTGTTACTTATGAGAAATGCTCTCATCTCCAGTACGGTTTTGAATTCACTGGAGACCTTCTTCCAACAAGTTCCATATGTTCCAAATGAATTGCATTCCCAGGAAGTGATTTAACATTTCTGGCAATGGAGCAATTAAACCGGATTTTCCTGCTTGGCCAGATGGGTTCACTGTAACTTCACGTTATTTCTCACTCTCCTCACAGAACTGAAGAACTCGACTAACAATTTCCACATGATCGGGTCACATGTGTTTTTTAAAAAAGCAGGCGCACGCCCTCCTTACACCCTCTTCACAGGTTTCACAAACACTCCCCAAAGTCAGGCTCCTCTCTATATTTTTAATGATATGTGCTTTTAGCAGCACCAAGAAATAAAAGGGGGGGGGGGGGGGGGAAGAGGGGAAATCCCTATCAGACCATTGCTGAAATATACTCAGGATTTACTTTTAAATTGGAGAATGTGATTTTTAACCTATAAAAATCTTACTTGAAATGTCATATTGAAAATTTTTGTATGCATCCTTACTGTGTTGCAACCGATTCCCTGTAAATATATTATACCTGCAAATATGACTGTAAAGTGCATGTAAAATGCTATATTGGACATTTTTCTTTAAAGTTGCAAAGAAGACAGAGTGCATTTGGGAGCAGCGATGAGAGTACGCTGAGCTGCAAGACCGCCATTGTAAAAAGCTGAAGCACATCCAGTCTGACCTGAACATTGGCTCTCCCTTAACTGTAGTGCGAAGCTATATGTATTTTTTTTTTAATACTGATTCCAAACCTGCAGACAAAACCATTATGAACAAAATTAAACTAGCTATCTTTTTGTTTCCTTGCACTCACATAACACGAACAGCTCTATTATGACTGACTTGTCTGCAAAGGGCCACACTAGATGGCAGAGGTTTGTAACTACAGTAACTGGCAAGTTACTGTAGAGGAGCATGTAACATACAATTTCTGAAATAAGGATCTAATGACATCTATTTATTGTTGTAGTATCTCATAAACCAGTTGGAGTGAGTCTATATTTCAATTTTGCAAACAAGATATAGCATCTTTATTTTAAAGCCATTAAATGCATATTTTTTCCCCAGAATAATGGTTCTGCTTTTTTTTTTTTTTTTTGGATTACAGAAGATAAAGTGCATTTGGCGTTATGTGAATCACATTTTCAATGCTGCCGTCCAACCATGATGATAGATATTCTACAAAGCTCTTCCATCATAGAAGGCTGTCAGCTATTCGGTCTTTTTTCAGATATGCATTTGAATAGACATGCTGGGAAATTTCCTTGCTAATGATCTGATACATCTTGATTTGCAAGCATTTCTCTACAATTTTGCCGGTGGAGATAATATCTTCTACTGTCCAGGGTGAAGGGAAAACTCCAGGGTAAATGTTAGCATACTGGGATTTGACTGGAAAGGGAAAATCCAGCCTTCATAATAATTGTGACCAGGTGACTCACAATTGCTGAGCTCAAGCTGTTATAAATCCCCTACCTTATTTTTGGAAGTGCTTTTATGGTAATCACCTTTTATTCCTGCAATTAAAATCATGGCCTAAATTCTTACCTTCGTGGATGCTTTTTGGATGCAAAACAGGGTTAGTAAGAATTGTGTTTTTCACTGAAATGATTTGCCTCAGGACCAAATCCATCTTTCTATTCTAAAAAAATGGAAGCTTTATATCGCATTAGGAGCGGAAGAGACCAACCTCCAAAGCTTGCAAACATAAAAATGAATGTTATATTTAGTTTTTAATTAGGGTCATTGATTTTAAGACCAGAAACCACTATGTAGATCAAAATATATATCTCTGTTGTCTTCTTTCTACTCAAACCATCAAAACACACAAAAATCTAAAATCCTCTAAAGAAGAGCTATCTACTGAACTTCTGACAAGAAAGAAAGAAAGGAGGTAATATCAACACAATATACAGTTACCAAGAAAGGACTAATGAATCGAATGACAGAGAACTCTATTCCAGTAAATAAGAGCAATCTTGTACCTGAAAACTGAGGTCCACAACGCTCAGACAGAAAACAAATTTTAAGCATTATGTAATTTCTCATCAAACAGTGCATGTTCTGTATCATCGGGAGTCTTTAAATAGACATTTTATTTTATTTAGAAGGTATGCTCCAGTTTTCTTAATTTGGATAAGTAGTAGTTAAAATTAACTGGGTTATTTTACAGAAGAAAAAAATCCACAATCATTCAGATGGTTTGAAATTAGGGAAATATTGCAGTCCATAATGGGAAATTTCCTCGGTTATATCCCCATTACAACAAAATATTGAATAAATATCTCTACCAGAAATTTTTGTTCTTTGAAACCAAAGCATTTCCTGTTAATGAATCAGATTAAGAGAGTAAACATGTAGAAAACCCTTTTGGAAATACTACACAATTTAAAGTAAAATTATCTTTTGGTATTAGCATTGATCTGAAATCATAGCAATAACGTAGAAGAAAAACCAAGAATTATTAGTTTATAATTCAGAATTATTTACAAAACATTAATTTATTAAACTTGTCAGGTTTTAAAGTAAGTTTTCAGTTCTCCACAATTTTTACAATTTTGATTTATTTTTTTTCATCTGGATAAGGAAAGAGAAAAATCAAAACCATCAACTTTCACGACAGACCAGCTTTAGAAGGGGAATTTAGCAAGGTCTTTCTTCTTTGAGGTCTTTCATTTTACTAAAGATTGCAATTACTAGAAGTAGAGCAGAAGGCAATTAAAATCCCCACAACAATAAAGCTGCATCAATTAACTCAATTTTAAAAAGAAATTAATGTCACATTCAGAGGTCTCTGCTAAGTTTATGACAACACTATGAATTTAGTTCTAGTGGAAATACAAAGCTGTATGCTTGCCTGCATATGTTCTCCTCCAGCCAGTTGTATGCCTCTCCCCATCTACTTTGTTTTCTGACTAGATATTTCTGTTTGCTTGAGCCTCTTAATGCCACTGAGGTCACGCACAGAGACCCCTTCTAGTTAGTGCTGGATGGTTGGCAGTTCTCCTTCCACGAGGCACTTGCCAAGAGCCTGCACTTGGGGTGGTCTAGTAACTTCCTGCGTCTTCGTCATTCAGCTGGCAGAGTGTGACTCTTGCTGGATTGGAAACGCAAAACAAAGATGCAGGATAATTGTCTTGTGCTCTATTTGGTGTTATTATAGACTTTCCATAGATCAGGGTAAGCTCCCAACGCTCTGAAATCTGTCAGGACCACATACAGCTGGTTTATACAATAGATAAGACAACAGCCTGTCTGCAGCTTGTCCAGGCCATTAAGTAGAATTTCACCATAATATAGAATTAAGTCCCTTCTCTTTAGGGATGCTGAAGTCTTCAGAGCAGCTGCTGCAAGTTCCTGAATATCCTGAGAGTTACCATCATGGATTTTGTGAAACACATTTTTTTTTTTTTTAAATTAACAATTGTTAGACCTCAGTTTATTTGCATATCAGGGTTTAACTTGGAATAAAAACAAATGCATAAAATAAACTTATTTTTGATACTTCCTAGGAGTTCACCAGATAAGGAACTCTATTTCCACTTGAGCTGCTTTTGAATTACTGGGGTGGTCATACAGTACTTGTAAGGGGGGGTCAGTTAAATTTTAGTTCAATGTTAAGGAACGTTTGTATAGATTTTGGTAATAACAAAACCTATGCTTCCTCCAGTTTCACCAAACATATGTTTTCTTCAGGGAAGAGATACATAACTTGAATGTTAACACCAAAGCTGAGATGTGACACACTACCTCTAGAACTGGAGCAGCCCCAAGAGTGGTCATGCTTTTCATCAATCACCAGAGGTTCTATTAGGGTTCATTTACACATAGAGAGCTTTTTCCCAAGCTCAGAAGTCATTTGTTTAGCTAATGTTTATCTTATAAAACCTTTTACAATAACAAACACATCAATAAACCCTGAAACATTGGCAAAGCTGAACTACTTGGGAACCAGAGGGCACCCAGCTCTATAAGGCAGCAATAAAAGATAATTAAAGTCTCATGTTTCCCATTTGTTTCAACATCATGTAATGTCTACAAATGTGCTTTTGCCTTAAAACTCTTACATCTGGGGAATGCTTCTACATGGCTGACAGGAATCCCAGGTGATTTCAGTCTTTTATCATCTCCTTATATACAATACTTACAACCTTAGAATAAGTCCATGTTTCATGTAAATAAAAAATTATTTCAATTATGTGATAATAGAAATTAATTTTTTTTACAGGATGACTCTAAGTTACCAAATACCTTTGAGCACCTACTCACAGCATAAAAGAGGAAATTAAACCCAACAAAATCATACCATTCTTGTCTTTCCTTAGCTACCTCAAAGGAAAAAAAGGAGCCCTTTACCCTTCATCCCAAGAAAAGCAAGCCACTCTTACCAATTCTGAAGGGTGCAGACATGAAAATCAGGAAGGTCATCTCATTGTTGGAAGTGCCAGAGTTGGCCGTAATGCAGAAGCTGTGTGTTTATGAGCTAACTGAGAAAAGGTTAGCAATACAAATGACCGGATATGTAAATGAGCAATCTGATTGTAATAATCTTTCTGTGAGGTCAGTCCAAATCCAATGGTTGATTGCCATCTACACTTTTGAATTCTACTAATGTTAGTCTCCTGGATTCAGATCTCACTCAGGTTAGCAG
Source organism: Haliaeetus albicilla (assembly GCF_947461875.1). Taxonomy (NCBI): domain Eukaryota; kingdom Metazoa; phylum Chordata; class Aves; order Accipitriformes; family Accipitridae; genus Haliaeetus; species Haliaeetus albicilla. The sequence continues at coordinate 53,537,206 of NC_091483.1, read as the reverse complement.
CAATAAAAGAATATTTGAGTTTCTTGAATATTATATATGAAGGATTGGTATTTATGCTGATCAAGGAAAACCTCACTGTGTTCATCTTTATGTTCTGAAAAAGATTATCAGGTGTAGAGCATTGTATCAACTTATTGACACCTACTGGGAGGGCAGCAACTATTGACACCTACTAACACTCTGATCCTGTGTGAGTTTGCTCTTTTGAATCTCTGCAGCTAACCCAGCTGGCTATTCTTCCCATTGTTAGCTGCAGCAGGCTGTTACAACTGTTTAGAGTTTTCTTGCTAAATAAAAAAGCAAAACCCAAGAAACTAGTTTTTAAAACATGGTATGTATGTTTTGGCACAAATCTTTATGCTCACAGTCTGATGTGAATTCAGTCACTGTGATATTACATTTGTTGGAACAGGTGGGAAAGGATCAAAAGCAGATCCTCAGGGAGGCTCTTGATCTTGGGCTTTATTCCAGGCGTAAAAGAATAAATTACTACAAAAGCTACATCTCTTCTATGATGATGAAACCTTTACTTTTTGCAGAACATTGTAGTTCTTTACTCAGGAAGCTGAAGAGTCACATAATAGTGGTGCTAATCATGAGATGATGGAGAGAGGAGGGGGATAGCATGCCAGACAGAAACAGTGACAGGTTTGGGAGAGTCAGTGGGGTGGTTTTTTTGTGGAAAAGAGTGCATCTAACTTTGGAAGGTAGCAGGGGTGAGCATAAGAGAGTAAGTGCCAAATTAATACATTTCAGTAAGTTATCACCAAGTCTGCTAGATGTGATAATTATCATGTTTCTTCTTGGTTTACTAAAACATAGAGCAATACAGATCAACATAAACCACCCTATTTGCTTTTATGAGGAGAAGACAAATGGCAAGGAGTAGAAGCATGCAAAAAGACAGTGGCTTTGTCTTGGGTAGCAGGAGGAGGTAGAAAGAAAGGGAATAAACACTAAAATATTCTACCTGGATCTCATTTGCTTAATTGACCATATTCTTGGAATCTGTTTGTTCCTGCTCCAACATACATGTGTAGCGAGTGTGAGCTTAAAAATCACCAAACACCATTACTGTGACCTTACTAAGTCAGTATTTCTCTAGGTCATCCAAGAGAAAGAGAGCTGAAATGAAATGAGTTCTTCTGAGCACTCTCTGCACATGTAGTGTGCTAACCCTTAAGCACTTGTCAAGGTTGTGGGTGACAGATAGAGGCAGTAAAACAAAAAGATATCTTTTGGGTGAAAAAGTAAGAAAACTTGCTTTTTAGTTCATTCAAGAACTTCTGTTTCTTTCAAGATAATTGATTTAAAAAAAAAAGTTGGAAAGATATTGCTTATATGAAAACAACTCCCTTTTTTTCCAGAAGACAGAAAAAAGAAATGAAAATATGTAACAAGTAAAGATGAGTTTCTTTATCACTGGGAAACAAAACAGGAGTTTGACTCCTAAAAGGGCCTAAGGAAATGACACAAAGTAGTTTTTTTAATCCAAATACAACAATGAAAGTTCTAAAAAATACCCCAAGCCCTTGAAAAACCTCTCCAGAAAACAAAACATTAATCTGCACAGCTGTTTTATGCTAAAATGCTTGTAACTAAATCCCCCTTTTTTGTTTGAGAAAAAAACCCCAACTATAACCATTTCTACTTTAATATCTAAACTCTAGTCAAACTGAGTATCAAATTTCCTTTGCTCATATAACCAAAAGCTTGGTTCCTCTGGTACAGTTAATAAACCAGAGAAATACACATTTCATCTGCCATATACTTTCCTCAGCTGGAAGCATGACCAGTAAGAGTGCTACTCCAGGTCTGTGATATGACTATTTCCTATTACATTTCTTTAGGGTCTTGCAACACCTTGCTTAACTCAGTAATGCCTGAGCTAACATTTCATAGTACGTACTCACATGGACAGACACTGGCACAGACAACACACACGCTACACATCTTCTGTCTCTGTGCAGTAATCCCATTTTATTCCCAGGTACTATCTGTCAAGCTAGGATCTTTGATGTCATAAAAATCCAGAAACCAATAGAAGTACTCTTACATCTGTGAAGTTTTGCTCATGCTGCCGACATATTTCAAAAGCCTGGGAGGAAGGAGGGGTGCTTTGCAATTGACTGCGGGGGATTCTGCGTTCCATTCACCACCTTAAGGCCCAGCCATATATGCTGCAGGTTAAAGTTAGGATGAGCTTACTGCATGGTTAAGATGACAGGCTAGCTATTACTTTTCTTAGAATAAGACCACTGGGGATAGTCATGGTCTGGTATTAGAACAAGAATACTAGTTGGACAATCTTTGTGCTAGTTACAAATATTACAAACACCTAATTTTTGTCATCTTTAAAATGTAAATAATATTGCTTTACCATTAAATGGTATGTTTGGAGGCTTTCAAGCACCTACAAAAAAAAGCTACAATGATTTCTGATTGTTCTGTGATAAAGTTTTCTATGCATTATGTATAAAAGTGTAGTATGTTACAAGATCAACACATAACAAATCGATCAATCTTAACTTTTGAACATATACACACTTTTTTCTTAAAATTGCTAAGTTTTTTAACTGTAAATCATCTAGCATGCTATGTATTTCTGTAGCTTGCATTCTGATATCAAAATATTTTCCAGTAAGAAGTTCTGTATTTTAGCCCACTTGTTTCTAAGATTTTGATTGTTAGAATCAGTGGGTGTAAAAGTAGACACAGCTCCTTAAATCATAAAAATGACACTGCATTTTTAATCTTAATTAACAGGTATAATAATTTTCTATTCAAACAATGGCTAAGCATAGCTAGTGAAGGATATGCTCTGTCTGAAAAACCTTTTTTTAATATACTCCTTTTATGGGACACTTAAAAGTCGGAGATATTCAATATTGCCATTCATTTATCTAACATAAGTTCCAAACATTATTATTTTCTATAGATGATATATTTCTAGTTCATGGAAAAAAAAAATCTTACTGATACAGAGCACAATTCTGCTAAAGTCAGTAGGAACTTTGCCAATTACTCCAGTAAGCGAAGGCTCAAGTTGATGCTGCCTGACTCATAATCTTCCTGTCTATGCTGTGTCCATTTCCTTTTTAAAAGGCACAGTTCTGTGTGTGCATATATGGATATGTATAAAAGATAATAAAATCTACTATTAAAAGCCAGGCTTTATATACATTTTTTTTACTAATTGCTACATCTGCTATGAAGACAGCCCTTTTAAGCTCCTTCCTTTTCCAGAAGTTCTAAAATTGGTCTTCTTTCAGGATCACTTTATTTATTTATTTTGTTCTGAATTTTATTTTTGGTTTCTGCAGGCACTAAGCAAAGAAGTATCTCATCAATGTCTGTGTTCCCACGCTATTCCCATGAAAATCTCACTCAGGCTTGCAGACAGATGCACTGCAGATCCTTGGAGTAGTAAGTGGGTCCAATTCTGTGAAGTGCTGGTCATTTTCTGTATTTCCCCAGGATCATGCCCTAATAGTACAGTTTCTTTCTGAATTGTTCCAACTTTCCCAAACTTTGTGTGGCATATTACAAAAATGTAGTTCACAGTTTCTAAGCTTTCAAAACTTTCCAGAGGGAAACAGCACACAAGAGTCCAAGTACGCTCTTGGCTTTCATACCAATACCAGTCCCCTGAGGAGAGTTTGAATTATTCCATATTTTAGTTAAGAGGGACTATTACAAGTATGAAACATTTTCTGCAGAAACACTTTTGACTGATATCTTATGTTCACACTCAACTCTCCTAGAACCAATATTTCACAAGCATTTAAAAATATTCCTGACCATTAATGATAGTGCAAAGAACTGTAGAAAGCCACAAATCCCATTTCACCATATGAAAAGAGGAGGTGTTTTTTTGAAAGCAGATAGTCTGCAGACTGGCAGAGCAGATTTCTGACAAAATAGCTGTATTTCATATGAAAAAGATTTTGTGAAAAGAATTACATGAGTAGGATAAATATAAATTTTAATTCCACCCACATTAGTCCTTAGTTTTGTATGTAAATTTAAAATACATCGTTGCCACAGGAAGGGTAGATGGCTTTCTTAAAAAAACAATTTCTTTCTTGTGTCTTGGCAGCAAAGTAAGAAGAAATAAGGCTTAGTGAAAATGAAACACCCAACCAACAAACAAAACAACAACACTGTACCAATCCTTCTACCAGTGCCTGTTTTTCATTGGAAAGAATAGAAGAATGCAGTACCCTTGACCACCCATGTACTTGAGACCTTCCAAACTCAATGTTTGCATGCTGAACTTGACAAGGAAGGAATACTCTGTGTGTGAAGCAAGTTGCAAAACCTTGCTATGTCTCTCAAGACAGAAGTATAGGATGAAAGTTCTATTTTATATTTGCCTGTGTTTCGATTTAAGAATAAATGTGTTGATAGCAGTGGAGGGCTACTTATCACCTTGCAGCTGCTGAAAGAAAAAAACCTTTAGTAGTACCAGAGTGAGAGAAAGAAATAAGCCAAAGTACAGATAAACAGGATCAAGATTTTTCAGTCTGCCTTTTTTATGCTCATTTTCCCCTTATTTTGTATTTCTAGTCTAGTCAAAATCTAGACCGTTCTGATTCACTTTTCACAGGCAAATCCTACGCCCTGACATCTGGGCTTGGCATGATTTAGAAAGAGAGGACACCCAAAAAATGAGGACCCAACAGGCTAGGGACTCTTTAGAGAAGCTGGATGTATTCTAACTCGTGAGGCTAAATGAAGTCTACCCAAGCATGCTGAAAGAGATGGCTGATGTGATTGCAGGGCCACTGACATAGGTGAAAAATCGTGACATCTGTGGGGTGTCCCTGATGGCTGGAGAAAGACTTACACCCATCTTCAAAAGAGGCAAAGACACAGTGATCTCTAAGCTTGTCAGCTCACTTCAGTCCAGGGAAAGATCATGGAGCACACCTTAAAATCCATTTCCAAAGCCATGAGTGACAGGAGAGCAATCAACATCAATTTACTAAGAGCAAATCACCCTCAACCAACCTGATTTGCCTTCATCACTGGCTACGTGGACAAGAAGAGAGCAGTGACTCTAATATACCTTAACTTTAGTAAGACTTTATACACTGTCTCCCAAAGCAGTCTCATTTAGAAGCTGAGAAAGTATGAGCTGGAAGAGCAGACAGTAAGATGGTTTGCAAACTGGCTGGACTGACATCATTCAAAACTGTCAAACCATTAAAACTGGCATCTTCAGCTAGGGTATCTAGTTCAAAACCAGCTTATCTCTTAGAGTTTTTAGAATGAGAAGAGAACTCATTTGTTCTGAGCTCCTAATGGCATCTGGATGCATCTTTTAGATGCACGACAAAATGGTTGGGAAGATAATGCCAAACATTCCTGAACATAGAAAAGCAGCTCTGCACGCAGTCTGAGGAAAAGATGAAATTCTGTGAAAACTAGAATCAGTGAGATTTCAGGGAGCCCCCAAAATAACAAAGGATTGGGATGCTGACACACAGGGAACTTATGGAAGCTGAAATAGCTCCTGCTATGTGTACTGAACTTGGTTTATAGAACTACAAATTGTAAGATTGTCTTGAGAAGGCATCAAAGAAAGGCATAAATTCAAACTTGAAATCCAAGCAGGGAAAAGATGTTGGCTTAAAGCATACCTTTACAGATGCTGCAGATATATGACAGATTGTCTTGAAGTACTTTCCACAGACATCAAGAAAACAAATAATAGCAGCAGAAGGAGATGGTGTTGCCATAAGTAGTAATAAGAAATTTTCATGGGTTTCCAAGTGGTCTGAGCAAACTCAATCTATGTTTGTGAGAATATGACAGCATTTACAAGTGCACATACTTTCAAAGCTACATTTGAACAGGGCTAAATAATCCAAACTCTCAGCTTAATAAACTCTACACAAAATACCATATATTTCGGCACTCGCTCTCCTGATTGGTATGTGTCTTATGAAACCTGAATACTCCTAACTGACTCACACTAACCCAGTGCAGTCCTGAAATACTGGCACTAGAAGCATCTATTTATCTAGTTCTAGAGAAAATTAGGACTTCTTTGTGTATATGTAAGAACAAGCTTGGCATACGAACAAATATGCTGCAGCAAGTTTCCTGATTTTTTTTTTTCCTCTTATGCTAAAAATTCCACGAATAAGTTATTAGGAAGGTGAGGCTAAGGAAAATATGTCACAAGAGATTGCTTTAGTACTTCATTACTATGAAGTGCACTTACAGATAGCTTCTATCTTCAAGAACTCTGTTCTCTCATATGAAGCTATACAAAAGCTGCAGCAGCTACAGATTTCTAGCTGCTATTGAAAATCTCAGTGTTCTGATAGCAGTTAAATTCTGTTAAGACCATCACTAATTACAAAGTACTGAAAATTGTTACTCGCTGTTATTCCTATTTCTTTTGCAAGTTGTTTATCATACTTAAGTATTCTAGAAGTTCAAGAATTTCAATAATTTAATTATCTTTTCTCCAAGGTTTTCTATTTTGGTCTTGTTCTTTTTTTTTTAATAAGACAGATCAAAATTTCCACCTGAGTATTTTCAGCTTTTAGGAGCCTGGATCCAATATCACAGAAATTCCATGTAACAAAGTAGAACAGAACAGCTAGTCTGATCTCTGTGTCTTATAAGCAATTATCTATCATTCAGTTAAAATAAGTAATCTTCAGGAGACTAAAATGTTCAGGATAGATTCAGGCTGTAGGTCATAAGTGTTTGGCAGTAAATTAATTTAGTAGATTAATTTAAATAAACCAGATAGAAAAAAAAAATTTTTTAGGACATTATGATGAAGGGACCCCCCCCCCCCCCCCAGTATTTCTGCCAGTCTTGTCTGGAGAGTCCTCTTAAAGATTGCTTTAGTACTGAGTATATGCTAAACAGGAGAGAAGAGAGTCTCCATAACATTACCGGTCCTCTCTGCTCTGTATACTATCTCCATTTATGATGAATCCTTCAGAGAAAAGTATACCAGACAGGGATAATCATTCTGTACTGTTGCCTAGAGGTGATGAAATCAAGAGTGAGGTTCTATTTTAGTTCTTATTTTGCTGAAAAACTAAAGCAAGAAAGTTGCAGGCACACTGATTCAGGAGCAAGAAAGTTGCAGGCACACTGATTCAGGAAAAATCTTGATCTTCCGATAATCTAGGAAAGAAATGATTGTGCATGGGAACTATTGGAACAAGAGAGACCTCTGCAACCATGTCACACATTTCCAAAGACAAGCAGGAAGGATGGATCCCCTTTTTACCTAGGTATTAACCTGATTTATTTTAAAGACTTAAAATGATTCCCTTCTGCGACCTTTTCTAGTAAGCCATATAAAAATTAACTATTTTGCTATGAAAGTGAATGTTATTGCAAGGTTGAACTTTAACTGCGTTCTGTAGCAAATGAATCTTATGCCGTTGCTGGCAAGACTTAAAAGCTGTCCACTCTTAGATATCTTTTCTACATTCCTAAATACAGTTATCAAACCACTCTTTATCCTTTGGGCTGATGCCTAAGTGCTTACCAGGAATGGAAGATATGATATGCTATAAAAGTATTCATTTCTCCTGAAGTGATAAAATTAACCCCAATGCCATGTGTGACTACTTATTTAATTTGAATTACCTGTGGATAAATGAACTTTTCCAGGAGTAATCACTGAGCATGATCCCATGTAAAACCCTGAACACTATTACAGCTCTACCACAGGAATTTTGGTAATTAAACTTAAGAGAAATCAATAGGAAGCCTTCCTCAACTTTGCAAGCACTGAACTGGGTCCTAGATCACTAAAGACTATCTTTTTCCCTGATCTTTTCTGACTGCAAATGCTAAGGCAATTGATGTTTCTTTGGTCCGTTCAACCTCACCTCACCTTCACTAGATGCTTTACTCGCCCAGTCAGTTTTACAAACTGCTACTGAAATAAAGTTTGAGAGACCTGGTACCTGGAAATCAACTGAATGTACCCCTTCAAATAAGGGTCATGTCATGCCTGTGTCACGTTGTATGTCATGGGGGAAGGAGGTGAACTGTTGAGCTGCCTCATGCTCAGAAAACCTTCTGTCACCTAACTCACAAATCCAATGATAAGACAAAGCCCATGTCCTGCTGCCAGCTATAGAAAGGAGTCAGAAAACAATTGTCATCCACTCCTCCCCCAGTAACAAGAGTAGATTAGAAGGGGGTAAGACTTTTGATGTATCCTGTAGTGTTTAGTTAGAGGAGCTATGTTAAAAAGAATCTTCAACCTCTGTTTAAAATGCCTTCTAACATGATGCAGCTTATGATAACCAATTTATTTCTTATTCGACTCAGTACGGCAATGCTTGAAAATAATTTTCTTGAAGTAATTTAAGACCTTATTACGTGGAATTGTTTTGTATGTGTTATACAGACTTTGTGGTGAACAACTTACCTATTACCTGTAAATGAAATTACCAAAATCTTTTAAAAATTACTTTAGTCCAAAATGAAATAGGCAGTAGAGTGGGAATACTAGAATGAAATACTCTGCTAGTCTCTCTCATTTAGATGAATTCATCCTGTAGGTGAAGAACACAGCTCTTTAACACAGTGGGATCAGTACAGCTGTAATGAACAGCTGATTGGGCCAAGACTTGGAAGAGTCACAGGCGGAACTGGTATAATTTTCCTGATGTAGTGCCTTTTAACGGAAGGACAGCTGCACTATTTGGGAAAACACTTGCTCAGCTGAGTGAGAGTCAGTTCCAGGGTATCCAGAATCTGACAGTCAGAGCAGATCAGTTCGATGCAGTCGTGCAAATAGAAATGCTTGCTAAACACCAGAGCTCCCACTGCTGAACTTTATAGCTGACCTGTACCGATGCTTGCAACAGTGGGAACTTCCTACATGCACATACACAGCCCCTGAGACAAATACATAGTAACAGCGTAATTACTAGTTTGAGGAGCTAAGCTACTAGAACTTCAGTGAAAACAATAAGGAGAGATTTAATAGCTCATATGGCTTCTGTGGGAACGTCAGATAACCACATAGAACTCAACAGGAAATAGGAAAGAATTTCCCATGAGTTTTATGGAACAAGTTGCATATTCCACGTGGATTCGCACAGGATGGTGATTTACTGGTTGGAAGAACTGAGTCCCTTTCTCGTTTTGGAAGGTGATATTGATGGTGTTTTTTGGGTAGAAATGGCTAATAATACTGTCAGACCACAAGACAGCAGGGAATGCAATAACATGCCAGTTTTTTTCCAGTAAATCTTAAAGATTATCTGCTAGTAGATGACAATGATGTGTGGCTTTTGAAGAAGATAAAAATATAATTTATTCACACAGATTAATGATAAAAAGCCACTCTTTAATAGCTAAGAGAGAGAGAATCTTTAAAAAGAAAAAAATCAAACTAGACAAAAATACTTGCAGGCTTTTTTTTTTTTATTTTAAATTCTTCAGTCCATTTTGTATCAATAAAAATAGTCTTGTATTTAAACATCCTACTTAATTCTTCATTTACACTTTCTTATCATACTTATGTATTGTGTGTGTTCCTACAATTTCCATATTTCAAAATACAAATTATTTTTTATTTATTGTCTGAAACTTTTCATCTTCATTTGTCGAGATAGTGAACACCCCCCAATTTCAGATGGAAATTATCAGTCTTCATCTCCATATTTTACCTAACACAGTCCAATTTAGTATCTTCATTGCTATTCTTTCATTCCCTGTTTCTGATCTTCACTCTGACAGATTTTTACCCCACTGATTTGTTTCTTTCTCCTGTATGCCTTCTTTCCTGGATGACAAACATGCTCATAGATGCCTTGTCCACTGGCTTATTCATGTCTTTCTCTATAGGTATAGAATGAATTTTCAGTCCCAGTTTACCAGCTACAGTCAATCATTCAGATTCCTTTGAACCATTATTTTCCCAAAGACTTATAAGCATCAAATGCTGTCCCTAGCCCATTGTTATATGAAGGGAAGATAATAAGAAAATGTTTTAAAAAATGTTTTACTCACTAATAATTCTGTAATTTTTTTGTCTGTCTCCTAACGTGATCTGTCTTACCTTGGTCTTTAGACTGAAAACTTCTTGAAATGGGACTGTTACTGAAATTAAACAGCATACTTGCAGCAATTTAAAAAATAATGGTGATATTGGTAGCCTGCTTGTATTTTTGCTTTCATTCTCATCAAGATCAGACATGCTTACACTTCACAAACCTATTTTTAAGTGGTGACAACATTATTTGTATTGCTGAAGCACTCAAAAGCCACAGACTTGGACCACAACCTCATTGTGCAAGATCCTGTATGAACAGGGCAGAAGAATTACCCATACACCAGAAGGAATGCAACCAGTATAAAGCAAGGATCTTCATGCAGACTGATGTGGGAGTACAAGGAAAATGATCATTTGTGTCATATAAATAATGTTTTAAGTAGCCTGGGAACACTGGGATCTTGACTGATATCGAACTTTTTCAGATACCCCAGCAAAAGAGTACACTACAGAAAGCACTTGGAACAGCCAATGAGATAGCTTTGCTGATGTGTGTGAGGAGGGTCCTTATGAGGAAAAGCCTGAAGGAATTCAGTCTCCCGTATTCCAGCTTTACCTGCAATTGTGAATGTTACCCTATGAGTATTTTTCTGAAGCATCTAGGATCTCATAATCCTAAATATATACAGAATTTAGAATATTTTTGATCTAGAAGATTTTCTCTTTAAAAAGTACAGTAGTGCTTACAGATTCTTTCCAAAGGTATGTTCATTTCCTTTTTTGATATTGCTAAAAGTCATAGCAATGACCAAATTATTTTCTCATTAACTGTTTCATCTTTTCATTTGTAGTGAAACATGAACTGTTTCCTCTCAAAGAGGATCATCCAGTTCTGAAGATTCCCAAACGCTCAGCCCCTGCGGCACACGCTGCTCCAGAGACCAATATGCCCTTACGCCTCCTCTCTCTTTTGCCTCTTTCATATACAAGAGGATTATGAGAAACACTGACAATTCCAGAGCTTTTGAAGACAGTGGAAGAATTTTCAAAACATTTTTATGTATGTTATGTGCTGGATGGACTATACTCAAATGCCTCTAGCTCGTAGGAATTAGATATTTTCTAAAGTTCTATCATTGTCATAAAGATTATTTTTGTAAAAATTTGTGAGCTGCCCAAATGTATGATAGAGCCCATAAAAACATGCATTAAAGGTTTTATTATACCATGAATGGCATCATTGTTAAATTAGTTGGTATTCCTTAGTAGCTACTATGTACATCACAGACTGCAAGACTGAAGTATGTTTTTGTCAGTGCATGCTTACACGCTGAATTTGTTGCAAGATTAGTGTCTGAAATGCCATTTAATACCCTACAATCTTCCACACTATTACTTTACAGCAGTCCACCATACTCATTGCAACGTGGTCATTAAATGTAGTACGAATAGTCAAAGGAGACTTAACAGGAAAAGGGCATTTCTCAACAATGTTATCACTGTGAATTAACAAAAAATGATTTAAAACTTAAACTGTGTTAGTACGTGCTTACACTAATATCAGTCAATGACAAAACACAGTACTGAAAGCGTAAAAAGTATGCTAACTGGAAGGAATCTTTTGCCTGTGCTGTGATTAACTCCACTACACCATTTGCAAGAGATTAAGGAAGTTTAGAATTAGAAAACACATGCGTTACACAGGGATGGTAGTCCAAAAGAGCACGCTGTCAGGCAGACACTCATGAAATGCTGCCTTGGAATTCATGTATCCCAGCTTTCACTTTGCCCTACCGGTAGCCTGGACAGCAGCAGCGGGAGATCTGATCGGACTCACGTTCTGCAGGGCCCTGCAGCAGAACCACTGATGACCCCGAGTGATTAAGGGTCAACAAACTTCAGCCTGAAGCAACCGTTCTATGAACTTTGGCACATTCTGAGTTGGCTCCTGCTGGTTTGTTGCCTTTGGCCCTTATCTTGCAGTTTAGCAAGGATTGTGAAATTCTGAATAAAGTTACAAGACAGATCAGTTCTGTCTCAGTGACTCAAGGTCTCCCTCTTCAAATTTTCTCGGTCTTCAGAATTCCTTTGGCAAATAATCTCATCTATCAGCTAAACATTTTCCGATAGGTGTGTCAGAGGACCCACCAAAAAAAAAAAAAAAGAAAAAAAGAAAATATTTGTATAAGCATCATGTAGGGCAGGGAAAAATTATCAGAGATTCTCTGTGGTAGCACTTTGGAAAAACTACCTGCATTCTATGTGTGTGCAAACTTCAGCCTGTAATTGAGAAAACTCTGCTTTGAGTCTAGTACTTTGTGTCATTTTCAGATGGATGAAAGGAAGAACTACTTCAGTGAAGTGCAAATATCTTTCAAACATGAAAAGAAAAAGAAGAAAAGGAGCACCCACTTTCAAAAGTACTTATAAGTTTAACCTCATTGACTCCCAAATATCCAAGTTTCCTACAAAAGAGGACTTCTAATATAAAGTCAATTAGACTTCTGAAAATTTTGCTATGAATTTTGCTTTCAAGGCAGAACTTAGACCTTTGGCAGAAATTATAAGTTCTTCCTCCCTACAAGGACAAGGAGGAGAACATATAACTCCCTGGACTACTTTTTTCTTGGCCATGTTTTTTCTGCCATTGAGGTGGCCTCAGTGCCATATATGGAATACTTAATGAAATAAAGATCTTCAGTGATAGGTAATCATAGGTAGATACATAAATATAAAAGGGTGCAAAAGTCATAAAATAAAATATTCAGCTTGTCTACATTTCTTGGAAAGAGGCAACTCACTTCAAATGAGAAAAGCTATCTATATTCAAATATTTAATGAGACCTGTGACATCTTTCAGCATATTTTGAGATGTAAACTTAATCAGATTCAACTAAATACTCCTAGTGCTTCTCCCCTGATCTTTACCTGCAAGAAGGTAGTTCCTACGTATAGTGTGTATCTTAACATCCATCCTCCCTTCCTTCTCTCTGTACCCTTCTCCTGAGTAATTAGGACCAAGTAATAAAACAACCACAGGAAGAGTTTTGTTCTTCTGCCTTCCTGCTTCCTTAGCTGGTGTAATTCCTAGAGAACTTCTCATTCCAGCAAGCTGCTTTGGAAGAGGACTCAGGTTAAGGTTTTCAGTGTCTACAGTCAGATTACTGAATACATATGCAAGACATTACCAAGACATTTTCAAATGTAACTCAGAAGCATAAAACTTAGTGAAAACTGTTCAGCTACAGAGGTGGCACAAGTAGATACAGCAACAGAGTTTCCCTTCCTGGAAATCATCTTAGTCCTGGAGGTCACATAAGATGTAATTCACAGACTTTGGTGGCAGGTAGGTCCTTTGTATTTGTTCAGCTCAGCAGCTGTCTTCTTCTGTTTTAAACATCTAAATAGTTTTTTTAAAAATCTGTCCTAGTAATTTTCAGAAATTATTAATTAGTGGCTCAATTAAGAAAACAATTTTGGAAAATTACACATCCTCCTGAAGTGCAGAATGGCTTCTAGGTACCCAGATTCTCTGAATTTTTAAAAATAAATCTGAAATCTCTCTCTTTTCTTAATATAGAAACTATGTGCTCTGATTTTCCTCTCTTACAATTTCTGTATTTCCAAGGGATTATCCACAGGATGTTCTAAACAATGTGAGAAACCCATTAAAGATTTTTTTTCCTCTCCTAAGAATACAGAGTTCTCAAAACACTCTGAAATCCCTAAGCATGTCGAAACATCACTCAGCGTTGGCAACAGCAAAACTGGATCTTTCTTGAATTGCTTTTGTATTGGCAAAGCTGCAACAGAAGAATTAGAAAAATTGCATGTGACTGTGTAGCAAAGCTCCACAATGAGCCAACATAATTCAGTTTTAACAGTTTGGAAGCTGGATGTATGATTGGCTGTATTACTCTCCATCACGTTTTTGCTATCTGCCTTATGCCTATCACCCCGCTAATTCTCCAATGAATTGCTGAACTTTTTGTTCATTCAACATACAACCATGTGAGTTTATTGTGGAAATAAAGTCATTGCTCATGTTCAGCTGAGAGGTCTATTTTTAATTTCATTTTTTCTAGATAAACCTGCCAATTACAGCAAATGGTGAATTTAAAATATTTTTATCTTAAAGTTCCTTCAGGCTTTCAAGGAGATGTATCTTGGCCAATCATTTCAGGTACTTTGACACTCATCACATTTTAAAGAAACAGTATGTTTAATTCCACATTTATCTTATCTCACATTTACTCATCAATACTCATAAACTGTGTTGAACACTCTTAAGGCTATACTAATGCAATATAAAATATACTGGACTGAGAGTTACAGCTTTGTAAAGAGAGTGCTAACATTCTGCGGGATCATGGACTATTGAGAGATTAATTCCATCATCTATTCCTCTCCCTTCTCTGAAACGAAACCCTACTTTGTTTTCACATTGCATTCTGCAGTCTCAATGGCCTATAACTCCTCAGCAGCTGCCTCTCATGTAGGGCTTTCATTCACCTAACAAACTACTATGGAAGAATAAACTTCCCAGTCTAGTGCCATTCACATACAGACAATGTTGTCTCCTCAGAGTGGGAAACCAAAACTTCAAAATGACTTTGGAAGATCAAAGGATCTCCCCACTTTCCACCTCGAGCAGTACCCTGTTTGTCTTTCTGTATTCTGCATGGCAATACATTAACTATTAATCTCTATGTAATGTGTGCAGTGTTATTTAATATAAAATAAACATATTTCACTGTTTATTGGGTTGTAGAATACAGGGAATACCTCAAGTACCATTCTAGGTTGTTTGGATTTTACTTCTCTTTTAAAATAGGGGTAGTACAAAAATACAATAAAGATGGTTTAGTAAGAGAAGGTAAATAGAACAAAATTTCAGAGCGCAAGCTATGTTTTAGGGAATAAAAACAGACAAACTAAAAACTTTGCTATTCTCTATTTTAGAACACAGAAAGGTTAAAAGTATGGTAGTTAATCTGAAGAAAATAAAAAGTGGCAACACACTGGAATGTACAGTTTCTATTTATAGAAATCCCAACAAACTAGAAGTCCATGCCATTCAATTAACAATTTACAACACCTTCATTGTATAGTGCAGTGCAGAAAGTGGAAGGCTGTTTCATTTCTGTATTTCCAGACGCGTGTCATTTCCAACCCCATATTTAATAGTGTGTAACCGCCTGAAGGGGAGAGATCAGAATGTGTGGCATGTCTCACTGAGAGGAATTTTGTGCATTAAAAAAACCCAAACCAAGCTCTTTCAACTATTAAACAGAGAGCTAACCAGATCCCTTGCTCCCACCCTGGCTTTGAAGACCAAAAAAAAAGGAAAGAAAAGAAAAGGAAGAAAGAAGAGAAAGAAAGCACAAAGTAAGACATAGAAGAAAGTGAGAGACAGAGAGGGTGAGACAGGGAGAAAGAGAGTGCAGGAGCAAGAGAATTCCTTACGAGAGAGACGTATGTAAAGGACAAGAAGAAATGGTTTTCCATGATGTCACTCACAGCATGTCTGTGTCTGGAAAAGTGCTTGAAAAGGCAGACATGGATTTCTTCCATTCCAGTAATGCAAACTATTCATGCCACGTTT
Source organism: Haliaeetus albicilla (assembly GCF_947461875.1). Lineage (NCBI taxonomy): Eukaryota > Metazoa > Chordata > Aves > Accipitriformes > Accipitridae > Haliaeetus > Haliaeetus albicilla. The sequence goes on along the minus strand of NC_091483.1, from coordinate 53,521,604 downwards.
TCAAACCATGTTCCAGGAGTAAAGGCTACCATGTACAAGGCATGAAAGAAGACAATCTAGATATTTATTCACTACCAACAAGATGATTTGACCAAGCTGATATTTTAAGTCTTGTCATTTCCTCTTTACCCTTTAGAATTCATTTTTTCCAATTTCTTCCTACTTTGCAGCCTGTTTCCCTCTCCTGCCCCTTCTTGCTTTTTTCTTCTTTCATCTCTCACCCTCTTCAAGAAGCTGATGCAAACTTCTTTTCTTCCTTCTTCATGTGCATGCCTCTACTTTCTTGTGCTCTCCATCTACTGGTAGAGAGATTAAACTGTTGTCGCTGCTTTTCTAACTCAAATTCTGTGTCTTCATCCCCCTGTTCTGTGCTGCCTTACTTGTCTTGGATTCAAGCCTGAAATTTTTTCTTAGATAAAACACAGGAAATTCTCACCAAAAGCCATATCTACATATTAGATTGTTTCTTTCCCCTTTAATACAGCTTTTCTTTCTTGAGGTTTTGCATATTCCCTCTTCAGCTAAATGTACATTATTTCAGACATCACAAATCACAGAAAAATCACTTAGCTGATAGCACACTTAAAATAACCACAGCTGCAAAGTGGAGACATGGATTCATGGGGACTGAAATCAGTACTCACAAGACTGACATCATAAAAAATTATTAGTGATGTACTTGTCCCCCAAAGGCACTAGTCTTCAGGCCATGGCCTGGAAAACTTCTAATACCTATGTTTGCTATAAATGTTGGTATTTCTTCTACCTTATTCGAGTCACAGGTGGACATGTTATCCAGCTGCATATAAGAAGAGAAGTAATTCAAATGCTTATATGAATAGGCAAAGCTGTGGCTGCACAACCATGCCAGTGATCTTACTGGGACTGATCTGGTGAAAGAGAGCCATGGACCATGGGGAGGACAAAGTGTACTTTGGAGCAGGGTGAGTACAGTTTAGTGTTGATAACTGTTCTGACTTTAATGCAAGATGCAAATCCAGAATAAAAATACAGGAAGGTTGAAAAGTCAAACAAAACAGAAGAAAAAAAGGAGAAAATTAAAAAAAAAAAAGGAGAAAGAGAAAAAAGAAAGAAGGAACAAAAAAGATGACAAAAAAACAGGAAAAAAGAAAAAAAGAAGAAGAAACAGAAAAAAGACCACTTTAAGGACTTGGGAGCATAACTAAGCTAAAGTAAAGCATCATTTTAAAATCATTCTGTTCTTTCCTATTTTTATATATACAATTTTGCCAAAAGGCATTCAAATTTCATAACGTCTCAACATGGGCCAAAGTCCTATCAAGCACCAAACTTTTGGATATGAATATTAGGATATGAGTTGCAAACAGTTTTACAGCAACACTACTTTATAATAAATAGAACAATACCAATCTTGTCAGGACAATATTTTTAATATCAGTTTAAATGGTCACTAATAGTTATTATCACTTTGGATATTAGCACAGTGGATGCTCATTGCAGTAGGTTTTTTGGTAGTTTTTAAGCAGCTCAAATGTGATTGTTATACTTGCAATCATAGTGCATCTCGCCTGCTCTGCATGACAGTACTAGCATGGGACAGCTGGCTGATTTGAATCCCCTGCTTGTATGAATGTCATGCAAAGGAGGAGAAAGAAAACAGTACTGCCTGGGACAGAACTGCACCTCTAAACCAGCATTACCTTAGAAATGAACTCTTGCAATAACACTGTTTTCTCCATCTTCAGATCACTCTGAGCTTTCCCTTCTCTTGAATTGCTGAGGGATAAGGTAAGGGTCTTATGGCTCTCAGTCACAAAATGATTTTCAGTCTGTGCTATTTAGTTTGACTGTTGCTCTCCCAGTGATCTAATTCCTAGCAAGATGTAATAAGCACTGACAGAGTCTGATAGAGAAACAAAGGATTTCTTCATAGAGCTATCCAAAACAAAAACTGAAGTTGCCCTTGGCAAATGACAAGTTAGCCAACAATTCAGCATCCAACAACAGTTCATCCTAGCTGAAAGTCTTGTGCAACATTGTTGGACTGAATAAAGTTGCAGCCTTTTGTCACCTATTGGTCTACTGGCAAAAAGTTCAAGTTTTTTTCACAGCTTTAAAGCCCCTTAGCCCCACTTCCCAGAAAATCTGCAATCTAGCTTTCTGCAGCCAGTCTCCAAGCAGCCCTCTCCCTTTCCACTCCTTCATACTGTCCAGCAAGGGGACCTACTGACCTTTTCTGGAACCCTCTTTCCTTTGTTCTGGAGATTTTGAGATATCTTGTTATTACTGAACAGGATGGAAACAGTCACAAATCTATGAATATTTCTGTTTCCATGGTGTTCATTAAAGGCTTTTATGCAGAATATATTCTGCTCATTTCAACACAGCAAAATGTTCTTCAACACTATTTTAAGGACTTAGATCATTAAAAATCCTTATGCTAGTCTTCTGCATGTGGTGAAATTTATCCCCCACCATGTCTTCCAATTATTTCCTTTCAAGGAGACAAAATTCTAAAAATGGTGAGATATACAGCTCTAATAACTGATGCAATACATCTCACTAGAATTTTAACAGGAGATTTCAGATTCCTTCTTTTCAACAGAATTTCCCAGTAATGTTTGGCATTTATAAGTTGCTCTGAAATGCTCTATCAGGCATGAAACAGAGAAGGCATGTGTAAGTAGCACGAGTTATATTGAGATAAAGCTCTGTGCAAAAGAAATAGCTTCCATGTAAGAGAATAGCGCATGTAAGGGCTCCATGTCCAGCTCTCTGTGGTTCAGAGCATGCCTATGGTTGTATCGGATCAATCTAGACTATTTTCCTCTCCCCAAGACCTGCAGTAGATTAGAGGATGTATATAAAAATATGGCAATCCCAATGGCAGCTATAGGGCATGCATGTACTGCAAACAACAGACCCAACAGAAGAGGTTGGTGAACTGTGGCTTTTGAGTCAAATCCAAATCCTGCATTAGGATTTCATCATATGACTGACAGTAAGACTGTAATGATAATGAGCACAAGTTTCTATCTGCTGATTTGATGAGTTATAAACTTTTGCCCCCCAAAATGTCTAAGCACTTTTAGAGACCAATTTACTTTTACCTTCCAAAATATCAGTAAGTTCCACAGATTTAACCTTCAAAAAAATTTGTCCTTTGTTTTTAAGTAGTGACTACTTCCTATCTACCTCACCTATACCAATCACCATCTCCTTCAGTGATTTCTTTTGCAAGTGTTGGCTTATACCAGAACTAATGAAGCTCCATTCAGATGTATACACCTCTGCATTACAGCAATTTAAACAACAATAATAAAAAATTCTATTAATAAAACTGCTTAGTGCTTAGCAGATTTTGTTTTTCTTCAGGGAAAATAAATTCTTTATGCCACTGACATTAAGAATGAATTTACATCTTTTTCAGCAATTTTCCACTCACAGGCTTCTAACTGACAGTGATTTAAAATTTTTGTCCATCTTTGCTTATGCATGCAACGACAATTATGAGCTGGATTATGGGATTCAAGTTCTTCAATGCAGAGATGCACTATATGGATTACATGCTCACAGAGAAAATTTACAAAGTTTTTTTTTTAGAAAAAACACAATCATGTAAATGTCATGTAAGATTTTCTTGGCAGGTGCTGTAAAAGTTAAAATGTCATACTGACATACAGTTAAACATATTTAGGTAACTTCAAGAAAAAAAGGGGAAACTTGGTAAGGATTCAACTCAGTCAATATGGAAGAACACAGAAGAGAGACTTGCACTAAACTTATCAGGCAAAAAAGGGGAACATTTCACATATTGTCTGACATTCAGAACATATTGGCACGGGAAGCAAAACCCAGCAAACTCTCAAAAATTCAGACTCAACCAGCTTCTTATCAGACTTAAGTTAAAAAAGACATTGATATTCTGTCATTCTATCAAACCCACCATTTCTGAATGGCTGGAGAAACTGAGCCTTCTCCTCCTGATTTCATATGGGAGAAAGATTTACTTATGAAGAACAACATTTTTAGATAAGCTTTAACTTTTTTTTTTTTAAGTGTAAATACACTGAAGTTTAGATAAAGTGTGATTTTGCTTGCTTCCTTCACAGGTTTATATCTAATAAAGGCTGAATCCCTGTCCTCAACACTGCTAATCTGCAAAATCAGCCTAAGGCCGATAAAACAGAATATTCAACTTAGCATTGATGCAAGCCCATCTAAAACTTACTATTTGCTATGTTCTGAAAGTTCTTTAGGCTCTTTATCTTAAACTAAGGGAATGTCAATGTTCACCCACTGTTTCCATCACTGTAATATTTAAACTAACCTTTTAACCTAGTGGTTACAAATAGCTTTTAGAAGTAGTAATTTATTTATAATTTTCACCTGGAAGGTGTTAGCAAATGAGACAGCATATGCATATCCACAAACCCCTGGAGGAAGGAAGACAAGGCACCTGGCACTAAGTGTGTCAACATGATAGGCCTCTATTTGATTGAAAGGTGTGCAAATAACTAAACAGGTTATTTTATCCATGGATAGTAGATAAACCAACTTTTTTTCACTTGCAAATTGATGTCTGCATATTTCTTTCCTTTTACAATATAAACAACGCTTTGGGAGCAACATGCTAGTCAATAGGTCACTTATAAATGTTCACTTACACTTTTTTTTCTGGTCAAAGCATCTGGTTATCAAAGTCACAATGTGTCATTTCTAAATATAAACTGAAAAATAGACTAACAACTAATTAAAACTGATTTATTTATGCACAGCAATCTTTTTGTTAGATATTATAAAGTCATTCCCCCAAAACCCAAGTCAGTAAACTGTCACATGAATCTTCATTAATACCAGTTTTCAAATAGCAAGGACAGAACTATGTTATTCAGAATAAGAACCTATGGTAACAAATGCTTTTTGCAATACTTAAGCCATACTGTTTATTTAATTTTGCATCAAAAGGTACATTTTATATTAAAAATAGTGGTAAATTTACCTAAACGTAATACTCAAACTTCACAATTTTTCCTAAAAGTTTTTGCTAATATCTAGCTTGTTCCTAGAACAAGCCTTAGCTGTTCCCTAGAAAATCCGGGGATGCATAGCGGTGAATCAGGGGGAGAATCATGAGTTGGTGAAGTGAGGTTCTTTGGCTATCATAATCATTAGTTTTTAAAAAGTACTGAAATCCAAAGAAATGTTCTGAATAATTATTTATTACTTTTTTCCCAGAACTTCTCTATTCATAAGCTAAATAGAAAATATCTTTTTTTCTTCCAGTTTCACAGTAATTTAGAGTATCAGCCTGAACTCTTGTATGTCACATTCCAGCTCTTATGATATTCCTGTATTCCAGACACCTTCTTCACTGAAATTCAGCCTATCACCATTTTTATGCAGAAGCCTGACATGTTTTTTAGACCACGGTACTTGGTAGGACTTAAGTCACAATATTATCTTACTGGTACATTGTGGCAGTTAAATAACTGACACATAGAACTGACTGTCTTGACTTTTGTAAGATGGGGCACTAGCAATTCTTCTAGGCATCACACTTTTGTTTGTAACTGGAGGATGTACGACTCTCATTTATATGATGAGCCTGAATGCAAACTCAGGCTGCCATGTGGTGAGTTTCTCAAAACCACTACTTACTAAGCAACGGAGCATGAGTCAACTTTTTCAACATAGTCATAGTAGGCACGAGGGAAGCTTCCTGATGCTTGGGAAAAGTCACTTATGATTTTCCTATATGTACTTTTTTTAAGATACCAGGCACATGCATTGGGAAAAGTATTCTGTGTCCTTGTGGTAATTAATTCTCATCATTATACCTTTTAGCTGTGACACAAAGCCTTAATTCTGCAACAAACATATCCACCTACTCATGCATGTGACACTTCTGACATGCACAGTCTTGTTGATTTAAACAGATTTACTCCTGTAAGAAAATGCATTTAACTGATGGTAGAGGGAGGTTTAAAGAAACAAACTAAACTGAAGCTGAAATTTTAAATTGTATGACTTCATATGATTCATATGATTGACAGTCATATGATTTGTTCAAGAGAACCTGGAACGCTCTGTTTCTCTGCATCTGCTTGTGATCATTTAACAACATAGATGATTTCCTGCTATTAAGCCTTGAGTATTTAAATTTAAGCTACGTAGAAGGATATTGGTCCTCAGAGCAACACAATAAAATTCTTCCAGTCATAGATTTAAGTCTCCATTTCTCAAACATAGATATGGCAGTACTTATAAATGCAATGCTGGTGTGCAAGAGATAACAGATTTGATTCCAAGTATCAGTAAGTCTGACCTGCAGTGAAGAGATAGTAGCGCTAAGCATGGGTTGCTCCTCCCTTCTGAGGGGTTTGGGAACCGCCTTGCCCAGGCCCAAATGCAAACAGGATGTCAGAGAGTCTGGACTGCAATTTTTAGATTCCCTACCAAAGTAACATACCTGTAAGTGGCCAGAAATGATAATTCCCTCAGCTTTTTTTGCTCATGCAGAAAAGATGCAAAATGTGTTCACAAGTCTGAGATGATCCTGAAGAATTTTGACCTCTTAGCCCGTTAGATTATAGGCAGACGTAACCATAAGACATTAGACTGTAACACATTTAAGCACAATACCTTTAAATATAAATACACCCTTGCTCACACTCTTCTACTGAACTACTTGAATATTGGCAACTTCAGATATGATTATTAGCTTATTGTGAATTTTTCTTACAGAGAAGAAGTAGTTTCCTATTCTCAAACACAACAGGCTTGAATAAAATGAGAAAAATGAAAACCACTCTGGATTTTGCAAAACAGAAACTATCTTCCAGAGAGACTGTGCAATGTTCAGTATTTTTTCCTCCCAGTTGGGTCCACTTGAAGGAATAAGCAACATGCCAAGAGGAACCATAGCACTCCAGTATAACAGACTTAATTGTCTCGAACCCATATGTCTCCTATGGTGGTACACATGCAGTTGTGATGTTATGTTGTATCAGTAATTATGTAGCTGATTGAAAATGAGATATAATTTTTATGAATACCAGCACTTAATGTACAAATAAATTATTGCATGTGTGTATATAAAATGAGGAATTCCCAATGTGAAACTTACAGTTCAAGGGATTAATCTAAAAATTTTCCAAACATCTTAAATCCATTAAGAGCTGAATTTTTCCTCTGCTATTGTAAAATCAATTCTTTTTAGGACTAAGTGGAAATTTTTTAACATTTCTGAAAGTATCCCCATCCACTATTATTTCCATTAAAACTTCATTCCCACAAAAAAATGTCAACCTTTAGTCTATCTTATAAATATTTAGAATACATCTGTACAGGATGAAAAGCTTTTTCCGTTGGTTGTTTTTTTTTTTTTAAAGACAAAAAATACGTATGTTCAATTAGAAATGTTCTAATTGGCATGACTGCCTGACGTGGTGTAAGTGCCTGATGTCCCCTGCCCAGTGCCCTTCATTTACAAGAGTGAGGCAGCAGATGGCAGCATGCAGTGAAAAAATGTACTTGACATTAGAAATAGTACAATTAGCAATGTTACTGCTGAAGAAGTCATAAACTTTTGCTTCTGCTTATAAAAACTGGTTATTGTACATAACTGGACTGATACAGTGTTGAAGACAGTGTCAGCAACTCTACAGAAAGGAGGAAAACATGAGAAAAAAACCTGTATATAAGCATAGCTGCTATAAATGAGTTGAAAGAAAAGACAAAAATGTAAATGTACAACTTGACATATTGGAAAGACTCAGAAGTCTCCATGCTTAGCACTTCACAAGCTGGGTATTTATTTAGATTCCCAATATTGTGTTGGGATCGAACTTGGACACAAAAGTGGACAGCCTAATACATGTATTTCCTGGGTCACACTGCAGATATATAAAATGGCAAACCTTTTACTGCACTGTTAGTTTCTATACACTTTGGTCACTCAGGAATCAATACTGAGGGATGGAAAAAGAGAGAGAAACTGTCTCTGACCACAGCAGCACTGTCAAAGATGTCATAATTGGATTCAATGGTTTTGGTTCACATTCTAGGAGTGGCTTACTCTTGTTGCAAAAAAAGTGCTCACCTGTAAGATTTATGGTGCTTAAAAGACTTCATAGAACAAAAAGCACCTCTGCCATTTACAATTTTCTGCTTCTTTCATTCAAGAAAAAATAAAATACATTTGGGGTTAACATAGACAGTTATGCTCAAAACAGAGTACAGATTCGTTTGGGGAGCAAGCCAGAGTCAAAGAAAAATTTTGAGAGGTTCATGTAAGAAACACAGCATAATTCTGCTGTTATATACTACATGATTGGCAAATGTAGCTTCATGGTAATTTATGTGTTGAAAAAAACCTTTTTTGTAGGGTGAAATAACAGGCTGTTAGAATTCCAATGAAAATGTGATTGTGTTAAAATTTACTTTCATAATTAATTGTCTCACCCTGTCTTCTAAACCCCCCCTTTTTTTTAAACACAGATATGAAAGGCAATACTAACTTAATCAACATCATCAGATCCTGAGAAGTCTTTTCTCATCTATTTGTAAAAATTCTCAAGTTTTAAAGAAACAATATTTTATTAATGTTGCATAATAAGAGTCTTTTTCCCTAATGCTTAACAGAATAACTTCCAGTTTTGCCTGAATGAGTAAAATAAGAATTCAAGAAACACCATAATATCAGCAAAATTTAGAAAAGTGATATGAGGACTTTAATAAATAAACAAGTAAATATAAAATACAGGTATGATTCAGCAACCAAATCTATTACCTTTCAGGTGGCATGACCCACTGTGAAAAATTTGTCTGCACAAATTCATTGACATATTCTGT